>NC_141330.1:22708824-23401324 GCF_037954235.1 Aulostomus chinensis
ACGAGGAAGTGATAACATCTTTGGATATAGGGATCCGCTGCTCCGCCTGTAGGCAACTGGATACCACCCCAGCCTGTCCACGGCTGTGTTCCACATCCCTGCATCTGTGAACAGGGCTCTTCATGCTTCATCAAAGCTAGATGTCTGCTGCTGCCATTGGTCCCACAACACCATCAGGCTTCTGTCCTGGTCACAAAAAGCTGGGGAGAACAGAAAGAGAGTTATAATTTGAGTAGAGTCAAACATTTTATTCTGTGAAGATTAGGGTCCGACTGCTTACTTTGATAAAGCTATTTGAGCATAATTGGTTATCGGCTTAAAACATTTACACCCTAATATCGAAATCGGCATCAGCCCCCCCCCAAACATCCATATCGGTCTGGCCCGATTGAAAAGGCGAGAGGCAAGATGTAATGTAATGACGTAATGGCAAGGTATACAGTTATGGTTTTTATTTTCAAGGGATTTGGAGGTTCAACAC
The DNA here is from genome assembly GCF_037954235.1 of Aulostomus chinensis. Lineage (NCBI taxonomy): Eukaryota > Metazoa > Chordata > Actinopteri > Syngnathiformes > Aulostomidae > Aulostomus > Aulostomus chinensis. The sequence goes on from NC_141330.1 coordinate 22,709,306, forward strand.
TGGCAATCATTTAAAGCATTTGAAGATGTATCATACTGAAGAACACGCCAAGCTCAACACAGCAAATCAACTGGTAGTTCAATATGTAACTGGGGAGATGTGTTTTTTGCTTAAGAAATTATTTTACAGTTATAAGTAAAAGAGGCTGTGTCTGACTGACACACTCCTGTTATTTTCTTTCTTACTTTCAGTCAGGACTTAGGGGGGATGCTTCACTTTGCTTTGAAGAAAGTATCATTGTACAAACTGAAACTTGCTAAAAGTACAGTAAACTTAATAACTACTCATGTTTGCCAGTCTCCCCATGAACAATTTCGCATCGATCAGGATTGATTCAGTGAAGTAACATATTGAATGACCATAACCACAGGCACAGTATGGCAACCCAGGAAACTTGGCTAATATTGAGGGAGAATAACAAAATAATTACATAGACTCAGGTAAAATTTCCTTTTTCCGGCTCTGATTTCATATTTTTACATAGAAACTATCAGCTATAATGAACCACAAACACTGTTATTTAGGTAGAAATAACCCTGTAATTAAATAGAAACAGATGAAGTTGCATTTTTGAGCTCTTATTTTACCTAATTACATGGAAATTAATTTCCCCATTTCCATGTGCCAAATACGGCTTAATATGATATTAAATTGGGATTACGGGGTAGTAACACGTGTAGCTAAATAGGCAACTGCAGGTAACTATTGATAATTACCAAGTATTTTTCCTAGAAATAGGAAATACGTAGCCACCTTGGGAGCTATGGTAACTAATTTATAATTTACTAGGAATATATATATTACAGTCCCTCCAGAAAAACGCAATGACGCAATCACATAATTCAACGCATAATTCAACGCATAATCAGCCAAAGTCCTCACATTTGTGGCCGCATTTTTTCTGGTGAGTGTGCCTATTTGTGTGGGGCTTGCATGATTACATAATCCCCACATTTTCTTTGTAAAAAAACAAAGTCACACATATCTTCGCAGAAAGTTGAAAAATGTTGCATTTACTTCACACAAAAGCAGCTATTTTCCTCCTGTTGCCTTGGTAATGTTGGTAAGTCATATCATCAGAAAGCTGCAAACCCTGTGAAGAAGACATGACAAAGTCCGCAAATCAGTCTCATTTGCCAAAAATAAGGTTGGAACTTGTTTGACTCATTAATGTTTTGTAAGTTTGAGCCATGTATCAGAATCAGAATCAGCTTTACTGGCCAAGTTTGTGGCAAAAACAAGGAATTTGACTCTGGTATACTAAGCCCCCTTGAAAACATTTTTTTTTTAATTTGTCATTATATCATGAAATAAAAAAAGATGAGAACTTAATTATTCACAGCACTTTCTGTCATGTAGTATGCTTGCTTATCATAGGAAGTCATTCGAAATTACTCTTTACATTAAGGTAGTAGCCAAGTGAGAATGGAGTGTTTAGACAACTAACACAAGCAGAAAAGAACAGAGGCCCTTGGTAAGTCAGTGTGTATGTTTGCTCAGACAATGTGTTCTCTGGACCCGTGCTTTAATCAGACCTGCGACATTATGTTTAGCCGCACTGTCGAGGAAGTGCCCAGCAAATGAAGTGGGCTTCATAGATAACTAAAAAACTTTCTGGTGGAGACCTGGGGCCTCGTGTATCAATACTTGCGTGGATCTCATACGAAAAAATGGCGGTCGCAAGAATCCTGAAAGTTGAGCATGCAGAAAAAAAATCTGGATGAATCGATTTGTGTGAGCGCCGGAATCCACGCATGTTTCCTTGACACATCCCAATCAGTGTGGAATTGAGCGCAGAGGTCGGAGAGACCGGACCCTCCCCCTTTGCGCCCGCCTATAAATATGCAAATGTATTTAAATAGGGTCTCCGCCGTCCGCACTTGCAAAGCAATGTCAAAGAAAAAGAGGTTCACGGCGTGCAAGCTGGAGCTGCTGGTCGGGGAGGTGGAGGAGACACTGCAGATTTTGTTTGACAGCCTGTCCAGTGGTGTCAGTACAAAAAAAAAAACAACAACATTGTGAGTGAGATGTGCAAGAGAGTGAACGCGGTGGGTTCGGAGCAACGCACCCCCATGGAGATGAAAAAAAAGTAGTTGGGCCTCTTATTGGCTAAAGTTCCCTTCTAATCACCAGTGTTGTTTATCATCATGTTCATACATCTTAACCACTTCTAATGACGTACAGCACGAGTTGATACGCATGTTTGAAGTTTTATGACGATGGTAGAAAAGTGTTTGTTTTACTGAACAATCAAAGTGATTCAAAGCACACAGTTTTCCTCACTAAAACTGGGCGAGCATAACTACATCATAAGCTTGCACTACTGCTAGCGCTCTGAAAGATTTCCTTTCTCTATTTCTAATGCATGTCTGCAATTCTAACTTCCGAAACAATGCGAGCTAAACGTATGACTAAATTCAACACTGCGCAATCACTAAATGCGATAACTACAATAATCTATTGGCCTAAATCTAAATTTAAATAACAATATGAAAAATGGCACGAACAGGACCTCAAGGTAGAGGTCAAGCGGCATACAGCTGCCCTCTGGAGGAGTGCCGGCTAGACAGGTGGGGGTCAGGGAGAGGGGCACCTGACAGAATTTGAGCAGCGGGTGGCAGCAGTCATGGGTAACACCTCTGCAGGGGGGATTGTCACCACCACCCACGCTGACTCCAAGAGCCTTGAGGGTAAGTGGCAACTCCATTTCTTATGCAACATTTCCACATGCTTTACCACAGATGTAAATGCAACAAATACACAGAATCAGCCATTTAAATAAACAAATATGTTTAATGTTTAACAGAAATTGATCCGTCAGCCTTGCCGCCGACGTGCAGCACCCCTGCCGGCTCCCGCCCCAACCCGTCCACTGGCTCAGAGTCATCCGCCAGTACCAGCGGCATTTGGGCCAACCCGTACCCCGGCCCCAGCACTAGCACCAGGCCGACAAGAGATAGACCTCCAGCCCACCTGGACCCAGCGGCGCATCCTCCAGCCCACACGGATCCAGTGGGAGGGTCTTCACACAGGTGGTCCTGCAGTCGCAGGAGGACATTATTAGGGGAATAACGGGGATCAATGAGCGGCTCGACCACCTGATAAATGTTCTGGAATGTTTAGTGGAACAAAATAAATTAATCTGGCTTCATGAATTGTGTAATCACTTCTTACCATTCCCATTGTGGAAATGAAATTCTAGCGTGCAAGGACGGCTGCCCGGCCGGGATCGGTGTCCATCCCTCCAGCCTCTGCGCATCACAGATGTTCTGCACATTGATGGAGTGGAAACCTTTACGATTAATGTAAGCGTATTCCTCATGGAACGGTGCTTTTATGGCAACATGAGTGCAGTCAATGGCTCCAATTACATTACAGAATCCAGCTATAGCTGCAAACTGCGCTTTTGTATTGACCTGTTCAGCTGCACCGTAAGGGAATGTAATGTACCTCCGGGAGAGGCGGATGATCAGGTCCACCACCAAGGACATGGCCCAGCTGAGGGTCAACTGGCTCACCCCTGAACGGTCCGCCAACTCGCCCTGGAAGGAGCCAGTGGCCAAGAAGTCGAGCATGCTCAGCACCAGTGGTTCTGCGCTGTAGCACTGGTTGCAGCTCCTCACAAATTTGCAGGAGGATGGCCCGCGGTAGCCGGAACCGGCTCATCAGTCACTCGTCAGAATTGTGGAGCAAATCCTCCCGCTCCCTGAAATGTCGCTCCCGTCTTATAGTACCGTTTGCCATGTCTTCCAACATTGCAAGTGCTGCCATTGTTGAAAGTTGCACATTCAGCACAATCGCGAAGGATCTTTTATAACCGCTTAAGTAAAGCCAACAGGTGTTTGTGTTTGTGTTGATGGCTTTTTTGTGCCCGATGTTTGTGTGGTTGTTAAATAATGTCAGTTACCAAACACTGCCAGACAGTGTCGCCAACGAACCAAAGTGCAGTCAACGCAAGAATTGGCACGCACCTCCAGAGTTGGCGTGAAACAGCGCATGAATAGACAAACTTTTCGCGTTGATACATCTGAACGTGAGCGCCGATCCTGGCGTCCCATCATTAATATATGAGGCCCCAGATCTGGTTCGGAGAGACGGCATTCATCCCACATTGGATGGAGCTGCTCTTATTCATATGGCTCAGTTTATTATAGACCCAAAATCCTGACAACCCAGACTTGAGACCAGGAGGTAGAGCTGCAGTTTTACACGCTTCTCTGCGCATCTACCAGTTACCCTTCCCAACCCCCATAGAGACTGTGTCTGTACCCAAACAATGTAAGATAATTCACTCCAATTCATTTGAAGAGGGGTTAATCAGAAAAAACCTAATCAAAATATGTCAAAAGAATACCAAAATTAGATGTGGACTATTACATGTCAGATCTCTGATGCCAAAAACTGTATTAGTAAATGAATTAATGTATGACAATGGCATTAACTTGTTCTGTCTCACTGAGTATGTTGGTAGACATGAATCCACTCCTCCCTGTCACATTAATACTCATATTGCTTGAGGCTCTGGCCAAGGAGGTGGAGTTGCTGCCTTTTTTTGACAAAAGTCTAGTTAAAAAACCCCAAACCCAAAATAAGTTTCAGTTCATTTGAAAGCTTAATTCTCAGATTGTCTCATCCAGACAGAGAAACTCTACAGCTGCTTTTATTTGCTATTGTGTACCACCCTCCTGGTCCTTACTCTGAATTCTTATCTGAATTCTCAGAGTTTATATACAGTTTAGTTCTTAAAACAGATAAAGTCATTATTGTAGGTGACTTTAATATTCTTGTGGATGTTAATAATGACAGTCTTGGTATTGCGTTTATGTTTCTTCTAGGCTCAATCCGTTTCCATCAGTCTGTTCATGAACTCACTCACTCACTGTCACAACCACACCCTCAACCTCATCTTGACGTATGGAATTGAAGCTGAACATCTAGTTGTATTTCCGCAGAATTCACTTTTATCTGACCATCAATTAAGTCAAGTCAATTTTATTTATACAGCGCCAAATCACAACAAAAGTTATCTCATGACACTTTACAAGTAGAGCAGGTCTATTACCACACTCCTATGAATTTACACTCAACAATTCTTCATGAGCAAGCACATCCTGCAACAGCGGTGACGAAAACCTTCCTTTTAACAGGCAGGAACGTAGATCCAGGCTCAATGGGGACAGCCTTCTGCTTTGGCCAGTTGGGGGGAATTAATCACTTTTGAATTTATACTACTCGACTACACTCCACTAAGGAAAATGTGAGTTACGAATGTAAGGATGGATGTGTGACACCGAGGGATGACAGTCACGACGGTCTAAAATAAGGAATGATCATTTTTGTTCTGCCTATCACCGAGACCATATGTCAACAACATCATGCCCAAGACCACTGGAAGCAGAACAACCTGTGTTGAGAAAAAATAAAATAAAATAATGCTCCCGGGGCAGTCTCCTACCTTGAGTGCCTCAGAGCGTTCCCAGGGACAAGAATAGTGACAGTCATCCCTCGGTCTCACAGATCCATCATTACATTTGTTATTCGTGATCTATTTTGACCTCACTTTGACCGTCACTATGGTCTAAAAAAGTGATGACACATACCAAAAGGGTCGCAAGGAGCCCAAACTACCTAATATTTGTCTTGGTCATGGACATGAGGGCAGCCTCGCAGATGGGAGCTGGGTGAGTTACGTCCACCCTGTAAAATCTAGTAAAAGTGCGTGGCACAGACCATGAAGCCACTGCACGGATATCAGCCACTGGCACACCCCTACAGGCCCCCCAAGACGTAGATATTATCCTGATAGAATGAGCCCCTGTACCTTAAGGGACTGGCATAACCTGAGCCCTGTAAACATGGGAAATAACCTCCACAAGCCAATGAGACAGCCTCTGTTTGGACAGAGTGGGTGTTTTTAATGTCCATGCTTATTGAAGAAGTTTGACGAGCATATTAAAAGTAGGTCTTTTACTGACATTACCCTGACCCCTGAAAATGTAGGGAGTTGCCATTGAAACTATAGTCAATAACCGTAAGCCACAGTAGCCACGACCCAAGGGTCCGGCACAGTTCCCTAACAGGAGGTCCGTGACAGCTGGGAAGGGCAATCAATGGGTGACCCCAAACCTGCACCCCTAACTGAGCTGTGGCCTTCTCTCTCTGGTCCGAGGATTCGGACCCACTCTCCAGTCAATTGCATGAAATGGCCAGTTCCATGAAGCCTCAAGTTTGTTAACTGCCCCTGGAGGTCGGGTGGGCCGCTGCTGCCTAAACTTAACCAATGGTGCCCAGGTGGTAGTTAGAGCTGATTTATGGCACACATACTGGACAGCTTCCCTTGATGTTGCAGAGCATTCTGCATGGTCCAGCATCTACTGCGATACCAGATGAAAAACACGCCCGGATGCCCCAGGGAGACTCAGAAGATCCCGCTTGATTTCATTTCCAGGGAGGTTTATGCAAGCCAAACCTGCCTGCTAGACAAAGGTGCTGCCTATACAGGCTTCTCGGGCCAATGCGTTAAAGGAGCAAGAGACCAGGCGGTCCGTCCTAGCACACTCATTCTGTGGGCAACGTAGATTGGTGGATACATGGGTGGGAACCAGGGATGTCCAAGCAGTAATTAACGGCTCAACTGGTGGCATATCCTCCAGCCTCGACTCAACAGAAACCAGCCATTGCCAGCTGGCAGCAGCCTGCATTAAACTGCGGGCAACTCACCCCATAATGACCTGAGCATCTCAGCGCAATCCTCCCCCACCAGTATGGAAGGTGGTGGGCTCACAAGAGAGATGTCCTCCAAGACACCACTATAGGGAGCTAGGTCAGGTGCGGGAGACTGAAGGCCCAGGGCCCTGGTGACGCTCAGCACCCCGTGAGGTCAGGGCGCTAACAGGGACCCCACGTGACATTGTGGAGCAGTCAGATGGTTCTGCAGAGCCAGAGTGAAGTTCACCCCCGAAGGTGTCCCTGCCTGCTGTGTCCTCCATCGCAGTGTGGGAAGGATAGAGGGATAGCATATCCACATCACACTACTAGTCCTCCTCACCATCGCTCTTGGGCCTGGGTGAGGAGGGACCCCACTGGACAGGAAGCAGGGAAGGAGAAAGCATGCCCTGTTGACCCTCCAGTCTGTCCATCCTCAATGACTGACTCCACACTACTCCCCTCTGTAACCACAGCAGTGGCAGGGTGTTTAATGGGCCTGGATGCCTCTTCTTGGACAGGGCTGCGAGGGGACCCTGAGTGCCTGTTGCGGGGATGCTTGCACATGCATTTACAGCCATGGGCTGTAAATCAGGGGAGGGCCGCCAATCAGGGAAGCTGGCCCAGTGCAGTTGTTCCACCCTGAAGAGGTCACATACTGCCCTGCAGGGGTTGTCCACATACTCCAACATGTGAGCAGCTCCAAGGCACAGGGAAAACTCCCTGCTCACACTAAGCCCACGGCTTCAAACAGCAGTGTAGGCACACAGTAGTAAGGCAATCTTGAACTATCTGGAAATCTAGCACATGCAAATGTGACACACAGAATATAAGCTTACAGCATACCAGCAAGTTAAGCTAAGCACGTAGCTCAAATTGCAACAAACCACACAATCCTTGGGGAGACAAGGCACCTGCACCACACTGGTAGTAAATTAGTGGAATATGAAGGAAAAATCAGGGTTTCCTACCTGAGTTTAATAGGTCTCATACTTAAGGTCTCAATATGAGGCGATCAAAGTAAGAGTCTGAAGCGGGAGCATTCTCTGCTTTTTATAAACACTGGTCATTCTGCTTCCGGAGGTCATGGGCATGACATTGTTGACATATGGTCTCGGTGATAGGCAGAACGAAGGTGATCATTCCTTTTTAGACTGTAGTGACAGTCAGAGTAAGGTCGAAACAGATCAGTAATTATCAGATGTTTGTCTGATCATGTCATAGTCAGAAATAGATTGCTTGCTGCGTACTTTGGTCAAGAAGAACAAGTGTCTATAATGGAGGGTTATGAAAATATCAAATAATTATTACAACAAAAAGTAATGAAAACGAGGCAGATAACGCACCGCAAAATAATTTTGAATCAACAAAGTTATATTCAAAAATGCACAAGTAGAGTTTCTTCTGCAGTCTCCGAAAATGATGGGGAAATGTTAAATGAAATCGCTGAAGTACTTCACCACTAGGGGAGCTCTGTGAATTGAGATTTTTTTTTTTTAGTAGTAGTATTTATAATGGCCTCTGTAGGAGTGACCGGTTGCAGTGATAACTCTGAATTTTCTGTATGAATTTCAAATTATGACTCTCTCAGTTAGTCATATTCTCCATTTATATAATATTTACATGTACGTCCTCCCCTCCCATTTTATGACATAGTACCTTCCAAATGGGAACTCGCCACAAATGGTCAGTCAGCGATTAGTTCCGTTGCAGCTGCCGCCTAAACTAGCTTTGTAGCTGACCTGTATCGTGCTGTCTGGCTTTTTTTTGTTCTCTAAACTCGCGACACCATGGATGAAGACGGAAGGGCTTTTTCGGGTATGGATCCTACAGCAGTCGCAGTGTTGAAAAGTAATGTTGACTTGTTTTGTTTTTTTCTGTCTTTGGGAGTTAAGCTAATTGTGAAGTTGGCTAACAAGTGGTTGCATGCTAATTTTAATAAACAGGTTTACTTGCTCTTACATCGGGGCTATGAACAGTTAATTAGTAACTACACAAACAGTCACACCTTAAAAAATTATTGATAATGTTTTATTGCCAGAATTCATATTATGGTACAGAATGTAGGTAGTTACCTTAGTTTAGCTGTGGCTTACTTTTTTGGCTGATGTTAGCATGACATGGCAGGAGGGTCTGACTTTGCACAGTTGCACAGTCATTGCAACACTGTACAATTAACTGTTTAGCAGCTTAGCATTTATTTATGTTCCCTGTTATCAGTGCATGTGTGTGGGCAAGAGAGAGTGACCGAGTCCAAGGGGCCCACACTGGAAGAGATGGGAGATGGCAACCGCTAAAGTCTCCTTAATTAATGGGAAATACTGGTTGATAGGGTTAGTAAATAAAATCAGATAAAATCATATAATAGAATAATAGGGTCTTCGCCCCAGAGTACCTCCGGGCTCAGGCCCTAAAAAGCAATTTCTGCCTTTAGTTGAAATGGCGGGAAGACCCTTTGAATACAGATTGTGACTTAACCAGTTTATTAAATTATACTGTATATTTATAATGTGGCTGTATGTGTTTTTCAGCTGCGAATATCAGTACAGACATGCTCCCAAGTCTTTCTAAGGAGGTCTTGTGTGATATCTTTCCGGGGCCTCAGCACTTTTTAAGAAGGAGAGCCATTTGGAGGATGACACAGGTAAAAAAATCAGGTGATATTACTTTTTAACGTTGTGGAGATTTGATCATGCTGTGATTCATAAGTTCAGTGAGGCACTGCCTTTATGGTAGTTGTTTCTAATGCACTGCTATTGACTTATGATAAATGCTCATCTTTTTCAGGGTGAGGATTCAGACCAAGTAGGCACCTTCTCTGGGACTTGTGCGCTTGCCAGCTCCCACTGCCTCACTACCTCAACCCCTTTGTCCACACTTTCTTCCTCCCCCACTTCTCTCCCCCCTTCAAACCCAGGAGACCAATGTGTTAACAGCAGAACTGTACAGCTTGTAAGCCCGCAATATGTCATATACACAGACACAGAGCTGGAGCTGTCAAGAACCATCTTTTTTGAAAAACACCATGCTGGACAAAAGGGCTATACACTTTCCAAAGAGCTTCGCTGTCGCTTAATAAGAAATACAGTAACAAGCATGATTGCCATCAAGAGAGCTGCAGGGGATGATTTCCAATATGCATGCAGCCGTGAATTAACTGTGATGGCTAAGCGTCTCATTGAGTACTACCCAATGCTGCGGGACAGGTCTGCAGGGTAGGGGGATATGCTTTATTCAGGATCAGTGCTTGTATGGTTTAATTTCATTATCATTAATGTGATTTTTACACACTCTGTTTTGTGTTTTTGTCAGGAATCTGTGAAGAAGCAGCTTTTGAAAAGGGTCCAGAATGTGACACCTGCTAAAAAGAAACAGGGAGCAACTTCTACGAGAAAGAGGCGACGGGGCATTAACTTTGAGAGTAGCAGCAGCCTGGAGTCATCCGCTGACGACACTGAGTCCAGTGCTTGCACCATAATCTTGTAAAGATCACCACAAGCAAGCAGTTCCCCAGAGGGTGAACAGTTGAATGGTAAGAGCACATATTGATATTGTGTTTTGGTGTTAAAACTACTACTAGTATTGATAAGGAGGGATGCTCTAATTTAGTTTAAATTTTTTTTTAAAAAACCTCATTAGTTATTATTTCATTATACTTTGGGTATTTGTTTTTTTGTCACATATCACAAAACTGTAATGGTAGAAACAGTCATTGTAAATTAGTTTCAACAGAAGGGCCTGAAACTACTAACAGCCCACAGAACCGGGCTAGACACTACAAAGTTCTGCAGGAGCTATACAAATCCAGGCCAAGACCCAACAAGAAGGATGTTGCCCAGCTCTTGGACCTTGAATACCAAGCAAGACGGGCTTACATTGACTCAGATGTTATGAAAGAGCAGGACAGACCTACCAAAATTCTTCAAGCATATCCCTGCTTCAGAGAAGTTGGATCATGGAAGCAAATCAAATCATTTTAAGTTTATGTTTGATAAGATTGTAGTGGTTAAGACATTAATATTTATATCTTATTTTAAAGATATTTTCTTCATGTCTTTCTGTGGCAGATCATGGATGAACTGCAGAGGATTCTCAATCAAGGACAGTCCCACTTCGTACCTGAGCTGAAGGACCGCTGGGGGGCCTTTTGTGAGAAGAAAAGGTTCAAAACTCCAGTTTTATGGAGTTTTCAAAAAAGTCATGAGGCCTCAATCATCAAATTAAGGTAATTACAGACCTAATAGAAAGTTGGTGGCCATGTTTGTTTAATAATTAGGGCTTGAGCCCAAAGGTACTTGGGGAGAAGACTATTAAGTTTGCTCGACACACTCAAAACACTAACACTAAAATTGACCCCCTAAACACACTCGAAAACTCAACAAATTTTGCACGCACATCCGGTCTGCCAAAAAAAATCAATAATCAAACTTTAAAAAAAACAACAACAACTCTTTAGTGCCACAGAGGAAGACAAAAATGCGTTTCTGACCACAAATGCCCCTAGGTATGTTGTACACACATGTGACCTCAATCATCTCATCAAGACGCACAAATCATTCAGTGACACCCCTAACCTAAAACCAATAGGAAGTCCACAAAATGGACAAAACCGTCAAAATGAGGACATTTACACACCCCGAACAAACACTATCTCCTCCTAGGGTGTTAATGGTATCGCTTCAAAAATTTAGTACATCACTCAGGACACTTAAAGGACCAAAAGTTATTAAAGTTTTTTTTTTATAACTCACATGGTTTGGATTTTTATAAGCCCTCAAAGTCAGGGACACTTTTTTCTCTTACAATGGAAACCTATGGGGAGGCTGTCTCCCCTCACGATACATACTCTCAATCACAGGCTTGTCACGTCCAAACTAAAACTCCCACACCTTCAAAAAGCACACTATTGAATTCCTGATAAAAATCCCTACAAAAATATAATCTAACATTCCACTTTTGATCAACATATGGGCAATTATGACTGTTTTTCACACAAAAACTCTAAATAATTCCTGCTCTGCTCTCCACTCTGACCCAGATGGCTGAGTGCAGCAGGGGAGGGGTTCTTAAAAGGGCCAGGTCTCAGTTCTGCTCTCAGACAGTGCATCACACTGAGGCTTCTATCTCCTAAACTACAAGGCCCACTGCCGTCATACTTAGACTGCTGGATTCGGGGTGACTCCTGCCACCCGGCCGCAGGTGCAAGGGGGCTCAGGCCCTAACAACGCTGCTTGTAGCTTTAATTTGTTTTGTTTTGTAACTGACTGCAGTTAATAAATTTAGACGGTTTTGTTTTTCACAGTAAAGCAAACCATTGCCATGATGAAGGCTTTGCTGGACCTGTTTCCATCGCTCGTTGCTCCACCCAAGAAGTCAGGGCATGCAAGTGAGGGTATGCTTCACATCCTTGAGGTCAGAAATTCATGCATGTATGACAGTGTTCAGTTTTTCTTGTGTTCCACTACTTGACCACAGTCTCTCAACAATGGATGTTTTGCGATTATTTTTCTTTTTGTGTTTCAGTCTGCTGAAGACCCCAACACCTTCCTCCAGGGAAGACCACTGTGCAGCCCTGTCATCATTGTGTGCAAGACCAATTGTATCCTGGCCATTGGCACAATGCCTGTGTTCATTTTCCCAAAAGAGGACATCCCAGACAGCGTGATGTACATAATGGCATTCTACGACACCACGGGTCGGCAACTTGCGGCTCCAGAGCCTCATGAGGCTCTTCAGCCTCCTTGTTGCGGCTCCCTTTGGCATCGACAAAAAAAACCATGACAATGAGTTTTTTTTTTTTAAATGAAAATGAATAACGGTTATTTCTTTATTTATACATTATTACTTTTGCATTTTATTTACTACTACTACGGTTATATAGCCTATTTTAACATCTTATTTTGTAAACTTTTTAAAAATAATTTGTCAACTAAAATATGCGTCATATCGTCTATAGCCCTCAACTTTGCCTGCAGGCGGCTTCTTGAGTGTGCGACGCATTCAGTAACCATGAGTAAAAAATGAAAAATCTCAGACAAAAAAAGAGACTTTAACTCTGCGTGGACAGATGAATTTGCCTTCACTGCTAATGACGCTGGATTACCGGTGTGCTTGATATGTAGAAAGAAATTATCGAACAACAAAAAATGCACAGATCCAGTCGAATTTTGCCTAATCTCCTGCTGGGGCCCTGCCCGGTCCGTGACGGGTCCCTGCTCGGCAGTAGGCAGGTCCGTGACTGTAATGAGATCCCCTGCGATGACGTTATTGGCACTGGGCCGACTCCTAATGCCCCTAAGCGCCGTTTGTGGAAATTACCTGCACTGCTTTATCAGTCCACCAGGAGGAGCAGTCATTATAAGTGGTTTCTGTGTCTGAAAACAGCGGCTCTACTGTCATATGCCTGCAGCATTTAATGTATACATTAACCTCTTAATGTATTTTTAAGTCCTATCAATAGTTTCTACTCAAACAAAATTAATTTGTATTCCTTAAATGTGTCTTTTCTTTACATTCATTATGAAGTCTGAGTAAACTGTACTTTTTAATCGCCTATTTTATTGTACTCATGTGATTGAGCTCAGACAACTCAGTATTGTCAAATTTTGCCAAAAATCTAGTTTATACCAGTTTGGACAGAGTGGTGGCATTTGTGAGCTCTGAACTTTTTGAATCAGAGGAGACACGGGACAGAACAAAGACAGGGAACTCAGTTGTAGTAGCTGAAGTTCTAGCACGCAAGTTGTTGGACCCACATTGGAAGCCACCGGTGAATGACCTGAGTTCAGCCACAAAACGGTAAGTTTGAACCTGTAATGTTGAAAGATATTTTCAAAACAAGCACTCAGCATTCGCTGAAAAATACAAGAGGTTGATTTATGACTCCTCACATGGAGAAAAAAAAAGAAGGGACCGTTCACTGCATCAAGGATTTATGTGCAGGAGTTTCCTTTCATTGCTTTTTCCCCAATTCCAACAGGGAGAAATATCCTAATGCTACATGCAACTAACATCACTCCACCTAGTGCTGTGCTTATACAGGAGACCCTTTTCACTACATATGTAGACAGAAACCAGTTTCTTAGATATTTTGGGATTTTTTTTCTAGTTTTCTGAAATCTTGAAATGTGTTTTGTTTAAAAGAGGTGATACTCAATGGCCTACCTGGTTTTATTCATTTAAAAGGCTTTTCTTAATGAAAAGAAGATTTGCTCTTTAATTTATTTCTACAAAAACATTTCTTGAGAAAAGGGAGTCATCTTGTATTTGGAATGCACTATACTCAATAGGTAGTCTATCAACAGTAATAATGTTTCGGCTGATCTATGTCAATTTGCATCAGATATTAGTGAGCGTGAATGCGTGTCATGTGTCTGTGATAGACTGTAGTTTGTGAATTTTAACTTGTTTGTTTCAGATGTTTCTGGATTGAACACATTATCTTGTTGACTTGACAGCTGGGTGAAGGCTGAGTGTATTGTGAGCCTGTCAGAGATCAAGTGACAAATTGTCTGAATTGTGCAGAGTACGTACAAGCAATCTTTAAAGCTCTTAGAAGGTGATTAATATTGCATCACTTAATTTCCATCAAACAAGCTGTGTTTTTTTGCATGCCAAGTTGAGTGTATAATATGTCACTGCTACTACTGGGGGATTATGGCCAATAACCACCTTTTAAGTGAGAATGAAACACTTTGTATATCTTCTTACAGAGTCCCTGGTGGACAGGCTTTAAATATTCTATTTGTCCATCTGTTGAGTGTGTTACTTCCTCAAATACACTGCGCTTGTTATTTGACAAACTTGTTTCCCAGGTATTTGCACCTTGACGATCTCATGCTCAACAAAGGAAGCATCTACAATTTGAAAATTATTTTTGCCAACTGTAACCCAAAATTGTATATAATAAAGTAGTGGCGTTCCTCCTGCTTTAAAGTGTTTATGAAAATCTGATGTTTATCTTATCTTTGATATTTGATCTCTCTTTTGTTCCATACCATCAGTTCAGCCTTCCTGTAACTGTCAAATAAAATAATGTTTATCCATCCCCAGCAATATTTGAGTTAAACACTTTCACGACCACTAAATTATTGTAAATCCAAGAATTTTGTTGACATCACTCAAGCTCACAAATATATTATAAGATTAATCATAATAAATATATTGTAATTTGAACTAAAAACCGCTTTGCTGCGGAATGATCGTGTATGAATAAAGGTTAACAATCGATCTTGAGCGCACCGAGGAGGGAATTTGAACAGTCAATTTGATTCATGTTGCGCAAGATGTCAGTGTGTTTGACATCGTTGTCTATTGATGACATTGTCAGGAATGCTTATTTTACATTTACTTTTGAATGCTAATGCTTCCAGTGTCCCTGGTTTCAGACAGAGGAAAGTCGCGTTTGTGATGACGAATCTGCGAACGACGATCACGCCAACATCTGGGGCGCATTTCTTTAAAACACAACCAGTCGCGAAGACAATCAGTTTACTGGAACACCGGTGACTGAATTCAACACATACTGACATATACTGACGTTTCAGCTTAGCAAACGAATAAAAGAGAGAAATAAATGACCCGTTTACGTATTTCTGTAAGTGTCCTTGTTCCCCGTTAAGTGAACAGCGATAACTATGGGGGGAGCTTGTGGGGATTCCTTGCTACACATCACGGATTTTATTACTTATTACTTACCTCGGGGATGACATCTCTCGGTCACTTTCGCCTCTGTTTGATAACTGCCTTGCCCTTTTTCGTAACTGGCTTTGTTCATGCGTATACGTGGGAATAAGGAATAATAGCATATGAATGATGGTTATCAAGATATTGTAGTTTTACAAATAAAATTTCGTGATAAGTTAAGTAGGGGATAGCCTTTAAAAATTGTGTTTTCTATTCCCGCACCTCTTCCTATTGCTTCTTCTTCGTCTTTTTCCTTCTATCGTTTTCTGGATGCTAACGAACAGCTTTTGAGTGCATTACCGCCACCCATTGATCTGGAGTGAGGACATAAAATCCATTTTATATCAATAGTCTCACTCTCTCTCTCTCTCTCTCTCTCTCTCTTTCTCTCTCTCTCTCTCTCACACACTCACACTCTCACACACACACACACACACACACACACACACACACACACACACACACACACACACTCACACACACTACCCCACCCCGAAGGCTGCTGGGATAGGTTCCAGCTCCCTTAACAGCATAACAAGTAGACAATGGATGGATGATTCCTTTTTAAGTTGTAGTAGAGTAGATACAAAACAATGACACCATTTGGGCACAAATGAATGAAAAGTTCTTCAAAATAAGTACAGTACAATTACTTCAGTAACAGTTCAGGACTGATATCTATTGCATGTGTCACTGAGTCTATTGAGGGTGTCAAGCCAAACTGGAACTTACCTGCAAACTGGAACTTACCTGCAGTTAACTTACCTGGCCACCAGATGGCGACAGAGTAGAATCCACCACACCAACACTCAAAGCAATCCAATCCCAATCAACCCAATCACCCAGCTTCAGTTTGTCAGGTCCTCTGCCAGAGGAATTAATGGAGGTTAGGGCACTAGTATGTATGAATGATGCTAGGGGGACAAGGATAGATGTCAGGACAGGGAATGAGTCAGCTTTAGATCTAACACTGGTGTCAAGCGGCTTGGCAGGGGTAAGCAGATGGGAGGTGCTGAATGGGTCGACTTTAGGGAGTGATCATTATTCCGTGGTGTGTGCAGTGGGTGAGAAGGTGCAAGTAGTGTCAGGTGAGGGGGTGGAGAGGTGGGTGTTTGGAAAAGCTGATTGGGGGGTGTTTCAGGAAGTGGTAGAGGAGAAGGTGGCTGAGCTAGATATGGAGGGGAGTGTAGATGAGGGAAATGATAAGCTGACATCAGCAATAACTGTAGGTGCAACTGAGAGTATACTGAGGAGTAGAGGGAGGGGAGGCAGGAAGATGGTACCGTGGTGGACAGAGGAGTGTAGTCAGGCAGTGAGGGCAAGGAATAGGGCATTTAGGCAGTTGAAGAGGAGTCATAACATGAATAGTCTAGTGAGTTATAAGAGGGCACAAGCAGTGGTGAGGAGGGTGGTTAGGCAGGCTAAGCGGGATAGTTGGAGACAGTTTAGTAGTAGCATAGGGAGGACAACCCCGGTGGAAGAGGTATGGGGAATGATTAGGAAAATGGGAGGGGATAGGAGGGAGTGGGACTACCCAGTGATGACAGCAGGGGGGGAGATAGCAGTGACAGATAGGGAAAAGGTGGAGATGATGGCGGGGGCATTTGCGAGGATACATAGTGAGGATAACTTGACAGGAGAGGAGGGGGAGGGGGGCGACTTTGGGCAAGCATTTGGGGGTGTTGGACGGGTGGAATTATGGATGATAGGTTCACGATGGCAGAGTTGGTGAGGACTATAGGTAGGGCTAAGCACACGGCTCCAGGGGCGGATCAGGTGGGGTATGTTATGCTGAAGCACTTGGGTGAAGGAGCACTGGAGGCACTTCTGGGGCTGTACAATAGGGTCTGGGAGGAGGGCAGGATACCAAGGGTGTGGAAAGCGGCAGTGGTGATTCCGGTTAGGAAGCCAGGGAAGGATCCCACTCAACCTTCAGGGTATAGGCCCATAGCCCTTACCTCCAACCTGGGTAAGGTTATGGAGTGGTTAGTGCGTGATAGATTAACGTATGTGTTGGAGAGGGGAGGGGGGTTAGCTGGGTATCAGAGTGGCTTTAGGAAGGGTAGGAGCACTATGGATGCAGTGGTGAGATTGGAGAATGAGGTTAGGAAGGCACAGGTAAATAAGGAGTCAGCTGTGGTGGTGTTTTTTGATATTGAGAAGGCATATGATATGATGTGGAGGGAGGGAGTGTTAATTAAACTGCACATGCTGGGGGTAGGAGGTAGGGTGTTTAACTGGGTGAAAGATTTCCTGTCCGAGAGGGTGATACGGGTTAGGATAGGGTCTGAGGTGTCAGGTGAATACACAGTGAGCAATGGCACACCACAGGGCAGTGTAATCAGTCCACTGTTGTATAGTGTTATGATTAATGATGTGTTTTCACGGGTAGGAGGGGATGTAGGGAGAGCACTGTTTGCTGATGATGGGGCGCTATGGAAGAGGGGTAGGGACTTAGCACATGTAGTGGGTAAAGTACAGGAGGCTATAGATGTGGTGGTTGAGTGGGGCTATGAGTGGGGGAGCAGGTTCTCAGTAGATAAGACGCAGACAGTGTTCTTTACTAGGAAGAGGGATGTGGGTGGTGAAAAGCTTAGGATGTATGGTAGGGAGTTAGAGAGAGTGGGGTCCTTTAAGTATTTGGGAGTAGTTTTTGATCGTAAGTTGACTTGGGTGGAGCACATTAGGAGGGTTGAGGGCAGGTGTGTGTGAGTGTTGGGAGTACGGGACGGGGGGGGGGGGCACAGAGAGCACTTTGGGAGTATAGGGAATGTACTGGCTAGGGAGCTAGGAGTAGGGCACATTAGGGTGAGTCAAGCAGTGGTGTACCCAGAGATGGCACTGTGGAGGATGGAGTGGCCAGAGGTGGACTGGTGTTTGTTGGAGTTGAGGAGGAAGGGAGAGGGGGAGGACTTGGTTAGGGCTCACAACAGGTGTATGAGAAGGGTGTATGGTGAATGGGAGAAGGTTTATACTGATGGATCAAGGGCGGAGTCTGGGGAGACAGGATTTGGGGTGGCAGTACCGGGGAGAGGGATAGGGCTTAGTAGGCGCACGACAGATGGGCTGGGGGTTTACACAGTGGAGATGGTAGCGGTGCTGGTGGCACTGAGGTGGGTGGAGTGTACACAAGTGGGGAGGGTGGTGGTCTGCTCAGATTCAGCAGCAGTCCAAACTAGCATCAGGTCATGTCACACGGGTAGTCGTCAGGATATTTTGTACCAGGTTCTTCAGGCAGTCACGAGGATAGTTCAGCGGGGGGGTCTGGTTAGGTTTTTATGGGTACCAGCACATGTGGGGGTGGAGGGGAAAGAGAAGGCAGATGAGTTGGCAAAGGGGGCGTTGGTGAAGAGGACGGTGGAGATGAATGTGAGGGTGAGTAGGGCTGAGGTGAAGGTGATAGTGAGGGAGAGGGTGATAGACATGTGGCAGGAACATGGGGAAGGGTGAGATCTGTCTGGAGGGAGTTCTGAGGATGGAGGATGGGGAGAGTGTTAGGGTTCTTTTAGAGTATTTGAGGGATACAGGATTGTATGATAGCATTTAGGTTTAGGGATTATGTTTAGGATTTAGAGGTAGGATTTAGGTGTAGGGGTTAGAAGTAGGGAAAGATGGTGTTCCGCGATGGGACAGAAGAGGGCGGTAATGCTCCATCTGGTGGGTTGCCAACTGCTGTAAAAACCAAAGAAGAAGAAGGTCCTCTGCCAGTCATTTCTCAAACACTGTGGTGGGAAGACAGTTGCCTACTGCAGTGCAACTGTTTGAAGAACCCAGAGTGACTGACGGTGAGCTGGTTGTGTATTTGTTTATTATGAGTGTTTGACCTCATTAATAGAATTTTATTCATTGATATTGTCTATTTGTTTAACTGGTTTGTTTAATATCTTAAGCTCACATTGAAATTAATTAACCATGCTGAAAGGTGCAGTATGTCATTTTGGCAAGATATTATTTTGTTAACTTGTGTTGCCAAGTTGATTCCTAATGCTGTTGTATTTGTTTTACTTTTTCAAGGTTTTCACCTGCATTCATTGATCATGGCAAATTAAGGTCTAAATAAATGGTCAAAGATACTTTCTGCCTGATCCTTGAAAGAAAAGTGAAATCCAGTGGACTCTGGGAAACAGTTAATATACCCTTTTTCAAGTTAGGGGACAGAACTGAAGATAACTTGACAGAGGGCAAAGGTGTCTATTAAAATCCAGTATTCTAGTCTATTAAATTGTGTCTGCAGCATTATTTCAGCTCACACACTTACCCAAAAGTCACAGAAACATACATTATCTGTGCATCAAAGGTTAAGGGACCTGCTACAACTCAGCACTCCCCTGCACTTTTTTTTTTTTATAAAATAACTACTGTAAATAACTTAACTTGTTTTCAGTGTATTTTTGATAGTACATAAAATAATTCTTATGAAATAATGTGTTGATCATTATTTAGAAACAATGTAATTCAAAAAATACCATGACAGTTTTCTCCTTTGTCGTAAATGGTATACTTACTTACATTTCACTTGTGCAATATCATCCAGTGTCATGATTTAGACATTGACAAAATGCAGTAGAATTAAACAAGTGCAGCCCAAACATATACTTTATCTACACTGACACAAAGGATAATCAAAATAGGAATCAGAAATCCTATCCCTTGCAGGACATTGCTGTTTTGTAGCAAATAATAATGTTGAAATGGACACCTGTGCATGTATTAACCTGTGGTGTCAAACATACAGAAGCCTATTATGCCCAATCTTACTGAAGATGATTCCAGATGATATTGCTCTTGAATATGGTTGTCAGAGGGGAGTTGATGATGAATAGAAAGTTGCTGAAATAGTCACATTCCTACAGAAGGAGGATCAGAGCAGAGAGAGAGCACTGCAGATGACAAGGTCGTACACTCCAAAGGAATAGAAAGCAGTGCTCATTCAGCGATGCAAAAATGAAAAGACCAAGCATGCAGTCTGCTGCTGCACTGCACACAGCCAACCAGAGGACACAAAACTGTTTATTCTGTGACAGTGCCAAATACAGATCTCAACATTACCCAGATCACAGCATTGCTGAGCGCAAAGAAAAACTGGGGGAAGAAAATGGGAAGATGCTTTGTGTGCTTGGGACAGAAACACATGCAAAGTAAAAGATGTGTCTTGTGAAGGATGTGGAAGGCGGCATCACGTTGCTGTGTGCACTGGTGAAAAGGGTAAGGTGTAGACCCCTCCTGCTGGAGATACTGTTGTCTCCTCAGTCATTCCTAACACAGTAAATATGAAATCAGATGGACAGAACACTGCTGCTACAGATGGCCAGGGCATGGGTAGGAGGCCCATCAAGCAGAAATATAGGTTGCTGTCGGAAGGAGTCAGAGAAGCTTCATTCACAAAAACTTTACCATTACCTGTTGCACTTTGTCGTTTGGCCTTAGTGTCTCACAGTGTCTGTGTTTTCACAGATCCACCGGAGATCCATCTCTCTGCACCAACTGCTGCCTGCATCGCCGTTCCAACTGCCTGCATCGCCGTTCCAACGGCCTGCGCCCCCCTTCCATGAACCAGTCTGCAGTCCCCCCCATCAAGCTGGCTTGCTCTCCCTTGACTACCAGAAGCATCCTTCCTCAGCTGTTATCATCATTTCCATGTTTCCCACATTTTGTATTATAAACTGTTTTCTTGTCTGTAACATCTATTGCATGTCTGTCCATCCTGGGTGAGGGATCCCTCCTCTGCTGCTCACCCTGAGGTTTCTCAGATTTTTCCCTGTTAAAAGGGTTTTCTATGGAGTTTTTCCTCAGTTGATATGAGGGACGAAGGGCAGAGGATGTTATAATGCCATGTAAAGCCCTTTGAGACAAACTGTTTTGAAAACGGGCTATACAAAGAGAATTGCCTTGCCTTTGTCAAGAGCCTGAAGTTACATTGTCCAACAAGAGACACTCAGCCTTCACACATTTGGCTCCTCTGTCTCCACAATGTCACGACGCAACACAGTAAAGGTCATACTGGAGAATGTCTTGGACAGCCAGCAGAGAATTGAGATTGAGGCCATAGAAACCCACAGGTGTGCTTCACAGTGATGAAAGTCCCTGGCGACCAGATTCAATGTGAGCTCAACAAAAAGGGACTGTAATTTACAGACTGCCCAGGCAATTATTATGATCCAGACCTCTCTGTCCTAATAAGACCCAACTAACTGCTGACAGTCTCAGGAAGAGTGGAGAGACTGACAGAGACATTAGTTACTCTAGAGAGCACTTTTGGATGGTGTGTACAGGGACCAGTGTCCATGTCAAGTGTTGCTGAGATAGCCTGCTTGTTCATCAGACTAGAAGAGGACACACTTGTCTCCCAGCACCTAAGTGCATTCTGTGAAATTGAGTCCCTGGGTTTCACAAGTGAGAAAACACAGAACCCAGCAGAAGAAGAGGCTCTGGAAGATACCAGGTGGCGTTTCCATAGACACCAGAGCTCAAAGACAACTACAGTTGCCCAAAAACAATATGAATTTCTCATTAAATTCAGGAACCATTAGTTTCCCTTCATCGCAGACATAAAAAAGGCCTTCCTGCAGATTGCCGTAGCAAAGTGTGACAGAGATGCAGTGACATTCCTGTGGCTCACAGGCCCACCAACTGGAGAACAAAATGAAGAGCTCCGCATGCTGAGAATGACCAAAGTGGTGTTTGGCGGCTCCCCAAGCCCATTCCTACTCGTAACTATCAGAAAGCACCTGAAACAATATGAAGCAGAACATCCACCAATTATAGAGTTAATAGCAGTCACTACGTCAATGATTTCATTGCAAGCTCAAGCATTGTTGAAGAGCCCTACCACATGACAACCACTGCTAAACAGCTGCTGTCAACTGCAGGCATGGAGCTCTGCAAGTGGATGACTAACTCTCCCAAGCTGCTGAAAAATGGGAGAAGAGCCAAACAGACCACAAAGATAGCACCAGAGGCACACAGAGCAGTGCTCAAGGTGCTAGGTCCAGTGTGGAGACCAGAAAGTGATTGTCATGGGCTCATCCATGCCGGCTGAGTAACACACCAGTGTTTGCCACTGAAACGCATGGTGGCACGGTAAACTCACTGGAGTACACATATTTACCTGTATATGAAATGTTCTGCTCTCTGATGAGTGCTGATTAAATGCATGGAGTGCAACAGTGAAAAACACATATTAGCACTACATCCCGGTCCCCCTCCAGTTACAACAGAAAGCCCAGAAGCTGATAAAGATGATGGCGGGGAGGTGAGTGATAATGCGTCTACTCCAGTTATGTCCAAATGCAGAGAAATTTGTGGGAATGAGGACAACCAACATTCATGCTCCAAAATCAGTCCAGTAATGGTGTATCCAGCTGGAAAAAGAGAAGAAGCAAAGAAATTGAATGTGGTGCTAGATGAGCAGAGTAACAAATCACTTGCCAAGTCTGAGTTTTTTCATCTTTTCAACATCACAACCTCATCAGACCCATTCCTCCTGTGGATCCAAATGCTCCGATCCTCATACTTTTGGGCAGAGACATCATACATCTGCACAAGGTGAGGGAGCAAATGAACGGACCCCACAGTGCTCCTTATGCACAGCGGCTGGACCTTGGGTGGGTCATCGTGGGTGACAACTGCCTGGGGACAACTCACAAGCCATCAAGTATCAACGTCCTGAAAACACATGTGCTCAGTAATGGCTGCACATCCCTTCACAGCCCATGCCCAAACAACATTCTGGTGAAGGAGACACTCAACCACATGTCAATGCATAGCAGCTGTTTCTCCAGCATTTTGTGCCCAAAAAAAGCATCCGAGTGGTTGTGTAGCCATACTAGGATCTACAGTTTGGAAGGATGAAAAAAAAACATTTTCAGTGGATGATCAATCCTTTCTTGACATAATGAACAGAGAAGTTTATCAAAATGAGGACAGCAGCTGGGTGGAACCATTGCCTTTCCGCTCACCCTGACAGCTGCTACCAAGTAACAGTGAGCAAGCACTTGAAAGATTTGGATCTCTCAGAAAAACACTGGACAGAAAACCAGACACGAAGAGGCAGTATATTAACTTCATCCAGAAAATGCTTGATAATGATCATGCAGAGCCTGCCCCACCACTGGAGAAAGAAAAAGAACACTGGTTCTTGCCCTCTTTCGGCGTGTACCATCCCCAAAAACCTGATGAATTAAGAGTGGTGTTTGATTCAAGTGCCGAATATGAAGGACTATCCCTAAACAAAGTGCTGCTCAGAGGCCCTGATTTCAACAACACTCTTATAGGGGTTCTCCTACGTTTCAGGAAAGAACAGATTGCATTCACAGCTGATGTACAGCAAATGCTTTATTGTTTTGTTGTACGAGAAGATCAAAGAGACTACCTCAGGTTCCTCTGGTATGAAAACAATGACCTAGGCAAAAATGTTATGGACTACAGAATGAAAGTTCATGTTTTCTGTAATAGCCCCTCACCAGCTGTGGCTATATTTTGTATGAGGTGTGCTGCAGCTGAGGGTGAAAGAGAACATGGTACAGACACCAAACAGTTTGTGGTCAGACATTTTTATGTTGATGATGGACTTGCATCTACATCCACCCATGAGGAAGCCAGCGACGTCTTGACCAAATCACAGAAGATGCTGGCGGAGTCCAACCTGAAATTGCACAAAATTGCATTGAACAGCCACAAGGTCATGGATGCTTTTCCAGCTGAGGAAAGGGCCAAGATTTGAAACATTTGGACATCCGGTTGGATAACCTCCCCCTACAACGCAGCTTAAGAGTACTGTGGAACCTGGAAACAGACAGTTTCACATTCAAAGTGTCACAAGAGGAAAAGCCATACACAAAGAGAGGTGTTTTGGCGCCAAAACACCTCTCTTTGTGTATGGCTTTTCCTCTTTCCTCTTTTCCTCTTTCCTCTTTCAACAGTTTCCATTCATCTTTCTCAGTTATGACAACTTAATCTGAAATTGTGTTGAACCAACAAACAATAAAACATTGGACCAGTTAGCTTTTCCTCTTCAGTCAAAGCTTATTTTAAGAACTGCTGACTGAATCACTGTTATTAGAAGGACAAGTTTTTAAGGTGCTAACTCAAAAAAATATGTTCAGTCAACTGGCTTTACCATATTATTTTAAAGTAGTTTAATTTGTTGTCTAGTTAATTATAATAACAATGCACGCAACTTTTTAAGTGGCAGTAATTTAGAAATATACATAAATTATATATATATATATATATATACACACACACTTTTTCTTTATTTCTTCTTTTTTGTATTTTTTGTGCTTTCAAGAAAGACAGTTCAACCACAGCTTTTGTGAAATTCACTGCTTTTTTTTATTTTGAACTTCAGCATTGCAAAAACAAAGTCAGAAAACAAACTTCCATTTCAGCAGCTCCTCTGTGCCAAAAGTTGTTGATTCCTACGTGGAAGTGTGACCGGCTCAAAACTGCCATGGAAACTCCAAAGTCTCCATAGACACAGAACAGCAAAAGCCAACTCAGCTGGGCGGCATGGCTCAGGGGTCGAGTGGCCGTATAGCAACCAAAGGGTCGCTGGTTCGATCCTTGACCCCGGTGACCATGTCGAAGTGTCCTTGAGCAAGATACTGAACCCATAATTGCTCCTGATGAGTAGGTTGGCGCCTTGCATGGCAGCCTCCACCATCAGTGTGTGTGTGAATGGGGGAATGAGATGACACTGTAAAGCGCTTTGAGTGCCGCGAAGGTAGAAAAGCGCGATATAAAATTGAGTCCATTTACCAACTCGTCAAATGTTATGGCAAGAGACAAACTGCAAGAGACTCAAAGCTGCATAGTGACATCAGTATAATCCCCATCAGTCAGCCTGCATCAATCAATCTGAAGACAAACTAAAACCATTCTCTTTGGGCTAAAATATGGACATATTTATTAAACAACACCTTTTTTGTCCGCTGTCACAACTGTCATGAAGGTTGAATATCCTGGACACCATCATAGTAACTAGCCTGACAGAGAAACCTTCTCAGTTTATTTCTTTGTTGCCTCTTCAAAAATCACGTCACCTGAAGGAAATGTGAAAGTGTCGGTGCTCTGAAACAGACGGATCTGCCGTTTTTAGAAAACAATGTTTTTCAGACCCATGACTTTAGCACTGCCTCTCAGCCCATCCAGGTCAAGGAACACTTCTGAAAAACTTCAGAAGCATGTCCCTCTCAACCAAATGTTTGGTTCCTTCCACAACAACTGCTGTTTCCCAGCGATCTGATCCAGGGGTGGGCCTGTCTCCAACAATGGCCATTTTATTCATGGGACTTTCAAGGCCGGTCTGGAACTCTTCGTTGTCCTTTTAAAGGAAAAGAAAAGGGAATTCTTGTCTGTCATGGTTTAAATTTGTCTGTACAGTACATCTTCATGTTTCATTCGTGTCTTGACTGTGTTATGTTGCATAAAATAAGAGGACCAGTTAAACCACAGCCATTTGTTCATCTTTTCCTTTACATTGCTATCAACTCTTACATTCTACTTAAAGGGACATTCCAGCCTAATTTTAAACCAAACACATCATGAGTCTGAGATTAAAAAAGCTTCTGATGTCCACAAATCATGATCACTACGAGCATAATATTTCATTAACAGAACAAATAGGGTAAATAGTTTGTATTCAAAAAACTCACACACTTTTCTCCAGCTGCTTCTGAGTAACAGTGTGTTAATGGTAACTGGAAACTCTGAGCATTGAACAATTTAACCTTCCAGTTCAAAACCAACCAGAAGGTTTAATGGCTCATATTATGTACTGGCACCTCATTTAATTGTTGATGAAGTCTGGTGTCGATAAATGCCAGGTTACAAAAATATGTAGTTGTGGTGCGTACGCCTGAAGCAGCCGGAGAAGAGAAGGTGGGTTCTGTTCTCGTCTTTGTAGATACATTTATACATATATTTGCTTAAATAGTAATACATGGAAAAAATATTTGTGTGTGCACTCTGGTCCGAACTACTTGTAAACACGGTCGAGCCAGAAAAAACTGAGGATTACGTTGTTACAACTAATGGGTGTTACAATGAGACTGAGTAATGAAACTTTACATTCTAAATTAGTTAATTCAGTCAGAGTTTAGAAATTATTTCTTTAGTGTTTTAAACATTCTTACCAAAATCTGGAAGGGATAATGTTATGGGTTTTTAATCATCAGACTTTAAATAAATTTTTGTAAAATTAGATTCAGACATTCCTTTCTCCATTTTTTTTTAGGAGGATGACTTGGAAGCTGCCCAGGAGGGAGCAATGGCGCTTGTGGCAGTGGTGAATCAGGAGGAGGTGCTGCAAGTTCCCTTCCAAACCCAGCATGTGTCCACTGTTCTTGAAGATATGGTTGTCATGTCACGTAGGTCCTGGACCGATTCACTTGTGATTTTGTTTGCGTTGGTATATGCACTGCATTTGAAGTACCAGAAAAGCTCAGTGGCTTCTTGGAGTTCATTCAGGTTATCTTCCTTGACCTGGATGATGGCAGGGAGCAGCTTAGGCTGAAGCTACAGGCCTTTAAAAATGAGCTGGAGTAAAGTTGTCGTAAAGCATTGTTGTTAGCAGTTTCTAAACAAAAGTCTGAGCCCCAGAAAGGCTTAATAAGGTGTCACCACTTTCAACACTGTTAAGATACTGGGATTTACCTGAGCCCCAAAGAGGCAAGTCTGTTTTGATTTATTTTGGGTGTTAAGCATTCAATTTAACAAAACTATTAAGTTTTGATACACATTTTGAGTTTGTACAGTATTGTATTATTTTATTTGAGTTAATGGAACTCAAATTGTTCAAGGCAATCTGTTTCCTCAAATGAACTAAGGTGTCAGAACGAGAATGTAGTAATACATGTAGTGTAGTCATTTAAGTTACTGTTATTCAATTCTGTTAAGTTCAATTAACACATTTTAAATTAGTTTGTAGAACTGTTACAAGTGAAATATACTTATTGGTATTAAGTTCACTGAACTGAATAAACTGATATTTATAAATTAATTTACCCAAGTGACTGTAACAATAAATACTTGAGTTACTAGAACTTAAACAATTCAACTACAGAAAAAATATTTAATATAAGTTTGCCAACTCAAATGGTTCAAGGCAATCAACTTGTCCTCCATCTTGTGACACAGTCAGCCGTGAATCGGGACATCCTCAACGCTGATTGTTTGTCTTGACGCAAATTTTTCACCAAAGTTGAATATTTTCAACTTGTGCGAATGGCGTGAATGAAAATACGCGTCATTCGCGCGCTTGCATAGACTTTGAATGGAAACTGTTAGCGTGAATGCGCGTTTGGTGTGACCACACAGTCACAGCCACACCTACGGTCAATTTACAGTATCAGTCAGCCTCGTCGCCAATTTCATGTCTTTGGACGGTGAAAGGAAGCCGGAGTACCCAGAGAGAACCCACAAAGGAACAGGGAGAACATGCAGATTCCACACAGAAAGATCCCGTGCCCAAGCTGGGACTCAAACCTGGAACCTTCTTACTGTGAGGCAACAGTGCTGACCACTGCACCACTGTGCCGCCCTTGTGTCAGTCCATTTGACAAAAAAAGTATGTTGCATTTTTCCTCAAAATCTGAAATATCAGTAATTCTTTACCAGATTTTCAAGAAAATTTTAGGGGCTATTACATATCTGACCTGCTATTGATAATTCCTATGTTCATACAAGGCTATTTATATGTTTCTATACAGTTTTGATATATTTCATATTTGGATACATGTCATGGTTGATAATTTGTTAAAAAGAGACTCATGATCGTCTTTAAGAAAGGGGACCAGAGGGTGTGTTCCAACTATCGGGGGATCACACTTCTCAGCCTCCCTGGTAAGGTCTACGCCAGGGTACTGGAGAGGAGGGTCAGGGCGATAGTCGATCCTCAGATTGAGGAGGAGCAGTGTGGTTTTCGTCCTGGCCGTGGAACCATGGATCAGCTCTTCACCCTCGCTAGGGTGCTGGAGGGGGCATGGGAGTTTGCCCAACCAGTCCACATGTGCTTTGTGGACTTGGAGAAGGCTTACGATCGTGTTCCCAGGAGCATACTGTGGGGGGTACTCCGGGAGTACGGGGTGGATGGCCCTTTACAAAGGGCCATTCGGTCATTCTACCGGAGGAGTGAGAGTCTGGTCCGTGTGGCCGATAGTAAGTCGGACTTGTTCTCAGTGAGGGTTGGACTCCGCCAAGGCTGCCCTTTGTCACCGGTTCTGTTCATAACTTTTATGGACAGAATTTCTAGGCGCAGCCGGGTGGTGGAGGGGGTTGAGTTTGGTGGCGGGAGGATGTCGTCTTTGCTGTTTGCGGATGACGTAGTCCTCTTAGCGCCATCGGGCCATGACCTCCAGCTCTTGCTGGGACAGTTTGCAGCCGAATGTGAAGCGGCTGGGATGAGAATCAGCACCTCCAAGTCTGAGGCCATGGTCCTCAGCCGGAAAAGGGTGGTTTGCCCACTCCGGGTCGGGGGGGAGGTCTTACCTCAGGTGGAGGAGTTTAAGTATCTCGGGGTCTTGTTCACGAGTGAGGGTAAGATGGAGCGGGAGATTGACAGACAGATTGGGGCGGCATCCGCAGTCTTGCGGTTGCTAAACCAGTCTGTTGTGGTGAAGAGGGAGCTTAGCCAAAAGGCGAGGCTCTCGATTTACCGGTCAATCTACGTTCCAATCCTCACCTATGGTCATGAGCTTTGGGTAATGACCGAAAGAACAAGATCGCGAATACAAGCGGCCGAAATGCGTTTTCTCCGCAGGGTGGCTGGGCTCTCCCTTAGAGATAGGGTGAGAAGCTCAGTCATTCGGGAGGGACTCAGAGTAGAACCGCTGCTCCTCCATGTCGAGAGGAGCCAGTTGAGGTGGTTCGGGCATCTAGTGAGGATGCCTCCTGGGCGCCTCCCTCTGGAGGTTTTCCAGGCATGTCCAACTGGGAGGAGGCCTCGAGGCCGACCCAGGACACGATGGAGGGATTATATCTCTCGGCTGGCCTGGGAACGCCTCGGGATCCTCCCGGAAGAGCTGGTTGAAGTGGCTGGGGAGAGGGCAGTCTGGGCTTCCTTGCTGAGACTGCTGCCCCCGCGACCCGAACCCACCGGATGAAGCGGAGGACGACGAAGACGAAGACGAAGAGACTCATGATTATTTCATACTCACCAGTTACATTTAGAATTTATTCATTTTAAATAAACACAGATGTGTGATCAAAGCATTTTTATTCATAAATGTGCACGAGAACACAACAGTCACGTGACTTATGTGGATTCCAGCCTTGGTTGTGGGGTGCAGCTCGAGTCGCCATTTAGCGAGATGAAGCCAGCCTAGAAGCAGTTTTTGACCGTGCGACCTGAATTTTATTATTGTGCAGCTTTTATTTTTTATTTTAAATTGTAAATTACAAGTTGTTGTCCTGTCGTTCACGTTCAAGACTCACCGTTATTCTGGCTTCAAGGGTGTTCCATTTTAAGAAAAGGTTTTTGGAGAGTACACCTACATTTGTCAAAAACTAGCTAAAGCTAGTAAATAACACCGAACGGACGGAGAACAAGTGGCATGGAATTGGATGGATCCTGATGAAGACTTGTTGGATGCAAAGAACCAGACGACAATCTGAAGTAGGAAAACAGGTTAACCTTTGATTCTACGAGGCAAGGTGAAAAAGAACTTTTCATATTGTCTGCCTGTAACAGTAAATGTGGCGAAGACAGGAGCTTCCAGCTGAAAAAAAATGAAAGCTAACGTCCACACTGGAAGTGATAAGATGGATGGGGAAAAGGAGCATATAGATGTCGAAAATCCAACATTAAAGGTGCAGGACAGGTCACGGAGGCTAAAAGAAAAAAGAAAGGAGGACAAATTGCAAAACCGCATTTCATTGTGGAGACAAAGATGAAGAGATCTGTCTAACAAAATGAATGTGATGCAAGTATTGATGAAAGAAGTTCATCATGAGCAATGCGACCAAAATGGTATGGAAGATGACTTTGTTCAAACAGTAGAGGAATTTAAATGTGTAAAGAAATGATGGGCCACATGTAACCAGTGCCTCACCAGAGCTGTTTGTGAAGCAGCAGAGACAAACTCAGCGACCAACCAAGTGTAACCAGGTTGAAATTGTATCTTTATTTTTTATGTTTGAGATGTCACCAAATCCTGATAAATATTGCTTTCTGTATGTTTAAGATGTGTTTAATTGCTATATTTACGTTTGGATGTTGTATTTTGGCCAAAGTGTTAATACCTGTACTGTCACTTTAAGAGGTCGCACACCTTGTGACATCATTCCTATGCTTCTCTCAGTCGGCGCCAGATTTTCTGAGAGGAGGTAATGTATCGTTTTGCTTGTCATTTTGAACATTTATTAGGGTTTTTTTTTTTGGGACAATGAAAATTTTGTTTTATATATGTAACATGTTAGCCTCAAGGTTGTGAGCATGCAGTTAATATGTTAGTCAAATATAAACTTTGTAAATGGACTTTTTTTTGCTAGTTTTGTTGTAGACATGTTTCCACATATTACAGGATTACTGTGTGTGTGTGTATCTGCTAACAGGAGCTTGAAACCCACGAACTGTGTGGAGGAGACTGCATGCTATAGATCTTTATTTTGTCCTTTTGTTTATTTGTACAGATATGTGCGCTACGTTCATCATAATTCATTTGCCAAAGTGTTCACACTGGTTACATTAGGCACGTAAAAAGAAATTCATTTCATCAAAGAGTATATATTTATTTTATTTCATTCATTTTCACGGTTTTAAGTTTTAAGTATTTTTTTGTTAATACAAGATGTATTATGTATGAGCAGTCCGCGCCAGAGGAGGAGCTTGAGACCCGCGAACTGTGTGGAGGAGACTGCATGCAATAGATCTTTATTTTGTCCTTTTGTTTATTTGTACAGATAAGTCCACCATCCGGCCTTCATTAAATGAGTAACCAGTAGTTGGTCGTGGTCCAGGTCATTCCTGCATCCAGCATGAAACAGAACACAACGCAGGCATTAGACTGTTAAAGATAATGCACACCCGTTACACAAGGATATCCCAGGATTCAGGGTGACGCACTGCAACAGAAGTCCTTCATCCAAGCGTGCCAACACTCAATAGAGCAGAAGACAGACAACGATCAGGATAAATTGTGCTTCTTGGAACAATTTATAAACGGCAACCCCCAAGAGCGAGTTCGTAGTTGTGTCCATGTGCAGCCAAGCAGAGGCTACAAGGAAGCTAAGCAACTGCTTCAGAAGCACTACGGAGACTAACTATGGATTGCCAGCGCCTAATTTGACACGGCACCACAGTGGCCGCAGATAACGTCTGAAGACGTAAAGGCACTCAACCCCTACGCCATGTTCCTTGTCAGGTGCAACACAATGGAGGACATTGAGGCCCTGGAGGAGATGGATAACCCCACCAACCAACGGAAAGTGGTATCCAAGCTACAACCTGAACAAGCGTTGGCGTGCTGAAGCAAACACCATAAAGAGAGAAACGAGAAGAGCGAGAATTTACCGACCGGGTGAACTACAGAGAACATCAAGCCAAAATAACAACAGATCCCCTCCTCGACAATATCCTGACAGCCGCCAACCACTGCTGGAAAGAGCGACAAGAAAAGGCCTCCAGCAAAGAAAGAGAAACATGGGAGCTTTGCAAAAAAATCAGCCTCACAAGGAGCAGGTGGAGTTTTTGAAGTTCAAAGGTGTCTGCTTTTCATGCCCGGGTTCAAGCCATCTTTTGAAGTTCTGCAAGAAAAGAACTGAGAGCATGGAATGTGTACTTTAACACCCAGGCATCCTGCACTAGGGCCGGAGTGGGACTCATTTTTAGCCTGGAGTTTCATGCCTCAGACAGGCCCACTTTAGATCACGACCTATTATTATTAAAATCATGTAATTATAACCTCACATGTTAAGTCTATAATAGTGCACTGTTCTGTGAAGCCTTCTAATTCAATGTATTGTTCTAAAATATTTCCAATTCATTGCAAGTTGCTTCACAATGCAGATTTATTTCAACATGAGTGCACATCAAAATTGTCTGTAACAACACATCCTTTTCAACAATATCAGGATCTATATTTTGTTCATAGAAGTGTTCACAGATATCCAAACCTGAAAAATGAAATAAAATATTAACTACAAATATTAAATGTAAAAAATAAAATAAAAAGTGTTGCACTTCCCAATAACATGAACATCTCTTTTCTCTGCAAGGTAACAGTGACATCACAACTTAATTTCACAAATATGAGAACAGGAGTCAAAGGGCAAACCTCCAACACGATTCTGGACAACATCAGAATGTCCTTTTCTGCAGTATCAAATATCAAGCAAATTAGTGCTCAAAGTTTCCCCGTTGGGTGGTGTCATACTATATTTAAATGATATCACTTTATGTTATATGCCATAGCTCCACACAGTTCATTGACCTGATGATTAATTAACTTGAATGGTGGTTTGCAGGCACAGTTCAACATCTGGATTTACCTGCTTCATCCTCCTCATTGGTCGTTTCAAACCGCGAGCTCATTTTAGTAAAAACGCTGCTAATTTAGGTACATTTGGCTGCGTCTGTGTCCAGAGCGTTCCTCTTTTTAATTCTTGTCTTCTCCGCCCCACCCTTGCTCTTTCTATCCATCTTTCAAACACCACTGACAGAGTGCATGGACGTGTTACTTCAGGGTGCGTCTGCAAAAAAAAAAAGAAAAAGAGAGAGAGCTGCCAGTGGAGGCGGAGACAGCCCAGGGACAGCGGTAGCAGCATATGTGATCAACGCAGTGCCGTGGCTTAACACTGCCCCCCCCCCCCCCCCCCCAAAAAAAAGTGAACACTGGCCCTCGTGCCCAAACATCCAGGATTTTTCCCAGCCCTCCCTATTAGCGACTCCGGGCCTGTCCTGCACGGAGATGAAGAAAATTCTGCCTCCCAAGAGAGGAACAACAGTGCTGATGAAGAAGAAGACTCCAGCCCTCAAGTCCCCGTCACACAGGAAGCTGCCTACCTCACTGGGGTCGGAGAAAACAAATGTGTGCTGTTGATCGTTGCGGTGAAAATCAAGTCAAGAAAGAGCGACAAACATATGGAAACCTATGCTTTCATGGACCCAGGGAGCACTGCAAGATTCATCAGAAGACCTGCTAAAGAAACTGAACGTTAAAGGGAAACCAACACAGATTCTCCTGAGCACCATGAGTCTGTACAAACCAGGAGGACATGAACCCATGAACCCATATCAGACTTGGAGATATGTGAGCTGGAAGACAGCAAGAAGTGTGCCTGCAAGACATAGAAGCGGACGTCGGCCTACTTATCAGAGCGAACTGTTTAGCAGCAGTGGAGCCATGGCGTGTTATAAACAGTCGATATGGAGGACCCTAAGCGGTGAAAACTGCCATTGGCTGGGTCATGAACAGGCCTGTAAGGTAGGAACAAAGTGACAAAGAGAAACCGTCTCACGGTTCAGTGAATAGGATCCCAGTGACGGAGATGTAGAAGCTACTGGTCCAGCTTTACAGCACAGACTTTCCAGAGTGTAACTATGACGACAAAGAGAAGATGTCTCAAGAAGACAAGTAGTTCATGGAGTTTGCCAAGAAAACAACAGCCTTCAAGAATGGCCACTACAGCATTGGCAAGAACGACATGCTGCTGATACCCAAAAGCCGATGTGTGGCGGAACAGGGCATGGCTAGTTTACACAGCAAGCTTAAGAAGGACCCAGGGTTCCATGAAGACTACAAGTGCTTCATGGACATTGTAATAGAAAAAGACTACGCTGTCCAAGTTCCAGCTGACCAGGACGCCAGGGTGTCCTACATTCCACACCACGGTGTATATCACCCCAAAAAGAAAAATATGAGAGTGGTCTTCAATTGTGCAGCCTCTTTTCAAGAATGGACCCTGAATAGAAGGCTACTAAAAGGACCCCACATGACCAACACGTTAGCTGGCATTGGTTTGAGTTTCATATTTCCCACTAACGAAGTGTAGAGTAGTGTTTCAATGATGGTTTACATCTTTGATGACTCTGTGTGTGCTGGTGACGTTTGTGATATTCTCACTGAAGGAGGAAAGTCTCAGAGTGGCTATCAAAACAGGAGAAGATGTGTTTAATCTTAAATAAAACCTCCAATCTCATATTATCTTGTTTGTCCCCTGAGCCTTTACGAATCCTGCTAGGTTTGGTGATTGTATGAGGTTGTGAAACATGAAAAACATGCAACAGAAGTGATCCTCCTCAGCCCTCATCCATCAAGCACGTGTCCTGCTTAAGTGTGGAGCAAAAAATCTGGATAGCATCCAGGTGGAGGAGGCTGACTTAACCTAGGATGGATCAGAAGAAACATGTAACTTCCTCCTGAAAAGATTGTGCATGCTACAAGGCAGTGGAAGACAGGAAAATGTATTAACTGCCTCAATCCAGCAGAGGGAGCTGCTGCTCATACACCAACAGGGTAAACTTCAGAAACTTTATCAAGCTTTAATGTACATTGAAAGCAAGCGGGAATGGAAGAAATACCAAGTGATTAAAAGGAAATCCTCTGTTTTGACCTTTGACCCGACTGCTGCTGGACAGTGTCTCTATCTGTAATCATACAAGGTCATGGGACATGTCCTGTCTTCACAGCAGTGTGTGTGTGTGCGCGAGCGTGCATGTGTTGGCGCGTGTGTCTTCATGTGTATGCAGATTACATTACAGAGCATTATGAGTGTCAGTGTAGGAGCTGTTCCAGCAAAACTGCTGAATGACAGAACATCTTCTTAGCGTACAGCAGTGAGCCGAGCCTCTTGGTCTGAACCAGGAAGCGATGGCAACCGGCTCACCTCCAACTACTTACCCACCTTATCACCTCCAGGATAAAACAGCTCTCCCCTTGTGACTCTGGAAACAGCTCCTCGACCTTTCTGCCTTCTTCTCCATTAACAGTAAAAGTCTTGAATGTCATCCATCCCTCAGAAAGATGAGCACACGGCTGATCATCTTCTGGAGTCAGATTAATCACTGACCCTCAATACCAACCAGCCTCTCATTGAAACCAACGGGAAAATGGCGCCATCTGGTGGATCTTTAACAACATTTAACCTGTTTGATCATGGAAACCAGTTTAATTGGTGGGAAATCATGTTTTTGTGATGCTCGTCAAGGGGGTTAAACGGTGTGGGTTTGATGGAAGTCATTTTTTTCATACAGATCATAATACACTTAAAAAGGCAGGAGCTGAAATTCAATTTTATTTTATTTATTTATTTTTTTTTTCAGAAAAGACCTCTTGGTAAAGAATTGTTAATATTAATAAAAACAAAGAAAAGTTTCTTCTGTCCATAGAGGCTCAAGGGGTTAAATTAAACCCCAGTCTGAGATCAACTTAATCTGTGAATTTTTTTTGTGGAATTACAGCCAGTGGAGCAGTAACTACACTTATTTATAACACATATGTGAAGTTCAAATGTATTTCATTAAAAAAAAAAAATCAAGACTGGGACCTGAATCAATCAGCCAATGGTTTTCAGCTGAAGTTTCTCTTCAAATCAGCAACAAAAATACACCACAATGAAGTACATAGTTCAATGTCAGGGTGGCTCCTGGTACTGGAACCAACAATGATCCCTCCCTCTTCTGCTCTTGTCTCCTGCTCAGCTGATGAATCTCTGCAGCTTCATCCTCCGCTCTCAGCTCATCTGAAGTACCAGGTGAATCCGTCAGAGGACGAGGATGTTGCTCTGGGACCAGTTCTCAATGTTTACTGGAGGGTAATGTTGTGATTAATTATCTTTTGACCTCAGACTCATCAGCCTCTGGGCTATGTACCCTCACCCTGCCTGGGCCTGTTGTTGGTGTGTGTGTGTGTGTGTAATTTGGAGGGAAGGTGTGTTTTTGGAGCGAGGCAGGAGGAGGAGAACCAAACTCATCACAAACTTTGAGGTTCTTCTCCTTGCTGGAGAGTTCAGAGCCAAAGGAGATCCCGAGAATCTCTGTGGGATGCAGAAACTGGTGGAACGTGTGTGAACCCAAGATGGACAGGAAGACACAGGATACACACATCAGGTGCAAGATGTAACACACACACACACACACACACACACACACACACACACACACACACACACACACAGTAAAACTCCACCCCTCATGTGTTGTACAGGCACTCCTCAGTTCTTTTGATGCTTTGGACCAGAAGAGAGGGGTCTCGCCTTTCCCCAGCCCTGCTCGACCCTCCTGGACTCTGCCCACCACCTTGCGATGTTTCAGCCTGCTGACTGCCAAGTCAACCTCCTCCTGGGCTTTCCACTTCCGCCCTGTTCTTACATGGGCACCAGCTGCTCTCACCAGCTGATCAGTGGATTCCCTCAGCCCTACGTCTGAGAGACATCTCGGCAGGCCCAGCCACTTCTTGATGAACGAGTTGGCCAGCTTGTCCATCTTCTCTGCCACTGAAGAAGGGACCTCGCACAACTTCAGAGGCCACATCACCCTTGGGTAGAGTATGAATTGGTAGCTCCATACTTTGTACTTCCCTGGGAGCTGGCTCTCATTGATCCTGTCCAAGCCATCAGCAAGCTGCTTCCGCACCGTCTGCCCAATCTGCCTGTCTGAGAGGTCTGCTGTGTAAGTTCTTCCCAGGCTCCGGACAGGTTGGTTCACCAGCAAGGGTATCGCCTCACCACCTATGACAAAGATGGTCTGGTCGCTTCTGACCCCTTTCTTCAGGGACAGACTGCGTGACTTGGCAGGTTTAATCTTCATCCTTGCCCAGTTTACGAGTTTGTCAATCCTCTTCAGCAACCTCGATGTACATGCTGCTGTTTGGAGGATGGTGGTAATGTTGTCCATGTAGCCTCGCACAGGTGGAAGCCTCTGGCCTGTTGGTTGCTTCACTCCTCCAACCATTTTCCTAGCCCCAATGAGGATGATCTCAAAGGCCGCAATGAAGAGGATGGGGGAGATGGAGCACCCCATGGCAATGCCAACCTCCTGCCGCTGCCAGCCTGTCGTGAAGTCCTGATGGGTGCAGCACATCTGGAGGTCTGCGAAGTACCTGGCCACCAGGGTGCGAATGCCAACAGGGATGTAGAAAAAGTCCAGAGCATAGTCAATGAGCTGGTGGGGGACAGACCTGTATGCATTGGCAAGGTCCAGCCACATTACATGCAGGTCTCTTCGCTCTCTCTTTGCTCTCTGGATCTGCTCCCATATGACTACTGAATGTTCCACACACCCTGGAAAGCCTGGCACTCCAGCCTTCTGGCAGCTGGTGTCAATAAAGCTGTTGTTCACGAGGTAGCTTGTCAACCTCTTGGACAGGATGGAGAAGAAGATCTTCCCTTCAACATTCAGGAGTGAAATGCTCCTGAACTGGCTGATGGTGGAGGAGTCTGCCTCCTTTGGAATGAAGACTGTGACTGCTCTTTGACACTCTGAGGGGATGACCTGGTTCTTCCATGCCACTCTCAGGAGCGTCCATAGGTGTTTCAGTACTCCTGGGCAGTACTTGGATAGCTTGTACGGTATCCCATTGGGACCATTTATTGATTTCTTGAAATGCACTGAATTATTAATTTACTCTCACACACTTTACATATTCATAGATTATTGCTTTAATTGACACATTATTTATCATTATTTATTTCATGATTATAGCCATATGACATTTATATAGACATCTTTTTATTATTTATTGATACTGAAATACAAAGGAGTACAGAGAGGAAACGGAGGATTAAAAATAAACAACAATGATGACGCACCTAGCAACCAGGTGCTCCGTCACAGCCCCGCCCATCCCGAAATGAGTTGACGTACATAAACCGAAGCAGCGTCATCAACGGTCACTTCATCTCCAGCTGCTCAGAGGGGCACAGACTTTTGAACGAGTCCTACAAGCTTCCAGAGAGCAAATTTGAAGGATTTCCACTGAGTTTGGTCAGAGTTTCATCTTCTTATGAGCGGTAAGACCACATCCACAGGCTTCTTATCAGACTAGTTTACAACGTGCTAGGCTAGCATCGCTAGGCTAGGCTAAACTAGCCTTCCTGCCCGGCGACGGAAGTTGAGAATTAGCTCAGATTTCTAATTTACAGAAATGTCTTAGTTTACGCTGTCCCCGTAACTTTATATCATATAAATAAATTAATGCGCTCAACTCGTTAGTCAAGCATTAGCATTTTGAATTGATTTCTAAAGTTTGACAGGCTGTTTTTTTTTCTTTGATAATAAAGACACACTTGTTTTAGCAATATAAATCGATTGGGTATTAATCTTTGTTCTTAATTGACACTCATGTGGTGTTGCTGTCTTCACACCTGAGGAGGCTGCCTACGGCTCAGACCGTAAGCTCCTGCTGCTCCTCCACTCACTGCTGATGTCAGCTGCTTGTAACTCACAGGGCGGAATTACTGGTGCAAGTCTTCTAAACCTGGCCAACCTCCTGTGTTAGGATGGTGGAGACTTGGTGTGATGGAGTTGTGAAGGAATCAGT
Source organism: Aulostomus chinensis (assembly GCF_037954235.1). Classification (NCBI taxonomy): domain Eukaryota; kingdom Metazoa; phylum Chordata; class Actinopteri; order Syngnathiformes; family Aulostomidae; genus Aulostomus; species Aulostomus chinensis. The sequence continues at coordinate 22,748,173 of NC_141330.1, forward strand.
CCTTGTTAAAGATTCCTGGAAGGTTGAGGAGGAAGTTTATACTGTTGCTAATGTGTCTGTAGAGGTCAAGTTTCTCCAAGGTAAAGGTCGTCCATGTATTGTTGTTAGTGAAGCTCCAGGATGTTAATTTCCTGTCACTTTAGATGGATCTGTTGCTTCTTTAACGCTGTATTAAAGTCTCCATCTTCAGGATATTGTCGCTCCAGTGGACCACATCAAATTCTACCTGGAGGTGGCTGTGGAGCAGCAGCTGGGGATCGGGCCTCTGCTCTTCCCTGGCATGGACAGTAAGTCTTGCTCAGATGCTAGCTGCTGCTTAGCCGCTGCAGGTAACAGCCCCTTAATGAGACTGGTTAATGCTGAGTGTTTCCCCACAGAATCTGCACCTGCTGTGTGTGTGACCTCTTCCTGAGATCTGCCTGTCAGAGAGGTAAAAATGCAACATGTCAATATGTCAGCCGCCATGTCCCCTCACTGCTTCAGTATTGAAGGACACTCCAATGTAGACAGGATTTTTTTTGTAAATAAGTTGATTGATGCTAGTGAGTTGGATCTCTGTATACAAACACAACTAATTGTTCATCCTCAAATTCGCTGAATGAACAGTCATGAAAATCAGAGACGTGACTGCTGTCAGGAAGTTCTGATATTCCAGACTCATGGATGAATGTGTTGCCTTGTTGTGGCAGGTGAGATGTGTCTGTTCCGTCATATCATGGGAGAGAAGAAGCTGGTGTGTAAGCACTGGCTGAGGGGGCTTTGCAGGAACGCAGACCAGTGCGAGTTCCTCCATGAGTGCGACGCCACCAAGATGCCCGAATGCTCCTTCTACTCCGTTTGGTGAGTTGATGCGACCAAATCCCACAGCGGAGCTCAGGGACTTTGTGTTTAAACAACAATGTTCATTTTCATGTGTTCTTTCTCAGGTGAATGCAACAATAAACGGTGTCCGTTTCTTCACATTGACCCCAAGTCAAAGATGGAGCAGCATCCCTGGAATGACCAAAGCTTGGGCACACACAGTACATAACGCTCACTGTGGGACAAACGTCTCCATGGTGACACAAACACCTGCTAAATCTGCTGGTTTAAACTTGATGTGCGTTTTTTTTGTTTCTGCATCTCAGGTCCTGACCAGCAGCCACAGGACAACAGAGCAACTTCTGGTCCTCCACAAAACAACCTGGCTTCCAGCCAAAGGGTTAGGCCTCTGGACCAGGTCGCCTGCTTCAAGGTGATTAGGCTGCATGTTTGTTGCCATCACTGCTGTTATGTGAATATCAGGTTGATTTGCCACTGGTGTTCTCTCATAAATGTGAAAATTTGACAGTTATCTCTCACTCAACTGTTGTAATTTTGAATGGAACCAAAAAGGTTTATGCTCCCGGTTCTCCAGATGAACCTAGAATGTTCCAATGACAGCTGAGTGATGTTGAACTTTGACGATTGAGGCATTAATGTTTTCTGTCTCGTCTCCAGTGTCAGGAAAAGGGCCACTATGCTAACAAGTGCCCTCGAGGACGGAAGCGGCTCCGCTAAGCTGCTCCCAGGACTGGAACTGATGTGAGTGTTTGGGGGGTGGGGGGTCTCATTCTTGTCTGTCTTCAACAGGAAGACATTGATGGGGCTGCAGCAGTGGTGGCGTCACCTTTTGGGTACTGTCGTTTCCATGACTACTTGAAAAGGTGCTGTGTGGCCACTGGGCTGATCTTCTACAGGACAGGTAGGGCAGGACTGGGATCCTGGCCAAGGGGAAGAAGACGCTCACAACCTGGAGCCTCTGACCAGTGAGGTGGTGTGTCAGGGCTGCCAGGTTTAGACAGTCAGAGTCATGGGGGGGGGGGGGGGGGGCAGACTAAGCAGTATCGGGTGAGGGAGGAAGTTGGAAGGGTGGGGACACTGGGGGGGGGGGGGGGTTACAAGGTTTCTTTCTCCTGCATTCCAACAGCATTTAGAAGTCGTAGGTAGGTTGGCTAAATAATCAGACCTGCAGTCTTGAGCTGTATACCACAGGACCAGTATGACCAGAAGTACTGCTGGTGGTTCCAGTAAGAGTGGTCTTACCTGAACTCTGGTCACTTGAAGCGTTGCTGAGTTTATTTATGATCTGAAACATTTGGATAAATCTCACTCTCATGCTGGTGTAATGCAGGTTTTGCTTTTCCTCTCATGTAGCATCAAAAAGTAAAAGACGCTGGTAACGGTACTCCTGGTTTACTGGGACGGGGTTCGATTCCCTGCAGTGTCGTGCTGATTGACTTTTACATGAGAGGTCAGATTGGGGGGGTAAGAGGGGAGGTTGACAAGTCAGTCCTCCTTCTCTTCCTTCACCACCTCCAGAGTTGTTTCCCTGAAGTACTCCTGTTTACTCAAGTACTAACAGCCTTTAACTTTAACAAGCATGTTACCTCAACTAGAGGTGGATGAGATTCAAGGAGGCTTCACACTGTGAAATAAACCAATTAGTTTTGTTCTGGTTTGATCTTACATTTCTTAAATGAAACTGAACTACGAACTTTTTCAAGGGTTTTAGATTCTCTACTCTGTCAATCATCTTTAGAGGATATTATTATTTATTATTATTATTATCATCATTGTGGAAATCTAATAAATCAATTTCAGGGAACAAATATTTGACTCTGACATTACAGATCAACCTCCATTATTTGTGCTCAGAAAAACCAAGGAGGGGGGCCTGACTGGGAATGAGCCAGATGTTGGACAACCTGCTGTTAAAATCCTCTAATGGACATGTAACCCACCTGGTGTGTTTCACCACAGGTATGTCTAAAGTCTAGGCTCTAAGAGGAGATAGGCACACAATTTTACAGTTAAGTAAATCAGATCACCTTAGTCCCTTTAATAATTCACACCAACAACCGGATACTTCAACGTCACTGTATTAAGATTGTTTGTTTCACTTTTCTTTTTTTTCTCACTTCCAACCAAAACCATAAATTCCCATAGATCTTTCTCTCTTCATTTACAGAAGCACAGTTTCATTTTTTTAAATTACTCAAACATTTAACCTGGTACATTGTTTGGCATGAACAAAATTATATCCACAATGTTTAAATTGTTGGGACCCAACCAAAAATACAAACCAAACAAATAGTATGAGATCAAAAGTGATCAAAAAGTTGATCAAAATGAGATCAAGCTCAAAACTCATTTTATCTGTCAACTACGAGTCTCTGCTGACGCTGTTATGCTCAGAGTTAGTGCTGGGGTTGAGTCTGTCAAGGGTCAAGTGCACTCTCATTTCTCCTACTCGATTACACCATCAGGCGGCGCTAAAAACACCAAATGGAGAACAGTATGTCTGATGACTATCCTCAAAATAGCTGTTCAGACTACTTGGTTACAGACACAACTGTTGAGGTATGAAAGCAAGAGGACTCCTCATCTCCTGGGAGGTGCAGGCAGCTGAGACCCACAGTCTTGCTGACTGCTAGTTAGCTTAGCACAATGAATGGTAGTGGATTAGAAGTGTTAGCATACCTCTGGTAAGTTCTCAAATACGCTTTTGTTCTAAACAGTCTTTGCCTGCATCAACCTCAGAGGTCCAAGACTCTTTTCCTGGGTTTTGTCTCAGCTGGTCTCCTTGTGTTAGGATGCTGGTCCAACTTCAACCCTGTAATGAACAACCAAGTTGGATGCGTCTTTTTTCAGGACAACCTGGGAAAAGAGAGGATGTGAGCTAATGTGGTCACCAATTAATCTAGAATAGAATCATTAAAGGAAAAACAAAGTTTCATATTATAATTTGATATTTTCATGTTATATATTTTTGTTACCTCAACATATAAACTTATCATGTTATGTGAACTTTTACTGTTGTAACATTCATATTATAAAAAGGTGAACCATCACATGACAATGTGGTGATTTCTTCTTCCAGTAAATGTGCAGGAAACACATCATGCTAGAATGTGACACTCATGTCATAACATGGTCATCTATACTGTGATAACGTGAAGCTCACGGTTGAACAGGTAAGTTGTGGAGAGAAGGATGATTGGAGTATGGAGCCTTCATGCTTGGGTTGAGAAATGGTGAGAGTCTACAGTTATTGAACACAGTTGATGATATCAGTATGATACACTAAGATGAACAAAAAAAAAAGATGGGACGAATACAGAAGGAAGAAGGATTCTGACCCTCTAAAGGAGCCTCATTTCTCACTGATCAGCTGGAGGGTCACAGAAGGCTTCATGGATACAAGCTGCACCATCTGAACTGGGTATGTTATGACCCAAGGACACACACACACACACACACACACACACACACACACACACACACACACACACACACACACACACACATAAAAGTATGCCAGCACACTCTGACGTCACTAAGACCATTTTACTTGAAATAATTGTTTCATCAGGTCAGCAGCAGCATGTTGAGTCAATGACCCTTGGTACCAACCAGCCTCTCATTGAAACCAATGGGAAAAGACAAATGGCGCCATCTGGTGGATCTTCAACAATATTAATATGATTCATTGACTAGTTTTATTTCATTTGGAAATAAATTATCAATGTTAAAGATCAATAAGTGAGAGATCTGTAAAACAGTAAATTTATATTCAACAGTTTAGGACATTAGTAGGAACGCTAATGGTGGAGACCTGGTGTGATGGAGTTGTGAAGGAATCAGTCCTTGTTAAAGATTCCTGGAAGGTTGAGGAGGAAGTTTATACTGTTGCTAATGTGTCTGTAGAGGTCAGGTGTCTCCAAGGTCAAGGTCTTCCTTGTATTGTTGTGTTAGTGAAGCTCCAGGATGTTTATCTCCTGTCACGTTGGATGATGATGTTCTTCTGATTAAAAGTGAATTCATTAGAATGGTGTCAGATTCTTGCATGTGTCAAATTGTTCTAGAAGCGTGATTCAGCTACCAGCTGCCCATCACTGTTAGCATTTGCGATACGAGGACCAAACGCTCTCGTTCACGCTGCTACACAGCTCTCTGTGGACTGCTGGGTGCTGGTTGCTCGTACCGGAATGAATAAAACCATCTGCTGGGTAGCAAAAAGAGAGGACCCTTGCAACAGTGTGGCGTGCTTTGTTAAAGTTTTGGGATTTAAAACCTAAATAATAAGCGCTGATAATAAATTTCATTGTTTTCATTCATTTTCTACCTCTTATCCTGTTAAGGGTCGGGGGGGGGGGGGCTGGAGTCTATCCCAGCAGCCTTTTGGCAAGAGGTGGGGTTCACCCTGGACGGGTCACCAGTCCATCACAGGACCAACACAGAGAGACAGACAACCATTCACACTCACAGTCACACCTACGGTCAATTTAGAGTATCAATCAGCTTCGTCCTCTCTTGATGTGTTTGGACTGTGGGAGGAAGCTGGAGTACCAGAGAGAACCCACGCAGGTACAGGGAGGAAGGCCAGCTCTGTTCTAGACTATCCTCTGGACTCTGGAGGAAGTAGAGGAGAGAAGAATGTTGGCCAAGCTGACGTCTATCATGGACAACACTTCCCACCCCCTGTGGTAGACTGTGTTCTTAGCATTGAGCTTTGCTATGCAATACTTCACCCGTACTGTCACTTATACTGTACCCCAGTTTAAGAAATGGCGGACTGAACTAACTGGAATGTTACACCTGATGAAAGTCAGATATGGACCTGATAACTTTTTTGAAGAAGAAACATATCAGACACATCTTTCCTTTCATTCACAGTGGTGTTCTATGTTAGAGGACGGTTACACGAATACAAAACATGCAGATGTGAGGAAGAAGTTTAAGAGGAAACATATCAGAGTACTAGTCAGTACTGTAATTGCAAGTGTGCTGGAAAAATGTGTCAAAGGCAGACATTTCCTTTAAACTCAGTAACTGGTGATGTCAGCCAGCTAGACAATGGGATCTTTCTGTGTGGAGTTTGCATGTTCGCCCAGTCATCCTGTCAATCATCCTGTCAGTCATCCTGTCAGTGAAGTTCCTAAGTTCAGTGATCTTCACTGAAAACAAGAACATATAAGCAAGCGCTAATTCAGAAGATAAACATACAACAACCAGCTGCTAGGATCATCTATCCTTTTATGACAGTTCAACCAGAGACCAGAACAAAGTTCAACCAACAGAGATGATGGAGGATTTTTCAAACACCATCAGTAATAACTTTCATTCACTGTTCAAGTTCTTCTTTGGGAGAATGTCAGGGCAGCAAAAGTTGTTGTTGGCATCTGGTAAACCAGATGATGGCACAAAATTTTTGGTGGCGGAGCTTCTGATGAACGTAGTTTCATCGGTGTCAGTGACCATCCAGGAAATGCCCGCCACAATCACAGAGGAGCAGTTGGAGGCTAGCCTGCATGACACGCTACCAGAGAGCTTTGCTCAGGTTCTGCGTGCAGAAAAACAAGAGTGTAAGAGCTCAGAGAAGTTGGCCAGGCTGGTTAGTCAGGAGGTCACAGAGAGTGTGAGTGCTGCTGCCTCCGAAGAGCCAGGCCAATGGATCCCATCCACCAGCAGACTGAACCGTATGCTCAGTCAAGCTATTGCCATGCTGAAAGTATTCATGGCTAAGGTAAAAAACATGTTTGTCTCCGTACCAAGACGGAAAAAGTCAAAGTCAGTCTCTCGACATACCTTGAGAGAGGAGCTGCAGCACGAGGGGGAGCCAGCAAACGCAAAGTCTTTGTTGGAACCCGACGGGGAGGGGGTGACCCCACAAGACAGCCATGTAGCTTCCACAGATCGAGAGATCATCAGGAAGCAGCTTGGTGAATTCTCCCAGTCTTACATCAAAGACATGATGGATGATGGGCTGGAGTCTCACACTGCAGAAGAGATGGAGACTGTGGTGGAGGAAGTTGCTCAAGTCTTCTCAGATGAAGAGAAAGAGAGCTGTGAGAAGACACGTGTGGTGAGCACTGCTTACAAGAGGAAGAATAAGCGGCTGGGAGAGAGACTAGGCCACACCCTCAAAACCTTCTTTGGCAAATGCATTGCTAGAGCAGCAATTCATCGCCTGGTGAAAAGGTTCAAGAGTGGAGTCAACCAGTGGGATAAGGAAGACGGCCAGGAGTCAATGAAGTCCGTCATGGATAGCCTGGACTCCCACATCCTCAGAGGAAGCCTAGATGATCATCAGCCCGATTTAAACCAGCGGCGCGGTTTCTCCAGGTCGGAGGAATTTGAAGATGAGGAAGGAACCAATGAACTGACCACCACGGTTTACAGACGCATTGTCAGTGACAGAAGCATTGTCCCCTCGTCACATGCTGGCATGTATACTGCTGTGTGGCGTGGGGTATCAATCTACCAACAGCTGATAAAGTGGTGGATGAAATTCAGGGCTCAGCATCAGATTATGCAAATGGTTACAGCTATTCAAGAGGAACTGTCGGCCCAACGTAATCATGCAGTGGGCCCAACAATGGAGGAGGTTCCTCTCACACAGAACACGCCATCATCACCCTTAAAGTGCGAAGCACCCAAAAAGTACATACATTGGAAGGACGTGAGGAGGGCGTCCATAGACGTCTTACTTCTCAAGCTTGTCTCAAGAATAATTCAAAAGGTAAAGATCACATTGCCTGCGCAGAAGCTGCAGGATCTGACCAGGAGCCTTAATAAGATGGTCTGGGCCGATCTCAAGGAAGTGGACTTCAAAGTGACTGAGAAGTCCTTTAAAAATCTGGACAAGGCAATTTTTGAAGACCTGCTAGACCAATGGGGCAGTGCACAGGCTGTGGTAGAAGTAATGGAGACTGACTGTACAGCTTTTAAATGCTGCATCGTCTCCTCATTCCAGAACAACATCTGTAAAAAGTCCAAGTGCGCTGCAGTTAGGAGGTTCTTTTCTGCACTGGCCCAAACCATCAGCAGGCCCTTTAGAAACAAAGGCAAGGTCACACCCATCTGACCACTGACTGGAGTTGCTTGCTTTTCCAGTTGTGAAAGGGTGGGAGTGTGGTGGGGGTGTGTAGGGATGGGGTGGTTAAGATATCTTACATCAAAGCACCAAACAATTTTTGTATTAAATACTTCAAACATGACGTATCTGACTGAAATGTATTTGTTTTATTTCTGAGATATAACTACCAAACAAAAATTGTTCCTGATCAGAATGAGCTTTAAATCAGAGTCGATTGTTTCCATCTTGAAGTGATGTCAAATGTTTGTTCAAATGTAAACTTGGAATCAAAAGTGTTTGTACATGTCAAGCCAATTTTAATCTTACAGTGCCAAATCACAACAAAAGTTATCTGACATTGTACAGGTAGAGACAATCTTTTTCATACTTGATGTAAATATTTTTCAGTTAATTGTTCAGTTTTTGTTCCTTATTTCATAAATAAATAAATGCTGCTAAATTTCTCCTGTGTGGGATTAATGAAGTACTATTTTTCTTATGAATAGCAGTCATAGTTTTAAAATGGATCTCGGTAAAGAAATAAAGGCAATGCAAAGTCTATGAGTAGTTAAGCACATATTGGACCTTTTTTATCTCTTAATAAAAAAAAATAACTGCAATTGATACGTTTTATTAGCAGCCTTAACCAAGTTTGTAAAAGTCTACCGACATTGTTTGGATTGATATTCTGTGCTGGACTCAAATTTAAACTTTCAGAGACTCTCCTGGCTCTAACTGGCTCTGATTATCCTCGCCAGTCTTGTTACTTCTTTTCCTCCAAGCCTCTCTTCTATTCCAGCTGCCTCTGGTTTCTTTCGCTCATTTTCCTCCAGGATGTGAAGCTCCGTTGGCCTGATTCCTTTTGAGGATGACGTTCTAAGAGCACAAGACCATGAAGTGTCAGAGTCAAAGTGCTGAGTATCCAATCAGGATTCCTAGTTGTAGCCTCTCGGACTCAGAAGATCTGAACCTCTTTTGCAGAGACTTCCACGGTCCACGTTTTTAGGTTAATGCCAGAGATCATATAATAATATGAAAAACAACGTCACAAACTGCATGAATCTGATATGACTCATCCAGTGTTGTTTTCGTCACGCTGGACGAAAACGAAAATGACGACATCAGACCCCTTTTTTCCATGACGAAAATGAGACTAAGATGAACGTCACCATAGCCCTGTAAAGACTAAAATGTGACGAAATTGTATACATTTTCGTCTGACGATAACGAGGCGAGACTAAATTGTTAGTGGGTGGACGATCAAAGTTTCAAAACACACAGCGATTTTTTCCGCCAAGTATAACATGCGTGCAATGTCAATCAAGAGCTCAAACATCAGCATGGAGCCTGATGTAGCTGTAAGTCCTAATGGTCACGCCCTATCATCAGTACACACGCAGTAAAAGCCTCTCGCGTGCGCACACACATGCACACACATGCACACACAGAGACAAGTCTGGGCCTGTCTGCAGTGGACCAGACACACACCATGGCAACAGCAGCGGTGTCGGGCGGTCATAAAAAGAGGGATGATTAAAGCATAGCTTTTGTCTATGTTAGGCCAGCCCTGTGATGCATTTTCTTTTTTGTATTAAGCCTAAAGTTTTGTGGTGGTGGTGGTTACACCTCCCCCGTGGTGCAGACCGCTTCCTAGTGCTACATACTAAAGCTAGAATGAATGGGGCTGCAAGGGGCCCCGCTAATGTTGGCTGGTTTAAACCAGCCCTTCTATTAATTTAGCATGTTATGAATAAAACCCCTGTCCATTTGTGGATGGGTGGCAAGTGAAATGCTTTGACCCATGTTTGTGGGACTGGGAAACACGGTATTCTTCAGACCTGTTGCTGTTCCCTATCGTAAGCAACACACGCGGATGCTTTAACCAATAATAGCAGCTAAAGCCAATATGTAGGACATATGGTCATTCATATGGAAGTCAAGTGTGCTTTTATTTTTTGTTTAATCATATTTTATTGTGACACAATACTTATATTGTGTGCCAGTGTGTTGTCTGCATCTGCAACAAAATAATAAAAGTAAAAGGTAGAGAAAATACTCACCTTTGAAGGTTAGATCAGTTTCAGTGTGCTTCATTCTAATACCTGTATTGGTCTATTAACTACATACACATATCTTGTATTTATAGTTATCTTTGATATTTGACTAAAACCTTTGAATTTTCGTCGACTAAAACTAGACTAAAACTATCAAGGATAGAAATGACTAAAATGTGACTAAAACTAAGAAGCATTTAGTCCAAAAGACTAAGACTAAAACTAAATCTAAATGTCTGCCAAAAACAACACAGGACTCATCACCACGAGAACAAAAGCATATGGTTTGTGTTCTGCATGGTGAGGTTTCTCTGCCTCTCTGTCACTTTCGTTCGCTATCTCTCTGCTTGTCTCCGCATACATTCCTTGAAAAGCATTTCACGCTTGAGTTCAGTTTATCTGCTTGTCCCCAGCCATACCTCACAGCCCTCTTCATGGCGTATACGGATCTCATGAGTTTCCGGTGAGATCACCAAGACTGAACAAAACGGGTTCACAGTGATGCAGAAGGGGACAACTTCAGCGCATGATAGTGAAACTAATTTACACGCCGCAGCCGTTCAGTCCAGGGTTTTAACTTGTACCATGTCTGTCCAAGCTGGAGACAGAAGACAGACTGAGATACACTCCTGACCTCACGAAGACCGCCCGGGCTCCTCAGTCTCTCTCGTCTGTACACATGCTGTCTGGCTACTGAGGAGCCGAGCTGTCACAGCACATCTCATCTGCTCCCTGTTGCTCAAACACACCATCACCCTCCCCCCCGTGACACCGTGCAACTTTGATAACTCAGTCAATGCCGGTCGTGAAAATCTTTTCTAGGTTTGAATAACAACAGAGTGATTAGTAAAAGCAATGCCAGCCTTTAGGGAAATAAACCATATTTTTTTGTATTAAACAAGTAGATTGGTACCTTTCTCTTCACTCTGAATGCATTACAGAGATCCAGACTGCCGTCAGATGGCTAACTGCTAGTTAACTTAGCAACAAGTAGTGAGGTAGTAGAGAAATCGGCCTCAAAAGTCATCCGATACACTTTTCTCTTTAATCTTTCACCCCAGAAACTTTCAGAAATGTTGACAAGGCCATATTCAAAACCCTGTGCAGCAAGCTTGGTCGTGCTGACAACGTATGGGCCTACATGTCCTTGGAGGAGTTAGCAGTTGATCAATTAACTGCTGCTTCTCTGGAGGAACATCTCATGCCCCCATCTAAGAAGCGCAGTGGCATCAAGAGTTTCTTCAGTTTGGTGGGCAACATCATCTCCACCAGATTCAAATGAGGCTTTGAAATGCAAAAGTAAAGCTCCTGATCCCTATGTCCAGCCGGAGGCCTGCACAGGCCCCGTCTCCAGTATCCAGCTGACTGTCCAGCTGTCCTCTGCCCCATGACTCCAGTTGGCGAACAGCTGCCCTCTGGGTCTTCATGGGCCTGTCCACTTCTCCCTTGGTCATCAGTGTGTGGTCAGCCCTCCTCCTGGTCTCCTGTCCCGCAAATGGCGCCGCCCCCAGGCTCTCCATGCTCTTCAGCTGTGCCTCCAGGCCGTCCCTCAGACACTCCGTGCTTTCCCTCAGACACTCTGTGCCCTCCAGCCCAGCCTTTGAGCCACTGCTCAGACACTCTGTGCCCTCCAGCCCAGCCTTTGAGCCACCCCTCAGAAACTCCTGGCCATCCCCCAGACACTCTGGGCTGTACCCAAGACACTCTTTGCTCTCCGACCCGGCCACAGGGCCATCCCCCAGACACTCTGGGCCCACCCCCAGACACTCTGTGCACTCCTGTCTGGCCACAGGGCCAACCCCCCACTCTCTGTGCCCCTCTACTCGACCCTGGGCCGCCTCCCTGAGTTTCCCCGCCCCTCCTTTCAGCTCCGGGCCGTCCTCTTGAGTGTCCGTGCCTCTCTGCTCAGCCCCCAGGCCGCCCTTCTGTTTTGTATTTTCTTGTCTAGTTTGTTTTGATTAAAAAAGTTTCTGGGAGGGACGTATTCACCCTGGGCCGGACTGAGAACAGAGCAGAGTTCATTTTCCAGAGAACTACTGATGCTACTAGTCACAGTCAACATTTAGAGGATGAGAAGTTTTACTTCTGAAGAAACCAAGATCCTGAACTTGATCTTTTGAACCAGAGCACACAGAAGAGAAAATGCAGGTTTTGGAAGGAGAGCAGGCAAGAAGGAGGTTTGCTAAAACTTGTCTTCCACTACCATTCTTTGTGTTAAGCTAACTAGCGGTCTGCAGGCTCAAGGTCAGGTACAGACTGTGTACACGCACAAAAACGTGGCTTGCACCCTTTTATGCGTTCACGTTTCTAAAGTGAAATGATGTTGAGAAGGCACGGCCCCCCACACCAATTCCATGGCTGATGTACACACATTTTGGTCCAAAACACAACCGTGAAATACAAGTATCTGCAGTTAGATACCTGTACAAAATGTGCACACAGGAGGACGCAAAAATACCTTGAATAACAACAGTAACTTAGGGCTCATAAGAGGATAGGAAATGAATATTTAGAGACCATGATGATGTTCCTCTACCTTAGACATGAGTCAGTCTTAATATGTGAACAATATAATAATAATGATAATAATATGATAACAATAATATGATAAGAAGAAGAAGAAGAAGAAGAAGAAGAAGAAGAAGAATAATCCATCCATCCATCGTCATCTTCCGCTTATTCCTACACATTAAGGGTCGTGGGGGGGCTGGAGCCTATCCCAGCGTCAACGGGCGAGAGGCGGGGTACACCCTGGACAGGTCGCCAGTCCATCGCAGGGCCGACAAAGAGAGACGAACAACCATTCACACTCACATTCATACCTACGGTCAATTTAGAGTATTTAATCAGCCTAGTCCCCAATTGCATGTCTTTGAACTGTGGGAGGAAGCTGGAGTACCCGGAGAGAACCCACGCAGACACGGGGAGAACATGCAAACTCCACACAGAAAGATCCCGTGCCCGAGCTCGAACCCGGGACCTTCTTGCTGTGAGGCCACAGTGCTAACCACTGCACCACCATGCAGCCCATAATAATAATAATAATAATAATAATAATAATAATAATAGTAATAATAATAATAATAATAAATGAACAAATAAGAATAACAAATAAATGAATAAATAATATAGGTTTAAAAATGGAGGAGGGACACTAAATAGACTCATTAACTCAAGGTAACTATATGACTATTTACTGTGATAATTTTCTGAGTACTCTGTTTACTTCAGTGAACATACATTTATACTTATACTAGGTCTGAGCAAAAGGGGAAGGAAACAGTCTCAATGTAGCAGAAGCAACCAGCATCCGTAGCTGTGCTGATATCCTGACTGGATGTCTTCACTGGACCAGTGAGTCCAAACCTGCAGGACACCTGAACCTAGCAGCTTCTCTCCTCACCTGCTTGGTTAAAAATCTAAAAAGATGGGGTGTGAGAAGTAGAGCTGTAACGATTAATCGACGTTGTCGATAAAAATCGATAATAGAAATAGTTGACAATGAACTCCATTGTCGACTATTGTCGCCAGACGCGTTTTTCCAACACAGTGAGGCATCTCACTTTCATTATAATCTCTGCCGAGAGCCGCTCATGCGCAGTAGCGTCTCTGTCTCTCAGCGGTAACATACAGAAATGGCGGCGTCAACAACAGGCACGCGTACCAAAACTTCTAAAGTTTGGGAGCATTTTAGCCTGGATACGGCGAATAAAAAGACTACTAGCAAAGCAGACCGTGCGTATCATGGCAGCACGTCGGTGATGCACGAATATTTAAAGAAGCCCGTTGGGCAGTTGAACGAAACAGAGTCTGATTGGCCTCGTTGAGATTCAAGTAACATTCAAGCCAGTACGGTTTTTAGGACACACATTGTACATTTTATAAGCGTCTTTTGCTATAAAAGAGAGCTTGAGCGCTATGCCAGACTGGCCTGACAAACGTAATTTAAATTAATCAATTCAATAAAAGATGTATTTTTCATTGTATCCATCTTTCTTGTGTTTATTATCATTTGCCACATAATGAAATCAACTTCATGCTAAATTTAAGAAAAAAATAATAATTATCCGATGACTAGTTGACTATTAAAATAGTCGTTAGTTGCAGCCCCAGTGAGAAGACGAGATAAATGTGTGTTTTGAGAAATGACTGTTGTGTGTGTACATATATTTTTTTCTTTTTATTGTAGTGTAAGTTAAAGATTTGACTGAGTTGAATTAAAAAGGTTTTTGTTAGAAATCAAAATCTCTCGCTCTCTCTCTACGTGTGTGCAGTGCGGGGAGCCTGGAGGTGGTGAGAGTGTCTGAGAGTTTGCGGGGTGTTTTTTTCTAACTCTTTTCACTTTTCTGACACTATCGTCAGTGTGTAACGGTTAAAAATCACTGTGTGATCGTTAGTGGAACGTTTGGTGGTAATCGGCGGCCGGTGAGCCGTGTTTCTTGGCGGAGATGGCGTCCTCCGGGACGCCGTCTATGTCTTTGAGGAATGTTCTACTGCCGTTGGGGGACTGTGTGGGACACGCCAACCTGGCCTACGCTTCGAGGATGAACAAAGGTGTGGTGGATTTTGTGAAGGAGGAGAGATTGGTGGCAGAGCTGACAGCTAGTGGTGTGACTGTGTACATCAGGTTTCCCACTCGCGGTGCCCTCTACCCGTGTCACAGTTTCGGGTGTGCCCCCGTTTATTTCTGATGAGGTTTTGGCCAATGAGTTGCAGCGTTTTGGCAAACTGGTGAGCGGTTTCAGGAGTGTGGGTCTGGGCTGGAAGAATGAGAAGCTGAAACGTGCAGTCTTTTAGGAGGCAGGCTTTCATGTTCTTGAACTGCCAGTCACAGACGCTGGATGTCTCCTTCAGAGTAAAGCACGGGGAGGGACAATACATGGTGTATGCGAGCAAGGGGAGCATGAAGTGAATTGAATGTGGAGATGTGGGGCACAAGCGGATGGCCTGTCCTCACCGGCAGACTGAGGGGCGCTCTGAGCCGGCGGTCGATAGCTGCGGGCCGGCGGAGGAGCGCACTGATCCCGCCGCTCCGCCCGGTTACTCCGCCCCCCGGGGAGGAGTTGCCAAGGCGATGGAGTCTGACCCCGGGGCAGAAGAGGGATGTAGCAGACAGACAGACGGTCAGGCAGGGGAGCAGGGAGATCAGACAGTGGCTGATGATAGTGTGGACATTGTGAGTGGGACAGCTGGGGGAGACGAGGGTGCAGAGGGCGGACAGCAGTGGAAGGAGAGCCAGGCAATGAGGAGAGCAGTGAGAGATGTCAGGAGGGAGGGTCTGACCACATGCAGGCTGCTGATGGACAGGTGAGAGGAGGACAGCAGGGTGTAATGGAGGGGGCTGCTGGTGGAGATGAGGAGGAGGATGTGGAGGATGATTCTGACTGTGCCTCTGTTGTGGAATCTCAGAGTAGAGGTCTATACACACTGGAAGAAAATGACGCCTTCCTCTGTGAATCATTTGGAAAGTCTGTTAAAGTAGCTGACTATTTTCCGGATGCAGGGAAGTTTATTAAAAGTGTGCAGACTCTGCAGAAGATAGTAGGCGTGGATTTATTGGATGAGAAAAAAACTTTTCAGGTTGAAGAAACATGTGACAAACTTGAGGAAGAGCCTTAACCTGAAAAGAGTTTCTGGAAGGTTAAAATTGAATAAGTAAGTTATGCTGAGATTGCTGCACTGGGTCTTTTCCTTGTTGCTGGTTACTCTACCTGTTGGTTCTTTCTCTCTCTCTCTTTGGCATACATAGGGTGAGGATCCCTCCCCCTTTAATATTTTAAAGGGGAGGGATCAGCAGAAGAGGACAGTTATCTCTGAAATTGTTCCACAGAAAAGGTTAGGTGTAGTTTTCCTGCAGGAAACACACAGTGATAAAGATCATGAGATGGACTGGGAGCTGTGGTGGAATGGCCAGTGTGTTTTATCTCATGGCACAAATTTCTCTGCAGGAGTAGCCGTCCTTTTTTCATCAGGGCTTGATGTAAATGTTATATTGTTATATCCACCACAGAGATAGTGACAGGCAGGGCCTCGGTTGTCAGAGCAGAAGTACAGGGCATTGTCTTTTGCGTCATTAATATCTACAGTATGCTCCTAATCTGGGCTCAGATAGGCTGTTATTTTTCCAGAAGATGAGAGAGTTTTTAGGCCAATGTGAGCAGAGTGAGTGTGTAGTGATGGGGGGGGGGGGGAACTGCACTTCAGAGTTCACATTAGACAGAATAGGGCTGGAACCTCATTCAAGGTCATCCACTATTTTGTCGAAGCAAGCAATTGGTGGGTCTCCGCCTTCCTAATGACTGGTCACAACTGATCTGACCAAGATGAGACAGCATGCTGTGGAGTTCTACAGCGCCCTCTTCAGGAGAAAGGACTGTGACCAGCAGTGAAAGGATGAGCTGCTGCAAGGGCTTCCTCAGCTGAGTCCTGAGGACAGAGCAGCCCTGGACGTTGGAATTAGCATGGAGGAACTTCCTGCTGCTGTAGGTCAGATGGCTTCTGGTCGCGCACCTGGGCTGGACGGGCTGCCGGCTGATTTCTTCAAACACTTCTGGAAGTGTGTTGGAGTTGACCCGTGGGAGGTGTTGCAGGAGTGTTTCCAGACAGGTCTGTTGCTGGGATCCTGTGGGCGTGCAGTTCTTTCTTTGTTGCCAAAAAAGGGGGATTTGACTCTACTCAAGAACTGGAGACCAGTGGCTTTGCTATGTACGGATTACAAACTTCTTGCTAAGCTGCTGGCCTACATGCTCAAGGATTTCCTGGAGCTCATCATCCAGAGAGACCAATCGTATTGTATACCAGACAGATCCATCATGGACAATTTGTTTCTGATGAGAGACATATTGGGCATCTGCAAACTGTACAGTATTGATATTGGCATCATTTCCTTGGACCAGGAAAAAGCTTTTGATAGGGTGGACCATGGGTTTAAAGTTTCCTCTTTAAGGGATTTTGGGTTTGGGGAAGGGTTTATATCACAGGTGGGGTTACTGTGTAAGGATGCTTTCTGTTTGTTGAAAGTGGGTGGTGGGTTGAGCTGTCCGGTTCAGTTTCAGAGAGGGATTGTCTACATGGAAATGGCTGCTACCTCAGCTTTCCTACAGGGGGCGAACCCTGATTGTTAATAACGTGGCTGCCACGACCCTATATCACAGGCTGGTTGTGCTGCTTCAACCCAGGAGCCTGGTGGAAGAGCTTCAGAGGGAGCTTGTGAACTTTTTCTGGTCTGGGTTGCACTGGTTGAGAGCATCAGTGTTGTACTTACTGTTGCAGGAAGGGGGACAGGGCCTGGTGTACATTGCATCCTGGATCACAGCGTTCAGACTTCAGACAGCTCAGAAACTGCTGTACAGCTGTGGCCTGGACTGACACCACCTGTCTGCTGCTGAGGAGGGCTGGTCGCTTGGGTTACGACAAACACCTGTTCCTGCCTTGGCCCGGGTCTGTGGACATGACTGGTTTGACTCCATTCTATGAGTCAGTCCTGCAGGCGTGGCAGGTTCTCAGGTTCCAGAGGAAGGATGTCCAGCCAGTGGGGATGTGGATCCTGGAGGAACCTCTGTTTGGTAACGGTCTCTTCACTTCTCAGGCCCTGTCCTCGGTCAGCCTGAGGTCCAGGCTGAGAGAGGCTGGCTGTGTGAAGTTGGGTCACCTCATGGGGACTTCCATCGCCCGTCTGTCTGAGCTGCTGAACATCGGGTCCAGGAGACTGCTGCTGAGGCTAGTGGAGGAGGTCCACGCATCCCTGCCAGGACCCCTCAGAGCGTTTTCTGAGGACAGAACTGTGCTGGATCAGTGGGGGGATGGAGCTGAATACATTTTTCCTTCTCTGACAATCTCTCCTGCTGTGGGTCAGTAGCAGGATGAGGACAACATCTTGCTGTCCTTTCGGATCCCAGAGTTGGGTGATTTGGACACTCTGGGGAAGAAAGCAGCATACCATCTCTGTGTTAAGGTCTCAAATCTTCGCTCTCTGGTGGGGGTGAAGGTGTCGAGGTGGACAGAGTTTTGTGGCAGGGGCTCGTCCCCGAGGGGCTGTTGGCAGTCCCTGTACAAACCCCTCGTTGATAAATGGACGGGGGACCTCCAGTGGAGGATTGTTCATGGGGCCATAGCTACAAACAGGCATCTGGTGCACCTCAATCCTGACACAGGGGAGGGTTGTGTTTTCTGTTCTCAAGCTGAAATAGTCCATCATCTCTTTGTTCAGTGCTCTAGGTTGGCAGGGCTCTTCAGACTGTTAGACTTATGGTTTCAGGGTTTTGGGGAACAGTTTTCTCCTTGTCTTTTCATTTATGGTCCACACACTTCTCTGTCAGGAGAAAAGCTGTACACACACTTATTAATCTCATTTCAGGACAGGCAAAGCTGGCAATCAGGGGACTGAGGACGTGGTTCTGTTGCTGACTGGGATGTTAGCAGCTTGGCTCAGTGTGGAGTTCCAGTTCTACAGACTGATGAATGAGACTGACATTTTTGTGAAATTGTGGGGTGTGCAGGATGTTCTGTGTTCAGTCATAGAGAATTCTCTGGTTTTAAATTTTTGAAAGTTGATGTTGGTGTTTGGCTGTAAAATTTGATAACAGCAGGAAGTAACTTGTAAGGAAGACTGATTTATATTAGGATGCTTACTGTTGTTTTTTTTTGAGTCAGGTTTTTTTGTGATGGATTTGTTGTATAACGAGTGTCGTTGACGTGATCTGCTTTGTAGCATTTTAAATATTAAAAAAAAAAAAATATATATATATATATAAATATATAAAATACTTTGTGACATGAGTCTAGTGCTAACCACTGCACCAGTGTACCACCTCCGTCATGACATTTCAGAATCTTATTCTCAGGAATTTTCAGATTGCAGCCTTGAAGAAAATTAGCAGCCTGCACTCAGAGAAGAGCAATCTTGTAAAATGGTATGGCCATTTCATCAACGATGGACACATATGCCTCGAATTTGAACATCTTGAACAGAGTCTTCAGCAGTTCATGCATGTGAGACAGAACACACCTCTCCTATTGAAGCAGATACGGCCTCTCGTCTCTCAGGTATCTTCTATCATGTCAAGTTCTGCAAGTAATAGAGTTCAGAAAAAGATTTGTGATTAAATATTTTTGACCTTGTTCTTTAAATAACTTTTCAGATAGCAAATGCTCTTCCTCACCTGAAATCTATTGGAATCATCCATGCAGACCTCAAATTAGACAACATCATGTTGGTTGGTCGGCATGAGCCCTACAGACTCAAGGTCATTGATTTTGGCCTGGCCTTTGAGGTGTCTGCTGCCAAGGTGGGCACTTATACTCAGACCCGGCCATACCGGTGAGTGACTGCAACCCTATTTGATCTCTGAGTATTGTCTTGGTGGCTGAAACTTAACTGTTGATGCTCTCTCAGGTCTCCAGAGATCCTGCTGGGAGCTCCGTTCAATGAGGCCATAGACATGTGGTCTCTCGGCTGCACCGCTGCAGGTCTTTACCTTGGAGTCTTTCTCTACTGCGCAATGAATGAATATGACATGGTGAGTAGCACATCAGATCTGTTCTGTTTTGAACTCGGATCAAGATTTTATTGAACCTGTCAAGTGTATATTTAGTGCTTTTTAATCTTGACACGTGTGAATAAACGTTTCACGTTCTTTCACTACATACATTTTGCATTCGTTACATGTTCATATCTTATTTCAGTGCTGACTCACAATCATTTAAATAGTGAGTGGGAACATGTGGCATGTTGCTCCAATGGTATGGAAGTTACAGGATTGCATGCAATTTCTGCTTCTTGTGCCATAAAATCAGTAAACTAGGATATACCTCTGTCTTTCTCAACTGCTTTGTGACATGACGATTCCAGCGAGAGGTCAGGCAGCTTTTGGAGCATCTTTTGATTTTCTTCACAGTCATTTAACACTTGAAGCCCTTTGATGTGTGACATGGCATTGCTGCAGGCTGTGAAAAAATCACTGAATTGTCTCAGTTTGCTAGACTCCCTTGAGCCAGTTTTTGGCCAGTTATTCAGTTTTTCTCTAAATGCACGCTGGATTACGAATGGATGGCCATATCGAGCGTTCAACGCCTCCCATGCCTGATTGTAGGCTTGATCATCCTTTCTGTAAAAGCTTCCTTCCAATACAGATCATGCCTCACCACTGATGTATTTTTGCAGGTAGAATAACCTGTCAGCTGGATTGGTGCATTGCCGTTCTATCAATGCCCTGAAACTTGTGCTCTGCTCTAAGAACTTAAGTGGGTCTCCTGAGAAGACTGGGGGCTCAGGTGCAGGAAGTCTGGTGAGAGCCATCGTGTCGTGCAGGGCTTGTACTAACGATGCTTCATTATTAGTGTGGTGTGTTTGTTCATTGTTACTTATCCTACATGTTTGTTCTTTTTTAATTTCCTGATCAGGTATTGGAGGGCAATTAGTCATCACATTGTGTGCTGCTCTACTTTCATCATGAGCCTCGCTTGAGTCAGCTTCACAGTCGGCCATGAGCTTAGCAGCTATCACTTCAAGATCTCTCTGATTTTCCAACCTTTTAAGTTCTTGCTTTTGTGCTGCGATTGCCTCCTCCATCCTCATTTCAGCCTTTTTTTGCGGTTAACTGTGCGGTGCATTCTGCTCTTTTTGCTATGATGCTTTGCTGTTCTGACGGGCAATTTGAGTGATGGCTCCGAACAGTAGATTTGGTGACTGTACTCGCGAATATTGACTGGGCATACTCTCTGTCAAGCACCATATGAAGTCTTGCATTTTCTACCTTAGCATCAAATTCTTCTAGCCCCACTTCACTGATACGCACTCTCATTAGCCCCAACAAGTCTTTGGTTACTGCTGTGCAGGAATCAATTTTCCTTCTTATCTCAGTGGAAGGTGTTGATTGAGATCACATATTTTCATAAGCATCTTTTACTTGTGTCTCACTTGTCCGTGAGACCCTTTGTCATTCAAGCTGTCTGGACCACCTTCCCCACAAGAGTGGACAGAGGAGTGGTAGCCAAAAGAAGAAGAGGAAGCGCAGTCCTGATCCCATTCCACTCAGGACTGCAGATGCCAGAGATCAGCACAGGTAGGCTCACCTGCATCAGTCTTTAAAGACTGAAAGATTAACATTTTTCAATAAAGTCAAACACATCTTGCACACAACAACAACAAAATAATATTTCCTTCCTACATGGCCAGTCAATTCCAGCAGTTTACCCCCCCCCCCACCCCCCTGCAAAGAGGAGCAAACAGGACCCTCTACTCAGCAGAGACCACAGGGGTGAGACCAGGGGGACAAAGAGACAACGCTCAGAAGATGGCAAGAGCGCACCCCCTCACCCCAAAAGAATGAGGACAGCAAATGATGGAGATCAGCACAGGTAGGCTCACCTACATCAGTCCTTAAAGAATCAGAGATGATACATTTCAGTAAAGTAGAAACACATTTTGTGCCAAACTTCTAACCTTATTTTCTTCCAGGAGGAAGGAGCTTAGATTGGGCCACACCCGCAGCAGTGGCCTGTTTGGGCTGTTTGTTGGGGAAGGAGAAAGAATGGTGGCTGAAGCTGGAAAGCTCATGCTGGAGTTGCTGGAGAAAACCTGGCATGAGAAGGAGAGAGAGAACAGCAGCTCAGATGGACCAGTTCTTGTTTTATTTTCCTGTTCTTTTGATTTCTTTTAATATGTTTGTTTAAAGAAAATAAAATTGACATCAAAAATATACTCAGCTTGTTTTGTGTCAGTCCATTTGACAAATAAAAGACTGCATTTTTCCTCCAAATTTGAAATATCAGTAATTCTTTGCCAGATTTTCAAGACTGGTTTATGGGTGTGATTTTTCACACTGAACATCTTCATATTTGTGTGAATGAAGTTCCTTTCTTTCTGTGGTGAGTTGTGAAACCTATGCTGAGACACAGGAGGTCTCATGACAGCTGGTGCATGAATCTTTCCTACAAGTCCCAGTGAGGTTCTTGAAATGGTGCAGATGGTGGATACTTACTTTACACTCACCAGGCTCTCTACAACAATGCAGTGTCACTTAACTCTTAAGCAGGCGAGCTGATGACTTCTGGAGATGTTTGTTCCTAGTACAATGAAATTGAAAGCAACTACTTTAGTCATTTTTATTTTTTTTTTAAAACTAACAAAGTAAAGTGCACCACGAGACATTGAGATAGGAATGGACCAGACAGACTCAATTAGACTTGACCATACCGCCGTCAGGCTGAGCACCGTCATCAGGTCCGGCAACAAAAGGTCCTGCACAAAACGTGGGTGGTTGACATGACATGGTTTGTTTGTTTTTTTGGTCCATTGTGTCAAAGATAAGTAAATGTCAAAAACTGTAGTGATATTAAGGAAGTACAGTTTTATATGAACATACATTTAATTCATGAAAATTGTAGGGGCCAAATTAGTAGTTGGCTGTTTCATATCGGACCTGCTGTTGATAATTCCTATGTTCATACAAGGCTATTTACATGTTTCTATACAGTTTTGATATATTTCATATTTGGATACATGTCACGATTGATAATTAGTTAAAAGGAGACTCATGATTATTTTTAATACTCACCAGTTACATTTAGAATTTATTCATTTTAAATAAACACAGATGTGTGATCAAAGCGTTTTTATTCATAAATGTGCATGAGAACACGACAGTCACGTGACTTACATGGATGCCAGCCTTGGCAAGATGAAGCCAGCCTAGAAGCAGTTTTTGACCGTGTGACCTGAATTTTATTATTGTGCAACTTTTATCATTTACATTAAATTGTAAATTACAAGTTGTTGTCCTGTTGTTCATGTCCTGTACTTGCCGTTATTCTGCCTTCAAGGGTGTTCCATTATAAGAAAAGGCTTTTGGAGAATACACCTACATTTGTCAAAAACTAGCGACGGAGCTAGCTAACACCGAACAGACGGAGAACAAGTGGCATGGAATTGGATGGATCCTGATGAAGACTTGTTGGATGCAAAGAACCAGAAGACAATCTGAAGTAGGAAAACAGGTTATCCTTTGATTCTATGAGGCAAGGTGAAAAAGAACTTATCATATTGTCTGCCTGTAACAGTGAATGTGGTAAAGATAGGAGCTTCCAGCTGAAAATAAATGAAAGCTAATGTCCACACTGGAAGTGATAAGATGGATGGGGAAAAGGAGCATACAGATGTGGAAAATCCAACATTAAAGGTGCAGGATAGGTCACGTAGGCTAACAGAAAAAAGAAAGGAGGATAAATTGTAAAAACGCATTTCATTGTGGAGACAAAGATGAAGAGATCTCTCTAACAGAAAGAATGTGATGTAAGTATTGATGAAAGAAGTTAATCATGAGCAATGCCAGGAAACAGGAAAATGTATTCGTCTTCGTCGTCCTCCGCTTCATCCGGTGGGTCCGGATCGCAGGGGCAGCAGTCTCAGCAAGGAAGCCCAGACTGCCCTCTCCCCAGCCACTTCAACCAGCTCTTCCGGGAGGATCCCGAGGCGTTCCCAGGCCAGCCGAGAGATATAATTCCTCCACCGTGTCCTGGGTCGGCCTCGAGGCTTCCTCCCAGTTGGACATGCCTGGAAAACCTCCAGAGGGAGGCGCCCAGGAGGCATCCTCACCAGATGCCCGAACCACCTCAACTGGCTCCTCTCGACATGGAGGAGCAGCGGTTCTACTCTGAGTCCCTCCCGAATGACTGAGCTTCTCACCCTATCTATAAGGGAGAGCCCAGCCACACTGCGGAGGAAACTCATTTCGGCCGCTTGTATTCGCGATCTTGTTCTTTCGGTCATTACCCGAAGCTCATGACCATAGGTGAGGATTGGAACGTAGATTGACCGGTAAATCAAGAGCCTCGCCTTTTGGCAAAGCTCCCTCTTCACCACAACAGACTGGTTTAGCAACCGCAAGACTGCGGATGCCGCCCCAATCCGCCTGTCAATCTCCCGCTCCATCTTACCCTCACTCGTGAACAAGACCCCGAGATACTTACACTCCTCCACCTGAGGTAAGACCTCCCCCCTGACCCGGAGTGGGCAAACCACCCTTTTCCGGCTGAGGACCATGGCCTCAGACTTGGAGGTGCTGATTCTCATCCCAGCCGCTTCACATTCGGCTGCAAACTGTCCCAGCAAGAGCTGGAGGTCGTGGCCCGATGGCGCTAAGAGGACTACGTCATCCGCAAACAGCAAAGACGACATCCTCCCGCCACCAAACTCAACCCCCTCCACCACCCGGTTGTGCCTAGAAATTCTGTCCATAAAAGTTATGAACAGAACCGGTGACAAAGGGCAGCCTTGGCGGAGTCCAACCCTCACTGGGAACAAGTCCGACTTACTACCAGCCACACGGACCAGACTCTCACTCCTCCGGTAGAATGACCGAATGGCCCTTTGTAAAGGGCCATCCACCCCGTATTCCCGGAGTACCCCCCACAGTATGCTCCTGGGAACACGGTCATAAGCCTTCTCCAAGTCCACAAAGCACATGTGGACTGGTTGGGCAAACTCCCATGCCCCCTCCAGCACCCTAGCGAGGGTGAAGAGCTGATCCATGGTTCCACGGCCAGGACGAAAACCACACTGCTTCTCCTCAATCTGAGGTTCGACTATCGCCCTGACCCTCCTCTCCAGTACCCTGGCGTAGACCTTACCAGGGAGGCTGAGAAGTGTGATCCCCCGATAGTTGGAACACACCCTCTGGTCCCCTTTCTTAAAGACGGGGACCACCACCCCGGTCTGCCATTCCAAAGGCACTTCCCCCGATGTCCACGCAATGTTGCAGAGACGTGTCAGCCAAGACAGCCCCACTACATCCAGAGCCTTGAGATACCCAGGGCGGATCTCATCCATCCCCGGGGAGTTGTTTAACTTCCTCGGCGACTTCTGCCCCGGAGATTGGACGACCCCCCCCCCCAAGCACTCCCCAGACTCTGTCTCCTCCACGGAGTACGTGCTGGTGGGATTGAGGAGTTCCTCAAAGTATTCCTTCCACCGCCCAATTATCTCCCCAGTTGACGTCAGCAGCCTCCCACCCCCACTGTAAACAGTGTGGGCAAGTTGCCGCCTTCCCCCCCTGAGGCGACGGACTGTTTGCCAGAACCTTTTTGGAGCCGACCGATAGTCGTTCTCCATGGCCTCACCAAACTCTTCCCACGCCCGAGTTTTTGCTTTGGCGACCGCCACAGCTCCACACCGTTTGGCCTGCCGCTACCGGTCAGCTGCCTCTGGAGACCCACAGGCCAGCCATGCTCTGTAAGCCTACTTCTTCAGCCTGACGGCTCCCCTCACCTCTGGTGTCCACCAGCGGGTTCGAGGATTACCCCCGGGGCCGGCCCCAGCAGCCTTGCGGCCACAGCTCACAGCAGCCGCCTCTACAATGGCAGAGCAGAACATGGCCCATTCGGACTCAATGTCCCCCACTACCCCCGTGATGTGATAAAAGCTCTGCCGGAGTGTAGACAAATTTATATTCTGTATATATTTGCTTAAACTGTAGTTAAATTTATACATACATTCACTTAAAATAGAGTGCAGGAAACACAAGGCAGTTGTAATAAAGATGTTTCTGTGGCAGTTCCCAAAGAGGTAGAAAATGTTTCAACACTGTATTTAGTTCATTAATGTACTTCTTTAATGTTAGTAGCGGTACCGGGATCTCCTGCTCATGCATCCCAGGCAGAATCAATGACTTAGCTGCAAGTCACCTTATTTGACCTCTTGAACATCGGGAAGTAGTAAAAGGTGTTTTACAGAGGGGTCCCACAAATCTCCAAAGCACCAGGATTAGTTGGTGCTGTTGCGACTCTAGGAAGGAACTTATAAATACTGGAGACAACACAGATAGACATTCCAAGATATAAGACAACAGAAAAACACTTCACTATCAGCAGTGAAGCACAGACCAGACTGTTTAAGCGTGGACACAGGTGAAAAGGTCACAACAGGGAATAGCAGGAGTGTAGCTCATGCTAGCATCACTCCTTCAAGCTAATTAAGTCAGAACAGAGTCCACAAGAATTTCTATGGTGGGATGAGGCCGTGAAAGATAAGAGCATGGCCGTAAATCGGAAAGAGGTTTTAATCTTCACAGCTGCAACAACAAGGCCACGATGGAACAGAAGGGACTGGCACGAGGTCAGACAGAAGATCCTGCAACAGACATGAAGATCAAAAATACACACTTGCACGCAGAAGCGATCACATAAGCACCTCCCTGTAACACATAAAACTGGAGAAGATAGTTAGATTGTTGGACTTCTTGCCCCAACGCCAGGGACGACGCATCTGCGTATGCTGACTCCAGCATAGGGGAAGACGATCTCCAGAGCTCTGTATTCTTTCCTGTTAATCTGAATAAATTCTTTTGAACCAACTGGAAGGTGTCCTCTCCGGATTTGGAACAGCGCAATACATATACTCTGTGGGTCCTTCTGATTGATTAATGATGACTTGTTGAAAAATTCCAACAGGAGGTGGGAGTTAAAGATCGTTCTGACTGGTTCTTCTGCCAGGCGTTCCCAACAAACACTCACTACTCGTTTGGGCCTGCCAGGTCTGCGCGGCATCTTCCCCTGCCATCTGATCCAACTCACCACCAGGTGGTGATCAGTTGACAGCTCAGCTCCTCTCTTCACCCGAGTGTCCAGAACATGCGGTCGCAGGTCAAATGATACGACTATAAAATCGATCATAGACCTGTGACCTAGGGTGTCCTGGTGCCATGTGCACCGGTGGGCATCCTTATGCTCGAACATGGTGTTCGTTATGGCCAAACTGCGACTTGTACAGAAGTCCAATAACTGAACACCACTCGGGTTCAGGTCGGGCCTGCCATTCCTCCCAATCACACCTCTCCAGGTCATGCTGTCGTTGCCCACGTGAGCGTTGAAGTCCCCCAGTAGGACAATGGAGTCCCCAGCCGGGGCACCATCCAGTACCCTTCCCAAGGACTCCAAAAAGGGTGGATACTCTGAACTGGTGTTTGGCGCATATGCGCAGACCACAGTCAGGACCCGAAGGCGCAGGGAAGCAACCCTTTCGTCCACGGGGGTAAACCCCAATGTACAGGCAGAGAGTCGAGGGGCAACCAAAAAGCCCACCCCCGCCCTCCGCCTCTCACCCAGAGCAACTCCAGCAAAAGAGAAAGTCCAACCCCTCTCAAGGACTCGGGTTCCGGACCCAGAGCTAAGTGTCGAGGTGAGGCCGACTATATCTAGCCGGTAACGCTCAACCTCTTCCACCAGCTCCAGCTCCTTCCCCACCAGAGAGGTAACGTTCCATGTCCCAAAAGCCAGCTTCCATGTCTGTGGTTCAGACAGCCGAGGCACCCGCCTGAAACTGCCACCCAAACCACATTGCACCGGACCCCTCCGGTTTCCCCGATGAGTGGTGAGTCCAAGGGAGGACGTGCCTGTGTCTCCTCTTCGGGCTGGGCCCGACCGGGCCCAAGGCCCGGCCACCAGGCGCTCGCCTTCGAGCCCCCACCCCGGGCCTGGCTCCAGGGCGGGGCCCCGGTGCCCCTCCGGGCAGGGTACACGTAGCACTTGCTGGTTTTTCTATGAAGGGTCTGTTGACCCGTTCTTTGTCTGGCCCTTCGCCTAGGACCAGTCTGCCTTGGGTGACCCTACCAGGGGCAAAATGCCTCCGACAGCATCGCTCCTAGGGTCACTAGGGCACTCAAACTCCTCCACCACGGTAAGGTGACGGTTCCAGGAGGAGAATGTATTAACTGCCTCAATCCAGCAGAGGGAGCTGCTGCTCATACACCATTAGGGTAAACTTCAGAAACTTTATCAAGCTTTAATGTGTATTAAAAGGAAGTGGGAATGGAAGAATTACCAAGTGATTAAAAGGAAATCCACTCTTTAGACCTTTGACCCTGATTGTTGCTGGACAGTGTCTCTATTTGCAATCATACAAGGTCATGGGACATGATATATACACATCTTTACAGTCAGGGGTGAAAGTGGCTTAAAAGTCTTTCCGGAGATGCACGCATGTCCTTTGGGCGCGTGCCGCCACCACCAAAGTTTTACGGTTTTTAATCAGTTTTGGGTGATTTTTATGACAGTTTTCGGGTGTCTATTCCCCACACAATTGCAGCCCCCATAGCCCCACCATACCCGCGCTACCCCTGGAAATGCTTTGAAAACTGCTTTTTACAGTAATTGCCCACTACAGTGCTAACAACAGGGAACAGGCAGACATGCATACATGAAAAAACAGATAATCAATATCACTCAATGATTTATTCTTCCTGTAGGTTCTCACTGGCAGACTCCACAGAGACAGTCTTTCCCTGTTACTCATTCTCATCAGTGATTTGCTCTGAGTCTGAATCTTCCCTGGGTATAATTTTGCTAACTTTTTCTCTTGCTTCTTAAACTCTGTCACATTTTCACTTAAACATGTCACTTATTTTACGTTGCATTGTGCCAAAGCAGGTAGCCAGCAGCCAAGTTCTTTGATTTTGCCCTCTGTTTTGTTTTCTTCCTCTTTTTCGTTCAGTGAAAGCAGAATACGTGTGGTTTTAACCAGTCAAAACTAACAATGCTGGTAACGTGACCCACGTGTCCGTCTGTCAGCCAACCAGAAACACCTCGCTTGCGGAGATGCGCTCATGGACATGACTCCGTGTCAAGGCGGTTTCACACTGAACGCGCAAGGCGCAGGCTGCGCGGGGGAAGTCCATTAATTGTGTATGTGGGCGCGCTGTGCCATCACATGAGTGCAAACCAAGCCCAGCAACTCGGTAGCGCTGCGCGTGCTTGCGCCCCACCCCGCGCAGCGTGCCGCGTCTGCCGCGTTTGGACACATTTCAGACGTTGTTTTCTTGATTTAATATGGGATTTTGACAGCTCCCTTCTCCTCCTTTTTTTAACGGAAGTCCGTTCCAGCTGTGAATATTTTACCGGAACTGCGTTCTGGCCCGTTACAGCTCCCTTTCACCTCTGTTTACAGTACACAAAGTACTCTTTAGCACCACCAAAATGGTGACTGTAGTCCAGTGATGCCTCAACTACGGTCATCAAGTGATGGCCATAGTTGAGTCATTTAGCGTGGATTCACATCTGCCAGTCAGAAATGTGTCCACTAAAGAGTTTGAATGATGAAAGACTTTCCGAGGACCAACACAAACGATCTCATTTTCTGACTCGTCTCCATGAACCACATGTGATTGTTTAGATTTACAAATGACATGAACACTTGCAGAGTTGTAACTCAAGTCAAGTCTCCTAGCAGGCACCGATGCCGTCCACACAAGCATTTGACCAACATGCTCTCACCTTCAGGGGAGAGAGGAATGCTGCAACAGTCTCAGGAGAATCGACATCTTTATATTTTAGTGTATTTGCTGCAGGAATATGAGGTTGGTTGCAAACTGAGGGACATTCAAGTCACCTGAACAATCATCTAACAGACAAGTAGAAAGGTTCCACTTCTGTCAGCCATATTCCAGCCATATGTTGCTCCCAGTCAATTTAATGACATCTCAACACAAGGTATGTGACACTTCAGGTACAGAGCCCTTCATCGGACATTCAACAGCAAGAGACACACCTTCATAGACATTAGTCTTGCGGGGATCACCTGACCTGTAATGTAATCAATGTCAAATAATGCATAGTACAAACATATAAAAATGTCTAAATGTGCATATTCATAGTTCTACTAAATATGCACAGCAAAATGTAAATAGAAAGTGGAAGATATAAGAAAAATTTGATCACATCCGAGTCTCCCATGGTTGCTCAACCCTGCAAAATATTCACTAAATTGTTGTCTTTATTACACACAGCAGGAGGTTTAGAGTTTAGAAAATACAAATGTGTGTGTGTGTGTGTGTGTGTGTGTGTGTGTGTGTGTGTGTGTGAACTAATCAGACAGACATAATATGAACAAACTGTCCTATCCATCCATCCATCCATTGTCTTCTGCTTATTCTGTTAAGGGTCGCAGGGGGTCTGGAGCCTATCCCAGCAGCTACGGGTGAGAGGCGGGGTTCACCCTGGACAGGTTGCCAGTCCATCGCAGGGCCAACACATATAAACAGACAACGATCCACACTCACATTCATACCTACGATCAATTTAGAGTATCAATCAGCCTCGTCCCCAATTACATGTCTTTGGATGGTGGGAAGAAGCCGGAGTACATGAAGAGAACCCACACAGGCACAGGGAGAACATGCAGACTCCACACAGAAAGATCCCAGGCTGGAGCCGGGACTCGAACCCGGAACCTTCCTGCTGTGAGGCAACAGTGCTGACCACTGCACCACCGTGCAGCCTTGAACAAACTGTGCACAAATCAATTTGTAGTTGAGTTCATACAGTAGTGTGTATTTTTGGATATTGTGTCTTCATGTGTTTACTGTCGTGGTTCGGTCATATGGGCGGCACGGGGGTGCAGTGATTTGCTTTTTGTTTTCTGGGTTCAAGCCCCGGCTCCAGCACGGGACCTCCCTTTGTGGAGTCTGCATGTTCTCCCCGTGCCTGCGTGGGTTGGTGCCTTTGTGGGTTCTCTCCAGGTACTCCAGCTTCCTCCCACAGTCCAAAGACATTAAGAGAGGACGAGGCTGATTGATACTTTAAATTGACCGTAGGTGTGGCTGTGAGTGTGAATGGCTGTCTGTCTATATGTGTTGGCCCTGCGATGGACTGGCGACCTGTCCAGGGTGAACCCCACCTCTCGCCCGAAAGCCATTGGGATAGGCTCCAGCCCCCGTGACCCTGAACATGCATGAGCCCTACAGACTCAAGGTCATTGATTTTGGCCTGGCCTTTGAGGTGTCTGCTGCCAAGGTGGGCACTTATACTCAGACCCGGCCATACCGGTGAGTAACTGCAACCCTATTTG
This sequence comes from Aulostomus chinensis, assembly GCF_037954235.1. NCBI lineage: Eukaryota > Metazoa > Chordata > Actinopteri > Syngnathiformes > Aulostomidae > Aulostomus > Aulostomus chinensis. Next base: position 22,778,942 of record NC_141330.1, read on the forward strand.
ATCTCTGAGTATTGTCTTAGTGGCTGAAACTTAACTGTTGATGCTCTCTCAGGTCTCCAGAGATCCTGCTGGGTGCTCCGTTCAATGAGGCCATAGACATGTGGTCTCTCGGCTGCACCGCTGCAGGTCTTTACCTTGGAGTCTTTCTCTACTGCGCAATGAATGAATATGACATGGTGAGTAGCACATCAGGTCTGTTCTGTTTTGAACTCAGATCACGATTTTATTGAACCTGTCAAGTATATATTTAGTGCTTTTTAATCTTGACACGTGTGAATAAACATTTCACATTCTTTCACTGTTCAGTCAAAAACTGCAAACCAAAGAAAGAACAAAGTGACAGACATACATTTTGCATTCGTTACATGTTCATATCTTATTTCAGTGCTGACTTACAATCATTTAAATAGTGAGTGGGAACATGTGGCATGTTGCTCCAATGGTATGTCAGAATGATGTGTCTTTCATAGGAACTTGGAGGTAATTTGTGAAGTGACGAATTACAACCTCCACGTTTAGTCAAACCATGTGTCAACAATATAGTTTTTTCATTGAAACATTTATACTTAATTATTTATGTAAATGAACTAATTGTTTAAAACAGCCTTTCTTTGTGTTGTACTTTAGTTGAGGTACATCATGTGGACTCAGGGTCAGCTCCCAGAGAACATTCTGGTTTCTGGAAGCAAGACAGAAAGGTTCTTCCAGAAATCCTGTGACCTTCACACCACCACCTGGACATTAAAGGTATGGAACTCTCCAGTAATGCTTGAATCTTACTAATCCACACATTTCTTCCAGCGCTCCATATTTTAACAAACAACATCACTTACTCATCATTTTTCCTGAGAGGTCATAGATGAGGGTTGTTTTCATTGACTGATAGGTTTTTCTAAAGACACAACCTCTAATTGACCTGTACTTGGTGCCTAGTTTAGACATGTGGAGTTAAGATCCAATCAGAGGAAGAGAAGGAGGCTCTACACTGACACACATAAAGCATTGGTTTAGTTTGATTGAGGATTTTGAAAGGATTAAATAAATGTTTTTAGGTGTATGTCTTGACATAACTTTGAACTCCTCCTCCCCTTAAGAATTTCATCATTGATTTGATTTGTAGAATAAATATCCCAGGATATTTACTGCATGCACAGACTTTAGTGCACGCAGGAAAAGGTTTCAGTCACTGAGATAAAAAAAACCATCAACCCAACAATGACAGAGAGCATAAACTGGAACCCTTTTGTCTCCTCAGTCAAAAGAGCAGATCCAAAGAGATGCTGGGATTGTGTCACAGGAGACCAGGGAAATCTGGTTGAACAGCCTGGATGATCTCCTGCATGTAAGTGACCTCAGTAGAAATGAATAAAGGTGTTACACGCTCAGAAAAATCCCAATGATGTTTCTATTTACTCTGAGAGCTGAGTGATACATCTGAACTCTCTTTTGATTTTTCAGTGTAACAAACAAGTTTACAACAATGATGAAGATCAGGCTACAAGGGCAGCAGATACGCTCATGTTCGTGGACATGATGAAAGGACTGCTGCAGCTCGAGCCGTCCCAGCGGATGACACCCTGCCAGGCTCAGGAGCACCCCTTTATTACCATGAGCCACTTGACGGGGTTTCACTCCAGCAGCTCCTAGTAAGTCCAAACTCTGAATTTGATGAACTATTCCTCCCTTCTCTCTGTGATTGTGGATTTATGTGTAATGTGTGGGACATATATGAATGAGCTCTTGCTACATTTTATCCAGCAAGTTATTTTTAATAAGTTTTGCATTTGCACTGAGTTGATGACGGGTGCAGGCCATGTAGTAAAGAGAACTGATCCATTTGCTTCATCTGAACATGATTCATTCTGTATATTTTACATTTTCAAGGTTAATGGATTACTTGATTTTTCTTTCAGTGCAAAGTCCTGCTTCAAGATAACGTCCATCGCAAAGATCAGGACACAGCCAGCTCCACAGCAGTCACCCCCCAAGACTGCCATCCCAGTCCGTGAGAACCTTTGTCATTCAAGCCATCTGGAACACCTTCACCACAAAAGTGGACAGAAGAGTGGTAGCCAAAAGACGAAGAGGAAGCACAGCCCTGATCCCAATCCCCTCAGGACTGCAGATGAGGGAGATCAGCACAGGTAGGCTCACCTATATCAGTCTTTAAAGACTCAGAGGTTGACCTTTTTCAGTAAAGTCAAACACATGTTGTGCCCAACTAAATAATATTTCCTTCCTACATTCCCAGCCAATTCCATCAGTTTGCTCCTCCACCACCTACGAGGAGCATATGGGATTCTCCTGTAAGCAGAGGCCACTGGGGTGACATCAGGGGGACAAAGAGACCACGCTCTGTAGATGGCATGAGCGTACCCCCTCACCCCAAAGGAATCAGGACTGTTGTTGCTGGAGATCAGCACAGGTAGGCTCACCTACATCAGTTTTTAAAGACTCAGAGGTTGACTTTTTCCATAAAGTCTAGCACATCTTGTGCCCAACTAAATAATATTTCCTTCCTACATTGCCAGCTGATTCCATCAGTTTGCTCCTCCACCACCTACGAGGAGCATATGGGACTCTCCTGTCAGCAGAGGCCAGTTGGGTGACATCAGGGGGACAAACGGACCACGCTCTGAAGATGGCATGAGCATACCCCCTAATCCTGAAGGAATCAGGACTGTTGTTGCTGGAGATCAGCACAGTTAGGGTCACGTACATCAGTCTTTAAAGACTCAGAGGTTGACTTTTTCCATAAAGTCTAGCACATCTTGTGCCCAACTAAATAATATTTCCTTCCTACATTGCCAGCCAATTCCATCAGTTTGCTCCACCACCACCTACGAGGAGCATATGGGACTCTCCTGTCAGCAGAGGCCAGTTGGGTGACATCAGGGGGACAAACGGACCACGCTCTGAAGATGGCATGAGCATACCCCCTAATCCTGAAGGAATCAGGACTGTTGTTGCTGGAGATCAGCACAGTTAGGGTCACGTACATCAGTCTTTAAAGACTCAGAGGTTGACTTTTTCCATAAAGTCTAGCACATCTTGTGCCCAACTAAATAATATTTCCTTCCTACATTGCCAGCTGATTCCATCAGTTTGCTCCTCCACCACCTACGAGGAGCATATGGGACTCTCCTGTCAGCAGAGGCCAGTTGGGTGACATCAGGGGGACAAACGGACCACGCTCTGAAAATGGCATGAGCGTACCCTCTCATCCCGAAGGAATTGGGACTGTTGTTGCTGGAGATCAGCACAGGTAGGCTCACATACATAAGTCTTTAAAGACTCAGAGGTTGACTTTTTTCAGTAAAGTGAAACCCATCTTGTGCCCAAATAAATATTATTTCCTTCCTTCTTTGCCAGCCGATTACATCAGTTTGCTCCTCCACCACCTATGAGGAGCATATGGGACTCTCCTGTCAGCAGAGGCCAGTTGGGTGACATCAGGGGGACAATCGGACCACGCTCTGAAGATGGCATGAACGTACCCCCTCACCCTGAAGGGATCAGGATTGTTTTTGCTGCAGATCAGCACAGGTAGGCTCACGTACATCAGTCTTTAAAGACTCAGAGGTTGACCTTTTTGCGTAAAGTCAAACACATGTTGTGCCCAACTAAATAATATTTCCTTCCTACATGGCCAGCCAAGAATGAGACGGGCAGAAAAGAAGAGCGACCGCTCTCACCGAGTCCCAACCCAGACTTTACCTGTTCTTTTGATTTTTTAAAAATATTTTTGTTAAAGGTATTCTTTCATGGACCCGGGGAGAGCTGCAAGATTCATCAGAAGACCTGCTAAAGAAACTGAAGGTTAAAGGGAAACAAAAACAGATTCTCCTGAGCACCATGAGTCAGTACAAACCAGGAGGACATGAACCCATGAAACCCATGACCCGGACGTCGGCCTACTTATCGGAGTGAACTGTTTTGCAGCAATGGAGCCATGGCGTGTTATAAACAGTCGATATGGTGGACCGTAAGCAGTGAAGACTGCCATTGGCTGGGTCATGAACGGGCCTGTAAGGTAGGAACAAAGTGAAAACAACAAAGAGAAACGTCTCACGGTTCAGTGAATCTGATCCCAGTGACAGAGATGGAGACGCTACTGGTCCAGCAGTACAGCACAGATTTTCCAGAGTGTAACTTTGAGGACAAAGAGGAGATGTCTTAAGAAGACAAGTAGTTCATGCACTTAGCAAAGAAAACAACAGCCTTCAAGAACGGCCGCTACAGCATTGGCAAGAACGACATACTGCTGATACCCAACAACCAATGTGTGGCGGAACAGGGCATGGCTAGTTTACACAGCAAGTTTAAGAAGGACCCTGGGTTCGAGGAAGACTACAAGTGCTTCATGGACATTGTCATAGAAAAAGAATACGCTGTCCAAGTTCAAGCTGACACCATGTATCACCCCAAAAAGAAAAAGCTGAGAGTGGTCTTCAATTGTGCAGCCTCTTTCCAAGAACGGACCCTGAATAGAAGGCTACTAAAAGGACCCGACATGACCAACACGTTAGCTGGCATTGTTTTGAGTTTCATATTTCCCACTAAAAGTTTCATCAGCTCAGAAGTGTAGAGTAGTGTTTCAACGATGGTTTACATCTTTGATGCCTCCGTGTGTGCTGGTGATGTTTGTGATATTCTCACTGAAAGGGGAAAGTCTCAGAGTGGTTATCAAAACAGGAGAAGATGTGTTTAATCTTGAATAAAACCTCAAATCTCATAATATCTCATTTTTCCCTTGAGGCTTAAAAATCCTGCTACGTTTGGTGATTGTATGAGGTTGTGAAACATGAAAAACATGCAACAGAAGTGATTCTTTCCTTTTTTTGAAGTTGATGCCGATGCCGATTATTGGAGGAAAAAAATTCGATCACTGATTAATCAGCCGATTTTTTTAAATTAAATTTTAAAATTGTGTTGATTTCGGTAATATAAATGTGTGTGTGTGTATATATATATACATACATATGAATATATATATATATATATATATATATATATATATATATATATATAGTAGGAATTTTTCAACAAGTCATCATTAATCAATCAGAAGGACCCACAGAGTATATATTGCGCTGTTCAAAATCTGGAGAGGACACCTTCTAGTTAGTTCAAAAGAATTTATTCAGATTAACAGGAAAAAATACAGATGATCTTCCCCTATCCTGGAGTCAGCATACGCAGATGCGTCGTCCCTGGCGTTGGGGCAAGAAGTCCAACAATCTAACTATCTTCTCCAGTTTTATGTGTTACAAGGAGGTGCTTATGTGGTCGCTTCTGCGTGCAAGTGTGTTTTTTTTGATCTTGTGTTATTTTGCAGAATCTTCTGTCTGACCGCGTGCCAGCACCATCTGTTCCCATTGTATACTTCTTGTTGCAGCTGTGAAGACAAAAACCTCTCTTGTCCTGATTCATGACCTTGCTCTTATCTACTTCTGACTCCCACTACTTCATGCTACCATAGAAATTCTGTGGACTCTGTTCTGACCTGATTAGCTTGAGGGAGGGATGCTAGCCATGAGCTACACTCCTGCTAGTCCCTGTTGTGACCTTTTCACCTGTGTCCACTCTTATACAATCTGGTCCGTGCTTCACTGCCTTGTAGTTTCCTGCACTCTATTTTAAGTAAATATATGTATAAATTTGACTACAGTTTAAGCAAATATATATGTATGGATTAATCTACAGTTTAAGCAAATATATGAATACATTTATCTACTATATATATATATATATATATATACACACACACACACACACACACACACACACACATACATAGACTTAATTTTTATATATATTTTTTATATATAGAACAAATGGCTGCTTTTTCAGACTTGTACAAGGATGTAAATTTGAGGCAGAAAATTAATTTTAAATCCTTTTTATTGCTGAAGCAAGCAGCATATTAACACAATAACCATCCTTAACATAAGGCCCACAACAATGAACCATTATAATAATGTACAAAACAGTAATTCTAACATCCATCTATTTTGTTCATCATGTCACATCTTGTAAAACAAACAATGAAAAAACAACTGCAAAAGAATGAGGTATTTTGTGTGAGGCAAGATTTGTAAGAACAAAATTAAGATATTCACAAGCCCTACTGAGGCACCATTGATGGTGGTGTTTTTGTTTTGTTTTTAAAATAAAGTGCCAACAATAAAGTTAATGTACAACTCTGCACATCTTACATCTTTGAAACAAACAATAAAAACAAACAACTGTAAAAGAGTAAGGTAGTTTGGGGCAAGAATTATAAGAACAAAACAAAATTATTCACAAGCCCTTTCCCTTCAAAGTGAAACCATGTCTTATTCCCTGCATTTATTTCTGAAAAAATTGGCGATAATCGGCCAGTTTAGGCCGATCACCTATTATTCTCAAACGGGCTATAATCGGCCGATTTAATAAATCGGTAGGGCCCTACTAGCCACCCTCGTAACTAAGACAATGGAAGAGAAGTATGAATATCTAATGCATTCTATAATAACTGTGTTATCCAAGGCACATGAGAAGTTTTTCTCCTGCCATGTCTGACATGACTCATCAAGGCAAGCCTGCACATGGTCGCGACAATGAAATTGCAGGAATCTCATTGACTAAACCAGCTTATGAGAGAAAAGTTGAAACAAAGATAGGAAGGGATGAGTTGTTCCATTTGTTGGAGATAATATGAACATAACCCATCAGACGGCAGCACGGTGGTGCAGTGGTTAGCACTGTCCCCTCACAGCAAGAAGATTCTGGGTTCGAGTCCCGGCTCGGGCACAGGATCTTTCTGTGTGGAGTTTGCATGTTCTCCCTGTGCCTGCGTGGGTTCTCTCCGGGTACTCTGCTTTCCTCCCACCTTCTAAAGACATATAATTGGGGACTAGGCTGATTGATACTCTAAATTGACCGTAGGTATGAATGTGAGTATGAATGGTTGTTTGTCTTTGTATGTTGGCCCTGCGATGGACTGGCAGGGTGAACCCCCGGCTCTCACCTGCTGACGCTGGGATAGGCTCCAACCCCCCCCCCCCCCGTGACCCTTTATGTAGGAATAAGCGAAAGACAATGGATGGATGGACCCATCAGCTGCAGGTGTGTCTGAACCAGTGAGACTAGATGGACAGAATACAGCTGTTTGTCCAACAGTTCATCTGGAATATCAGAAGAAGATGAAATCCTTCACTGTCACATGAACCTGGTGCAGTGAAATGTCCTCTGTGTTCAAACTGTCCTCTATGGAGCAGTGAGCGGCCGTGTTCAGCTTACAATTCTACAGTTTCATTTAGCAGAATCTTTTGTCCAAAGCGACATGAAATACAGCTCCAGGTCTTCTGCCAGTGGTTGGTGAGGAGCACAGATAGGAGTAATCAACCCAGCATCCCTGCCAGTACTAGATTACTATGGCCTGGAGCCTGGTAGTTTTGTTACTGAGTACATTGTCACTTCAACAGTGCAGCTGTACAAAGCCCCTTTAGCCTCAGACTGCTGAACAAACAATAAGCACTTCACTTACTGTTAGTGAAGGATCCTCAGTGGATTTATTTATTCCAAATGGGAAAACAGTACAAGACTTCCTGGTTACTACTAAAGAAATTATTGACAAAATACAACATAGTAATGAAACTGAGGAAGCAAAATAACAGTAAGACAGAAAAACAGAAAAGAAATGACATTCAAAAAGGAGTGGGAAGAAGCATAGCTTGTGTGTGTGTGTGTATTTTTATATATATATACACACACACATACTCACACACACACACATACATACATATACATACACACAATGTTGGGACAGGTGAGGTTTAGGCAAGGTACCTTTCACACACAAGACAACCTGCAGGAGTTCATTCTTAAGGGGTTAAATGTAGAAGAGACAAATACGGTAGAGAGACATTTTGGTGGACCAGGATGAAATACTAAGTTCAAATTAATTAATGACTCAAAGCAAAAAAAACTAAAGTAATTTACACAAGAGAAAAAAAAATGTGAAAATGATTTTGATTTGGGGAATCTCCCAGATGAAAGATGACTAACTGGAGAGAAAGGTGGTGATTAGGGTTGACAACTGTCCCTTCAAAACTGGAATCCTGCCTTATTTGGGAATTAAAAGACATGTCACTTTTTGAACCGAAAAGGGACGAACTTGTCCCTTATTTCTGAAAATATGTCAGCGCAAACGTTTCTATAATGAAAGCAATGTTGTGGGAACTATGTTGGCACCATCAACATTGACCTCCCCCCTTTAGGAGAGAGGATCATTGCAATCTCAGTCGGCTTGAGGCTGGACTTGATTACTCTTGTTTCTGTTATGTTTACCTATACCGGGTTAGTTGAGGTTAGTGTATGGTTGGTTGGTTGTGGTGCCACTGACCTTCCTGGTGTCTGGTTTGTCAGCGTCCCCCCTTCCATCAGTAGGAGGGGCCGCTTGGGGCAGGAAAGGCGAATGCAGGTTCTTCTTCAAGACCTGGAGTGTTACGTCCTTGGAAATAAGCAGCCCTGAGTCGCCGAAAGTATTCCTTTGGCGACTCTGTCCTCCTTTGATGGATACCTAAGGCTCCTTGGAATGCAGACACTGGGTTTAAGTATGTGGAATACTCCTCCCTCAACGCCTGACAAAGAGAAGAGTAGCAGTCCCTGGTAGCAGGGGGAAGAGTCTCAATATAAGCATGGATGCTCCTGGTGGTTGTTTTCCACACTAGCTTCAGCTTTTCCCTGCCTGAAGGGTGTGGAATGTCCAGGAGGCAGCGATCTACCTCTCTGAGGTAGTCGTCCACGTTGGTCTCTTTGTTGCTGGGATCGAAGCGCTCAATATCCTGAGCAAGAGACTCGAGCTGGCGAGTACAAATTCCTTCATCTCGCAGCGGAAATGGGTTATCTGAGTCCTCCGACTCAGAGTAATGACTAGTGCGTCGCGGGCCCTGTAGTCTTATGTCTGGAAGGGGCTGCTGTCACTGGTCCCTCAATGGAGCTGCTCGCCGTTTGTGAAATGGCGGTCTAGTTGGGACAAGAGGGGGCTCCCTCCACATTGAGGAAGACGAGTTGGCCGGACTTCTCTGGTCACGGGAATTGTTCTGCCCACTCGGGGGTGGAGTCAAGTCCACATGGCAAACTGTAGGGGGTGCTCTGTAGCTGTCAAGTGTCAGGAGGTCTGACAGCTGTGGACTGGGTGATGTGGCACCCTGAGAGCGTGTCTCTGGGCTGTGGGGGGAGCTAAACCAGGGTTCCGTGTCTTCATTTTTCGGGGGCGCTCTTGTGGTAGCACCCTGATTTCGGACCGGACTGGTCCTTGGTTTCTCTGGGGCAAAGACAAGAGGCTGAGGCTGGGGCTGGTTGTCCTCCAGCCGTGCCCTCATGCAATCCAGGTCTTTTTGGGCCTGGTCGTTGTCCTCCTCTGCTTGGAGGGCTCTTTTGTGGGCTATCTTAACCTCGGTGATCAGCCGAGAGTTATCTTTTTCCAATTGCTGATTGCATACTTGCATCTGCATTAGTTGATCTGTGTACTCCTGGGCCTGGAGCTCAGCTTTGCGCTGATAGAGCAGAGTCAACTGGACGAGCACTAGGGGAATGTTTCACCTTTCCCCAGTCAGCTGATTAATATAGGCGAGGAGCTCTTGTATTTGTTCTTTGCACGTTTCTAACAAATACTGGTTAAGGTTGTCAACGTCAGCGGTTGACAACCGCATCAGCTGGGAGACCAGATGCTGCATATCTGGTTCTTCTACTGTAAGGGGTGCTCGGGCCCCACCCTGATGAGTGTCCTCGCTACTCATCCTAATTCATATAGCGCCAATAAAATGTCTTCCTTAAGGAAAATGGTTGCACCAGTGCGCAGGGGGGCAAGCCCTTCGTCTTAGTCAGTAACACCACAGCTCTGGGTGTTAGTGATTCGAACAACTATCTGCTGGTAACAGAAGTTAAAGAGGTGGCTCACAGGCCCAACCTCTGGGGTTAGTTATTATGTTGTGTGTGATAGGTTAGTGTAGGAAGGGAGATGTAGGCTACTTAATAGCACTGATGGTAACTTAACACACTGTGAACACAACCTGTCCTCAATAGTAGATAAGCGAAAAAAATTGGGACTTGGAATCTCAGTGAGCTTTCCAAAGTCAGGGAATTATTGCATGGGATTTTACACAGAATGCTGGTGTTAGGCCTCACACGGGGCACCAAAATGTTGGTGTTAGGCCTCACACGGGGCACCAAAATGTTGGGGCTCGAAAAGGGGGGAGAGGATTGGCGATATCTTAAATTAAACTATAAAAAAAAATCAATTATTAAATATGACTATTCCAATATAATCTAGTAATGGGGCACCACCCTGGAATCAGGGAACAGCCAATCCTCTGTTATCAACCTCAAAGATGAACAGGGTAAGAAAATTGTCAAATTTGCTTGGCCAAATTCAACAGCTATTGATTGCTCCCCATCCTGCTCAGTAAAACCCCCCCCCCCTTTTTTTTTTTTTTTTTGGCGCACATGCCCTTAATCCACATTTTACGTCAAAAACAACACTTTACGACAGAAGAATAAATTTCCGTTAAGAAGACGAACTAATGGAGCAAGATAGTTATCTGAACTACTAAATCATAAAAGGCAAATACATTACGTACACACAATAAAATATTCTCCAAATTAATACAAAATATAACAAAGCCAATTTTCTCTATGGCTCTAACATTCCGGCCCCTAATTGTTCTTGTGAGCCACAAAACAATTACTCATCACATATTCTGAAGAGCCATATAACAAACATCAAGGTTGAATGTCCATATATAAGCTGGTCTTCATATCACACCTGGAACCAGGAACTCTTTTTTTTTTTTTTTTTACGACAAGGGGAGGGGGTGGAATCAGAGGTTCTAGAACATAACTCACCGTTGGAGATCAGCCTTTACCGCTGTCTCTTGAGTGAAATGTAGAAGGGGCGCTACATATCACCTTCAAGTAGCAAGCAGAGCTTGGTAACATGTTGTAGGAGAACATTCGTGCTGCTTTTCACCTTAGCCTGATGAACCTGTCCTCTGCTGTCCTCAATTGTCTGGACCACTCGACCCATCGCCCAGGTATTTCGTGGGGATGATTCATCCATAATAAGGACAATATCATCTTCCCTGATGTTCCTTTTTGGACGGGACCACTTTTGTCTCACTTGTAAGTCCGGTAAATACTCCTTGGTCCAGCGTCTCCAAAACAAGTCTGCCAAGTACTGGACTTGGCGCCATCTGCGTCTGGAGTAAATGTCCTTTCTGTCGAATAATCCTGGGGGTAATGGGGTTTTGGCTTTCATTAACAGCAGATGATTAGGGGTCAAAACCTCCAGGTCATTTGGATCGTCAGAGACTCTAGTGATAGGTCGGCTATTGATAATTGCCTCAACCTCACACAGTAGAGTGTGTAGCCCCTCCTCATCAATTGTTTGCTGCTTCACAATGGAGTTGAGAACTTTCCTTATGGTCCTTATTTGTCGCTCCCATACTCCTCCAAAATGAGATGCAGCTGGGGGGTTGAAAATCCATGTGATACCCTTTTTCATCAGGGTGTCTTGAATCCTTGCATTATCCAAAGCCTGTACGGCCTCCCGCAGCTCACGCTCAGCTCCCACAAAATTTGTTCCATTGTCAGAGCGCATAAGCAGGACCTGACCTCTCCTAGCGATGAACCTGCGCAGCGCGTGAATGCAAGAATCTGTATCCAAAGAACTTGCCACCTCAATGTGTACGGCTCTCACTGTCAAGCAAGTAAAAACCACACCATACCTCTTGATCATGGTCCTTCCCCTTTTGATTTCAAAGGGACCAAAATAGTCCACACCAACGTTCGTAAATGGTGGTTCGTCTGGTGTAAGCCTTTCACTGGGAAGATCTGCCATAATTTGGCTTTCTGTTCTTTGATGCTGACGTCTGCAAACTATGCATCGTGAGTGAATGTTTCGGACAGCTGCGTGGGACCTTAAAATCCAGTACTTCTGCCGTACCTTTGACAAGACATGATTTCTGCCGCTGTGTCCAAGTTCCTCATGAGCAGACTTGATGATGAGAGAGGTTATATGCAGGTCTTTGGCCAAGATCACAGGGTGCTTCGACTCCTCCGGCATTGCTGATTTATTCAACCTGCCACCCACTCTCAACAAGCCATCTTGTACGATTGGTGACAGCCGATAGAGAGGGCTGCCTTTTGACACCGTTTTTCCTTCCTGAAGTATGGCAACGTCCTCACGAAATTTTTCCTCTTGACTGAAGCGTACCACTTCAAACTCTGCCCTTGCAACGTCACTTGCAGAGAGGGGCGCGGGGGTAAGTGATGTCTTAAAGCTTGTCATTTGCTTCTCTAGCAATACCCTTTGACCTTCTTCATTCAACTTTCCAGTCTTCAAAGATGTTGTCAGGTCTTTTCACTTTTTAGCAAGGAGCTTCAGTATGCGTTTCAACCTGAGGACCCATGCAATACCTCTTTTTAGGCGCCACCAGCTTGAGTAATAGTGAACAAGTCGGGAAGTGGCGCTTGTGCCCTGTTCAGCACAAAGTGTGAAAACTGAAGATTCTTTCACTTCTGGGTCATTGCAGAGAGGCTGACGTATGCCGATTGGCATTTCTGGCCACTCAGTCTCTGGTTTTGTTAAGAAGCCTGGACCCTTGATCCATATCTTTGCCTTTAGAAAGGCATCTATTCTAAGTCCTCTGGAAGCACAATCCGCAGGGTTGTCAGAAGTGTTTACATATCTCCACTGAGAGACCTTTGACCTATCTCTGATTGCTGTAACCCGATTGGCGACAAATGTGCGGTATCTTGTTGTCTCATTCCTGAGATACTGAATGACTAATGTGCTGTCGGTCCAAAAGATGGATTCTTCCAGATTCAGATCCAATTCAGCTCTCATCATTGTGTCCATTTTTGCAGCTACCGTTGCAGCAACGAGCTCCAGTCGTGGTATGGTTACCGGTTTCAATGGTGTAACCCTGGCTTTGCCAATGATAAAAGCACTATATGCCTGTTTCTTCTGATTTTTTGAGACCATGTACGTGACTGTGCCATACCCCTTCTCGCTTGCGTCAGCAAAGTGATGAAGCTGAGCTGAAACAGTCTCACCAAAGTTATTTGGCTTCACACATCTATTTACCTCGAACCTGGCCAAGTGATGTAATCTTGTTACCCACTGTTGCCACTGTAGAACCAGAGCCTCTGGCATGTCATCATCCCATGCATGTTTTGTTCTACAGAGCTCCTGCAGAATCTGCTTCACTGGGAGGATCAGTGGAGCCAAAATCCCAAGTGGATCATATATAGTGCTCACCATTGAAAGCACTCCTCTCCTTGTCAGCGGCTTGCTCTGAATTGAAACTCTGAACTTCAATGTGTCAGACTCCACACACCACTGAACCCCTAAAGCTCTTTCAATAGGCAGGCAATCCTTTTCCAAGTCAAGCTCCTTGACCTCTTTGGCTCTATCATCTTCATGAACAGAAGCAAGCACAGCTCTGCTATTGGAAATCCACTTGGTGAGGTTAAACCTTCCTGCCGCACACAGAGCCCGGAGCTCCCGGATAAGAGCAACTGCCTGTTTTTCAGTGTGAACAGATTTAAGGCAGTCGTCTACATAAAAGTTCTTTAAGACGGTGTTTGTTGCCTCTGAGCTGAACCCTGCCTGGTTGTCCTGAACACACTTTCGTAGCGCAAAGCTCGCACAGCTGGGCGATGAAGTTGCACCGAATAAGTGAACAACCATCCTGTACTCTTTCAACTCCTGACTGAGGTCTCCTTGAGGCCACCACAAAAACCTCAGCATGTCAGTGTCTTCGGCAGGAACTCTGACTTGATGAAACATGCCTTCGATATCAGACATAAAGGCGGTCGACTCTTGCCTAAATCTTGTCAGCACGCCAATAAGGGAACTAGTCAAGTCCGGCCCTTGCAACAGCTGTGAGTTTAAGGAGGTACCTTGGTACGTGGCTGCGCAATCGAACACCACCCGTAACTTGTGCTTTGTTGGGTGGTAGACCCCATGATGGGGAATATGCCATACCCTGTTACTGTCTTTGCAAACCTCTTCCATAGGAACTTCTTCAGCATAGCCCTTGTCCATAGTTTCCATCATGAACTTTGTGTAGTCCTGATGAAACTCCTTATTTCTCAATTGTTTCCATTTTAGGCTTTCTGCCCTTTGCACTGCGACAGTATGGTTGTTTGGGAACATGATGTCCTTGTTCTTTAAGGGAAGGCCAATGTAGTAATGACCATCGTTCAGCTTCACTGATTGCGATACAAAGTTCATGAATTGTCTGTCTTCACAAGACATTTTCAATTTCTCCGTTAACTGATGCTCAGGGAAGTCATACTTGATTTGCTGCTGAGTGAGCTCCTCCAACCTTTCCACTGAAATCCTATTCACTGTTACTTGTGGCCACTCAGCATCTCATTTACTGAGGCTTCCTCCTTTCGACAAGGGCCCATTGATCGTCCATCCTAAAAGAGTCTTTACAGCATAGGGGCCATCTCCCTCACTGACTATTACCTTCCAAGGCTCAAGCGCTTTTGGTACGTTCGTTCCTATTAACAAACCAATTCCTTTATCAATCTGCTTCAGCTGAACGTCCTTCAAGTAAGGCCATGTATCCACATCGCACTGTTGTGGAATGTTCTCTTTCCTCACGGGGATCTCTGCTTGTGAGAAGACTTGGGGAAGTTTCAGGAAGTTGTTCTCATCCAAACCACTGACCTGTAGCCCATTGAAGATATGCGTCGTGACTGTCTCTTCCTTTCCCATGGTGCGGAGCAAAATGTTGGCCTTTTTTCCTGATACCTTTAGGTCCCTCATTAGCTCTTTGGTGTAGAAAGTTCCAGTGCTGCCTGAGTCTAGGAATGCATATGTTTCAACAGTTTTATTGCTCCTCACACACCTGACCTTCACTGGAACGATTGGTAGTGAACAGGTTGAATCGCCGGCCCCAGTACAACCACAAGTTTCGCTATCTGTTAGGACAGAAGAATTTGGGACCGACTGCCTGGTCTGCCCACTTTCACCAGCAGAGGGAGCTGACCCCACTGTGTTCAGATGCAGGATGGTGGGGTGTTTCTGAGAACAGGTTTGGCAGGTGAGCCTTTGCTGGCATCCTTTGCTCAGGTGTCCCTGTGACAGACACCCACATGCCCTTAATCCACATTTTACGTCAAAAACAACACTTTACGACAGAAGAATACATTTCCGTTAAGAAGACGAACTAATGGAGCAAGATAGTTATCTGAACTACTAAATCATAAAAGGCAAATACATTACGTACACACAATAAAATATTCTCCAAATTAATACAAAATATAACAAAGCCAATTTTCTCTATGGCTCTAACAGCGGATTCTCCGTGTTAGGGAATGAGGAGAACCGCGGTCACATGACTGAGTTGAAAGTGAAAGTCCGTGGACTTGACTCGTCCCGTGAATTGTAGACTGCGGCTCCATGAACAAAAGAGAGGAACAAAGGGAGACACGTGGTAGTTGCTCCCTTTCGGCAGACGCTACTTGGTGAAGTTAGCGTACCTGGGAAAAAGCGAAGCTTTTCGGCAGTACGTCTGGTTTTATAGGTCCACCGCTGATGATGACGTAGCGGGGACCCCCTGGGCTCTCAGCCAATGAGTAGTGGTTTTCCACACCTCAACCTGGTGGCTGGCGGGAAAGTTTTTATTGGTCTTTGTTCTGTCCCATCTCCGTGGAACAAAGGGAGGAAGACAATGGTCGTCAGCACATGGGCTCTGAATCCCAACAGCAATCACACAGGTCTCTGACTGCTGCTGGCTGTTCCATTCTCTCTGCCTTCGTGCTTCTTTTTAACCAATGGCAAGCGCTTATAATGTTGATGCAATACTCCTGTGAGGCCACATGGATTGAAAAACATCATGGATGCTACCCGGTCTCCAAAATAAAGTAGGCTACAGGAATGAGTGGGAAAGAGAAAACAAATGACTACAAGCAGTGCCCAACAACACATATAAGGGCTGATTGTGCACTGATTGTGACATTCCAAAGAATATTTGTTGTTGCTTGTTGTTTCACACTACCAAAAACATGTTACATGTTCTATATATTTACTTTTGTTTATGCTTTATTCAAATTGTATTCACATTTGTTTTATTTATATAAATAAAAATGGTACATTGGTGAAATTACTTGGGACTATGTTCATCCAAAATAAAATGTAAAGGATCATATTCACTGGGCGGCACGGTGGTGCAGTGGTCAGCACTGTCACTTCACATTAAGAAGGTTCCGGGTTCGAGTCCCAACGTCAGCACGGGATCTTACTGTGTGGAGTCTGCATGTTCTCCCTGTTCCTGTGTGGGTTCTCTCTGGTTACTTCAGCTTCCTCCCACAGTCCAAAGACATCAAGAGAGGACGAGGCTGATTGATACTCTAAATTGACCGTAGGTGTGGCTGTGAGTGTGAATGGTTGTTTGTCGATGTACGTTGGCCCTGAGATGGACTGGTGACCTGTCCAGGATGAACCCTGCCTCTCGCCCTTAGCCACTGGGACAGGCTCCAGCCACCCGTGACCCTTAACAGGAGTCAGCAGAAGACAATGGATGGCAGCCCCTGCATAACTGTGCAGACTTTGATTGATTATGCGTTGAATTATGCGACTGCAGCATCATGCTTGAAATGATGAGCTAATCAGCGCTGCTGCGTAATGTAAACAGACAGGTGGTTAGCATGGAGACTAAACACACCAAGAGAAATTTGTCATTCCTATAAACAGCAAAGCCTCAGAGTTGTGGCAGAGCAACTTCATGAGTTTGACTGGTTAGCCAGCTCGTACCATGACCGTGGTCACTCAGCATCAGCATCAGCATCACCACGTTTTTCTGCGTACTGGTTTCCACTGATGTATTGACTCAAGTAGTCACACAACAAGAGACAGGTGAACTGATCACCAATCGTGAGACAGATGTTCCACAAAGAAAGGAAGAGAAGAAAGCAGGGACATGGGAGGAAAGTACATTAAAACAACAGGAACTGGAGATCGATCTCTAACCCTCGTTAGCCCCTCCCTCTTAGATATGATCAATGTGTCGCTGTTATCTGGTTACGTCCCACAGTCCTTTAAAGTGGCAGTAATTAGACCCCTTCTCAAAAAAGCAACCCTGGATCCAGAAGTTTTGGCCAACTAAAGACCAATATCAAATCTTCCTTTTCTCTCCAAAATTCTGGAGAAAGCAGTTGCTAAACAGCTGTGTGACTTTCTCCATAGCAACAGCCTATTAGAGGATTTCAAGTCAGGTTTCAGGATTCATCATAGCACAGAAACAGCACTCGTCAGAGTTACCAATGACCTCCTACTAGCATCAGATGAGGGACTGGTCTCTGCGCTGGCCTTATTAGATCTTAGTGCAGCTTTTGATACCATTGATCACCATATCCTTCTATGGAGACTGGAACATGTCATTGGCATTAAAGGAACTGCACTTAACTGGTTCAGGTCATATTTACTAGGTCGATCTCAGTTTGTACTCACTAATGATAAACCCTCGGAAACCACTGCAGTCACTTATGGTGTTCCACAAGGCTCTGTGCTTGGACCAATCCTCTTCACCCTTTATCTGCTTCCTCTCGGTCACTTTATTAGGAAACACTCAATTAATTTTCACTGTTATGCTGACGACACAGCTGTACTTATCAATGCATCCACATGAAATAAATCAGCTGACTAAACTAGAGGCCTGTCTAAAGGAGATAAAAACTTGGATGACCCTTAATTTCCTTTTATTAAACTCCAATAAAACTGAAGTCATTGTCCTGGGCCCAAAACATCTTAGAGACACCCTATCTAATGAGATAGGTACCCTGGAAGGAATTACCTTGGCCCCCAGCATGACCGTAAGGAACCTAGGAGTTCTCTTTGATCAGGATCTGTCCTTTAATGCCCACATTAAGCAAATTTCGAGGACTGCTTTCTTTCATTTACGAAACATTGCTAGGATCAGACATATCCTGTCTCAAAAGGATGCAGAAAAACTAGTCCATGCCTTTGTCTCTTCCGGGCTGGATTACTGCAATTCCCTCCTATCAGGCTGCACCAGTAAGACTCTCCAGCTGGTCCAAAATGCTGCTGCCCGCGTGTTGACGAGAACTAGTAGAAGAGACCATGTCTCTCCTGTACTGGCCACTCTGCATTGGCTCCCTACCAAATTCAGAATAGAATTCAAAATTCTCCTTCTAACATACAAAGTCCTCAACAGTCAGGCACCTTCATATTTGACAGAGCTCATAGTCCCCTATTATCCAGCTAGAACCCTTCGCTCCCAGGATGCGGGGTTACTGGTGGTTCCTAGAGTTTCTAAAAGTAGAGTGGGAGCCAGAGCCTTCAGCTATCAGGCTCCGCTCCTGTGGAACCGTCTCCCAGTTTCGGTCCGGGATGCAGACACCCTCTCGACCTTTAAGGGCAGAAAGACCTTCCTTTTTGATCAGGCTTATAGTTGGGCTGCTTAGGCTGGCCCTTAGATATGCTGCTATAGGCTTAGGCTGCTGGGGGGATGTCCCATGGTGCCCTGGGCTTCTCTCGACTCCTCTCTGTCCACCTATATTTGTCATACATAAATCATACTCATACATATTACTAACTCATCTTCTTCTCCGGAGCCTTTTGGCTCCCCTCATCCCAGATCCCGGGTGCTGCTGGAGAAGGCTGCAGACCTGAAGAGGCTTAAGCTGCCACCCGTAGCTCCACCTGCTCACGTCCCCCGTTTGTCCATCAGTCTCTTCCTTTTCGCTCTCTCTTTATCTCTGTCCCACTCTTTCCTTCTGCATATCTGTCTTCCTCCATTATCTGTCTTTGTCTCTGCCCTGCTCTCCTGCTCTCTTTCCCCCCAACCGGTCAAAGCAGTAGGCCGTCCCCATTGAGCCTGGGTCTGCTCGACGTTCCTGCCTGTTAAAAGGAAGGTTTTCGTCGCCGCTGTTGCAGGATTTGCTTGCTCATGCAGAATTGTTGGGTGTAAATTCATTGAAGGAGCGTGGTTCTAGACCTGCTCTACCTGTAAAGTGTAATGAGATAACTTCTGTTGTGATTTGGCGCTATACAAATAAAATTGACTTGACTTGACTTGACTTGATCTCAATACCATGAACATAGAACATGGGGCCAAAAGGCAAGGCAAGGCAATTTTATTTGTATGGCCCATTTTTACAAACAATTTGTCTTAAAGGGCTTTACATGGCATCGTAACAACATCCTCTGCCCTTAGACCCTCACATCGACTGAGGAAAAACTCCATAGAAAACCCTTTGAACAGGGAAAAATCTGAGAAACCTCAGGGTGAGAAAAAAGAGGAGGGATCCCTCACCCAGGATGGACAGACGTGCTGTTGTTACAGACAAGAAAACAGTTTATAGCACAGAATGTGGGAAACATGGAAATGTGAACAACAGCTGAAGAAGAAAGCTTCTGGTCGGCAAAGGAGGCAGGGAGAGCAGACTGGTTCATGGGAGGGGAGCGCAGGCCAATTAAACAGCAGGGGAAAAGAGGGGGTAGAGGGGCGATGCAGGTGGCGGTTGATGCATCGAGATGGAGCTCCTGTGGATCTGTGGAAACACAGAGACTGCAAGACACCAAGGCCAAACTACAAAATGCAACATGTAATGATATTGACAGTTCAAAATGTGCAGAGAAGAGAGGAGAGGAGAGGAGAGGAGAGGAGAGGAGAGGAGAGGAGAGGAGAGGGCTCCATGTAACCAGATGTGCCCCCCAACAGTCTAAGCCTATAGCAGCATAGCTATAAAATGGTTCAGAGCTTACTGAAAGTTACTGTGTTCCAATGTAATATCTCATATCTAGTGTTACATGTGCTGCATCACTAGTAATGGAGTAGTTTTTACCTTCTTAGCTTCCTGCATAAAACTTTCCTTGTCACGATTCCTGTCCTGAGAGTTCCACGCTAGCTTCTAGTAGCTGAAAGTAGAACTCATGCCCAGTCAGCTCAGCAGATATTTGAGGCTTGGAGGAGAAATAAAAGAGGCACCATCCTGCTTATCAGGAGTCATATAACATCAACATGACATATCCTCAAAAACATATGGAGGAGTTATTCTGAGAAGGAAGAATTTGGAAAACACGATTTTAACAAGGGCTGCTCACACCTGTTGATGCTGGGATAGGCTCCAGCCCCCCCGCGACCCTAACTCGTAAGGAATAAGCGGAAGACAACGATGGATAGATGGATTTTAACAAGAAGCTGCAGAGCCGTTTTAGGCTTAAATTACAGTTTAGATTCTAAATGGAATTGTAGGCTGTGTAGCCCACCCCTGGCCCTGCTGGGATAAGCCACAGGTCACTTCTGAGTTATTGGAGTAGATTTTAGTCAGGATAACTCTGAACAGACTGTCACATGTAGCAATAGAGTTACTGAGAAATCCCGTGTGTGCGCTGTGCTCAGTCATGGCTTCAATGCTTCATAATGAAACACTTTATGTCGTGACAAGTGCCACTACATTTGGCAACAGAAAACCAACCACAGCTGCATGCACAATTTCAGCATCATTGCCAGTTGTGTATGCGCATGCTGGCCTGCAGGTAGCGGTGGGAGCTCTGGAACTCTGCTCGTAGGTAAACAGCATGTTGCCCGGTATAAATCCCCCTCCCTGCTTATTTTCATTCATTCCTATACAAATATTAAAATGTTTGTGTTGGTAATAAGTAACAGATCATGAAGTGAAAATATGTTTAAAAATGTTTTATCATATTATGTTAAAATAACAGTCGTTTTATAAGTAGTTTAAAGTCAGCAAAAAAAGAGTGGTGTTAGTTTTGAAAACCCAGTCGTCTTTGGTTGTCAGCACAAAGGTCAGGAGACCCGGTTTGTTTGTGAAGCAGTGAAGCATATCTTTATTCTCTCATCTTTGTATGTATGTAGCTTTAGCAAATCCTGTCCTCATGTTGTTCAGGTAGGAAGTGCGTAGTGTCACCGACATGCTGCATGCACATTAGCAAGTCTGCTTTATTGGCATCTGAGCTGGATAGCTATAAGTTGTAAAAGTAATGTGAAACAAATGTAATGTATGTAATGTGAAACGAATATAATGTGCTCGGTGCTGTTCTTTATTTGCAATGTGTAAAAATTAATTGTTAATCGCTGCTAGCCTTTAGCTTAGCCTCCTCCGAGGCTTTCACACTACTGACGTTGCAGTTAGCAATAGCTAATTTGTGTAAGACATACTGTGTGTTTTCCGCCATGAATAAGCCTGTAATTAATTTAATAAGAGGAATTGTGTGATTCAAGGTCGGACATTTGCCATAAGAGGGAGATAGTGAGGAGCGGGTGAGCCCTGGACCGTGGGAGAGAGACTGTAGCTGCTGCACGTGAGCGTGGTTTGCTGCACCGGGGTGCTGCACGCCCCATTCCCTTGCCGCTGAAACTGCACCTTGCCATTTGCCCTTATCCCCCACCCATCTTCATCTCTGATTGTGTGGATTCGTGAGTACATTAACACTTTGCACGTGCCTTTTTGTTTGTGGTGGTTAAAGCCAGTGAAGCAGCCATTTGTGTCCTCGTCGCTCACAGGAATCGACTGGGTCTGCGACGTTTTTTTATTGTTTAAATTTTACATTAAATGGATCGGTGTTTGTGTGTGTGTGTGTGTGTGTGAGTGTGGGCTGTGGACACTTGAGTTTCCTTGGTCATTTCTATTTAGTTTACATTTACTACTTGGGTTCATCAGGAATCATTTGTGGGTTAAACCTACCAGAGAATTATATGAGAGTTTTGATTACTGTTATCAGTGCATACTTAAAGGTCAACAGTGAACAAGTTAACTAGTTTGCGAATCCAATTCCTTACTTTTTTAAGAAATAAATCTTCTTGGTTGAACTAAATCCTGTGTTGTAATTACAAAAGTGATACTTTTGGGATAAATATTATCAGGTTAAAGGGAACTTTTATTTTAAAGGGGTAGTACCAAAGCTCTGTAACTCTGCTTGCTAGCTAAACAGCATGTTGCCTGGCATAAATCCCCCTCTCTGCTGACATGTATTGGAAATCAATTCTGTGCAGGCAAACAGTACAGACAGCAGCCCTGCAGTGGAGCTTTCAGTAGTTGCTATAAAGCCTCATGTGCTAAGGAGGTAAACACAGCTTGAGTCCAATTGTCAGCGTCATTACTGTGTTTATAATTACTGCATTCGTCAATAAAGCAAAGCAATTTGCCACATAATTTCAGGAAATAAGTGAGCACATTTTAATGATGGGCTGCATGGTGGTGCAGTGGTCTGCACTGTCGCCTCACAGCAAGAAGGTTCCGGGTTCGAGTCCCAGCTCGTGCACGGGATCTTTCTGTGTGGAGTTTGCATGTTCTCCCTGTGCCTGCGTGGGTTCTCTCCAGGTACTCCGGCTTCTTCCCACCATCCAAAGACATGCAATTGGGGACAAGGCTGATTGACACTCTAAATTGAGTGTAGGTATGAATGTAAATGTGAATGGTTATTTGTCTCTCTATGTTGGCCCTGCACTGGACTGGCGACCTATCCAGGGTGAACCCCGCCTCTAGCATGTTGACGCCGGGATAGGCTCCAGCACCCCTGCGACCCTTAATGTAGGAATAAGCGGAAGACAATGGATGGATGGATTTTAATGATGGGATTTTTCTCCTGTCACATTAGAATGATGAGCCTTGCAAGTGTGACAGAAACCCTTATGGTTGATCTTATGTCTGCCTTAAAATCTTTTAATATGTCACTAAAACAACAACAACAAAAAGACTAAATATGTAGGATCAATGAAACACACTCAGCTTGTCATCAATGGCAAGGCAAGTTTAGGCAAGGATTTGTATGGCCTGTTTTCACAAACAGTTTGTCTCAAAGGGCTTTACATGGCATCATAAAAACATCCTCTGCCCTCAGACCCTCACATCGACTGAGGAAAAACTCCATGAAAACCCTTTTAACAGGGAAAAATCTGAGAAACCTCAGGGTGAGCAACAGAGGAGGGATCCCTCACCCAGGACGGACAGACATGTAATAGATGTTGTTACAACAGCTGAAGAAGGAAGCTTCTGGTAGGGGGGGCAGGGAGAGCAAGCCAGCTTGATGGGGGACTGGTTCATGGGAGGGGAGCCCAGGCCGGTGTAACAGCAGGGGGGGGGGGGAAATGGGGGGGGGGGGTAGGGGGGGTGGTGCAGGCAGTGGTTGGTGCAGGGAGATGGAGGTCTGGTAGATCTGTGGAATTACAGAGAGACTGCGAGACACTCAGGCCAAACTACAAAATGCAACAAGTAATGGGAATGAGTTCAAAAATGTGCGTGGGAGGAGAGAGGAGAGGAGAGGAGAGGAGAGGGCTCCATGTAACCGGATGTGTCCCCCAGCAATCTAAGCCTACAGCAGCATAGCTATAAATGGTTCAGAGCTACCTGAACCAGCCCTAACTGAAAGCTCTGTCATAAAGGAATATCTTAAGCCTGAACTTAAAAGTAGTCAGAGTGTCTTCCTCTCTGACCCATGGAGAGAGCTGGTTCCACAGTAAAGGAGCCCGGTAACTGGAGGCGCTACCTCCCAGTAGACTGGGAATCACTAAAAAACCTGTATTCTGGGAGCGGAGTACTCTGGTAGGACAGTAGGGACTAATCAGTTCTTTCAAATAGGATGGAGCTTTATCATTGAGAGCCTTATAAGTCAGCAGAAGGATTTTGAAGTCGATTCAAGATCCTACTGGAAGCCAGTGGAGAGAAGCTAAAGGGGGAGAGATGTGTTCTCTCTTCTTAACTCCTGTCAAAACACTCGCTGCCGCATTGTGGACTAGCTGGAGACTCTTTAGAGATTATCTGTGACATCCTGACAGGAGAGAGTTGCAGTAGTCCAGCCTAGAAGTGATATATACATGCACCAGTTTCTGCGCAGATGGAAGAAGGCGGTCCTAGTCACATGCTTTATGTGGGAGCTGAAGGAAAGGTCCTGGTCAAAAATGACTCCAAGGTTCCTTGCAGTTGTCCTCTGGGTCAGGGTAATGCCATCCAGAGTAGTGATCCGATTAGAGAGCGTGTCCCTGAGGTGTTTAGGTCCAAACACGATGACCTCAGTTTTATCTGAATTTACTAGTAAGAAGTTAGAAGACATCCAGGATTTAATGTTTTTCAGGCAGTCTTGCAGATTATTCAATTGGCTTGTGTCACCTGGCTCCATCGACAAGTAGAGTTGCGTGTCATCCGCATAACAGTGAAAGTTGATTGAGTGCTTCCGGATTATGTCACCTAATGGGAGCATGTAAAGAATGAAGAGAATTGGACCTAAAACTGAACCCTGTGGTACACCATATGTAACTCTGCTATACTCCGAATGGTCATTATTAACATGAACAAACTGAAACCTGTCAGATGAGTAGGACTTAAACCATTTTAGGGCTGGTCCTTTAATCCCAATTTCATGGTCTAGTCCCTGTAGCAGGATGCTGTGGTCGATGATGTCAAATGCAGCACTGAGGTCCAAAAGTAAAAGTACAAGTACAGAGACGAGACCTCTGTCTGAAGCTATAAGAAGATCATTAGAGACTTTGACCAGTGCTGTTTTAGTGCTATGGTGTTCTCTTAATCCAGATTGGAAGGCTTTAAAGATCTCGTTGCTGTGCAGATGTTCATGTAACTGCTCCAGGACAACCTTCTCCAGGATCTTGGAGATGTAGGGGAGGTTGGATATAGGCCTATGGTTGACTAACACATCTGGGTCAAGAGAAGGTCAGTAACAAAAATAACCAATTTGCGCAAAAAAGTGAAACACTGGCTCAAACGTGGACAGCACCATGATTTCCCTGATGGATAACATGTGGGTGGACGAGCAACACATCGTCCTAATGCAGTGTCTGACTTCATTGTTAACCTTTGCAATTATTTTTGTGGTACATTTGCAGGAGTTGCTGATCATTATTATTTTTTCCTACAGGCCATTTGAGAATACAGAGTCAACAGAGGTGCCATTGCTGATCCTCTCGTGATTAAAGTGTTGCATTATTTTATTTTTCATCCTGTCCGCCCTGATATTTTTACATTTGGGAAGCCACTGAATTAAATATGGGGAGCCGATTCATTCATAACCTTACGAAACTGTCTAGTTACCAGATGACATTGTGTTCTTGGTGGCACCAATTGAACAGAAACACCCAGCATTTCTCTGATAAAAAAATGGAGGAAAAGTCAGAAAGGTCAGACTCATTTTTTTTAATAAGCAAAATCTAAAATAAATGTATGCTTTCCATATTAATTTGTGTCCTGCAATGTGTCAGTTCTGCACATGAATATAATTCTGGTCTGTTTATTCTGAAATACCACAAAATATAGAATTCTCAAGATGTAGACAATTAAGTCAAGTGACACTTACAAAACACAGAGTTCAAATATACATATTTATAGAGGTTTTACAAATTTATAGAGTTCTTAGAATGGGAAAGTAGCTTTTTAAGTAAAAAAATTAATAATGGTAATAAAAGTTAATAAAAAACTTAAAATGGATATTCTGATCAGATATCAATATACTCAACAGAAACACTGGCATTATTGTGTAATGTTGTTGTAAAGATCACCTAAACCTAGATCAAGTAATGAATATGTCTAGAATACTCTGAGACCAAGACAAAGACTTTGAGAGGTCAAGGTCAAATAAAGACCAAACCCAAATAAATTTAAGGCCAAGTCCAGACCAGGGAGTCTTGGTACTGATCCTGCTGCAATATTTACAGACCAGATGTGAAATCTTTATGGTTTTTGCAGCCAAATTTAATGACCTATTAATTAGCTGATGTCTTCCTCTTAGCTTCCTCCATTACTTGAAGTATGTGTGGGAGGGCTGGGTTGGAGGAGCAGCCATTTACAGAGGAGATTCTTGTATGTTCAAAAGCAACCTCCGGTGATTGGTTTCATCAGGAAATTATATACTGTGACCTTAAATTTCTAAAAAAAATTACACATGAAATGACATAACTTGGAGCAGAACTGAAAAATGTTATAAATAATGGATATAAAATTATATTTTTTTTCACAAATGTGAGGAACTTGTTTATCACCTGGGTTTACTCCACAATAAGCCCCTGTGTATGGATCATTATCATTAGATCATCATTTTAATATAATGGAAGTCTCAGAAAGATATATGCTCCAACCCAACCTTAATATATATATATATATATATATATATATATATATATATATATATATATATATATATATATATATATACACACACACACACACACATGTATAGCACATCCTGGTTCAGCCCAGAGGCCTCCTCCCAGTAGGATATGTCCGAAAACCTCCCGAGGTAGGCATCCACTCCTCCGAGTCCCACCGTATGTCCAAGGTTTTCATCCTATCTCTAAGGGAGAGCCCAGCCACCCTGTGGAGGAAACTCTTTTTTTCCACCTTTACCTGCAATCTCATTCTCACGATCTTTACTGGTTATGACCATAGGTGAGGGTAGGAACCTAGATCGACAGGTAATTGAGAGCTTTGTTTCTTGGCTTATCTCCCTCTTCACCACAATGGACCGGTTTAGCACTCGCATGATTGCAGACGTCGCCCCAGTCCTGTCAGTCTCCCGCTCCATCCATCCTTTTCCATTACTCATGAACAAGACCCTGAGATACTTAAACTCTTCCACCAGAGGCAGGACCTCCACCCTGACCCGGAGTGGGCATTCCACCTTTTTTCAGCTGAGGACCATGGAGCTAAGAGGTCCACGTCATCTGCAAAAGGCAGAGACGACATCCTCCCATCACCAAACTCGACACCCTGACAAAGCGCAGCCTTGGTGGAGTCCAACCCTCACTGGGAACGAGTCTGACTTACTGCCAGCAACGTGAACAGAGCTTTCACTCCCTCAGTATAGAGACTGAAAAGCCCTTTGCAAGGGGCCATCCTCTCCATCCTCCTGGAGCACACACACACACACACACACACACACACACACACACAAACACACAGACGTCCCTGGGAACACGGTCATAAGCCTTCTCTAAATCTACTCAGCAGATGTGGACTGGTTGAGAAACCCCCAATGCCCCCTCCAGCACCCTAGTGGGAGTAAAGAGCTCATCCAATCTCCTCAATCTGAGATTCGACTATCAACCCCATTCAATCCAGTACTCTGGCATCAATCTTTTCTGGGGAGGCTGAGGAGTGTGACCCCCCCCCCCCCCCCCCCCACTTTGGATGGTGGATCTCTCTTATCTAGGAACATGGACCAATTTATTAGCAATACTAATCCCTGACAAGCAACCAGAGTTCAGACCAGCAGGCAGAGCTGCAGTTTAACACGCCCCTCTGCTGGTTCCTTCGTGTTGTCACCCACCCAGCCTATAGAAACTGTGTCTTCCCTGAGGCTTTATAAGCCTGCACCCAAATCTGGAGGAGTAACTTATAGCAACTTAGTTAAAATTAAAACCACTGCTCCAGCAAACCAACCCAGTAAAACTATTAAATGTGGTTTGCTTAATATTCGATCTCTTGCATCCAAGTCTCTCCTAGTGAACGATTTAATTACTAATTATCAGATTGGTGTATTAGCACTCACTGAAACCTGGGTGCAGCAAGATGAGTATATTAGTTTAAATGAATCTTCCCCTCCTGGTTACATTAACTACCATGTACCTCGCACCACTGGCAGAGGAGGAGGAGTAGCTGCAATCTATCAGTCAAATTTGGTGCTTAACCCTCGACCTAACAGTTCATTTAACTAATTTGAGAGCCTTATTGTCAGCTTTTCCCACCCAGACTGGAAAGCAGAGAAACCACTCTTACTTGCTGTGGTGTACCGTCCTCCTGCACCTTATTCTGAGTTCTTAGAAGAATTCCCTGACTTTCTGTCTAACTTGGCATTGAACTCAGACAAAGTCATTATAGTGGGTGACTTTAACATCCATGTGGACGTCAATGATGATTCTCTGGCCACTGCGTTTAAGTCGCTTCTTGATTCTGTTGGCTTCTGTCAGAGGGTAAACAAACCCACTCACACTTTTAATCACATCCTTGATTTAGTACTCACTTATGGAATAGAAGCTGACCGCATCATAGTTCTTCCTCAGAACCCCGTCTTGTCTGATCACTCCTTAATTACATTTGAATTTACTTTAACAAATTATATTCTACCTGGGAAAAAGTCCCGCTTCAGTAGATGTCTATCTGACACTGCTGTTTCTAGATTTAAGGAGTTTATTCCAGCAGAGCTTGCTGCCACATCTTGTAATAATATATTGGGCAGTTATGCTGATTTCACCCCCTTGCAGGTAGACTATCTTGTGGACAGCACTGCAGCAGCACTCCTTGGGACACTTGATGCCGTAGCTCCCCTGAAGAAGAAGGTTATCAACCAGAAAAGAATAGTTCCCTGGTACAGCCCAGAGCTGCGTGCCTTAAAATAGAAGACCAGACAACTGGAAAGGAAGACACATTCCAGCCAGCATGAGGAAGTCCACCAAGCCTGGAAGGAGAGTTTATTAATATATAAAAAAGAACTCCGTAATGCCAGAAGCGCTTACTACTCGTCCCTGATAGAAAAGAATAAGAACAACCCCAGGTTCCTCTTCAGCACCGTGGGCAGGCTCACCAAGAACCATAGTGCTGTTGAGCCATGCATCCCCCCAACTCTCAGCAGTAACGACTTCCTTTCTTTCTTTACTGAAAAGATTGTGAATATTAGAACGAAGATTGCCAGTAATGGAGGACAGACTACAGTCCCCATAGAAGCACCTCCCAGACTTGGTGCATACTTGGACAGCTTCTCCCCCATCGACCTGTCAGAATTAACTTCTGCAGTCGGTTCCTCCAAGTCAGTCACTTGTCTGCTGGATCCCATCCCAACAAGCCTCCTTAAGGATGCCTTCCCTCTAGTCAACACTTCTATATTAAATCAAATTAATCTTTCCTTAGTCACAGGTGATGTGCTACAGGCCTTTAAGGTGGCTGTCATCAACCCTTTACTTAAAAAACCTTCTCTTGACCCAGATGTGTTAGCCAACTATAGGCCAATATCCAACCTCCCCTACATCTCCAAGATCCTTGAGAAGGTTGCCCTGGAGCAGCTACATGAACATCTGCACAGCAACGAGCTCTTTGAAGCCTTCCAGTCTGGATTCAGGGAACACCATAGCACTAAAACAGCACTGGTCAGAGTCTCTAATGATCTTCTTATAGCTTCAGACAGAGGTCTTGTCTCTGTGCTTGTCCGTTTGGACCTCAGTGCTGCATTTGACACCATCGACCACAGCATCCTGCTACAGGGACTAGACCATGACATTGGGATTAAAGGAACTGCCCTAAAATGGTTTAAGTCCTACTTATCTGACAGGTTTCAGTTTGTTAATGTTAATAATGACCATTCGGAGTATAGCAGAGTTACATATGGTGTACCACAGGGTTCAGTTTTAGGACCGATTCTGTTCTCTCTTTACATGCTCCCATTAGGTGACATAATCCGGAAGCACTCGATCAACTTCCACTGTTATGCAGATGACACACAACTTTACTTGTCGATGGAGCCAGATGACACAAGCCAGCTTACTCATCTGCAAGACTGCCTGAAAGACATTAAATCCTGGATGTCTTCTAACTTCTTAATACTCAATTCAGATAAAACTGAGGTAATCATTTTTGGACCTAAACACCACAGGGACACACTCTTGAATCGGATCTCTACTCTAGATGGCATCACCCTAACTTCGAGTACGACTGCAAGGAACCTTGGGGTCATTTTTGACCAGGACCTTTCCTTCAGCTCCCACATAAAGCATGTGACTAGGACCGCCTTCTTCCATCTGCGAAGTATCGCTAAGATTAGGAATATCCTTTCCCAGAGTGATGCTGAAAAACTGGTGCATGCATTTATCACTTCTCGGCTGGACTACTGCAACTCTCTCCTGTCAGGATGTCCTAAATACTCTCTAAAGAGTCTCCAGCTGGTCCAGAACGCTGCAGCGAGGGTTTTGACGGGAGTTAAGAAGAGAGAACACATCTCTCCCACTTTAGCTTCTCTCCACTGGCTTCCTGTAGGATCTAGAATCGACTTCAAAGTCCTTCTGCTAACTTATAAGGCTCTCAATGATAAAGCTCCATCCTATTTGAAAGAGCTCATTAGTCCCTCCTGTCCGACCAGAGCACTCCGCTCCCAGAATGCAGGTCTTTTAGTGATTCCCAGTATCAATAAAAACAGACTGGGAGGTAGAGCCTTTAGTTACCGGGCTCCTTTACTGTGGAACCAGCTCTCTCCATGGGTCAGAGAGGCAGACACTTTAACTACGTTTAAGTCCAGGCTTAAGACCTTCCTCTATGACAGAGCCTTCAGTTAGGACTGGTTCAGGTAGCTCTGAACCATTGATAGCTATGCTGCTACAGGCTTAGACTGCTGGGGGACACATCAGGTTACATGGAGCCCTTCCCTCCTCTCCTCTCCTCTCCTCTCCCCCTCTCTCCTCCTCTCCTCCCTGCACATTTTTGGAACTGTCATTACCATTACTTGTTGCACTTTGTAGTTTGGCCTTGGTGTCTTGCAGTCTCTCTGTGATTCCACAGATCCACCAGAGCCCCAACCGCCGCCTGCATCGCCCCCCCCCCCCTTATTCCCTACTGTTACACCGGCCTGCGCTCCCCTTCCATGAACCAGTCTGCCATCCAGTCCCCCATCAAGCTGGCTTGCTCTCCCTGCCTCCCCTACCAGAAGCTTCCTTCTTCAGCTGTTATTAACATTTCCGTGTTTCCCACATTTTGTATTGTAAACTGTTTTCTTGTCTGTAACAACATCTACTGCACGTCTGTCCGTCCTGGGTGAGGGATCCCTCCTCTGTTGCTCACCCTGAGGTTTCTCAGATTTTCCCTGTTAAAAGGTTTCTATGGAGTTTTTCCTCAGTCGATGTGAGGGTCTAAGGGTAGAGGATGTTGTTATGATGCCATGTGATGCCCTTTGAGACAAACTGTTTGTGAAAACGGGCTATACAAATAAAATTGCCTTGCCTTGCCTTGCCCCCCGCCCCATGGTTGGAACACACCCTCTGGTCTGGTCCCCTTTCTTAAAAATGGGGACCACCACCTCAAACTGCCACTCCAAAGGCACTGCTCCCCAATGTCCATGCAATGTTGCAGAGATGTGTCAACCAAGACAGCCCTACAACGTCCAGAGCCTTGAGATACCATGGGCTGATCCCATCCACCCCCGGAGCTCTGCTGCCACACTGTTGTTTCACTGCCTTGGCGACTTCTGCCTTGGAGATTAGATGACCCCTTACGTCCTCCCCCGTTCTGTTTCCTCCATGGAATATGTGTTGGTGGGATTGAGGAGTTCCTCAGAGTACTGCACTGTCCAACCATATCTCCATTTGACGTCAGCAGCCTCCAATCACCAACGTAAACAGTGTGAGCAAGTTAGCATCTCCCCATCTGAGGTGACGAAATGTTTGCCAGAACCTCTTTGGAGCAGATCGATAGTCTTCCAGTCCAGCTTGAGATCAAAGACTGATCAAAGTAAGACCAAAGAAACTGGTTTCTGAGAGATCAGAGAGCATGGAATTTAGACACGCGTCAGTTACGTCAAAAGCCCATGTAAAAGAAATCAGCTTCATCAGTAAAAACATTTCACCCATATTGGCACATTAACAGTTGTCCACTAGAATCAGTTGTCACACAGAAAGTCTTCTCTTAGCTGTAAAAACATGTCTTCCTGGGTTCACCACTGTCAGCCCATGACTCGCTGGCTACACTCCGAGACTTCCACCTACCAGGTGGTGTCGTACCTTGGACGAGGCACCTTTGGTCTCGTCACCAAATGTATTAAAAAAGATGAAAACAGTGACAGAAGACAGTGGCCATCAAAATGATTAAGAATGAGGGATATTTTGCTGGATTGGCCCTTGAAGAGGTAAGAAGGCAACCTGAGGATTCTCAGCATCCACACTTGTGATAATACTTGGTGACATGAGGCTAGTGCTAACCACTGCACCACTTTGCCCCCTCCTTTGTGACATTTCAAAATCTTATCCTCACATATTTTCAGATTGCAGCCTTAAAGAAAATTAGCTGTCTGAACTCAGAGAAGAGCAATCTTGTAAAATGGTATGGCCATTTCATCAACAATGGACACATATGCCTAGAATTTGAGCATCTTGATCAGAGTCTCCAGAAGTTCATGCATAGGAGACAGAACACACCTCTCCTACTGGAAGAGATATGGCCTCTCGTCTCTCAGGTATCTTCTATCATGTCAAGTTCTGCAAGTAATAGAGTTCAGAAAAAGATTTGTGATTAAATATTTTTGACCTTTTTCTTTAAATAACTTTTCAGATAGCAAATGCTCTTCATCACCTGAAGTCTATTGGAATCATCCATGCAGACCTCAAATTAGATAATATCATGTTGGTTGGTCAGCATGAGCCCTACAGACTCAAAGTTATTGATTTTGGCCTGGCATTTGAGGTGTCTGCTGCCAAGGTGGGCTCATATATTCAGACCCGGCCATACCGGTGAGTAACTGCAACCCTATTTGATCTCTGAGTATTGTCTTGGTGGCTGAAGCTTAACTGTTGATGCTCCTCAGGTCTCCAGAGATCCTGCTGGGTGCTCCGTTTAACGAGGCCATAGACATGTGGTCTCTCGGCTGCACCGCTGCAGCTCTTTACCTTGGTGTCCCTCTGTACTACGCAATGAATGAAAATGACATGGTGAGTAGCACATCAGGTCTGTTCTGTTTTGAACTCGGATCAAGATTTTATTGAACCTGTCAAGTATATATTTAGTGGTTTTTAATCTGACACGTGTGAATAAACTTTTCACATTCTTTTCACACTCTTTTTTTTCATTCATTACATTATTTATGTAAATGTACTAATTGTTTAAAACAGCCTTTCTTTGTGTTGTACTTCAGTTGAGGTACATCATGTGGACTCAGGGTCAGCTCCCAGAGAACATTCTGGCTTCTGGAAGCAAGACAGAAAGGTTCTTCCAGAAATCCTCTGACCTTCACACCATCACCTGGACATTAAAGGTATGGAGCTCTCCAGTAATGCTTAGATCTTACTAATCCACACACTTCTTCCAGTGCTTCATGTTTTAACAAACAACATCACTTACTCATCATTTTTTCCTGAGAGATCATAGATGAGGGTTGTTTTCATTGACTGATAGGTTTTTCTCAAGAATCAACCTCTAATTGGCCCGTACTTGGTGCCTAGTTTAGACATGTGGAATTAAGATCCAATCAGAGGAAGAGAAGGAGGCTCTACACTGACACACATGAAGCATTGGTTTAGTTTTGATTGAGGATTTTGAGAGGATGAAATAAATGATTTTAGGCGTATCTCTTGACATAACTTTGAACTCTGCCCCCCCAGTCAAAAGAGCAGATCCAAAGTGATGCTGAGATTGTGTCACAGGAGACCAGGGCAATCTGGTTGAACAGCCTGGACGATCTCCTGCATGTAAGTGACCTCAGAAGAAATGAATAAAGGTGTTACTCACACAAAAAATCCCAGTGATGTTTCTATTTACTCTGAGAGCTGAGTGATACATCTGAACTCTCTTTTGATTTTTCAGTGCAACAAACAAGTTTTCATCCGGGATGAAGATCAAGGGCAGCAGATACGCTCATGTTCATGGACATGATGAAAGGACTGCTGCAGCTCGATCCATCCCAGCGGATGACACCCTGCCAGGCTCAGGAGCACCCCTTTATTACCATGAGCCACTTGACGGGTTTCACTCCAGCAGCTCTTAGTAAGTCCAAGCTCTGAATTTGATGAACTATTCCTCCCTCCTCTCTGTGATTGTGGATTTTTGTGTAATGTGTGGGACATATATGAATGAGTTCTTGCTACAGTTTATCCTGCAAGTTATTTTTAATAAGTTTTGCATTTGCACTGAGTTGATGACGGGTGCAGGCCATACAGGCCATGTCGTAAAGAGAACTGATCCATTTGCTTCATCTGAACATGATTCATTCTGTATATTTTTTATTTTCAAGACTAATGGATTACTTGATTTTTCTTTCAGTGCAAAGTCCTGCTTCAGGATCATGACCATCGCGAAGATCAGGACACAGCCAGCTCCACAGCAGTCACCCCCCAGGACTGCCATCCCGGTTCGTGAGAACCTCTGTCCTTCTCTTGTTAAGAGAAGCCGTCTGGACCACCTTCCCCACAAGAGTGGACAGAAGAGTGGTAGCGAAGAGAAGAAGAGGAAGCGCAGTCCCAATCCACTCAGGACTGCAGATGCCAGAACCTGGAAAGCTCATGCTAGAGTCGCCTGAGAAAACCTGGCACAAGAAGGAGGGAGATAACAGCAACTCAGATGGACCTGTTCTTGTTTTATTTCCCTGTTCTTCTGATTTTTTTAAGGGTTTGTTTAAACACAATAAAATTGACATCAAAAATATACTCGGGTCTCGCCACCAGACCTATCCCTGCTTCTCAGCTTCAACACATGAACTGGCTCTCTGGACCATCATTCTTAGCACAATCTGTGCCAGAACCATCCCAGTCTGACCTCTTCACCCTTGTGGATCCTGATGCTGATGTGGAGATAAGGTCTGATGTCACAACTATGGTCACTAAAACCTTGTAAACCCAGTTGAACTCGCACCAGTTTGAGAGGTTTTCTCATTGGATGACCCTTTGTTGCATCATAGCTTCTCTCATTCGTATTGCAACATCATTCAAGAAGATGTCAGAACAGACAAAATATCATGGATGGAAGTGTTACACAGACACAAACACTGCAAGTGAACTTTCCCGTGCAAAAGTTGTTGTTCTCACTGTGCAGCATGAAATCTTCAACGAAGAATATAAATGCCTGGAAACAAAGCAGACTTTACCAAAACAAAGTCCACTAAAAAAGCTCAACCCCATCATTGATGAAGATGGACTGCTAAGGGTCGGTGGTCGCTTAGCGCCTGCAAGTTTAACAAAAGATGAAAAGCACCCTGTAATAATTCCTCGTGCACACCACATTGCTACTCTCCTTGTGAGATACTTCCATGAGAATGTGGCACACCAGGGACGCCATATCGCAGAGGGAGCAATCAGAGACGCAGGATTTTGGATCATCGGGAGCAAATCTCTGGTCTCATCTGTTATCTACAAATGTGTTATCTGTTGCAAGCTCAGGGGGGCACTACAGGTACAAAAAATGGGAGATTTACCCGCTGAAGGCTTACGCCAGTGCCACCCTTAACAAATGTTGGACTTGACGTCTTTGGTCCCCGGACAGTGATGACACGTCGCACAAGGGGAGGCAGTGCAGACAGTAAAAGATGGGTAGTGCTTTTTACATGTATGGCTACAAGAGCTGTGCAAATTGAACGTGTTGAATCCATGTCCACATCCAGCTTCATTAATGCATTGAGAAGATTTTTCCCTGTTCGTGGACCTGCACAGCTCCTTCGCGCTGACAGAGGCACTAATTTCATTGGTGCCTGTAAAGAGTTACAAATCAATCACAGTGATGGTACACTGAACACCTACCTTCAGGAGAGAGGCTGCACATCGCAGTTTAACCTCCCACACTCCTCACATATGGGTGGTTCATGGGAGAGACTCATAGGTGTTGCCAGGTGGATCCTGGATGTCATGCTTTCTCAGTCTGTACATCCAAGGCTCACACACGAGGTACTGAGTACTTTGATGGCTGAAGTAATGGCAATACTGAATGCAAGACCCTTGGTGCCAGTGTCTACTGATCCAGACACACCGACTGTTCTCACACCAGCAATGATCTTGACTCAAAAGACTAATGCTTTGTTGGCACCATCTGGCAACTTTGACCCCATAGAACTCCATGCAAAACAATGGAAACAAGTAAAGTGTCTTGCAGACATGTTTTGGAAAAGGTGGAAGTGAGAATCCATTGCCACCCTTCAGAGTCGGAGAAAATGGACTGACACCAAAACTAACATCAATGTTGGAGACGTTGTGTTACTCAAAGACAACCAAGCTCACAGAAGTGACTGGCCTGTGGGACTAGTCATCAAGACATTGCCCAGCAGAGACAATAAGGTTCGCAAAGCAGAAGTGAAAACGGTCAAACAGGGGACTGTGAAAGTGTTTCTGAGACCAATCTCTGACATGGTTCTCTTGTTGTCTAAGGGAGAGTAAGAATGTTAACAAAATAGAAAGAGGAAAACTACACGATGCTTGCTGTATATTGTTATTTTGTTTTATGTATCGTGTTTAGTAGTAAGTGGTACAATTGTATTGTACCAGGCCGGGAGTGTTCTGCCCTCTGATGCGTGCATGTTGCCTAGATTTGTGTGCTACAGTGCCCTCTGCTGGAGAGTTATCAGCAGCACCTTTCGTGTTACCACGGCTTAAACGAGCCATGTGGACAGCAAACTGGTACGGCTTCTCCTGCTGCAGTTTTTGTTCTTCTACGTTGTTGCCTTGGACACCATTTGTCTGTAAGTCTTATTTATTTTATTGTATTTTGCATGTTAAAAAGATATTTTATGTGGTGAATGACCTTTTATGTCAAGGTAGTTAATTTGTTGAATAATAGGGTGACTCAGTATGTTCTGTGTGCCTGGCATTGTTTTTTATGGCGATACCCTGATTTCTTTTTGTTATTTGTGGTTGTTTAGCAGTTTTACAAAAGTAAAGTGATTCTTCATTAAACACAAGAAAAGTCACGCCTTGGTTTTTATTGGGAACTACTTTCTGTAAGCTAACTGTCTAGCTTTGACAACAGTTACGCATTGCGAGGGCAGTATATGGAAACTTGCAAAATTAAATTGCTAGATGGGTTTTAAGGGACATCAGTGAAAGAAGACACGGGAAGATTTTAAAATCTTTTATTGACTGTTAATCATGTGTATGCAGTTTTTTAGGTTGTCTTCATTACCTCTGTGCAGGTCCAAGGGCCAAACCAAGAAGTGGAGGATTCAACGGGGAGGAATAGGGGGGGAAATTGAGAAGGCACTATGGGGAGCCAGATTTCACCTGACACGTGAAAGGCATCAGTGGTGTTCAGAACTAATCAAGCGACACCAGCTCGCCATACCACGGTGTACTACATGTGTTCAGTGATGCCAGTGAGAGAGCCTACAGCGCTGAAGCCTACCCGCAAGGGGAAACAACAGATGTAGAACATAGGTGGCCCCTCTCAAGAAAATGACGTTGCCACACCTGGAGCTCATGGGAGTGGTGATAGAGGCAAGACTAGCAAAAAACCTTATGACCACTCTAAAAATGGAACAAAACCAGATAAAGATGTGGACAGATTCTATGATCATGCAGCATTGGATTTGCAGCTCTGCTAAGAAGTGGGAACCGTTTGTTGTTAACAGAGTAATGGAGATCCAGTCCCTGACCAACCAAGAGAAATGGCCACACATCCCAGGGAGGATATATCCAGCTGGCCATCCTACCAGAAGCCAAAGTGTTGAGAACCTGATACAGAGCCAGCTATGGTGGAATGGGCCCAACACTTCAACATCAACAGATCAGTCAGAGGAGACTGAAAATGAGAATGTTCCAAAGAGGGGAATGCATAACTCAGGTCCAGTCACCAGATGACTGTGCAGCTTACTGAAAATGACACAGAACCAGTGCTGGAGCTGGCAAGATACAGCAAACTGAAAAGAGTCCTCAGAGTGACAGCCTGGATAATGAGATTCGTAGCCAATGCTCAGAAAAAGACAAAGAGAAGAGGACAACTGACTGCTGACAAGCTCTTCAAGGCAGAAAAGTACTGGATCAAAAAGATACAACTGGAGACTGAAAAACTGAAGGCAGGAAAAACACGAACCAACAATTGCAAAATCAGCGAACTCAAACCGTTCTTGGATGAGCATGAGCTGCTCAGTGTAGAAGGAAGGCTGGAGCAGTCCAACCTCACATTCAGAGAGCAGCATCCCTGGATCCTGCCCAGCAAATACTGATATTCAATAATACTGACACCAAGCTGTCATGAGAAAGAGATGCACTTAGGAGTGAGGGACACTCTCATACAAGTCAGAGTGAGATACTGGATCCTGCATGCCAGACAGCAAGTCAAGAACACTGTAGTTAGATATACAGTCTGCAAGAGATTCAAGGCAAAGGCTGGATAGCAGATCACTGTGCCCGAGCCAAAGGACAGAATAACTAAATCCCACCATTCGAAGTCACAGGTGTGGATTTCGCAAGACCGCTCTATGTGAAAGCAGGTGACTCTGAAGAAGTCATGCATTGCACTAATCACCTGTGCTTTAACCAGAGCAGTACACCTGGAACTGGTCTCAGATCAGACTATCGAGACATTCCTGTTGGCACTGAAAAGATTTATTGCCAGAAGAGGATTATGCAAGGTGATCTACTCAGACAAGAACATTCAAAAGAGCTGATCAGGGCTTGAAGGAGCTATGAAAAGCAATCAAAGAGCCCCAGCTGTTAGAGTTCTTCTCAGGAAAGGGCATCACCTGGAAGTTCATCACAGAGCGAGCAGCCTGGTGGGGTGGATTCTGGGAGCAGCTCGTCCAATCAATGAAAAACGTGCCTGAAGAGAGTTCGTGGGAGAGCTTCACTCAACTACGAAGACATGTGCACCATCCTCACAGAAGTTGGGACTGTCATAAACTCTTGGCCTCTGACATTCATGCACAATGAAGTGGATGAACCACAGTCACTGACCCCAGCCCACTTCCTGCTGGGAAAATGACTCACCTCTCTTCCACCCAAGCCATTCCCTGCTGACACACAGCACCCAACTGCCAACAAGGAATAGATCACTCAAACATGGAAGTACAGGCAGAGCCTAATGACCAGCTTCTGGAAGGCCTGGAGGAAAGATGACCTATTGGACTTAAAGTCAGCACACCGCTGTGACACACCGCCCCCCACCGCCCCCCACCCCACTGAAAGTGGGTGATGTTGTACTCATTGGAGAAGACCACACTCCCAGACAAAACTGGAAACTGGGAAGAATCAGATAACCGTTTACAGACCGAGATGGTCTGGTCAGGTCGCGCTCAGTCTGCACTTCCACAGGGACTTGGCTTAAGAAACCTATTCAGTTATTATAGTTTCTTGAGATTTGATGAGGGCTGCACAGTGGTTAGTACTGTCGCCTCAGCAAGAAGATTCCAGGTTTGAGCCCCAGTTCGGGCACGTGATCTTTCTGTGTGGAGTTTGCATGTTCTTCCTGTGCCTGCATGGGTACTCCGGCTTTCTCCCACAGTCCAGAGACATGCAAATGGAGACTAGGCTAATTGAATGCTCTAAATTGACCATAGGCATGGCTATGAGTGTGAATGGTTGTACGTTGATATATGTAGGCCCCGTGTTGGACTGGCGACCCATCCAGGGTGTACCCCACCTCATGCCCAAAGGCTGCTGGGAGAGGTTTTAGCCCCCCTGTGACCCTTAACATGATAAGCGGTAGAAAATGGATGGATGGATGGATGGAGATTTGATGAACCAGTAGTTCAGGGGGGGAGCATGTTTTAACTTAAAAGGGGTTGTGCAAACTCAGTTTGATTTATAGCAGGATTATTTGACACTGTTAAAAAGGTATTATTATTTACAGTTAAAACCAGTTAAAAGATTTATTGAATTATTATACATGATTGATTAATGTTATTATTTACAGTTAAGAGATAGTTCAAACAGGTACATTTTGTTGTGTTTGGTACTGTCGTCGTCGTCATCCTCCGCTTATCCGGTTGGTCTGGGTCGTGGGGGCAGCAGCCTCAGCAAGGCAGCCCAGACTGTCCTTTCCCCAGCCACTTTCACCAGCTCTTCCGGGGGTTCCCAGGCCAGCTGAGAGATATAATCCCTCCAGCGCATCCTGGGTCAGCCTTGAGGCCTCCTCCCTGTTGGGCATGAGGTTAGATGATACGACTATAAAATCGATCATAGACCTTTGACCTAGGATGTCCTGGTGCCACGTGCACTGGTGGGCATCCTTATGTTCGAACATGGTGTTAGTTATGGACAAACCGTGACTTGCACAGAATTCCAATAGCTGCACACCACTCAGATTCAGGTCGGGCCTGCCTTTCCTCCCAATCACGCCACTCCAGGTCACACTGTCATTGCCCACGTGAGCGTTGAATTCCCCCAGTAGGACAATGGAGTCCCCAGTCGGGGCACCATCCAGCACCCTTCCCAAGGACTCCAAAAATGGTGGGTACTCTGAACTGGTGTTCGGCACATAAGCACAGACAACAGTCAGGACCCGTTCCCTGACGCAAAGGCACAGGGAAGCGACCCATTCGTCCTCCGGCGTAAAACCTAACATACAGGCAGAGACTTTTGGGGATATCAAAAACCCACCCTGGCCCTCCACCTCTTACCCAGAGCAACTCCAGTGACGTAGAGAGTCCAACGCCTCTCAAGGACTTGGGTTCCGGATCCAGAGCTAGGTGTCGAGATGAGGCCGACTATATCTAGCTGGTAATGCTCAACCTCTTCCAACAGCTCTGGCTCCTTCCTCGCCAGAGAGGTGATGTTCCATGTTCCATGCCTGGGGATCAGATCAGACAGCCAAGGCACTCGCCTTGGACTGCTGCCCAAACCACATTGCACCAGACTCTTCCTGTTACTCCTACAGGTGGTGGTTCCACAGGAGGACGGATCCATGTAACCCTTTCGGGCTGGGCCCGGCCACCAGGCACTTGCCATTGGGCCTGGCTCCAGGGCGGGGCCCCAGTGCCCCTCCGGGCTGGGTGCACAAATCCCTTGTACTAACTTCCATGAAGGGTCTGTTGAACTGTTCTTTGTCTGGCCCTTCGCCTAGGACCAGTCTGCCATTAGGTGACACTACCAGGGGCAAAATGCCCCCAACAGCATAGCTCCCAGGGTCACTACGGCACTCAAACTCCCTCACCAAGGTAAGGTAACAGTTTCAGGGGGAGTTTGGTACTGTGTACTGGATAAACTACGTATCTCAAGAATGCTTTGTGCCTCAGGAAAAAATGCTGCAGATGCACTGTTTTCATTCCAATGATGCCTTGTGCTACTTAGCTAGGTGAATTTATAGAAAACACTTTTTCGTCATCTGTATGCACCAAGTCTGCCCTTTTTTATATAAAGAAGAGTTCAGTTCCATGTCACGCCATCCTGTCCAGTCATTTTGATGATAGTTATTCAACAATTCTTGTTTTCCTGTGGCTGTAGTATACTTGCCTGACTCCAGTTCAGCCTGCCTGACTCGGCCGGCACTTGTTTCAGTCAGCCTCCCTGCCTCAGCCTGCATTAGTTTCAGTCCACCTGCCTGCCTCTCTCTGGTCTGCCTGCTATCTCTAGTTTAGCCTTTGCTCCAGTCAGCTTCTATCATTTCCTCTTCACCCCGGCCTCAATTAATTCTCCCCACTGGTTGGGTTTTAGCTTTCATTTGGTCTTGGTCTCTGTTTCTGTGCGAGGGTTCGGTGTCAGACTCCTAAAAGAATAGCTGCTCAGAAACCAGCATTAAGGAAAGGCAACCAGCAGAAAAGATTTGTTTGGGCCGAGAAATACCAGGAATGGACATTAGACCAGTGGAAATCTGTGCTTTGGTCTAATGAGTCCAAATTTGAGATCTTTGGTTCCACCCACTGACACAGAAAAAGGTTGACGGATGGTCTCTTCATGCATGGTTCCCACAGTGAAGCATGGAGGAGGAGGTGTGATGTGGTAGGGGTGCTTTGCTGATGACACTGTTGGGAATTTATTAAAATTTGAAGGCACACTGAACCAGCATGGCTACCACCACCTCCTGCAGGTACATGCCGTCCAGTTTGGTTTGCATTTAGTAAGACCATCATTTATTTTTCAACAGGACAATGTTCCCAAAAACATCTCTCGGCTGTGTAAGGGCTATTTGACCGAGAAGGAGAGTGATGGAGTGCTGCGCCAGATGGCCTGGCCTCCACAGTCACCTGACCTAAACCCAATCAAGATGGTTTAGGATGAGATGGACTGCAAAGTGAAGGCAAAAGGGCCAACAAGTTCTCAGTATCTCTGGGAACTCCTTCAACACTGTTGGAAATCTATTTCAGGTGACTACCTCATGAAGCTCAATTAGAGAGCTTGAGGGTTCTACACAGTATCTTAGCTGTTTTTAAGACTGTGCTCTTCTGGACTGAGGTTTCAGGTGTTGGTCCAAGATACTGCTCGAGCCACTCTCGCAGTTTGAGAGTCACCGTCCCAAATGCTCCTACTTCCACAGGGACCACGTCAGCCTTGATTTTCCACATCTGTTTTAGATGTTCTTTTAACCCCTGGTACTTCTCAAACTTCTCGTATTCCTTCCTCCTGATGTTAGCATCGGCAGGTATCACCACATCTATCACCACTGTCCTCCTCCATTGTTTCACCACGACAAAGTTCAGTTGGTTTGCCAGTAGCTGTTTGTCAAGTCCCACAGCACCTTAGCCCTGTTTTTCTCAACCACTCTTTGTGGTATGTCCCATTGGGATTTGCATACTTCTAGTCCATACTGGGTATGGATGTTTCTTTACACTATTCCTGACACTTGGTTGTGCCCCTCCATGTATGCTTTTATGGCTAGCATCTTACACCCTGCTACTATGTGTTGCCTTCACCTTAGGACTGACTGGGTGTGGTGGACCTTGGCCCCTATGGCTCTTGTGTTTAGGGCCTGCACTTGTGCTGCCATGATGACTGCCAGCGTGTTCCAGCCATTGGTAGATCTTCTTGAGATATATATATATATATATATATATATATATATATATATATATATATATATATATATATAAATTTTGTTATATTTCAGGAAACCAGGGTGCTGTCAACAGTCAGTGCTGTCCCAGAGCAGAAACATAAGTTAAAATACACTAAATTTACACACAAATGATGTGCTGGCTCAACGTAGAAAATTAATGTAACAGTTTGCATGGATATTTTTAAGTTATTTCAACTTAGACATTGAGTTAATACCACAAGACTTCTCTAGTTAGGCCAACTCAATTACTTTCACACAAGCAACATGTTTTGCCTTGTCCTCTACAAACTTATTTAAGTTAGACCAACTTAATTTCAATTGTGTTAAAAATACTCATTTTAGTTATGCTAACTTATTTCTTTTCATTTTATATTTGATTATTTATTTATCGAAGTTAGAACAAATCCCAAATTGAAATTCCCGT
Source organism: Aulostomus chinensis (assembly GCF_037954235.1). Lineage (NCBI taxonomy): Eukaryota > Metazoa > Chordata > Actinopteri > Syngnathiformes > Aulostomidae > Aulostomus > Aulostomus chinensis. The sequence goes on from NC_141330.1 coordinate 22,822,014, forward strand.
TGTGTGATCCAACTTTTCATTTAAAAACCAGTCAGCATCTCACCTCATCATACTGAAAATATCAATGTACATAAAAATGTAGCTTTCATTAAATAGATCAAGAAATTTAACTTTGAAAAGTGCTGTTAAACCATCTCAAAAAGACTGAACATTTTGACAGTTTTAAGTGATGAGCATAAAGCGCATTATTTGTAGCGACTAACTACACCTACTTCACAGTGCGTAAACAAGTGTTTGCAAATAAGAGTGCAACATTTCCTCTTTAATTTGAGGACATCTTAAATGTATAGAACGCTTCACATTTTTTTCAGCACAGCAGTTTATTTTTGAGCGACATTACCTTTGGACTTGCTTTCAGATCATCCAACTCGAGGAATATCTTTTGAAAAACTTCAAAAGTACTTTTCAGTAGTTTTGGGTAGCTGAGGTTGAGTGCATATATCAGCCCATGAGCAAGGCACAGGCTCTGGCAATGCCCACATCAGTTAGGATCTCTCTTCCCTCTAGGATGATTTTTGCATGGACTGGAGGTACGCCATCAGTCACGATCTTCATCAGTTCGCCCGTAAGATCCCCGTCACCATCCTGGTTGGTCAGAATCAATATAAATGCTTGATGGTTTGTTGTCAGAACATAACACATAGACACACATACTTTTTTTATGTAAACACACTGCCATGATTCTAGTACACATCAGTCACTGACAAAAGCTAGCTAAGAAGCTATTGCTGCTCAAACCCTCAAGAGACACCATGGAAAAATACACACCTCTCCACTACACATTCGAAAATAATTTTTAAAGAAAAAAGATTAAACTAATTAACAGTGTCAATTCACCTGCCACCTTAAAACAAAACTTAATAAACACTAATGATAGACTTAATTAGAACTGGATAAGCAGTGTCATGTAAAACATTTTTTTCTGTACTCTCAGTAAGCTGTTGTGAATCAAACAAGTCAAAATTGTACTCACCAAGCTACTGTTTCAAACTGTTCGCTGCTGTGAACACGTCTGGTCAGTCATCTACTCAATTCTTTTTTATTACACAGGACACAGATTTTTAAGTTGCACTAACTTAGTGCATTTCTATGTCAAATCAAGCCAGAAATATCGGTTCAAAATTCAGGTAATATTGAGTTAAACCTATTTAATGTATTTTCATCCATCCATCCATCCAGCTTTAGGGAGACTTTCATTTGTCACATTATCTCCGTCTCTCTCTGCCTTTCTTTTCATCCCTGTTAAATATTTTTCCATGGTGTCTCTTGAGGGTTTGTTCACTGCACTTCATATCTCCTGCTCTGTGCTGTGTGCACATATGCTCGGTCCAAAAAAAACCCTACCTCATTGTGAAATTTAGGCTCTTGACCAAATCATCATCCCCAAACCGAGCAGCCAGCCTTTGGTTTTGGAGTGCAATTCTCCATTGGAAGGCAACTCAACAGACAATGGACAGGGAACTCCACTGAACAGTACTTATCATTTTGCTAGCTCTTTTGTGGCTATGCTTTACAGCAGTGATGAAAATCATTGTTTCCAAATGTACATTTGTGAGGTTCTTGTAATGTGCAAAAATAGTTGGTCTACCAAACACTAATTCCCTTTTTGTTCCCCTATATTATTTTTTAAGTGTATAAGTTAAATTGGTCATATGGTCATAAGACACTGAGAAACTAAACTTTATACCCACAGTAGATAGAAAAGGTAGCCTCCTTATGTGTTTGTGACTAGATTAACACGCATTAGATGAATTCTGGGCTCTTGGCTGTATGTTTATATTGGTGTTGTTTTCATAGTTTTCTCTCTTTTTTGTCTAGTTACCCCTCTCAACACCAGAGGAGTCCAATGTAGTGCACTAGCCCCCTTTTCCTTCAACACACTCCTCAGGATGTCTGGAGTAAATCCCTTCTGAACACTCAACCTGGAAATATAAGCTGGAACTTTCCCTCTCTGGCCTTTTATAATGACAATTAATCCTTACATGAACCAAGAACTCCTACTTCCCCTTCTTTTTACGATGTCAAGCCATTCGCAACTATCAAGATGGTGGTCATCCTTGATCATCAAGACTTTCATTCATCCTGACCAAGGAAGTCGTAACTCCAGTCAGGAGTGCTGTAGGGGGGTCTCTCACCTCTCTGCAACCTCTACCCCCACAGGACGTAACAAACATTTGCCTTATGGAAGACACCCGGGATTATGAACCCGGGATGCATTGTCTGCTCATGTGAAGATGCACCCTCTTTCTTGGGATGTATGTGTGCTTAAACATGCCAGCATCTAATTGCTTACATCAATTAGAATGTTCATGTGATTGAAAGGTTCTGTGTCATTGTTAAATGAAGTACAAGAGTAGGAATCTTATCAACATCCATAGGTGAAACCTGGACTCTTTATTAAGCGATGGCACCTTGTAACTGAAGTCTCTGTCACAGAATTTCTTGCATAACTTCAATCACACACACATACATATACACACACACACTCACACCCACACCCAAATACACTCACATAGTCATATACATATACACACACACACACACACCTCTGTGTATGGACATAAGAATATTTCACTGTCTGTAGTTAAGTTCCTTGCTTTTCACTGGTATGTTCATGACTGTGACTTACCTAGATGATCTATCTGCAGGGCATGGAATGGCTCTCTGCTTGACAAGTTAATGCTGAGAAGTATTCCAGACGGCAAAGTGTGCTGATTGGCCAACAGCCCCACACAGGTTAAAGGTCACTCCCCCCAGGCGGACCAGTTTACTATAACATTCTTGACACCATTCAGCAATTTAGTCATGTTCAGGGCTCTCTTCAGCGCTTCTTGCTTTGCACGCGAGCGCCGAGAGCGGCTGTCCGTCTCTCCCCCTTTTCTTTTCCTATTCTGCTTAATTTTTTTTCTTTTTTTTTTTACTTTCCACAGAATGTCTTGTCTTTCCTAGCAACAACTTTTCCTCCAGTAAAGTTTTTTTTGGTACACGGATTTAAACATGCCTCTCATTTTTGAGCTCTTGAATGCATTGTTCTGCGTAATATTTAAATTCTTGATTTTCTATTTTTGTAACTCGTCATCGATCGTGGCTCACGGTCACAATACTATTGAGCCTAGCATCTCCATCCAGACTAGGGGAGAGAAGTCACCTTGTGCGTGAGAAGGGCATCGCGTCAAGCCAGCCAGCAGCCTGACCAGACGTAGCGAACCAACGCGCTTCCCTTCTCCATCCAGCGATGACATTTGGGACCCCACATGTCATCCTTGTTCGCTCAGATTCACAGTTCCCAAGCGAGACAAAGAAGTCATGATCTTCTAAGTAAGATCTGAGCCAATTTAGCACCGCACCAGAAAGTCCAACCCACCTCTCCAGTCTGTCGAGCAACAGGTTGTGATCGACTGTGTCGAATGCGGCACTAAGGTCTAGTAGTACCAATACTGATATTTTAGATGCATCAGTATTAAGGCGTATGTCATTTAACACCTTAATAAGTGCAGTTTCAGTGCTGTGGTGTGATTGAAAACCTGACTGGAAAGCATTGAAGAGATTGTTTTGAGTCAAGAAAGAATAAATTTGTTGATAGACAACTCTCTCAATGATCTTTGACAAAAACGCAAGGTTAGATATGGGTCTGTAGTTACTTATTACTGAAGCATCCAGATTAGGCTTTTTTAAGAGAGGTTTGATTACTGCGGTTTTCAGTGCCCTGGGAAATTGACCTGATTGAAGAGAAGCATTTACTATCTTCAATACATCTGATGAAACACAATTAAAAACACTTTTCAGCAAGCTTGTAGGCATCATATCAAGGCAGCACGTCTTGGAGTTTAAATTCTGAACCGTTTCTGTCAGAGTTGTATGGTCTATGGGTTGAAATGTTTCTAGATTTCTGAGAAACTGAGGAGGAAATGGTGACATAACTAAGTTGCTTTTGGAGAAGCATGGTGAAGGGTTTGTCAGTCTGTCGACAACAGTGAATAAGATGCAGGCATTGTTGGTGTTATTTTTGATCATCTCAGAGAAAAAAGACTGTCTTGCCTTTTTCAATTCTTGGTTATAAATGTGAAGACTCTCTTTATAAAAGTCAGACTACTGACACCTGTGAATGGACTTTCATAGTGTTTCACTTTGTGATTGTCTAGTTTGTTTATTATTGCACTGTGTGTATATATATATATATATATATATATATATATATATATATATATATATATATATATATATAGATAGATTATTTTACCTCTATTTATGTTCTATTTTGGCACAAACTGCATGTTGTTTTGTTTGAATAAAAGATGTTCACTGGCTTCTTCGTTTGCATTTATTAATCGACTTAAAGGTATAAAATGCAATACTTTTGTGATTAGCGTTTAAGGTGAGTCACTCCAGATGAAATTTGTAAGTACTATATATCACCATTAAAATTCTCCAGTTGATTATTTTGTTTATATTAATGGTTTAAACATTTAAGTATGCATGTATTTTTTACATCCATTTTTACCATGCAAAAACCCAGTCTTAGCAGGAAAGTTTCTTATTTCTAGTCAAAAATCAGTCAGTGGAAATAGGTTTATTGCTTGTAATAAGTAAAAGATTGTTTTATAGTGAAGTTACTTTTTGCTAAATTGATTAATCAACCTCTAATACATTTCAAAACCAAAACCATGCCCTGAAATAGAAATAGAAAAATTGTAGTTATATCATCTAAGTTCATGTCAAAATTTATTGCCAACATTATCTCACTAGACAAATTTCATGTCATCAGAACAATGCAGTACTGTATGTCACAATCACTTGTCAGCACTATAGACTTGCAAAATATGCACAAAACCCTCTCTTGTGGCATTTGAATTCGTTGTTGGACAGTAATTATTACAATCATCTGCTTCAATATTGTCCATTTGCTCATCAGTGCGATCATCGTCCTCACTGTTGTCTTGACAGATATTGTGAAGCATGCAACAGGCTGTGATCACAGTGCGGATGTTGTCAATGTTGAAATATCTTTTCATCAGATGCCGCCATCTTCTTTTAAGATGTCCAAATGCCCTCTCCACAGTCATACGAGCCCTGCTGAGATGTTTGTTAAAAGTAAGCTGAGCAGGAGTTGCGGGCTGTTTTTCAGGGTATGTCTTCATCAACCATATTGTATAAGTGGATATGTCCCATCTGCCAGGATTATCACTGACATGTGTACCCCTCCAAATCTCTCTGTGATGTGAGGGAAGAGTGTACTGCTCTGACCCCTCTCATACAAAGATGAGTTGCCAAAAACTCTAGTATCAATGACTTTGTCAGGCCAACCCACATTGATGTCCCAGAACTGAGGATGATGGTCAACCACACCTTGCTGGATGACAGAGTAGAACCCTCACAGTTATAGGAGTCTGCAGGGCTGTCGGTTGGCACTAAGATCCCAATATGAGTTCCATCAATAGCCCCTACACATTGGGAAACCTCACTGGTCTCTGAACCCTTGAATAATGACCTTGAACTCGTCTTTGGAGGGTGTTCTTCTGTAGATGGGCAGCATATTGTTTTCAATTACAGAGGCCACATGATTTGCAATTGTAACTGCAGTAGACTAGCCAACCCCAAATAAATGGCCGATGATCCTGAACTCCACATTTGTCTCCAGATACATATTGCCCCATGTTGGTCCACAGGCACTTGCTTCCACTGGTCTGAAGATATCACAGAACTGACAGAGTGTAGTCTTTGTCATTATAAAATTTAACTGCCATTCATAGTCTGTCCAGTTGGTAATAATGTGGTCCACCATACATAACATCTGTGCCAAATCCAGATGGTCCTGAAGCAAAAGAAAACATGTAAATTAACCATGGAGTGATGTATATACTACTACTTGAAGCATTTGAGGAGTAATTAAAATAAGTACACTGAGGTGTCCCCCTCTGCTCTAATTGAGAATAGAATTGTAGTTCTATGATAGACAAGTACAAAAATTGTAAAAAAGTACATGTTCATTAAAAAAAAATCACCTCAAGTAAAATCTAAACATGTTGGCAGCACTGCACTGTGTCAACAGAGATAACCTTTTTCTATTAATGTTTCTTTTTTTCTTTTTTTTACGATAGTGTCAGCTTCTGTTAACTAGAACTACTAGTAGTCTTTGGTATGTCAACTATCTTGTGGCTTCTTGAAGAGTTTCTCTATACATAAATACATTCTAAACTTTTTAATGAATGAGAACTGCAGTTGGCAAGCAGAGTTTTGAAGGATGATTTGTGATGACCTTTAGCCTTGTGTGTGTGCGTGATGATGTGTGTACCAAAGGCAATGGTTCTTGAGTCCACCCACTTATATAAAGGGAAGTCCCACAAGGATGGTTGTCAAATAAAAAATATCTGGGCACCATGACAGAAAACAGACTCAAATTTGATGTGAATACAGAAGATATTTGTGAGAAGGGACAACAACGGTTGTACTTTCTTAGGAAGCATAACTTTTTGTGTTGATAAAGTAATGTTGTCTTTATTTTACAATTCATTTATAGTATCTGTTCTTACCTTTTCTTTTATTGCCTGGTATGTGGGCATCAGTCTTTGGAACAAAAACAACCACAGCCATATTGTGAAGGTGACTGGGAAGTTGATAGGCCACCCACAGGTTTCCTTGCAGAGCATTTATGAGAAGCGGGTAGTTCAGAAGGCAAGGTCTATATTGTATTGTAAATATCATCCCTTTCATTAAACCCTTTTTAGACAGAGAATGTGCCAAATTTGTGGCCTGGTAGAGGCAGGAATTTGCCGTCTTGTCAGTGTAAAATGGTGTAACATTCCTCTTTCCAAAAAAGCCACCACCACCAGTGAGGGTGTAAACATGGGATGTGATGTGCAGCATGTAGTTGCGCATGAACAGTGACATACAGTTTATAAATCAGGAGAATATTCAGCCCCGTGACAGTCTGGCAAACCTCGTAGTGTTCCCAGTCCAACCTCCCTCCCGCTGCTGCTGTTGCGGTCACAGACCTAATGGTACTTTTTTGTAAGCCTTGTTGAGCAATCTCCTCCACGGCCTTTTCATACAACAAGCCATCCTTCACAGTTCTGTGAGGTGGTTATCCACAGTCCTCTCTGCAGTGATGGTTAGCACCTCCCTGATCTCAGTGGCTCATCTTGCTGAAGTGACGATGAATTGGAATAATATTTAGTTCTGTGACAGTCTGTAAGTTTCAAAACAGCAATTTGCCACTCTGGCTGCCAGCAGTATCGGTTTTGACATTCTCAGAGGTGTTTGATGTATGAACTTGTGAGCGTAATGTTTGTAAATTTGCGTCATCATCAACAACTCTGCCCTCCACCTCTACTTCCCTCTTTAACAAGACATCCAGTCATCCTCTCCTGTTCACTCTGACCAAGGAAGACGTAACTCCAGTCAGGAGTGCTAGCCAAAGGGGGGTCTCTCACCCCTCTGCAACCTCTCCCCCCACAGGGCGTAATAAACATTTGCCTTACGGAAGAGACCCGAGATTATGAACTGAGGATGCATTGTCTGATCGTGTGAAGATGCACCCTCTTTCTTGGGATGTATGTTTGCTTAAACATTCCAGCATCCAATTGCGTATTTCAATTAGAATGTTCATGTGATTGAAAGGTTCTGTGTCACTCTTGTTGTCACAATTAAGTACAAAAGTAGGAATCTATCAACATCCATAGGTGAAACCTGGATTCTGTATTAAGCGATGGCACCTTGTAACTGAAGTCTCTGTCACAGAATTCCTTGCGTAACTTCAATCACACACACATATGCACACACTTGCACCCAAATACACTCACATAGACATGTATATATCACACACACCTATGTGCATGGACATGACGTCAAGAATATTTTACTGTCTATAGTTGTTAAGGTCCTTGCTTTTCACTGTTATCGTCATAACTCTGAGCAGTCTTATTCTCTACAGTGGGTGATCTATCTGTGTGATGCATGATTGCCCTCTGTCTACCCTGTGTAATACGGTAATATCTGAGAAGTATCGAAGACGGCTAAGTGTGCTGATTAATCCCCTTTTTTCCATTGTTTTCTATGGCAGACCTAACCCCCTGCCTGCCCCACCCCCCAACACCCCTATGTTTGTTTTTTTGGGCTCAGATACTCCTAAGTGTGTGTTTTTAGTGTTTTTAGTGCTCCCACTGTGTTGCTTTGCCGAGCAAACATAATAGGGTCTTCGCCCTGGAGTACCTCTGGGTACAGGCCCTAATAAGCTGGTCAGTAGGGCCAGCTCTGTTCTGGACTCTGGACTCCATAGAGGAAGTAGGGGAAAGGAGGATGAGCCAAGCTGATGTTCATCATGGACAACACCTCCCGCCCCCTGTATGAGACTGTGGTGTCCCTCAGCGGCTCCTTCAGTAGCAGACTAGTGTATCCCTGGTGCAAGATAGAACACTTCTACAGACCTTCCTCCCATCAGCTTTTGAACAGAAAAATGTTTGAAGATTAACATCACCTCAGTCCATTTCACCTCTGTTAGTATGCACTACACTGTTCATTGCAAATTATTTGACTATCTTAGTCAGACATTTGTTGTGCAATACGTCATCCATACTGTCATCCGTACATGTGCAACATGAAACTACCAGTTGTTTCACTCTTTTTGTATGTATGCATATATATATATATATATATATATATATATATATATATATATATATATATATGTATGTATGTGTATATATATATATATATATGTATGTATGTGTATATATATATATATATATATATGTATGTATGTGTATATATATATATATTGACTTGTCTATTTATCTTATTTAAGTCCTTGCACTAATTTCTGTCTTTTTTTCCCCCCAATGCTGTAACAACAAACACAAAGACTGTGAATCTACAGGGTCACTATTTACAAGAATACAACTACATTCTTTCAGCACTTTTTTTCTTGATATATATTTATTTCTTGATATATATATATATATTTTTTTTTTAGCAATCTGTTCCTTCTCCACTCGGTCACGATACATTGGATATGGAATTGGTTTCTTAGAGGATGTGTTGCCGAGTTGTAAAACCTATTGGAAATGTGAACCAGTGGTTGGTCACTAACAGATAATCTTTTTATGCTTCAGTCAAGTAATGTAATTAACTGTATAGTTTTAACTGGTAGACTGAATTTTGTACTTACGAATCAGCAGGTTGATAAGACCTTAGCTAGATATTACAATGCACTACATTCTGCAAAACACACAAAGAAAAGGCTTGAGCAGAAAATGTGTTTTCCCCCTGCTAAATTGGCCTTAATTTATTGCTGAAATCGATAATTCACCATCGTCCAAGGCTTGTCCCACTTAGTTACTGTTGCAATGTCATCAAGCTTCCGTAGAATGGAAGGTTGATGACGTACCTATATAGCAAGGCTGGGAGCTGGGACATTGGTCGTCCTTGTGCTCATATCTTAAATGTACTTACGAAAAAACTAACAAAAATAATGGATAAAACAACATGTGCTGCGGCCTTGTTCAGGCAGCCTTTCAAGGCTACAACAATAATGTCCTATGTCTTTGTACACAGTCAAGTATATAAAACCCTCTTGTTCACATCAGCTCTTATTAGCTAGCTCCTCTTACTGAAATACTCTGCAAAAAATGACAGCAAAAGAAACATTTTCCCTAAGAGGTTGATTCAGTTGTCTGGTGATGGAGAAAGAAACAAGTAAGGCTCTTCCAAAATTCCTCCTTTAACTGAAGCTTTAAGATATTCAATTTTATAAAAAAAAAAAAAAAGATGTGATAGGTATAATTGGGTTACTGTTATGTAACAGGAAGATCAGAATATTTTTCTAAAAAGGATTTGTAGTACTTTATGTAAAGCAGTCACACTGTTACTTTAAAATTTTAAGAAATTTAAAAATTACATGTAATCAGAGACCATCGAACTGCTGAAGGTTACTGAACTATTGTGCTTGGATATAACTGTGATTATCAGTATTTCCGGAAAAGAGAATCAATCAGCTTTGAAAAAGCATTGTTGACACACATGATTTATTATTATTAGTACCTCAGTATTATCACCTCCCCATTTCTGTGGAATATATGTGTGTGCATGTGTCTGCAGGGATTTCAGGTGACTTTATTTTTAGCCTGAATGCTCTAAGTGTCTGCCTCATTATCCCTAAAGGTAATATGCTTTTGATGCATTCCATCTGATGACGTAAGCATGAAAGGAAGTTCATCTTGATCAGGGTAACTCCAGTTATTAATGAGATAGGCATCTGTTTTCAATCTGTTTTTTTTAATGTCAGTCGAAACTTTTTCAAAATGAGGGCAACATTAGGTTTAAACAGGTTTTTTAAATTAACAGAAATTTGTATTCCTGAATTAGTTCAGTCCTTTTGGAGTCAAACTGAAACAGACTCCACAACAGACAAATTTTTACAACTGCTCGTGCTTGTGTGACCTGCCAATTTGCTGACTTTTTGAGTTAATGTGGAAAACAAGGAAGGAAGGTGTCTGCCACTGTAGGTCTACTGTATGTGTGTGTGACAAGGGCAGGATACTGAAGTGATGTAACTGCAGGGTCAAGTTATCTACAGTCACTGATGTGCCTTGCTATCATTGTGCCGATAACATCACAGCTTAGTCAACTATGACAAAATGAACAATTGAGGAATGACCCCCCCTCCCAGTGCTTGATAATCATAAACCGTAAACAATTACAACATGTCACAGATCAGGTGCCTCATGTGTCAACACGGTTTACGCAAGAAAAACTTGCGTACGCCAGGATCAGATGTATAAACGCGAAAAGTTCGTTGATTCTTGTGCTGTTTCACGCCAAATCCAGAGTCGCCATAGAAGTTGGCGGAAAGCCGTTTCTTGAGTTAACTGCACTTTGGTCTGTTGGCGACACCCTGTGGCGGTGTTTGGTAACTGATATTATTTGACAACCGCACATACATCGGGCACAAAAAAGCCAAAAACACAAACCCAAACACCTGTTGGCATTACTTAAGCGGCTATAAAAGAGCCTTCATGGTTGTGCTGAATGTGCAACTTTCAACGATGGCAGCACTTGCGCTGTTGGAGGACGTGGCAAAGGGTGCAATGGAGCGACATTTCAGGGAGCGGGAGGATCTGCTGCACAATTCAGATGAGTGGCCGATGAGCCGATTCCGCGTGCTAGTGATGATCGATACCACCAATTTCATTTCCAATCCAATACTGAGTAAAATTCATGCTGGTATCGGCGATACCGATCCGATACCGATACTTTGTGCAATTACACCTAATGTGTCTGGTAAATCTGAAAAAAAAAGTAGTGTATTTCAAATCATAGCCTCACAAAAATACAAGAAATCCAAGTCATTTCTTATATATATTTCAAACTTGAGGCAGCAGCCTTCTTCTTATACAAGCCAACAGAAAAACAGAAAAAACAGAGGACACAGCCATATAAAATATATGAAAATAGTCTCAAGTTCAAGAAGAAAAGAAAATATGTAAAATAATAAACCCTATTATTAATCCAAGATGAACTCATGCAACTATTTTTTGAAGTGTGTATTTATTTTGTTACTTTTCATAACGATATTAATTTGAACAACTTCAACAGCAACAGTGCTTAGCACTGCTTAAGTTCCATATTTTTAATTGTTACCTGGATAGTGCCTGCCTGCAGCACAGAAGGACTCGGCCAGAGACGTCTGTCTTGCCCTACCAGCAGCAGCACCTGAAGCTGCGCTCTCCTCTTCTGTCCGATTTACAGCATATGCCTCATACTCTGTGTTGTGGGATAACCTCAGGTGTTTCACGAGGTTTGTTGTGTTGCCACAACTTCTTACTGTTTTCCCACATATATCGCACACTGCCTCTTGGCTGTTTGTGGAGCTGAAGTAGCTCCACACAGCACTCCGCTTACGCTCCGCCATTTCGAGTGAGTGAGTGACTGAGCGAGAGCGAGCAGCGCGTGAGTGCTGCTGTGCTTCCGCATTACGCTCTTACCCAGGCGGAAGAAAAAGTAGTTCCCACCAACTATGTCATTTATCCAAGATCTCGATAGTTTAAATATTTTCCACTTTGTTCTTGTTAATGATATACATAATCTCAAATGACTGAAGTATCAAAAGGATCGATATTTTGATTTGAGAATCGATTTTAGAACCTAGAGATCTGGTATTGGAAGTATCGATATTTCAGTATCCTCTCTGCCTCTCCCGCAGGTACATTAAATTCCCTTCCGGAGCGGTTGAACAGGCCAATATTAAAGCGCAATTTGCAGCAATAGCCAGATTCTCTTCTGGAATCAGAGCCATTGGTTGCACTCATGTTGCCATAAAAGTGCCCTCCCACGAGGAATACGCTTACATTCGCCGTAAGGGTTTCCACTCCATCAATGTGCAGATCATCGATGCGCAGAGGCTGGAGGGACGGACGCCGATCCTGGCCGGGCAACCATCCTAGCACGCCAGAATTCCTTTTCCACAATGTGAATGGATATAAGCTACTACACGATTCATAAAACCATATTAATTTATTTTGTCCACTAAACGTTCCAGAACATGTATCAGGCGGTCGAGCCACTCATGGATCCCAGTTATTCCCCTGATAATGTCCTCCCAGCGGGTGTTGGGGCGGGCTGGCTTGAATGCAGCTGGCCTGGCGGATAAATCTGAGCCGGCGGACGGGCTGTAGGGGTGCTGCACGTCAGCAACATGGCTAACGGATCAGTTTCTGTTAAACATTAAACATATTGGTTTATTTAAATGACTGATTCTGTAATTTGTTGCATTTACATCTGTGGCAAAGCATGTGGAAATGTTGCGTAAGACATGGAGTTACCACTTACCCTCCAGGCTCTCGGAGTCAGCGTGGGTGGTGGCGACAATTCTCTCCCCCCCCCCCCACACACACACACACAGAGGAGCTGCCCATGACTGCTGCCACCAGCTGCTCAAATTCCGTCAGGTGCCCCTCTCCCTGACCCCCACCTGTCTCGCCGGCACTCCTCCGGAGGGCAGCTGTACGCCGCTTGACCTCCACCTTGGGGTCCTGTTAGTGCCATTTTCCATATTGTTATTTAAATTTAGATTTAAGCCAATTGATTATTGTAGTGATTGCATTTAGTGATTGTGCAGTGTTGAATTTAGTCATACGTTTAGCTTGCATTGTTTAGGAAGTTAGAATTGCAGACATGCATTAGAAATAGAGGTAGGAGATCTTTCAGAGCGCTAGCAGTGGTGTAACTTGATGACGTAGTGATGCTCGTGCAGGTTTAGTGAGGAAAACTGTGCTTTGTATCACTTTGATCGTTCAGTAAAGGAGGAGCGAACACTTTTCTACTGTCGTCATGAAGCTTCAAACACGCGTAGCGACTCGTTCTTTCCTTCATTAGAAGTGGTTAAGCTGTATGAACATGATGATAAACAACACTGGTGATTAGAAGGGAACTTTAGCCAATAATAGGTCCGACCACTTTTTTAAATCTCCACGGGGGTGCGTTGCTCTGAACCCACCGCGTTCACCCTCTCGCACTTCTTATCCCACTCATAACGTTTATTGTTTATACTGACACCACTGGACAGGCTGCCAAACAGAATCTGCTGTCTCTCCTCCTCGTGTCCGTCCCTCCAGCCTTTGCGCATCGATGATCTGCACATTGTTGGAGTGGAAACCCTTACGATGAATGTAAGCGCATTCCTCATGGGACGGCACTTTTATGGCAACATGAGTGCAGTCAATGGCTCAGATTACATAGAGAATCCGGCTATTGCTGCAAATTTCTCTTTAATATTGTGCATGTTCCGGCACCATAAGGGAATTTAATTTACCTGCGGGCGAGGCGGATGATCAGGTCCACCACCCAGGGCATAGCCAGGCTGAGGGTCGACTGACTCACTCCGGAACGGTCCGCCATCTCCCGCTGGAAGGCTTTTTTTTGCCCAATGTATGTGCGGTTATCAAATAATGTCAGTTACCAAACACCGCCAAAGGGTGTCGCCAACGGTCCAAAGTGCAGTTAACGCAAGAAACGGCTTTCCGCCAACTTCTACGGCACCTCCAGAGTTGGCGTGAAACAGCACAAGAATTGACGAACTTTTCGCGTCGATACATCTGAACATGAGCATTGATCCTGGCGTACGCAAGTTTTTCTTGTGTAAACTGCGTTGATACATGAGGCCCCAGGCAGGGATGTTGATATGTAGGAGGTCAGAGTGGTATGGAGGAGTGATGCGGGGTACGGGAGTGATATGACTGGTGGATGGTGTTCTGGTGGTGATATGGGCAGCTGCGTTCTGGACCAGTTGAAGTTTATGGAGGAGTTTGAGTGGGAGACCAAAGAGCAGGGAATTCCAATAGTCCGTATGGGAAGTGACAAGAGAGTGAACCAGGATTGCGGTGCTGTTGGGAGTGAGTGAGGGGCGGAGGCGTTTGATGTTACGGAGGTGGAAGTAAGCGGACCGAATGCTGTTGTTGAAAGAAAGATGTAAAGATGCAAATAGATGTGAATTTGTGTGTATTCTCCCCGGGTGGTACAAATGAAGTGAATAATGCAAAGCAAATGCGAAATTCATGTATTCACATCTACGCACAGGTTGAAAATATTCAACTTGAACTAGAAATTTGCTTGACACTGTGTCAAGAGAGCCTGACAGCATTTTGATTCCCTTGACATCACTGACATCAATGGTCCTGTGCTGTTGAGTCAGAAAATGGAAGAAAAACTTATCATTGTGGTTTGTGGTCACCCAGACAGATGGAAAGGCGTTCCGTCTCAGTTATGTATTTGGTGTCCATCTGTGATATCCTTGCCAACAGGTAATCAAACTGGGCCATGGTGAGCCTGAAGTACTGCTGGAAACGGCCATCGTCCAGGCACAGTCCAGAGAGTGTCATGGATACAGATACAGAGACATTTAGTTCTCTACCGTATTTGTGACTTCCACAGGTACAAGGTAGCAACGGTTGTAACGTCAGTTGTGGTCAATCATCGACATAAATGGTGGAAATAAATTCTCCTCTTTTCTCGTGAATATTCGTGGAGGAAAAAAATTCTGAATGACGTGAATAAAAACAAATCATCCAGTGGTTAAACTTGTGAGAGTAAAGCGAGGTGAAAATTCACTTGATATTTGGTGTGAGCACAACATCACAGCTGTGTGTAAGGCCAGTAAGCTAGATGGGAGGACTTTACTTGGCTTTGGTATTATGACGAGTGTTATTTACTCGTATTTATGGTTCTGGATGGGTACAGTGATGATGTCATGCAGCCTCACTGCTTAGGTCCAAATTCTGACACTGTGCTCCTGTCAAACTGAGATTGTCTCATTTTTTGTTTTAACAGTTTTTTTCTTTGTATAAGCGGATACAATATCAGCAAGGTACATTTGCGCAAGTACTTACAGTTCATGGACAGTAGCCACGCACACTTAACTGCACATACAGCAAGCAAGCAACTTCTGACTAATGTAAAAATATGTCCTGATATTTGATGTCATGTTCCAGTGCAATGTGAACATGAGGCAATTATAAGTGTAGCTCGTCTCCCACCTGCCACTTGCTCGCTGTATGTTAAACCATGTAGTGACAATTTAGTTTAAAATGTAAACTTGTCAACCCCAATTTGAAATGTGTGTTAAAATTTGACATGGAAGGGGGTTTTCAACCCAGTACAACCATGCTCCTAATATGAAATATAACTCCAGTTCATGGAGACAGTTATTCCTCAGTACAGTATGTGGCAACCTGGTTAAATGTGAGTATGCTGCATGTAATTTGATTGCATCAGGATTTTTGAGGTGAAAATTTAAGATAAGTAAAAAGTTCTCAAGAGCACATTCCTCCACTAAGGCCCTCACAGAGTGACAGGGTGGTGAATCCTTGTTATATTTGGATTTTTACTGTGTTGCTACACACTTGCTATATCAATGTTACTGTACATAAAATGATGACAACACCAGTCATTTTGATGTCAATGAAATGATGATCACTACATATTCCTGTAACCACAATGTTGTGTCATGAATGACTTAAATTTAGCTTGCAGTTGTCTACTGCCTAGGACTGGAATCAAATGTCAGTTTTGGAAAAGATCTGAAAATGTGGACTCTGGTTTCAACATCTACAATAAATGTGCAAAAAGTTTCTGCCTCACCATTGTAGAACCATTTAAGGAAAACTTGGTCTTCACAGTAACCCATCAAATAATTTCTTAATCGAAGGAACTTATGATCAAATTAGGGGTGAATTTGGTTGGCAGACTAAAATAGTATACCAAAGTGTTACAAAAGGTCATTTTCCGGTGCCAGCAGGGGGGGTTTAACTAAGTTCAACTTTGATGTCCCTAAGAGGGCAAATGTGCCGCA
The DNA here is from genome assembly GCF_037954235.1 of Aulostomus chinensis. Taxonomy (NCBI): domain Eukaryota; kingdom Metazoa; phylum Chordata; class Actinopteri; order Syngnathiformes; family Aulostomidae; genus Aulostomus; species Aulostomus chinensis. Next base: position 22,838,353 of record NC_141330.1, read on the forward strand.
GCATGGTAAAAGACACTAGAAGAGGTACAACAGCACAACATTGATGACAGGCAGAAAATCAAAGCAGTGTCAAAGAGACTTTAGAGGAGGAGGACTGAGCATGTCAGGGTGAACGTCACACTTGTGCGTGATTCAACATGGCGGCACATATCTGAACGTTCCAAACAAGCTAACTCTTATGCCAATCTACACAGTTTGAATCATCGAAAACTCAAACTACGGTAAGAGATTTTCAACTCTCTCATCCACCAACAAGCCTCATCAATAAATCTGGAAGAAGAAACCGTGGAAAGTCTGCAGGAATACGTCGACGAGTGCTTCCACTGACTCGTCATGGGAAAGACCGGTAATGCAGCGACCCCACTTCCGAAAAGAAGCCGACTGTCCAGCGCACCCTCTTCACCAGATAAGGACTTTGGGGACATCCTGGAATCAATAGACAATAAACTAACAAGTTTCGATGCAAGACTCTCTCTCGTGGAAATCCTCCAGAGAGTTCCAGGCTCTCCGTGAGTCGCTTGAATTAAGCCAGCAACAGGTGGCTTCACTGGCCGCCGAAAATCAAGCCCTTAAAGCCTCCATTAAATCACTCACTGAGGGGGCAACGGAGATTACAGCGGAGAACAAACGGATGAAAGAAGCGAACCTTGACATTCAAGCTCGGAGCATGCAGGACAACTTGGTATTCTCCGGCATACCTGAGCAGATGGAGGAAGACCCTGAGATATCCATCAAAGACTTCCTCCACAAACAACTGAAACTTCCGATGGAGACCGTGAAGAACATCGCCTTCCACCGGGTGCATGGCCTTGGAGGGAAGAGACCAGATAACTGGCGGCCCAGACCCATCGTTGCGAAGTTTGAACACTTTAAGCAGAAGGAGCTGAGGCAGGGAGCTGAGAGGCACAGACTTCAAAGTGAACGATCAATTCCCGAAGGAGACGCTGGAGCGCCGCAAATGCCTGTTCCCTGTCAGGAAGAAGTTCAATGACGGTGGATCCCGTGCTGTCATCGTGGTGGACAAACTCTATGTTAACGGCCAGCTGTTCCGTGATCCGGAGATCACCCCTTGGCTCTATTAAAGCGCTTCTCCTCTCTCCACCGGAAACTTACTGGATTCAGCCGAGGATGGTATTAGCATGATTAAGGTTATGGATTAAGGTAACACCAATTTCTCTCATTCATAGTTTTTTTCTTCTTTCTCTTTCAATACTGTGTTAAACCTAAAAACATACAAACGCACGTGGTAGACTGCTACATGCCAAGCTCACTCACGAGTGTGTATTAATGTCACCCCTGTCTTTCCTGTCATTGTTTTGTGTTATATGTTATTTTTAAATGTGATGTTTATATGGTTCGCAGTGCAGTTATATAATATTGTTACATTTGCCACACACATGCTTTCTCATCCTCTCTGGCACCACCACACACGCACACTCACACGCGCGCACAGAGACACAGGTACAACTTTCTCTTGCTCACTCACCTACTTATTACAACGTACACTCAGTAGATTAATTTAGATACAAACAAACTACCGTTTGTCACCTGGAATGTACGTGGAATGGGCTCACGTGAAAAACGGCTAAAAATTTTAACACACCTACACAATTTACAAGCAGACATTGTCCGATTACAGGAAACCCATCGACCTAAAACATGGAATCATATGTTAAGCTCACAGTTCCCGCACACATACACAGCTAGTTATAACACCAAACAAAGAGGCGTAGCCATTCTCGTCGTCCTCCTCCTCCTCCGCTTTATCCGGTGGGTCCGGGTCGCAGGGGCAGCAGCCTCAGCAAGGAAGCTCAGACTGTCCTCTCCCCAGCCACTTCAACCAGCTCTTGCTCTCGGGAATACCGAGGCGTTCCCAGGCCAGCCGAGAGATATAATCTCTCCAGCGTGTCCTGGGTCAGCCTCGGGGCCTCCTCCCGGTTGGGCGTGCCTAGAACACCTCCCGAGGGAGGCATCCACGGGGCATCCTCACCAGATGCCCGAACCACCTCAACTGACTCCTCTCGACATGGAGGAGCAGCGGCTCTACTCTGAGACCCTCCCGAATGACTGAGCTTCTCACCCTATCTCTAAGGGAGAGCCCAGCCACCCTGCGGAGGAAACTCTTTTCGGCCGCTTGTGTTCGCGATCTCGTTCTTTCGGTCATTACCCAAAGCTCATGACCATAGGTGAGGGCTGGAACGTAGATTGACTGGTAAATCGACAGCCTCGTCTTCTGACTAAGCTCCCTCTTCACCACAACGGACTGGTTTAGCACCTGCATCACTGCAGACGCCGCCCCAATCCGCCTGTCAATCTCCCGCTCCATCCTACCCTCACTCATGAACAAGACCCCAAGATACTTAAACTCCTCCACCTGAGGTAGGACCTCCCCCCCGACCTGGAGTGGACAAACCACCCTTTTCCAGCTGAGGACCATGGCCTCAGACGTAGAGGTGCTGATTCTCATCCCAGCCGCTACGCATTCGGCTGCAAACTGTCCCAGCAAGAGCAAGAGTTCGTGGCCCGATGGCGCTAAGAGGACTACGTCATCTGCAAACAGTAGAGATGACACCCTCCCGCCACCGAACTCAACCCCCTCCACCACCCGGCTGCGCCTCGAAATTCTGTCCATAAATGTTATGAACAGAACCGGTGACAAAGGGCAGCCTTGGCGTCCAACCCTCACTGGGAACAAGTCTGACTTACTGCCGGCAACGCGGACCGGACTCTCGCTCCTCCGGTAGAACGACCGAATAGTCCTTTGTAAAGGGCCATCCAACCCATACTCCCGGAGTACCCCCCACAGGATGCTCCTGGGAACACGGTCGTAAGCCTTCTCCAAATCCACAAAACACATGTGGACTGGTTGGGCAAACTCCCATGTACCCTCCAGCACCCTAGCGAGGGTGAAGACCTGATCCACGGTTCCACGGCCGGGATGAAAACCACACTGCTCCTCCTCAGTCTGAGGTTCGACTATCGCCCTGACGCTCCTCTCCAGTGCACTGACGTAGATCTTACCAGGGAGGCTCAGGACTGTGATCCCCCGATAGTTGGAACACACCCTCTGGTCCCCTTTCTTGACGACGGGGACCACCACCACCCTGGTCTGCCACTCCAAAGGCACCGCCCGATGTCCACGCAATGTTGCAGAGACGTGTCAACCAGGACAGCCCCACAACATCCAGAGCCTTGAGATACCCAGGGCGGATCTCATCCACCACTGGAGCTCTGCCACCACGGAGTTGCTTAACTGCCTCGGCGACTTCTGCCCCGGAGATCGGATGACCCCCCCCCCCCCCCCCGCAAGTACTCTCCACACTCTGTCTCCTCCATGGAGTACGTGTTGGTGGGATTGAGGAGTTCCTCAGAGTACTTCTTCCACCGCCCAATTATCTCCCCAGTTGACGTCAGCAGCCTTCCGTCCCCACTGTAAACAGTGTGGGCAAGTTGCCACCTTCCCCCCCTGAGGCGACGGACAGTTTGCCAGAAACTTTTCAGAGCCGACCGATAGTTGTTCTCCATGGCCTCACCAAACTCCTCCCACGCCTGAGTTTTTGCCTTGGCGACCAACATGGCTGCACACCGCTTGGCCTGCCGGTACCGGCCGGCTGCCTCTGGAAACCCACAGGCCAGCCATGCAATGTAGGCCTCCTTCTTCAGCCTGACGACTCCCCTCACCTCTGGTGTCAAGCAGCGGGTTCGAGGATTAGCGCCGCGACCGGCCTCAGCAGCCTTACGGCCACAGCTCACAGCAGCCGCCTCGACAATGGCAGAGCGGAACATGGCCCATTCAGACTTAATGCCCCCCCCCCCCAGATGTGGTCAAAGCTCTGCCGGAGGTGGGAGTTGAAGATGGTTTTGACTGGTTCTTCCGCCAGGTGTTCCCAACAAACCCTCACTACTCGGTTGGGCCATCCAGGTCTGCGTGGCATCTTCCCCTGCCACCTGATCCAACTCACCACCAGATGGTGATCAGTTGAAAGCTCAGCTCCTCTCTTCACCCGAGTGTCCAGAACATGCGGTCGCATGTCAAATGATACGACTATAAAATTGATCATAGACCTGTGACCTAGGATGTCCTGGTGCCACGTGCACCGGTGGGCATCCTTATGTTCGAACTTGGTGTTCGTTATGGACAAACTGTGGCTTGCACAGAAGTCCAATAACCGAACACCACTCGGGTTCTGGTCGGACCTGCCGTTCCTCCCAATCACACCATTCCAGGTCATGCTGTCATTGCCCACGTGAGCGTTGAAGTCTCCCAGTAGGACAATGGAGTCCCCAGCCGGGGCAACATCCAGTACCCTTCCCAAGGACTCCAAAGAGGGTGGATACTCTGAACTGGTGTTCGGCGCATAAGCGCAGACCACCATCAGGACCCATTCCCTTACACAAAGGCACAGGGAAGCAACCCTTTTGTCCACTGGGGTAAACCCCAACGTACAGGCAGAGAGTCTAGGGGCAACCAAAAAGCCCACCCCCACCCTCCGCCTCTCACCTGGAGCAACTCCAGCAAAAGAGAGAGTCCAACCCCTCTCAAGGACTTGGGTTCCAGACCCAGACCTATGTGTTGAGGTGAGGCTGACTATATCTAGCCCGTAACGCTCAACCTCTTTCACCAGCTTCAGCTCCTTCCCTGCCAGAGAGGTAACGTTCCATGTCCCAAAAGCCAGCTTCCATGCCTGGGGTTCAGACAGCCGAGGCACCCGCCTTGGACTGCCACCCAAGCCACATTTCACAGGACCCCTCCGGTTCCTCCTATGGGCGGTGAGTCCATGGGAGGACGTGCTCGTGCCACCTTTTTTTGGGCTAGGCCCGGCCGGGCCCCACGAACCTAGGCCCGGCCACCAGGCGCTCGCCTTCGAGGCCCTACCCCAGGCCTGGCTCCAGGGTGGGGCACTGTGCCCCTCCGGGCAGGGTACACGCAGCACTTGTTTGTTTCTCCATGAGGGGTCTGTTGAACCGTTCTTTGTCTGGCCCTTCGCCTAGGACCAGTGTGCCTTGGGTGACCCTACCAGGGGCAAAATGCCCCACACAGCATAACTCCTAGGGTCACTAGGGCACTCAAACTCCTCCACCACGATAAGGTGACGGTTCCAGGAGGAGCGTAGCCATTCTAATTCATAAAAACGTCAGGTTCACTTGTAAAAACACCATTGTAGACCTGGAAGGTAGGTTTATAATAGTCATCATATCCACACACAACACAGAGGTATGTATTGCCAGTATATATGGTCCAAATGTTGATTACTCCTCCTTCTTTCACAGCTTCTTCACAGCACTTTCAGCCCACTCAGACACAGAGCTTATAGTAGGAGGGGACTTCAACCTGGTATTCAACCCACAAGTGGACAGAATCAGTAGAGCAGCTAGTCAGCGCAATTGCCAATTATCCGATAAAATAAAGTATATGAGTGATTTCGGTTTTTGCTATTCTTGGCACTCACACCACCCCACGCTTAAGGAATATACCTACTACTCACCAGTCCACCACTCCTACTCCCGTTTAGACCACTTTTTAATTAGTAACTCAATTGTGAAGGATGTCTTTGACACCAAGATTCACCGCATTGCTATTAGCGACCACGCACCAGTCACTCTGACACTAACAAAAAAAAATAAAAAATAGAACAGCACATTCTAAACAATGGAGATTTAATACATGATTGCTCAAGGACCCCAATTTTATTAAATTCTTCAAGGAGGAATGGACAATATTCTGTGAAATAAATGACCAGCCCGATGTCTCAGCTTGTGTGCTATGGCAGGCGGCAAAAGCAGTCATGCGGGGCAAAATAATATCTTACTCTTCATATAAGAAAAAACAGGAGAAAGCTCTCAAAACAGAATTAAATGAAAAAATTAAAGCCTTGGAGACAACTAATGATGCCTCCCAAGAGAAACATCTACTGAGAGAATTAAGGGAATTAAAACTAAAACAAAATGATTTACTTGACATCAAAACACAATTTCAGCTGCAGAGACTACACTTGGAGAACTTTGAACATAACAATAAATCCAGCAGATTTTTTGTAAACCAACTAAAACAGAACAAAGAAAGAGCAACAATATCCTCCATAAAGGACTCCAATGGGGAAACAACCTGTGACCCAGAAGAAATTAATTACATTTTTAGGGAATTCTATAAAAAACTTTATTCATCCGAGTTAAATATATAAAATATAAATATTAAACCATCCAAATCCAGCATTGAAACCTTTCTGAGCACAATTGACTTGTCAAAATTAAACATATGCCAAAACAAGACAACCCCGGGACCGGATGGCTTACCTGCAGAATTCTACAAGGAGTTCTGGCCAGAGCTTGCACCAGTATTCTACAAAACGTTCACTGAAATACAGGAAATCTCGACCCTTCCACCTGACATGAACTGTGCAATTATTAGCCTTCTCCTTAAACCAGACAAAGACCCAGCACTTCCATCAAGCTATCGTCCAATATCACTTACAAATGCAGATATTAAAGTCATCTGCAAGGCGCTAGCTAGAAGGCTTGAAAAAGTAACAACTCACATAATACATCCTGACCAGACCGGATTTATTAAAGGATGGCACTCTACCAACAACACACGTAGACTTATCAGCCAGATAGACTACTGTAACAGTCATAGCAAGGATGCCATAATTGTCTCCTTAGATGCAGAAAAAGCATTCGACAGGGTAAATTGGAATTTTCACCACACCACATTACAAAAGTTTGGGTTCGGAGATAACTTTGTGAACTGGATCAAAACATTTTACTGCTCTCCCAGTGCTTGTGTTAGAACAAATGATCAAACTTCTTCAAACTTCAACCATTTCTGAATACTCTATTAATTGGAGCAAGTCAGCTGTCCTACCCATTCATTTAGGTTTCCAGAGTATGCTCGCCGCACCACTACGGCCAAGAATCATTAAATACCTGGGCATCAACATCTCTGCCAAACTTTCTGACTTGACACGGCTAAATCATACCGCCCTAATTAAAGAAATAGAGAACGACCCCACCCAGTGGAGAACACTACCCATATCACTTATGGGAAGAATAGCAACAGTGAAAATGATGATCTTGCTAAAAATCAACTATGTTTTCTCAGTGGTTCCGACCCAACCTCCCCGGACTTGGTTCAAAACACTTGACTCTAACATCTCCAAATTCCTCTGGAAAGCTAAACCACCACGTATAAGCTTAAAGACTTACAGGAAAATATAGTATTAACAAAAATAAATTTCTGGAATATCTTCAGCTCAAATCTATAATACAGGCACGGTTTGACCTTACCCAGTTGGACTTAGAGCTTCCACCCAGAATAACAGATTTTTTACAGCTTTCAACCCCGAAGCTACTGTCTAAAATTAACTCAATAGTTTCTACAACAGAATTTACAATCTCTGTTCCTTCCTCCAAATGGGAGAAAGATCTGTCGATCAACCCACACCCTAACTTTTGGATACAAATCTGCTCCAACACATTTAGAATGATTTGAAGTGGTAAGCTACAATTTATAAATTACAAGGTTCTCCACAGAACACAATATACAGAACAAAGGATGTTCCAGATGGGCCTCACACAAACAAACATTTGTCCAAATTGTGCGACTGGCTCACCAGACTGCTATCTGCAGGCTATTTGGCTTTGTACACCTGTTCACAATTTTTGGCAGGGGGTTTGTAAAGGCCTATCACGGTGGTTAGGGTACTCCAGCCCCACCTCCCCCTCACTTTGTCTGGTAGGTGACCTCACTCATGTTAATATGGAAGTAAACAAATCCTGCATGCTCCTCACTGCTCTAAGCATCGCAAAAAAGGCCATCCTGATTCATTGGAAATCCAAGAATAACCTAAGCATTACTCAATATAGAAACCTTTTATTAGACCACATTTCCATGGAGAGAATGTCTGCTTGGGAGGAAAGCTGGTCATCAGAGTTCGAACAAATCTGGTCCCCGATAATTAAATCCATCACGTAGCTTCGATGGGGGGAGCTGGGCTTCGTGGCCCTGGCCCCCTTGGGTGTCCAGTGGCTCGCTGGTTACTGACTCCGGGGGCTGCTTTTGGCCTTGCCTGTGCAGGATGGTGTGGGGGGCATGGGGGCGGCTTCCTCTATCATGGTGGCACCCTGTGGGATTGGGGGTTGGGGGGTCCTTGGGCTGGGTCGGGGCTTCCACCCAGCATGGGGGGTCCAGGGCCCTGGTGCCTGGAATCAGCACCGGTCTCCCGACGGGGTCCTGCAGTGGTATGTATGAGGCGCTGGCCGGTCCTGGCAGGGCGTGCCGTGGCCGACAAATTATGGAGCAGACATGTAAGGTCCTGATTTTGTTATAGTTTTCAATGTAATCAAATCTCATACACTGCAGCTTTTGCTGGTTTTATATCCTTTTTTGCCTTTTCACTTTGGGGAGTAATTTTACCATGAAGGGTAAATCAAAACTTCAGCAGGACCAGACAACATCCCTGGGCGGGCTCTCAGAGCATGTGCCATCAGCTGAATGATCTTCAACCTTTCCCTCTGCCAGAGCATCGTTCCCTCCTGCTTCAAGATCACAACCTTCATCCCCCCCAGGTGGTGCTGGGCCACAGACAGAGCAACACACTGGACCCCCTGCAGTATGCCTACTGGACCACAGGCCCACCACAGACGCTATCGCTGCTGCCCTGATTTATCTACTCATCTGCCTGGAAAACAAAAACTCCTAGATAAGGATTTGTTGACTACAGCGCTATGGTCAACATGGTCATCCTCAACAAACTGTCTGCACTTGGCCTATACCCCACCCTCTGTGACTGACTCCTAGACTTTCAGACCGGCAGGCCCCAGTCTGTCAGGTTTGGTAATAGGACTTCAGTCATCATTACTACAAACACAGGCACACCACAGGGATGCGTCTTTAACCTCATCCTCTACACCCTCTTTACTGACAACTGTGTTGCCTCCCACATGGACAACATCCTCCAAAAGTTTGGAGATAACACTGCAGTGATAGGACACATTACTGGCGGGGATGAAGTGGCTTACAGGAGCAATGTGGCCAGTCTGGTGTCATAGGATGAGGACAACAACCTTACCCTCAACATAGACAAGATGAAGGAGATGATTGTAGACATGAAGATGGAGAGGCGATCTCATCGGCCACTGGTCATCTGGGAGCATGAAATGGAGAGAATGAGCAGCTAAGAGCTTGACAGCAACTGTATTGTCTGAGGAGGCTGAGGCAGTTTGATATGTTGCTTAAGATCCTCTGCAACTTCTACAGCTGCATTGTTGAGAGCGTCTTGACCACCTGCATCACTGTGTGGTAGCATTACTGATACAAACCAAAAATGCCTCCAGAGAGTGGTGAAGACAGCTGAGATCACAGGACCTCACTAGGACCTCAGTACATAGGAAAGCTGCTTCCATCCTCAAGGACCCCACCCATTCTGAGCACAGAGTGTTCATACTTCTACCCTAAGGCCAGAGGTACAGAAGTGGGAAATGCAGGCCTTCCAGACCAAAGAACTCTTTCCCGCTGCCACCAGACTCTGACACAGCTGACAAGAGTTTATAAAAATGGACTACTCTGTGTTTAAATTTTCAGTTTGTACATGTGTAATTGTACATTCATTGCTGATTACAACACATACAGCTGATATTGTATACTACTTTGCACAAATATGCACATAGTTTATTTGCAGCTACATCATATCTGTATTATATCTCATCCCTGTATTGTTCATATTTCTGTTTTATTTTTCACATGCAGCTTTTCAAAATTGCCTTTATTTTGTACGATTATTTAGTTATTTTATTCTTTGATTTTAATCTGGCATTCATTGTGGACAACAAAGAAAGAATTTCATCTACACAAGGAAACATGTTTCCTTGCTGTGCATATGACAATAAAATTGAGAAACTTTGAAGAGGCAGTAAATCAGGCAACAATAGCCAGAGCCTGAAGCAAGTATGGCAACTGATAATATGCTAGACCAAATCAGGGTAGTAGTGAAAGAAGTCATAGGACAGACATCTCCAAGGCTGCGTCCGAATTGCCAAGTGGCAACCTACGACCTACTGCTACGACCTACCGCTACAGCCTACTCCTACAACCTAAACATGGCGGCACCATTCAGACACCCTAGAAGATTGGGCGGCATGGCTCAGGGGAAGAGTGGCCGTGGTTCGATCCCCGACCCCGGTGACCATGTCAAAGTGTCCTTGAGCAAGATACTGAACCCATAATTGCTCCTGATGAGTAGGTTGGCACCTTGCATGGCAGCCTCCGCCATCAGTGTGTGAGTGTGTGTGTGAATGGGTGAATGAGATGACACTGTAAAGTGCTTTGAGTACCGCTCAGGTAGAAAAGCGCGATATAAAACTGAGTCCATTTACCATTTACCATTGGTGGTGAAGCACGACCTCTGCTGGCAGAGCTCAGATACCGCAATTAGGTAGACAGCACCAACAAAAACCCCACCTGCTGGCCTGACTGCCGTACTGCACTCCACTCTTAGCGCACCCTTCATTCATTCTCTATTATTAGGCACATTAATGCACCTGTAAAGGTGTGTTCATACGCATCGCGTTTGGTGTGAACACGTCTTTAGTCATAAACAATGACTATAAATGTTTGTGTTGCACAAGAATGGGAGACTGTTGGTGGCACAAACTTGGCTTGCAGGTCCACAAGTTTTTAGGGGACGGAAAAGAAGTCCGCGGTGCATTGTGGGCCATAGGTTACTCCGTAGGATGCACCTGAACCGGCATACAATGTGGGCGTGTTTAGGCTGGAATTTAGGTTGCGAAGTAGGTCGCTACTTGAGCCAGTTGTGGTTTCGGACAGCCTACGACCTACTCTGCACCTACGATCCGACCTACTTAGCAATTCGGACGCAGCCCAAGAAAGACTTGAGGATAAAAGAAAATTTGGAAGGAGAGAGACGGGAGGAGGAGCAATGTCGGTGGGGATTTATAGTGCAGTACAAGTCCCTACCTAATATCAGCAAGGCAAGTCTGTGTTGGGAATATTAGAAAGAAAGTAATTAAAAACCTGCTGTCATCCTAATTTGGAACATAGACAAACGGGAGGGGTATTGTGTAGAAAGCCAGCAACTACAATAAAGCGTCTTAAAATTAAGGGTTTCCATTTACTGAAACTGAAACCATAAATGGAGTTGCTTTGTATATCAAAGTTGCTTTTCCTTGTGCTCTCTAATTTAACAGAATGAAATATCTGTCCCAACCAACCTTTTTTAAATTCTAAATAGATCAGCATTCTTTAGATGGGTCTCTTGCAAAAAAAAAAAAAAGGCTATATTTGTATTGTGTTGCTGCAGATGATCAAGGACATTTCTATGTTTTACAGGATGGTTTATGCCTTCAACATTCCAAGTAGTAAAACTGACGTGGCATCCGTAAGAACCTGCGCAGAAGTTTATTTGAGTAAGCCACCTCATGGGATCTCCATTAAAATGGAATGTACCATTAGTCTGTAGTGTGCACCTGTTAATTTGGCAGGGACACACATCCAAAGATAAGAATGAGTGAAGAAAAGAATAAAAAAAAAGTAATTACAAGATTGTAGTCACATATATACTGTATGTCTGGGGCGCAAACACAGCACTCAAAATATGCTCCCCAATACAGTTCCATTCTTCAAGGTGTTGCACTCTGTATCTTTTATGCATTTTCCAAAGTTAAAGGGGACATTCCTGTGTAAAAGTATAACTGCCCCACTCACATTTGAACAAAAAAGAAAAGTAAATTTTATAACCCACTTTCTTTAAAGTTTCTCGTTTGCTGTCATTTAAATCAGTTTCTTGCAGTAGTGCAAAATCTGCCTTTTCTTTTTTGAGTCATGTTGCATTTTCTTACACTTTACAGTGTCCTTTATAGTGTGTCACCTTGTTTAATAATCAAATATAGAATTGCTGAAGTTTGTGGTTATGTAAAATTTACTAGTCATCTTACTGTATGCTGTATCAAAAACATACTGAACTTCCCATTGATGAGAACAGTCTGAAGAAAGGACAAAAAACCTCTCCAAATAACATACAACAACAACAATTCCCTCCCCTGTTCCCTTAAAGATGGGCCTCTTTGAAACAGACATCATAGTTACAATGTAAATATAACTAATAATTGAGGAGGCAAAAAAAAATCCTTTCAATCCTAGACTCTAATAATTATTTAAAGATTACATGGTTACATTGACATTTTGTTTAAAGTAAACATGGAATAATGCGTCAACAAAAATGAACAGCCTATAGTAAAGAACCAAAGTAAGAAGAGTCAGTGTCTGGAGGCAGTTTACACTGTCCACCTGATGATTTTAATCCAACTAATATTAACTGATGTATAAAACAATATAGGTGGCATGGTGGTGCAGTGGTTTGTACTGTCACCTCACAGCAAAAGGTTCCAGGTTCAAGTCCTGGCCCGGGCACGGGATCTTTCTGTGTGGAGTTTTGCATGTTCTCTCTGTGCCTGCGTGGGTTCTCTCTGGTTACTCCGGCTTCTTCGCACCATCCAAAGACATGCAACTGGGGACTAGGCTAATTGGACACCCTAAATTGACCGTAGGTATGACTGTGATTTTGAATGGTTGTCTGTCTACATGTTTTGGCCCTGCGATGGACTGGTGATCTGTCCAGGGTGTACCCCGCCTCTCTCCCAAAAGCCACTGGGATAGGCCCCAGCCCCCACCCCCAACAACCCTTAACAGGAATAAGCGGAAGAAAATGGATGGATAAAACAATATAAGATTTTCAACTGTGTGATGTTCCACATGAGAGTTATGGGTCCAAACACATTTTCCTTGTTTGTAGTGCTACCTAGAGCTCAAATAGCACAATATTTGTCCAAAGGTTCAGTGGTGCATGGGGATTACAAACCCAAAGTTTGGAGATGTGTTAAACTTGATTATAGCACCACCTAGTGTTGTGCATGTGCACTTAAAAAATAGAGGATTGAGCAATTACAATAAGTTTTCCAGCACCGCTGGTACTGACTGAGAACACTGGCTTGGATAAAGTGAGTGAAAACCACACGTGGGATAATTAGATGGAAACATAAAATACGTGGCGGAATATTGAATTTCACCCTGGTGAACTTGCCAATTGCTGATGTATATATTGATATATTAATCACCGATGAAACAAACTGAAATATGTAATTGTGAGTAAAAAAGAAAAGTAAAGTAATCTTTGATATCAGTGCACTCATCCAGGGTGATGGAGATATATGTGAAATCAGCGGCCCAGCAGACAGCAGAAACCTCTGTTGGAATAATCTTTTCACTGTACAGACTCAGTAAAGGCTTCCACAAAAGACACAGTAGGTGCTGCACGCACAAGGCAAGGTGACATGGCACCAAGCACTGCCGAAACATGTACAAGGTTGCAACGCCACTGATATGTCCACCAGAAAAATTTCAAATCACAGTGATCAGAATTTATCTTACATCAATCTAAGGGAAGTCTTGGCTCCAGTTATCTGTAAAGGTGAGCAGCAAAGATGAAGCTTACATTCATCCTCAGGGCAATACAAGAGTTGGTAGTGTTTCTAGTCATCCAGGAGCTACAGCTTACTGACAATCACCCCCAGGGCTATACCAAACCAATCACAGCCAGGACAATCCTCTGACTGAAAAAAAATAAAAATTACTTGTCAGACCACCATGTGTGCATGCACAACGTGAATGAAAGTGCTCATGTAATGGCCAGATAACAAATTTTTATTTTTTACAGTCAGTGTGAGAGCTAAACAATTGTGCCAAATTTGCAAATGATTGGACTTAGTGTTACTGAGATATTATTTACTTGTGGTTTTAGTGCCACCCAGGAGTTGATCATTCATTGTGGCATTACGATGAATAGTTCAGAGTTTGATAGAATAAGACTTTCTGCTGCCAAGATATTTTGCAACATTAATTGACAGTGCAGAGGAGTGCTTGCTTTATTCTTTTCTTTTTAGGAGGAAGTCTTGTTTCAAGACAAAGAAGGCAAAGTTGTCACAAGACAAAGTAACAATAGCTGCTTGTCGCAACTAGTAAGTCCTTGCCACTCACAAGCAGTTGTGACAGAGTCCACAAACCATGCCCAACAGTTCAATGTAGAACCTGTCAACACTTACAGTCTAAACTTCTCCGTGTTGTCTCAGTAAAATGACCACATATTAAATGTATAAATACCTACTGGTTCACCCAAAATATACTTACAATGTACATAAATAGTAGTGATATATAACAACAATAGCAGCAGCAGTATTACCCTCCTCTTTCCGGAGGAACATACTCACAGAATTCCCTTTATCATGGACTGCCTTTCATGAGGGGTGAAGAAACACAAACAATCCAGTGTCTAAACTCACTAGTAAGATCTCTGTAGTATGATAATGGTTATTAGCCACAAACTTGAACACTTAACTGTTCCTGAACTGGGGCAGTTCCTATACATTGAATAAAAGGCCACTCTAGTCATCAAAGTATGACAAAGCATTGATTTTGATGATGAAAGTGACAAACTTCAGAGAATATGAAAAAGAACAGTTATGAACAAATTCCCTTTAGTCAGGAGTGTTGTGTATTTCAATAACACACTTTATTTTCTTTCTCTCCAGGTGAATCTACATGGAGACACCAATCTACAAGCTCAAAGAGAAAGTAGTCGGGATTTTAGCTGTCCAAAAGCTCTTAAAATTCATGAAAATTACTCAGCAATAGGAGAAAGCCTATAAGCCAAGGACTGATGCAAAATGTTAGTTGTTGAAAAAGAGCCAAAAAGAAAATAGGCTAATGTGGGTGTATCTGAAGATCACGATAAGCTGCACCATAACCCAAACACCTCTGATGGAAAAGAATTTTGGGAACTTCAACACACTCCCACTAACATTGTCATGTCATATCAAACTTGATGTTTAGCTGTTCCTAGCCATTACAATGACCATTCTGAGCATATGGAAAATTAAATAAAAACAAAAAAAATGCATACCAAGGAATCATAGGTTTAATATCAGCTACATATTAGACGAATACTGACATCAATACCATACACTTTCATATTCTGACTGAAGTACAACTCAACGTCTTGAGAATTGTCTTAAGAGGACATGATTCATGTAATTATAGTTTCCATGTTAAGGACCTTTCTAATCCATATAAAAGCACAGTTTTAGCGGACCATGAACACAACTACAGTGAACCAGTCAGACTGCACTGAGGTCACTGTGCCTGTTCCTGTCTTCTTCATCACTGGAGTAGTTAGTCTGATGGAGAATGTCCTGGTTGTGGTGGCTGTTGTACATAACAGAAATCTCCACTCGCCCATGTACTGCTTTATCTGCAGTCTAGCTGCCTTCAACACCATTGCCAGTCTCACCAAAACCTGGGAGAACCTCATGATTGTGTTTACTGACGTCGGGCAGCTGGAGAAGAGAGGTTCCTCCGAGACAAACCTGGATGATATCATGGACTCACTGCTCTGTATGTCATTTTTGGGCTCAATATTCAGCTTTCTGGCAATCGCTACAGACCGGTATGTATTTGGATTTTGGACTTGCACAAAGAGAGTATTGAATTCAAAATTTAAGATTATTATTTGATCGTGAATAAATAATGTGATTTTAATATATATGTTGATAATGACAGTCTGAGTGCTCAGTGTCCCAAACAAACACTCAATTCATCTCCTCTCACCAGTAGCTGACATATTGTTATATTTACACTCAGAAACATTAAAGGCAGCTGTAGGCTGTGACACATACCTGGACTGCTTTTTCTCTCATTGGACGTCATAGACAGTTTCTTTTTTTGAACAAAATATCAACCTGTCTCCTAGACCCCATCCCAACTTAGATGCTTAAAGACACTTTAACCATAGTAAGTGCCTCTCTCTTAAATATGATCTTGTTATGCCCCTAGTTAGCATCCCTGGACAATCTGTCACTGTTATCTGGTTACATTCCACAATCCTTAAAAGTAGTGGTAAGTAGACCTGTTCTTTGAAATCACCCAACTATTAATCAATAACTAATTTCCTTCTAGCTCCAAAATTCTAAAGAAAGCAGTTGCTAAACATATTTGTGACTTCCTTCAAAGCAATAGTTTGTTCAAGGATTTCCAGTCAGGTGTCTGAGTTCATCATAGCAGAAAAACAGCACTAGTCAAAGTTATTAATGACCCTCTACTGGCATTAGATGAAGGACTTGTCTCTGAGTGGGTCTTGTTAGAGCTTAGTGCAACTTTTGATACCACTGACCATCACATCCTACTACAAAGACTGGAACATGCAATTGGCATCTAAAAAAACCACACTGAGCTTGTTTAAATCATTTACCAGGTCTATTGCAGTTTGTATTTGTTAATGGTGATTCCTCTGAGACCACTTCAGTATGCAATGGTGTTTCTGTGCTTGGAAGAATACTCTTCACCCTATATTACAGACAAGTTACCAGGACTAACTTCTTTCATTTATGTAACATCACGAAGATCAGGCACATTTTGTCTCAAAAGGGTGCAGAAAAACTAGCACGTGTTTGTCACTGCCAGTATGAATTACTGCAATTTCATTCTCTCACACTGCACAATTAAGTCTCTAAAAACGCTCACACTGGGCCACAACACTGCTGCCCGTACAATGACAAAAACATGTATAGGAGATCATATCTCTCCTATACTGCCTTCTCTGCACTGGCTCCCTGGCAAATATAGAGTTGAATTCAAAATTTTTCTTCTAACATTCAAAGCCCTCAACAGTTAGGTACCTTCTTATCTGACAGAGTAAATAATTCTCTATCATCTAGCTAGAACCCTTCGCTCCAAGGATGCAGTGTTGCTTGTTGTACCTTGAGTCTCCAAAAGTAGAATCAAATGGCCTGAGCCTTCAGGTATTAGGATCCTGTCCTGTGGAGCTGTCTCCCAGATTGTGTCCATAACATCGACACCATCTATACATTTAAAGAACTAAAACTTTTGTCATCATTGTCGTTGTCCTCTGCTTATCCAGGTCCAGGTCACCAGGGCAGTAGCCTCAGCAGGAAACCCAGACCACCCTCACCCCAGCCACTTCCACCAGCTCTTCTGGGGGAATCCCGAGGCATTCCCAGGCCAGTCGAGAGATATAATCCCTTCAGTGTGTCCTGGGTTGGCCCTGAGGCCTCTTCCCGGTTAGGCATGCCCAGAAAACCTCCTGAGGGAGGCGTCTAGGAGGCATCCTAACCAGATGCCTGAACCATCTCAACTGACTCCTCTCAACATGGAGGACCAACGGCTCTACTCTGACTCCCTCCCAAATGACCAGGCTTCTCACCCTATCTCTAAGGGAGAGCCCAGCCACCCTGCGGAGGAAATTCATAATGGCTGCTTGTATTCGCGATCTTGTTCTTTCAGTCATTAACCAGAGCTCATGACTATAGGTGAGGGTTGGAAAGTAGATTGACTGGTAAAAATCAAGGGCTTCGCCTTTTGGCTATGCTCCCTCTCCTCCTAATCGGACTGGTTTGTGGGCAGGCCACTCCTTTCTGACTGAGGACCATGGCCTCAGACTTGGAGGTGCTGATTCTCATCCCAGCCACTTCACATTTGGTTGCAAACTGCCCCAGAAAGAGCTGGAGGTCGTGGTTTAAAGGAGCTAAGAGGACCACATCTTCCACAAAAAGCAGAGATGACATCCTCTCACCACCAACCTCAACACCCTCCAACATCCAGCTGTGCTTAAAAATTCTGTCCATAAAAGTTATGAAAAAAACTGGTGACTAAGGACAGCCTTAGAAGAGTCCAACCCTAAGTGGGAACAATTCAGACTTACTGCCAGCAACGCGAACCAGACTCTCATTCCTCCAGAAAATAAACTGAATGGCCCTTTGTATGGGGCCATCCAACCCATACTCCTGGAGTACCCCCCACAGGATGTTCCTGGGAACATGGTCATAAGCCGTCTCCAAATTCACAAAACACATGTGGACTGATTGGGCAAACTCCCACATCCCTTCAAGCACCCTAGCAAGGGTAAAGAGCTGATCCATGGTTTCACAGCCAGTATGAAAACCACATTGCTCCTGCTCCTCCTCAATCTGAGGCTCGACTATCACCCTGACCCTCCTCTCTTGGCATAGACCTCTTTGGGGAGGCTGAGGAATGTGTTCCCCCGATAGTTGGAACACACCTTCTGGTCCCCTCTCTTAAAGATAAGGACCACCACCCCGGTCTGCCACTTCAAAGGTGCTGCCCCGATGTCCAAGCAATGATGCAGAGACGTGTCCACCAAGACAGCCCCACAACATCCTGAGCCTTGAGATACCCAGGGCAGATCTCATCCAACCCCTGAGCTCTGCCACTGCGGAGTTGTTTCATTACCTCAGCAACGTCTGCCCAAGAGATTTGGAGAATTGGAGACCCCCCCCCCCCCCAAATCCTTCCCCAAATTATTTTTCCTCCCTGGAATACGAGTTGGTGGGATTTGATTTGATTTAATGGATGCCTCATTGGATTGAGGAGTTCCTCAAATTATTCCTTCCATCCTCCAATTATCTACCAAGTTGATGCAGCCTCCCGTCCCCAGTGTGGGTAGGTTGCCACCTTCTCCTCCTGAGTTGACGGACGGTTCGCCAGAACCTTTTCAGAGCTGATAGATAGTCATCCTCCATGACCTCACCAAACTCCTCCCACACCAGAGTTTTTGCTTTGGCAACCACCATGGCTGCACACCATTTGGCCTGCCGGTAACAGTCAGTCGCTGCCTCTGGAGACACACAGACCAGCCATGCAATGTAGGCCTCCTTCTTCAGCCTGACGGCTCCCCTCACCTCTGGTCTCCACCAGCGGGTTCGCAGATTACCGCTGCGACTGGCGCCAGTAGCCTTGCAGCCACAGCTCTCAACAGCCACTGTGACAATGGCAGAGCAGAACAGGGTCCATTCAGACTCAGTGTCCCCCACTGCCCCTGGGACGGGGTTGAAGCGCTGTGAGAGGTTGAAGTTGAAGATCATCTTGGCAGGTTCTTCCGCCAAGCATTCCCAGCAAACCTGCATTACTTGTTTGGGCCTACCAGGTCTGCGCAGCGTCCCCCCCTGCCACCTGATCCAACTTACCACCAGATGGTGATCAGCTGACAGCTCAGCTCCTCTCTTCACCCAAGTGTCCAGAACACATGGCTGCAAATCTGATGATATGACTATGAAATCAATCATAGACCTAAGATGTCCCGGTGCCACTTGCACCGATGGACATCCTTATGTTCCAACATGGTGTGAGTTATGGACAAACCACAACTTGCAGAGAAGTCCAATAACTGAACACCACTTGAGTCCAAGAGGTCTGCAGTTCCTCCTAATCACGACCCTCCAGGTCATGCTGTCATTGCCCACGTTGACATTGAAGTCCCCCAGTAGGACAATGGAGTCCCTAGTCGGGGTGCAATCCAGCACCTTTCCCAAGGACTCTTAAAAGGGGAGGTACTTTGAACTGCTGTTCGGCGCATAAGCACAGACAATAGGCAGGATCCATTCCCCAACTCAAAGGCACAGGGAGGCAAAATAGCTAATTTTTCCTAAAACTCAAGTAACATTTGTGGACTGGGAAACTTCACCCGTCCATCCATATTGATGAGGGTGATAAGATAATGACGGAATTTTCCTTTTTACTTTTACTCTCTTTGAAAATACATATCACAGCTGCTCACGAAAAATAATATTTAAGTCTGAAACCTTGTATACAATGTTAACCCAAACTCCAAACGGTACTCAGTGAAGCATGGGGGAACCACTCCATGTAATTATAAACAGTCACTGGTTTGAGATCATGAATTCGAGATCTAAATACATTGATCTTATCTCAGTGACAACAGTATAGTGAAAAAATAAAAATTAATTGACTAAATGCCTGACAGATGTGTGTTGAAAATGAGATACTATGAAAACAGAATAAATACATAAAAGACAATAGTGAATCTGATTATGTGAAAGTAGAACAACTTCTAGAGGCCAGTAATCAAATAAATAGTAATGACATGTCAATTTAATTTGTATAGTACCAAATCACAGCAAATGTTATCTCATGACACTTACGCAGAGAGAATGACAGAGGGACATGTGTTACTGTTACATACAACAGTAACAACAGATAAACAACACTGGTGATTAGAAGGGAACTTTAGCCAATAACAGGTCCGGCCACTTTTTTTTCATCTCCGCGGGGGTGCATTGCTCCCAACCCACAATGTTCACCCTCTCACACACCTTATCCCACTCACAACATTTATTGTTTATACTGACACCACTGGACAGGCTGCCAAACAGAATCTGCTGTCACGCCTTCACCTCCCCGACCGGCACCTCCAGCTCACACGCTGTGAACCTCGTTTTCTTTGACATTCTTTTGCGAGTGCGGACAGCGAACACCCTATTTAAATAAATTTGTGTATTTATAGGTGGGCATAACGGGGGAGGGCCCGGTCGCTCCGACATCTGCGCTCAAATGCATGCTGATTGGGATGTATCAAGGAAACGTGCGTGGATTCCGGCACTCACACATATTGATACATCCGGATTTTTTTTGGTGCGAACGCAACTTTCGCGATTCTTGCGACCGCAGTTTTTTAGTATGAGATCCACGCAAGTATTGATACATGAGGCCCCTGGTCCCTTTGCAGAAAAACAGCCCCAAAAGATGATGTTTCCACCCCCATGGTTCACAGTAGGTATAGTGTTCTTTGGATGCAACTCAGTATTCTTTCTCCTCCACACACAACAAGTTGAGGTTTTACCAAAAAGTTCTATTTTGGTTTCATCTGACCATATGACATTCTCCCAATCTTCTTCTGGATCATCCAAATGCTCTCTCACAAACTTCAGGCAAGCCTGGACCTGTACTGTACTTTGGAGTGTGACTGTCTTTTAAACTGATAACGAGTTCAAACAGGTGCCATTAATACAGGTAATGAGTGGAGGACAGTGGAGTCTCTTAAAGAAGATGTTACAGGTCTGTAAAAGCCAGAAATCATGCTTGTTTGTTGCTGACCAAATACTTAATTAACTGAGGAATTTACCAATTAATTCATTAAAAATCCTACGATGTAATTTCCTGGAATCTTTTCCCATTTCTGTCTCTCATCGTTGAAGCATACCCATGATGAAAATTACAGGCCTCTTTTTTTAAGTGGGAGAACTTGCACAATTGGTGGCTGACTAAATACTTTTTTGCCCCACTGTAGTTATGGTTGAGGTCAGAAAATCAGCTCTCACTGGATTGTTTTGTTGCTGAGCATGAAGTGACTGGGATGAGGATGACCCTGCTTTGATCTGAGGCCATTTTTCTCAACAGGAAAATGGTGGTTGTCCACTTACGGTAGGGAATGAGTTCTTACCCCAACTGAAGGAGTTCAAGTATCATGGTATCAGAAACCTGAGGTAGGCAGGAGAATGGGAATAGTGTTATGTTTTGAACAGTGGCAAGGCTCTCAGTCTACCAGTCAGATCTGACCTATAACTGTGAAATTTCGGTCAAAAAATATGAACTCAAATGCATGTGTTCTCCTCCAGAGAGTAGCTGGCATCTCTCTTCGTCATAAGATGAAAGGTTCAGTCATCTGCGAAGGACTAAGAGTCAAACTGTTTCTCCTTTTTCAAGGATCTAGTTGGGATGCCACCTGGGTACCTCCCTTTGGAGATGTTCCAGACATGTCCAATTCTTCCCACTGATAACATTAACTGAGCAAGTTATGGAAGTGAAACCTTCAGGATTAGTGTGGATCACTGCATGCACCTAAAGCCCAAACAATTACATATACCTAACACTAAGTGGCACTATAGGCAATGTCAAAATGTTTAGGCTCCCACATACAGTTGCACAAAATTTTAAACATTATACATTATGAGATAGGCCAAGCCCATTTTGTTGTTCAATCAAATTAAAACATTGACAGACAAACTATGAATGCTCATGACAAAAAGTTATCAAAAGAATTTAGATACTGCAAATAATGCTGAAATTAGAAATGATGTGAGGCAGTCTAAACAGGAAAGGATGGAATATCTTGGAAACAAAGTCCTGTCATCACAATACTTTGGATTCTTAATCCCATGCCCCACTGAGTATTTTTTGCCAAATGGCAACATTTAGCTTTGAAGTGGCGTGAAAACAGTAAGTAAATCATATCTAATAATTCCAAACAATACACAATTTGGTACCATAATACATCACCCCACCCTGGCTGTAACAAACTAAAATTACATGTCTCAGCCACCAAGTGGTGCTAGCAAAGACTATTTTTCAAAAAGAAATGTACTTGAAGTCAATGAACCTTGCATAAGATTGCAAAAGCCTAAAATAATATATTTCGACCACTAAATGATGCTATAATCACAGTAAACGTCTTTTGAATCATAACTCCCACATGGAACATTTCACTTTATAAAACCATAAATGCCTGTATTTCCTAATATGATATGAATCTGTGGATGTAGGCCTGGTCCATATTTTCTTGAAAATGTTTTTCAAAAAAAATCCAAAAAATGCAAACCTAGTACTTGAAAGTACTCTTAAGATGTGCATGAAATGCACATAATACCTACAGACATGCTCAACCAGTAATTCTTAACCACGGGGCCCCAACTTGTATAGTGAGGGCCACAAAGAGGGCTGCAAACAACTTCCAGTTATGCACATGTTAGCATGCAAGATAGCATAGGGTTATCAATGTTTAGCTTCGGTGATCAATTGAAGACACGAAAGATGTTACTGTTATCCCTGAGCCGCTCAGTTACAATACAGCTTCCCACCACTTGATGGCAAACAACTAAAGACTTTTAGTAGACTATCTTTGAAGAAAGTCATACTTGTAACTTGGAGGTCAGATAAGACGAGAGTTAAAAACAATGGGGAAACCCAAGGATATGAGGAAAGCTGCAGCAGGATGGCACAACTGTTCTAAGAATGAACCAGAGGGGGGAATTCCCTACCTTAAGTGACATAGCTGAAAGTGATGGCAGTATGGAGGTAAGCAAGGCAGGTAGTTGAAGACAACTGTGTAGAGGAATAACATTGGGGATATTCACTTGGCTTGGTGTTGAAAGATGGAAATCTTTTTGATTGTTTGCAGGGATAAAGAGCAGAGGCTGCAGGCCTGCAGGATGAAAGAAAGAAATTAAATTGAATCTAAGAGGAGGAATTTCAAAAGGTGTTTGGAGGCTGTAGGTAACTCGAGAGGGAAAGAGGAAAGAAAGTGAGACTGTGATGCTTGAGTTTAAGGAACAAGTGATCCCTAAAAAAACGTGACCCTGGGATTCTTGAGCTACAGTGTTTGAGAGTATGTACCAGAGTCAATGTGGTGTTACAACTGCCAAAGGTTTGTTCATACAGCAAAGACATGGAAAGGCAAACAAAGGGGTGTTATGTGTAGTGGGGATCATGAATACAAGCAATGCAATTGTGAACAACCAAAATGCTGTAACAGTGGTGGTAATCATTGTGTGGCTTACAGGCAATGTTGAGTGATGAAAAGAGAAAGTGAAATACAGCAGATAAAAGTTCAGGATAAGATCACATATGCTGAGGCTGTGAAGATGCCGAGGCAGAAAGAAGGAAACAAGAGAAAAACAGAAGGAAGGAAATACACTAAAATATCTCAGGACAAGTAGGTGAGGAAGAGTAACAGCTGATTTAAAGAAGTTGATCATTGTCAAGGCTACGATGGAGTTTAAATCTAAAACTGAGAGAATTCAAATTATTGTAAAGGCAGCAGTTGACCATCTAAACACTAGGGGGCTAATATGGGAGGAGGTGAAGAATGATCTTAGTTAAAAAGCAAGTAAGAACAACAATGTGTTGGATAGCAAAAGCTGTTTCAGTATTTGAAAGAAACTGGATTCCTTCTTCTCATCGATTATAATGACACACTCTCCTGTCTAGATCACTGGCTCCCATTAAAACCAAAACAGTTTCATTTGGATTCTCAGCTCACTGGTACATTCCTGACCTCTATCAAATGACACAAATGTCAACTGGAAAGATTTCACAGGAAAACTGGCCAAACATTACACCTTCGTGCCTGTACAGACCATCTTCAACAGTATAAAGAAGCTCTCAATACAGCCCAGTTGACCTACTACTCAGAACTCATACACTCTAGCTCGACCACCCCCAAGAGTCCATCCTCCATGATCAACACACTTCTCGAATCCTGTGAAAACCCAACTGTTCTCTGTTCTCCCATATATCCCCAACACAACTGTCCACCCTCATGGCTGTTATGAACAGCTCCACCTGCACTCTGGACTGCATGCCATCCAAACTGGACTGCCATCTCCTAAATCATTACTACCATCATCAAAATCTCTCTCCACTCTGGTTCCATTCCATCTTCAATCAAACTGACTGCTGCCACTCCCATACTCAAAAAAACCAGGCTCACCATGATATTATGTCCAACTTCTGATTCATCTCCAACCTCCCCTAAATGTCTAAAATACTTGTCTATGTGTAGTATCCTCTTAAATGAAAAACCCCTCATCTCTCATAACCTATTTGAAAATTTCCACTCCAATTTGAGCCCAAAATAGAGCATTGACACAGCCCTCCTCAAAGTCAATAAAATCCTCCTCTGTCTCAGGCCACCTAAGTATCCTCATCCTCTTGGACCTCACAGCAGCATTCAAAACTATCAGTCACACCATCCTCCTTTTCTGCCTTTAATCCCTCAACATCACTGTCACTGCTCTCTCCTGGATAAAATCATACCTCACAAACAGACAACAGTTCATCAGCATAAATTTCTTCACCTTTTCCACAGCTCCTCTGTCTCGAGGCATCCCCACAGCTCAGTGCTTGGCACACTCCTTTTCATTCTCTACATGCTACCACTTTGCCATCACCACTGCAATTTATTCCAGTCTCACCAACTAAGAAATTAAATCATGGATGCAAGCAAAATACTTTCATCTGAACTGTGACAAATGTGAAAAACTCATCTGTCCCAAAATCCACACCTAAACCCTGTCCTCAACAACCACCACAGGCAAACCTGTCCAATATGTTTCTGCTCTTTAGGCTATGGTGCAGCGCGATACTTCAAGCTGTGGTACTTCACACCACTGATGAGCTAAATTCATAATAGGGTACTATGAACTCTTTCAGATATGAAGGTGCCTGACTATTGAGGGCTATGTATGTTTGAGGGAGAATTTTGAAAACAGTGTGACCTCCACTAATAGTTTTTGTAAAAAAAAATGAGCCGCAGCATTTTGGACCAGGAGAGTCAACCTGATGTAAGGGAAATTAAGTAATCTAGCCAAGAAGTGACAAAATAATAATTGGTAATAATCTAAATCTTACATGTACTGTATATATTGTAAGCTGAATCTGATAATGTAGGCCATGACTGTATTTGCTCATTAAAATTTTATGTGGAATTGCATAAAACACAAAAACATCCTTTTTGTTGTCCACATAACTTTGCACACATCATCTACAAAAGCTCATGACAAAACATTACTGAGATTATCAATATCATTAAAACTGCTAAATCCATAACAAAAGTACCTCCTGTACATTGCAGCAGCAATGGGAAATGATGCATAGCTTAGCAGCATTTGACTTTATTTACATGGAAGTATGGTCATACATGATTGATGACCCACTAAACATCTGTGCCCAATTTGGTACAATCTGACAATAGGTGGAACAGTGGCACAAAATTGAAAAACATACTTTTCAAACTCCTCTAAAGCTAAATGTTCAGGATGCACGAAAGATTACTCTTAAAATGTATATACACTGTTGATGAAAGTAATAATAATAAAACAGATATAAACCAAAAATGTATTCCAGCCAGGAAACATTCAGTGTCTTTGTAGCAACGGGTCCTATTAATATTCATCAAAGCTCAGTTTTTTCAGATACTCATATGACCCTGAAAAATTTTGTGCAAGGCCTGACTTCCATCATTATTACTAAACACAAGGTCTGAATAGCATCATGTAAGCTGGATGCCAAGTTTTGACTCGCCCAGGTCTTTAACCCCAATCTTACTTGCTTCAAGTCTAGTTTTTCTGTGTAACAAAGAATAATAACATGTCAAATCCAGTTAAAAGAACAGCAAAAAGGTATTTTTCCATTCCACTTTTACCACATATTCTCTGGTTTAATTGCTATTTTTCAGTCAATTTCTGCAATAACTGCAATCACAGCTGTTTGCTCGAATGTTAGAATTAAAACTTGCTAAACACTCTGCTAAACACAACTTTCCAAACAATTCTTGAGAGCAAAAATGCAGTGTTCAGTTCTTTTACTCTGTAGTCGTGTCCTGACACAGAGAAATATATGATAGATCCCACTAAATTTGACTATAGAGTAGTGATGATGGACTGTGACTGTACCTGCTCAGCAAAGACTGTGTGAAGGCAAATAAGACAAATTTCTGTCTGCCTTTCCAAACAGAGAACAGTGACCGAAGCCAATGGTTTTAATAATTTCTTGGTGTAAAACTGAAACTATAGTTCATCTACGTTGTTGGCCATAAAATTTTGATAATTAAGTTAAAGGATTGTAAAAACCTATAGGAAATGCAGAGATGATAATCCTTTGTGGGTCCTTCACAATACATAAGATGATTTAATTCAAAGTCCATAGAAGCATATTGATTATTGTTACAGATTTTAAACCAAATTCAGTCAATCAAATACAATTTTAGAATGTTTGTTTGTGTGTTTCTCTCATAGTTACATCACCATCTTCCATGCACTTTCATACCGAACCATCATGACAATGCGGCGCACTGGGGTTATCTTAGGTGTCATCTGGTCAACATGTGGCGTGTCAGCTCTGCTCATGGTGCAGTTCTTCGCCTCCACATTCATCATGATCCTCTTTGTTGTCTTCTTTGTTATCTCCTTGGTGATTATTTGCATCCTCTATATCTACATGTTTTTGCTGGCACGCATCCATGCCAAAAAAATAGCAGCTCTTTCCACCAGTGGCAGTGAGAAATGTCAGCGCCACCAGTGGTGGAGAAGGAACATGAGAGGAGCCTTGACACTAACCATCCTGTTTGGGGCATTTTTGGTGTGCTGGGCACCTTTTTTCCTCCACCTAATCATCATGAGTGTGTGCCCTATGAACCCATATTGTGAATGTTACCGATCGCTGTTCCAACTGCATGTGTTGCTGCTAATGAGCCATGCCCTCCTTGATCCAGCAATCTATGCCTTTCGCATTGCTGAGCTCAGACACACCCTCAGGAAAATTCTTCTTTGCTCAGAGTGAATGTAGTGCTCATCATTTCTTTTTTCATCTTTCATGTTAATCTGCTGTAAGAAGTCCTCCAGGGAGTGGTTGTTCGTACCCTAACCTTTCACCAAGCACAGCTGTGCTGTGTAACAGCTGCATTGCCAATCACGCCTTTCCTCCACACAGTTGTAGTTGCTATTGCTAGCATTTCAGCTGCATTGTGTTTTGCCTGCCTGTCTCTATTAACTTGTTCAAATTGTACTAATAGATAATTTTCTCTTTGTTAATTTGTATTATATACACTGTTTTTTTCTGTATGTTTTTGGTATCAGAGGTATGCACATTGTTGTTTTTTTGTGGGGGGGTGGGGTGGTAAATTGACTGAATTCATCTTTCCAGTCATGAGGAGACTTCCTGTCTGGCTCTATCTGCTTTGTGTAAATTGACATGCCTTTTGTCAAAAATAGGTTTTGTGTATTCCATGAGAAATGGCACACCGAGCCTTCTGCAACGAGCCGTGGTACTTCTGGTGGAAACTGAAGCACTATCTATAATTTGTCACCCTCACCCAGCCGCAGCCAGATCTGGTAGAAATTAGGGATTATATACATAGTATTTTCTGAGTGCCTATGCATTATATTTGAAACCATTGGTTATTTTTATCTATTTTATTTTTTTAACAAAACTCTTAAATCTCATACCTGGTAAGCAACACATTTAACATCTCTTGCAAAAACAAAAAATTCTTGGAGAACTCTTGAAACATTTTCAAATGTTATATGCACATTAAGCCCCAACGACACACATAGTTTAATTAGAAAAAAAATGTGGCTTTTGCTTTCTTTGTCTGCAGGGCATAGCAGCCTCCAGCGCAGTTCTTTATGTTTTGCTTCAACTCAAAACTCATATCCTGTTACGGATGGTAGACCAGATTTGGGTGAAGCTTGGATCATAAGTTTTTTTTTTTCTTTACTGAGCAAAGTTGGTTTATGTTGTTGTTTTTTTTAAACTGTCTCCACCCCAATCCTTCTTAACTATGGGATTTTGAAAATCTAAAACACTCCCTCACTCTGTGGTGAACTCCCATGGGTTATGGATTAAGTATGGACATAATTTATTGCTGGCCTCTATGAGGAGGCAATGCAAAACGTTAGACTTAGAAAACTAGGAAGCATGATGTCAGTGGTCAAGTGTGTGGTAAATAAACAGCGGCATGCAACCAATTATTTCGCCACAGTGTTTCTTCTTTTCAACCACACTGGTGACAGAACCATGTCTAGCATGACAGCTCCCTCTTGCACTGAAGTTGCATTACATTTGACACCTCAGTGTTAACCCTGCCCAGGGATAGGGTGTTCATATTAGGACATCCTTAGATCTCAGACCTCTGATGAAAAAGCATTAGGTGTCAGGAAAACCTATGTAAGGAGCCAGACCTCAGATAAAATGGCCTCAGACATAATGGCCTTGAGAGAAACAGCCTCAGAAATAAATGCCCTAGAAAAAAAGTCCTCGTGTTCAGTAGTAACTGCCTCATAAAAAATTGGTTTCATCAATTTATTTATTTCATGTTCAGCTGGGAACAACATGTGTTTTTATTCTCATACATTTTCAGAAGCAAAATGTTGCTTAGACAGTGATTTGCAATTCTGAAATGCACATGGAAGAACACCACCACACCAAAAACATTTTGGCTTCATCTCCATGCTCCGCCCAGTCATGGTCAGTGAGACACTTGGACTGTGAGCTGTTTCTGCCGCAAAACCCTCTCGGGTTTAACAAACACGTTGGATGGATACCATCCTAATACCTGCTTGGTTTACCTGCCTGTTTAATATCCAGCATGCCTGCATGCTCAGACTATCTGCCGACCTACTAACCTGTCCTGCTCCTTACCTGCCTGCGTACTGATCTACCCTGGCATACCTGATAGCCGCGCTCCCCCGCTCTGCTCTTCTCTGTTGTGCTGTCCTCACTACTTCTCTTACTGGATTACTAAATCCGTAATTGACCAGTATGTCTCTATTGATGGGTATAATTTGTACCATGCTGATCGCCCCAAGCGTGGTGGTGGTGTTGCTGTATATTCTAAGCACAAGTTTCGTATACAAGTTTTGATTTCTAATTCAATTCCTAAGCAATTTGAAATTCAGTCAAGTTATCCAAGGGGTGCAACCTTACATTTGTAGGATGTTACAGGCCCCAGTCTGCTACTAAGGAAACCCTGGCAACTCTATCTGATATACTCTCCAAATCACCTGACAATGAACTGGTCCTTTGTGGTGACCTAAATCTGGAATGGCTGTCTGCTGCACCAGATGAACTCAAGGTGTAGTGTAACGAAATGAATTTCACTGAGTTAAATGATTCACCTCCTCCCCAAAAATGTAAGTGTCCTGAGAAGTCCACTCTCATTGATGTTTTCATAAGTATACATCTGTCAGTGTTTTCCCCAATGATGTGAGTGATTATTGTGTCATAGCCTGTGTTATGGACACAAAAATTCCCAAGTCGTGAGTCGTTAACTCACCAAACGTGACACAAAGCATTTCATTGAACAGGGTTTTTTGCAAGATTTGTATCTCACTAACTGGTGCAGGGTTTCCCTTACACTTGATGCCTGGTTCTCTTTTCTTGATCTGCTTATTCCTATTATTGATAAGCATGCCCCACTTAAGAGGTACACGGTCAAGGGAAAGATGACCCCTGGTTCTCTGAAAACCTTACCAACCCTGTTTTATGAAAGAAACCTTATCTGTGCGAAAGCAAGGAAAACTAATTCAGAGTCACCTTGGGCCACCTTTAGATGTCTAAGGAATAAATAATAATAATGCACTGCCCAAGTTAAAAAGGCCAAATCCCGCTTTTTTCTTAATTTAACAACAGATAACTTAAACAACATCAGATTTTGGCAGACAATGAAATTTCTATCTCCATCTACTTCCTCTCGTCTTCCACCATGTATCATTTGTGACACAACAGTCTGTGACAAAGCTGAGATGCTCGATTGCTTTAATAAGCACTTTTTCTCATCTGTTTTCTTCCCCTCCTAAAGGGTGGTGAGCCGTCAAGCCTAAACAAGCACAGATCCATCTCTAAATTGTCCCCCTTAGCCAAAATTCTGAAAAGCCTGATAAGTGACCAACTAAAATCGTACCTACACCAAAAATTTTTCCTGTCTTGCTTTCAATCTGGTTTTAGGAAGGCACACAGTACAGTTAGATAGATAGATGGACATCTGTCTCAGGCTGTTGAGTGCCAGCAGGCTGCTTTCAACCACAAAGAAACCCAACTTCTTCAGCTGAGACCTGTTCTCAAAGCAGAAAAAAACTAAATGATCGTCTTCTCTAAATCTAAAAAGAATCAAGAGTCCCTGCGTTTTGTTCATGTTTCAGAGAATTGCCACTGAACCCGTTTCCATGTTCAAATAGCTTGGTATCACTCTTGATGATGAATCGACTTTTAAGCCACACATTTAGATCCTGGCAAAGACGCTGAAAGCTATGTTGGGTTGTTGTTTTTTTTTAGAAATAGAACATGTTTCTCCTGTCACTCCAGGAAAAGGATTGTGGCTTCCACGTTTCTACCAGTGCTTGATTACGGTGATGTGCTGTATATGAATGCCTGCTCCACTTCATTGCACATGTTGGATGCCTGGTATAATGGTGCACTAAGGGTCATTACTGGTTGTAGAACACTCACTCACCACTGCATTTTATATGAGAAGGTAGGGTCCCTGTCAGCTCGATGGCTCCACCATTGGTATGTCTGTATCTACAAAGCTCTAGTTGGTCTGTTACCCTCATATCTCTGTACATTCCTGACCATCACATCACACACATCCTACAGCTTGCACTCTCAGGACTTTCTGACCACCTTCGTCCCACAAGCTCACACTGAGTTTGGGAAGAGGGCATTTGCTTACACTGCTCCTTCAACCTGCAATGGACTCCAAAAACCTCTCAAACTCCAAACTCTCACAACCATATGGGAGTGTGCAAATGCTTTCATGCCTGATCCCTGGTAACGGAATTCTACCTGATTCCTGTTTTTCAATCTCTGCCTGACTATGCTACCCTTCTCTTTGTTTCTTCTTTCCCTTTCATCCTTTGCTTCCCCCCTCCATCCCTGGCAACTAACATTAACCTCCCCCCTGGCTACTAACAATGCTAACCATCCCTGGCCACAAACAATGCCCCCCACTGCTTAATTGCTGTTTCTCTTATATTTCTTTTGTCCTTTCTTCTTGTTGTCTAACTATGGTTGTACTTGATTTATGTTTGTATGTTGTTCTTTTATGTCAGGCGATGCTCGGAAAAAAGCTCCTGGAGCTCAAGCTACTTCCTGGTTAAATAAAGGCTAAATAAATAAAATCCAGTCTCTCACTATTAATAATGACGACATCCTGAGACAATCTGCTTTCTGTGGCTTCAATCCCACAGAAGTTGTAAGAACAATCTCAATGTTTGATGTCAATAGTGAAACTATGGACCATATGTGAAAAAATGACCATGAAATTGACATAAAAACTACATATAATCCCAACAGAAAAGTATTGTAAATCCAAAAATATATACATTTTGTTGAAACCACAGTGATGTTTTGTAAACTATGAAACAGAATGTATTTGACAATAGTCAACATTCATTTGACAATAGTAAAGAGTACTTGACAAAAACAAAATGTGATTATAATCAAATGTGTTTGTAAATCTACAAATATTAGTAACAAAAACTGAGAAATACTGTAATACTCATAACAAAACAATATTGTTAATGTGACACACATTTTGGCGGAATGATGGTGTAGTGTTTAGCGCTGTCACCTCACAGCAAGACGATTCCGGGTTCGAGTCCTGGCTCGGGCACGGGATCTTTCTGTGTGGAGTTAGCATGTTCTCCCTGTGCCTGCGTGGGTTCTCTCCGGTACTCTGGCTTCTTCCCACCGTCCAAAGACATGCAATTGGGGACTAGGCAGACTGAATACTCTAAATTGACTGTAGGTATGAATGTGAGTGTGAATGGTTGTTTGTCTATATACACACGTGGACAAAATTGTTGGTACCCTTCGGTTAAAGAAAGAAAAACCCACAATGGTCACTGAAATAATTTGAAACTGACAAAAGTAATAATAAATAAAAATTTACTGAAAATTAACTAATGAAAATCAAACATTGCTTTTGAATTGTGGTTCAACAGAATAATTTTAAAAAACAAACTAATGAAACTGACCTGGACAAAAATGATGGTACCCTTAACTTGATGTTTTGTTGCACAACCTTTTGAGGCAATCACTGCAATCAAGCAATTTCTGTAATTCTCAATGAGACTTCTGCACCTGTCGACAGGTATTTTGGCCCACTCCTCGTGAGCAAACTGCTCCAGGTGTCTCAGGTTTGAAGGGTGCCTTCTCCAGACCACTTGTTTCAGCTCCTTCCACAGATGTTCAATAGGATTTAGATCAGGGCTCATAGACGGCCACTTCAGAATCGTCCAATGTTTTGTTCTTAGCCATTCTTGGGTGTTTTTAGCTGTGTGTTTTGGGTTATTATCCTGTTGGAGCACCCATGACCTGCAACTGAGACCAAGCTTTCTGACACTGGGCAGCACATTTCGCTCCAGAATGCCTTGATAGTCTAATGGAAGGGTACCAACAATTTTGTCCACGTGTGTGTGTTGGCCCTGCGATGGACTGGCGAGCTGTCTAGGGGGTCTCGCCCGTAGCTGCTGGGATAGGCTCCAGCCCCCCCACGACCCTTACCAGGAGTAAGCGGAAGAAAATGGATGGATGGATGGATGGATGGATGGATGGATGGACAACCATTTTTTAAAACCTATATTTTTCATTAGTTCTTTGAAAAATATAAAAAAGTGTAAGTCACTTTACAAGTTCATGCTGTACTTTAAACATGACTGATGAAAAATTTTAAATTGAGTACATATAAATGTGAACCTGGGAGGTTGTCCTTTGGCCTATTCATATATAACAAATATAAGCTACAATAATAATAACATTTTTTGGAAAAATGTTTGCTTCTCCCCCAGCCCAGAGCCACATCCCTTTCTCTCCACATTCATTTTCCCACTCAGTTCAATCACTTACCCTAACACTTATGTTGAATCCTATTTCTTGCCTGCCTTTTTTGTTTCTATTAGACCAGGGATGGGCAACTGGTGACCCGTGGGCCGCACGCGGTCCGCACCCTCACTTAGTGCAGCCCTTTGATTAATTTTTGAAAATGCTAAACATGTGCACCAGATGTCTCCTCCAATGCAGACGCCGCCTCGTGCACGTTTCTACCGGTCTTCTCCACCAGAAGGTAGAAAAGCGCTATGTAAAAATTGAGTCCATTAACCATTTTACCATTTACCATACACCAGATGCACACACACCCAGAGGTGTAATTGTGTGTGTGCATGTCTATCGAGTTGTTGCACATGTGAGAGGGAGAGGAGAGATCCTGAATTAGCACAAAAAGTGGCGTTCACAGCAAATTTGTAAACTAATACAGAAGAAAATTTGTATCATAATTCAAATGAAAGTGGAGTAACAGAAATTCATTTTCATTTTTAGAATAGTGCTGCATTTTTTTATTCATAAATAAAATTTATGATAATCTAAACTGCATTTTCTTCTTTTTCAAGGCTGCTCATTCTGTGACTTGATTTTATATATGTATGTATGTATTATGTAAGTATGTATGTAAATGTAAAAAAAAAAGGCCACTATAGGATGTAATTTTCAAAAGATATGGAAGCAAATTTGTATCATAATTCAAATTACAATACAAAAATGCATTTTCATTTTCAGATAAATGCATTTTTGGACTAAATAAATGAAATTAATAATACATAGTCCAAACTGCATTTTGATTTTGATTTTTCAAGCTGCTTATTCAGTTACTCAATTAAATAGGCCATAAAAGATTTAACTTTCAAAATATTCCGCCTTATTTTAAAATTCAAAGTGTCTTGTGAGAGCGCGAGCAGCGGTTGGGGCGAGAGAACACCGTGAACAGCAAACGCCTTGTTAACGGCTGTGTCTGACTTCATCACCAGCAAACAGAGCGGGGGCTGCAGGTGAGATAATGGAGCAAAGTAGAGCGGAAGACGATTTTTTTGAAAAACGTACAATTTTACGTACGTGGGATGGTACTGGCTCTTAGCCAATAGCATTTTGACAGGCAACTTCCGGTCAAGCTGACTCACAGGTTCTTGTGGTGGTGGGGGGGGGGGGGGGGGGGGCAGTGGCTACAGTCATCACCCCTTTTTACAGTCCCTTTATTCAAGAACATGTGGCCACTTGAATTCAGGCTTTGAAAAGGGGTGCAAAAGACATTTTTTCAGCTGGACTAATTGTCACATCTCTGAATTAATCTCTTGATCTGGTTGAGTTGGCACAACAACAACAAAGTTCGAACTCACGTATGGGATCTTCTGTGTTCAATTTGTAAATAAATACAATGGTGAGGAAAGGAAAAGCATGGATTGACCACTGAAGCAAACAATCCAATTTATTTTGCAGTTCACCAAGAGAAAAATCAGAATCCAATAGATTCAGTTCAGTCAAGGTAAGAAAAAAGATAGGATCGGTAAAAAATCAGGATTGGCAATTGCTCATAATTAAAAAAAATCAGGATCGGATCGGGACCAAAAAATGTGATCGGGACAACCCTAACTTTTTGTTGAACCCCTGCCATCTGCACTTGGGTCCTGTTTCCCCGCCTAACCTTCTTGACAGAATAATCTGATCATAAGGGGACCTGGCAGACAGCTTCCCCCTGCATGATGACTCATTTTGAGTATTTTTCCTTTTTGGCTGAAAGAACTAAAAAGGAATATCCTGTGAAAAACTTTAGGGGTACCCAGCTGAATGGGGGGGGGGGGGGGGGGGGTGCTCTCAGTCCAAAAGCTAACAAGGCAGCTCAAGGCCTGTCCAGGACAGCCAGAAGCTCCCAGCCTGCTAGCAGTGGGCCAGTTAGCCACCCTCCTGCAAAGCTCCAGCCACGTCCATTCCCCATTCTAGTCAAGCTGCTCCCACCTTCGAACACCATTCCTGTTCCAGCGTTGAGGGATACAGCACCTAGCTCTGTGGTGGAGGTCAGGGCACCGAGAAGGAGGAGGCGAGGACGCCAATCCTCAAGCTCTGGTGCATCTGAGCTCGTGGCCTGTTCCGGTGGTGGGGAACCTGACTGGCATCACACCTGTCTTGGCAGATGCCGACCCTGTGCCAGCACCAAGGGTCTTCTCAGACGCTGTGCCTGTGGTCATCATGGCCCCAGGGCCAATGCCTTCCCTAAACCTGTACCTCTCTGCTCGGCCCCCGGGCTGCCCCCCAAGACCCCCACCACCTTCCTAAGTTTGTCTTTGCTCGGTGGGGCTGTCTGGGAGCCAGCCCTTAAAGGAAGGGTACTGTCATGATCCTTGTCTCATGTTCCTGTTTTACTTTGTAGTTAGTGTCCTGTCTTCCTGTGCTCTCACCCGTGATTACCTCATGTGTCTCAGCTGTGTTTGCAAATTTAGCCTCTGGGTTTCCCATTGTCTTACATCGAATCATTGTGTTTATGCTTGGTTTTGTAATGTCATGTTCACAGCTCCTCAGTGTGTCCAGTACGTTTTGTTTTCAGCCTTGTTTTAGGTGTTACTTTGTACTCGGACTTGGGCTGGTTGACCACTTTGTTTAATACTTTGTTTTCTTCCATTAACCTTTGTACACCTTGCATTGTTACTTTGCTTTTTGATTAAATACTTTTTGTTGAACCCCTTCATGAAAGCCTTGATTTGGTGGCCTCCATGGCCTGAATGGGGGGTAGGCCTACCTGACCCTGGGGCCAGAGGTCATACACCTTCCACCACCACGCTGAGAAGAACTCTTTCGATCGGGTTGAAAAATGGAGAGTATGGGTGAAGGAATAGCACTGTGAATGATCTTGAAACCAGTTGTGGACCAAAACTGCACAGTTAAATGACACATTGTCCCAGATGATGATGTATAGGTGAGCTTGGTCTCAAGCTGCAACAATGTTGTGCAAATGGTCCAGAAATATGAGGATGTGAGCTGTGTTGTAAGGGCCCAGTTGGGCATGACGGATGAGGACCCCATTCTGTGCAATAGCAGTGCAAAGGGTGGATGTTACCCCCCCACACTGCATCGGGACATTGAAGATGGTCCTGTGGCCAGTGATCTTTCTTACTGTTCTGCTTGCCTTGGTTAGGTTGAACCCTGCCTCATCTATAAATATGAATTTGTGATGGATTTCACCAGCATCCATCTCCAAAACCCATCTCCCCACTGCTTGGCCAGGGAAATAAATTGCACATCCTGTTCAGTTGCAAGACAGCTCTGGTTCAGGATCGGTACAGGTGGAGGCATGACTAGGTCCTGTGATAGCTGGCTGAAATCCTTGAAGGCAGGAAGTGGGCAAAGACCATTCTTCAACAGTACGGAAGCAGATTCATTTTGTTGGACAAGGGGTGGGGGCTCAGAACATCGCCCAGAGGGAGAAAGGATCACTGCTAACATCTGGCAGCTCAAGTTCCCACCAGAGATAACTACGAGCTCTCTGAGACTAGACATCACCCTGTGGTTGCCCTCAGTTCAAACAGTTATCCTGGCAGAACTTACTGTCCAATGGAAAGGAGGAATGGAGGCAGCTTTTGAAAGGAAGAAGGACAAGTACACTGAGCTGGCAGCTGGCAGCTGAGTGTCGAGAGGCAGACTGTTATCTGCCCTGTAGAGGTTGGCTGCAGGGGGTTTATCGGAACGTCCATCCAGCGCCTCCTGAGTTATGTAGGAGTGTCTGAGCTAAAACTGAAGAAGGCTTTAAAGGACTTGGCAGATGAGGCAGAAAGAGCGATGTTGTGCCAACACAACCAGGAGAAGAGATTAATTCAGAGATTTTACAACTAATCCATCTGAAGAAAGGACTTTAGGCCTTTGAGGCCTAACACCCCTTTCTGAAGCCTGCATTAGGAGTGACCACACGCTTTTAAAACAAAGGGTCGTAAAAAGGGGGATCATCTCTGGCCATTGACCCCCCTAAAACTCGCAACCCGCTTGACCGGAAGTTTGCGTGCCACACTACCATTGGCTGAGAGCCAGCACCAACCCACGGGAAGTGACATCACTGGCCTGACTATATAAAACACCCAGTCAAGAAAGACCCGGCCTCTTCGGCTGTTCTCTTTGGACCTCTTCGCACCTCGGCCTGGAGGTACAGAGACGGCGAGAACTCTGCAAGCGGACACCTCTCCCCCCTGTCCCCTCACCGAGACAAGACACCTTTGAGCCACGCTACCCGCGTGAACTGGTCCCCTGGTGAACGAAAGCTCGGCCAAGCTTGTTCACCCCTCCACCAGTAAACTTCAGCAGATCCTTGCAGGCTGCCCACCACTGTTTCTGTGAACCTCCGAACCAAGCCCGACCCGTGCTCTGGATCAGCGGAGATTGAATTCCTTATCGTCCCATCGGATCAAGTAAAGATTCCCCTAACTCGGCATTTTCTGGGCAGAGAAATAGCTTTGTTGTGTTTATATAGTGTCTATGAATGCACTGTTTCGTGACGGAAGTCCTGTGAACAGCAGACACTATTATATGGCATGGTTAAATGTTACATGAATACTGCATTAACTTGCACATTGGCCCTCATTTATCAAACAAGCGTACAAACAAGCAGAAATGAGCAGAGAAATAAGCGTACAACAGGACTCACATGAGATTTATGAAACGTGTATCAAACCAATCCCAGCGAAAGAATGAGTGGCTGTTGATGAATTCAGCGGCTGAAATCTATTGGAATTATCATATCATGGCCTCTATAAATGGATTAGAAGCCGCACCACCTAGAGTTTATGACCTGGAAAGACGTAGGCCGGCAGAGAAAAAACTTTACAGAGGCTGAAGTGGAAACACTCACCAGTCTGGTAGACATGCACCGTTTAGTATTGTTTGGTAGCCTGAAATCAGGTGTAAAAGGCAAGCAAAACAAATTTGGTGTGGGAGAAATTACAGCTATGTGGGCATAAGTGATAGTGTGAGTGAGAGTGTATGTGTGCGTGAGTGATAGTGTGAGTGAGAGAAAGAGTGATAATGTATGTGCATGAGTGATAGTGTGAGTGAGTGATAGTGTACGTGTGCGTGAGTGATAGTGTGTGCATGCGTGCATGTGTGAGTGATAGTGTGTGCATGCTTGAGTGTGTGTCTGCGGCTTGAGTACATGCGTGCATGCTCAGACAAAATCCCATTTGAAACCATTCAGCTTTCTGATGAGTGTGCAGTTGTGGGTTAACTGAGGTACCTTCTTCACCATCCTTCTTGCTTTAGTGCCTCTCTCTGGATTCATGTCACATCTGAATTTAGTTAATAACTAAAGTGAATTAACATTAGCTTACTAATTTCATCAGTCTGGCACACACAACACGAACTGTGAAATTAAAATATTCTAGAAAGGTCTTTGAACTTAAATCTCACTGCAGTAGTCACATTTTTTCATATTCTTGAAAAAGAAGTCAGTTTTTAAAGTAGCTTAAATTTCAGCCGCAATAAATGTTTTTACCAAAAGAAACAAAGTAGTAATAAATTAATATTTATGCTGAGAGTTCTGTCTTTTTATTTTTGTCCTCTTTTGTACCGTGGTGCTGCTGCAGCACGGTGCTATCTGCCTCTGGTCCTGATACAGTCAATGTGTGGTAGTTCAAGCTAGCAGAGGAGGAGAGGAGGAAGTTAGATCAACACAGAGTGAACAGCGCAAAAAACACTCACCCTGTTTCTGAGTAGTGACTATGGAGCAAAGAGCACTCACTACTACTCATTTATATTTACAAAGCCTTTAAAATTTACTTTTTACCAACAACATGCTTTTTATGGCACTAATATTAGCTAGTGTAGGAATTTTTCAACAAGTCATCATTAATCAATCAGAAGGACCCACAGAGTATATGTATTGCGCTGTTCCAAATCCGGAGAGGACACCTTCCAGTTGGTTCAAAAGAATTTATTCAGATTAACAGGAAAGAAAACAGAGCTCTGGAGATCGTCTTCCCCTATGCTGGAGTCAGCATACGCAGATGCGTCGTCCCTGGCGTTGGGGCAAGAAGTCCAACGATCTAACTATCTTCTCCAGTTTTTCTGTGTTACAGGGAGGTGCTTATGTGATCGCTTCTGCGTGCAAGTGTGTATTTTTGATCTTCATGTCTGTTGCAGGATCTTCTGTCTGACCCCATGCCAGTCCCTTCTGGTCCATCGTGGCCTTGTTGTTGCAGCTGTGAAGATTAAAACCTCTTTCCGATTTACGGCCATGCTCTTATCTTTCACGGCCTCATCCTACCACAGAAATTCTTGTGGACTCTGTTCTGACTTAATTGGCTTGAGGGAGTGATGCTAGCATGAGCTACACTCCCGCTATTCCCTGTTGTGACCTTTTCACCTGTCCACTCTTAAACAGTCTGGTCTGTGCTTCACTGCTGATAGTAAGTGTTTTTCTGTTGTCTTATATCTTGGAATTTCTATCTGTGTTGTCTCCAGTATTTATAAGTTCCTTCCTAGAGTCGCAATGGCACCAATTAATCCTGGTGCTTTGGAGATTTGTGGGACCCCTCTGTAAAACACCTTTTACTACTTCCAGATGTTCACGAGGTAAAATAAGGTGACTTGCAGCTAAGTCATCGATTCTGCCTGGGATGCATGTGCAGGAGATCCCGGTACCGCTACTAACACTAAAGAAATACATTGATGAACTAAATACAGTGTTGGAACCTTTCCTAACTCTTTGGGAACTGCCACAGAAACATCTTTATTACAACTACCTTGTGTGTCCTACACTCTATTTTAAGTGAATGTATGTATATATTTAACTACAGTTTAAGCAAATATATATAAATTTGTCTACACTAGATAGCATAACAAAATTGCAATATGAAGCTTTTCAATAGCCCGATTGTAACACTGTTCTACAAGGCAATTATTTGACAATTAAACTGAAGAAAATCTCAATTATCTTTTCATTTCATTTCCTTGACAGGAATAATGCTATGCCATGGCCTAACAACAAATTTTAGCCAGAAAATAAAAGAAAATCTTAGCTGTGTTCCCCTTGTCTTTTTTCACACACTTTTTTCACCTTCCCAAGATGCATGCAAGAAAGAGAGAGTGCAATGTGACTAGAAGGACAGTTGGGGAGAAATTTGTTTCTGAGGTGAACAGACGGGATTTGCCTCGTGCACAAATTTCTTAGCGCGGCACTTTCCCATCCAGTCTGAATTTAGCATAACGATGTTGAATTCACTAGTAAAGTTATTTCAGTTCCCATTAACACTAAAGTAAGTCTCTTTGGGGTTTCGGATGGGGTGTGACAAGGAGCAGGGGAGTGATTGAGGGGATTGGATGGAAGGCCCAAAGAAAGAGAGTTTAAATTTCAGCCCGGATGGCTGTGATTGGTCAGATTATTTGCGGTTTTGCAGGCGCTAGAGAGAATGGATTTATTTGGTTCCTTTTTTCTCTTCTGTGTAGGTCTTAATATAGGACCCTAACTGTAATGTTCTTATTCTGCTAAGAATAAAACTAGCTGTTTATTCACACTGTTCAGACACTTGTTGTCCCGACTTCATACATTCACTCACTCAGTGGCCTACTGAGGTTACACTGCCACCTTTGGGCGATACCATTAATAGCACTTGTTATTACAATAACCACTATCTAAATATCCATCCATCCATTTTCCTCCCCTTATTCCTGTTAAGGTTTGTGGGGGGGGTGGAGCCTTTCCCAGCGGCTATGGGCGAGAGGTGGGGTGCACCCTGGACGGGTCACCAGTTCATCGCAGGGCCAACATGTATAGACAAACAACCATTCACACCCACAGTCAATTTGGAGATCCAATCAGCCTAGTCCCCAATTGCATATCTTTGGACAGTGGGAAGAAGCCAGAGTACCCGGAAGAACCCATGCAGGAACAGGGAGAGCATGCAGACTCCACGCAGAAAGATACTGTGCCCAAGCCAGGACTCGAACTTCGAACCTTCATGCTGTGAGACGACAGTGCTAACCACTACACCACCGTGTCACCTCCATCTAAATATGTTGGAAAATGATAAATTTTTCTAAACATAGACCATATCTTTAAGAGCTGAAATAATTATTTTGAGTATTATTATTTTTATCAAGTCAGAACCAAAATATTTTGATCTACTTTCAGCTTCTGATACACAAGTATTTTCGACTTCCTGATTTTGTATCACTGCAGTTGAATATATTTGGGTTTTGGAGTATTGGTAAACACCTCAAGACATCATTTTGAGCTGTGTAGATAAATTTATTCATATATTTGCTTTAACTGTAGATTAATCTATACATATATATTTGCTTAAACTACTTCTATTTACAGAGTGGACACAGGTGAAAAGGTC
Organism: Aulostomus chinensis; assembly: GCF_037954235.1. Taxonomy (NCBI): domain Eukaryota; kingdom Metazoa; phylum Chordata; class Actinopteri; order Syngnathiformes; family Aulostomidae; genus Aulostomus; species Aulostomus chinensis. Next base: position 22,879,951 of record NC_141330.1, read on the forward strand.
ACGACAGGGAATAGCAGGAGTGTAGCTCATGGCTAGCATCACTCCCTCAAGCTAATTAAGCTAGAACAGAGTCCACAGAATTTCTACAGTAGCATGAAGTAGTGGGAGTCAGAAGTAGATAAGAGCAAGGTCATGAATCAGGGAAAAGAGAGGTTGTGATCTTCACAGATGCAACAAGAAGTCTACGATGGGAACAGATGGTGCTGGCACGTGGTCAGACAGAAGATTCTGCAAAATAACATGAAGATCAAAAATACACACTTGCACGCAGAAGCGATCACATAAGCACCTCCTTGTAACACATAAAACTGGAGAAGATAGTTAGATAGTCGGACTTCTTGCCCCAACGCCAGGGACAACGCATCTGCGTATGCTGACTCCAGGATAGGGGAAGACGACCTCCAGAGCTCTGTATTCTTTCCTGTTAATCTGAATAAATTCTTCTGAACTAACTAGAAGGTGTCCTCTTCAGATTTTGAACAGCGCAATATATACTCTGTGGGTCCTTCTGACTGATTAACGATGACCTGTTGAAAAATTCCTACAGCTGTTATGCCTTATTTATCTGCCACAGGAATAAATAAAGTTTTCTGAATCTGTTATGATTATCTTTTCAAATAGTGTGACAATAAGACCATCTGAGACACTGTTGTGGCGATTCCCAACCTGCGGACCCTGGCCCACAGATGGACCGTGAGGGCATTGCCGGTGGTCTCCCAAATACTTGGCTAAACACTATTTTTTTTAATTGAATAGTAAGGCTGATGTTAGAAAATGGTAGTGATACTATGTTTTGAAAATGCATGTAGCCCACCCATCCTAACACTTAACATGACTACTGTTAGACTGTGTGTGGCCAGCTGGGTGGGCCACAAACATTTTCAATATTTTCAAGTGGGCCCTAATGTTGAGAAACTTGTGAGCCACTGCATTGTTAAAAACGATTTTCATAAATGCTTTGGTCTGAATCCCTTTTGTAGGATGTTGGTCCTGAAGCACAGCAGACATTGAGTGAGCAACTCGACATGGTGGTCTATGTCATCCAACGCGAAGGAGCTGAGCCTACAGATAACCTATGGGATGTCAAAATTATCATAAAGGGGGTGGAAGTGCTGTAGGACATGAAGGACATGGCAAATTGTTGTGCACTCCTCCTTGGGCTTATCTACTGCCTAAATCTGAAGTACCCGAGCAACCTCAAATAAAACTTTGAATTCATTCAGAAGGTATTTATGGACACAGATGGACAGAAACTGTCACAGAAGGTGTAGGTCCTCAAAGGCAAACAATACGAGTAAGGGACAGGAGTTCACCATGTGCTTGCACCAGTACCTTTGACTTCTAGCAGTTGAACTGCACTATAATACAGTCAGCGACAGATTTTTTTTCTTTGCTATTTTTTTAAAACTTTTTTTTATTACTAACCAGTTAACCAACTGTCCCCCCTGGCATCTTTATAAGCTTTTGCAGTTCTGTAGGATAGAGTTATTAGCGTTATTGTTGGAAAGGTTATAAGTGAACTTTAAATTATGTTCCAGAACATCAATGGTGGCTCATTGTTACCCAACACCTCATTGGTGCACTTTGTTCCTAATTTGTTTACATGTGCTTATTTTCAGAGAGACACCGACAGAGACAGAGACACAAAGAGACTGTCACAAGGTAAGTGCGGAAACAGGACCCAAACGCAGACCGCAGGCGATGGAGTTCAACAAAAGTATTGAATTATCAAAAAAGGCAAAGTAACAACTCAGGTAGTTCAAAGTTCAATGGAAGGCAAAAACAAAGTAGTAAACAAAGCGGTCAACAGGCCTAAGTCCTGGATGGGTAAAAAGTACAATGAAACCAAGCGAAAAAATAAGACTGAAAACTAGTGATGGGCAAATGATACCGAGGCTTTGGAGCTTGTGTCACTCTTCCTGAAGCGGAGTGATTCTAAACGCTGTGTCGGAGCTTGTATCAAAACACCAGTGTCACGTGACTGATGACATTCAAAGCTTCGAACATCATTGTATGCCACATGGAGTTTGTGAATGCTGCTTCTTTTGTATCTCTGCCTCAGATGGGCATCGAGGTAAAAAAAAAAAAAAAGCTTTAAATAATATTACTTTCACAGAAGATGAACACATACCAAATTTTTGAATAAGCATATTAGCTTGTGCATACAACAAACAATACTGCCTATAAATGTCACAGTTATCAGACAGGGCATCAGTGATGTAGTCTCCTATATTTAGCCTGGAGTGTTCCAGACTGGGACAAATTTGAAGTTATCGGTTCTTTATCTGCCTTACTTCTGATAATCATGTTACTCTTCTTTGCGTTATATTTGATGTCAAAGTCAAAACAATATTGAGCGCACATTCTTAATAGCTGTTGAAAACCAGCACTGTATGGGCAAAAGACCACCAAATCATCTGCATACATCAGGGGATTAATGATGTGGTCACCAATCATGCAGCCTGTTTTACAACTGTTTAACAGCTTTGATGATCCATCCATATAGATGTTAAAAGGGTAAGGGGATAACAAACTACCCTGCCTGACTCCATTTCTAACATTAAATCAATCATTGGGAGCAGGTGTGTTAAAGTTGCCACCAGCCCATGAAAGCTGGTTGTTTTCAACTCAAATCCAGAACTCCCCTGGAGGCTCCTTGTCAAGTCATGTTAGTCTTGGATAGGCTATTTTGGATACTGTGTTGCAGTCTATCCATGACGGGTCAAGTTCAGCACTTGTCTTGGTCTCAGAAGATGAATCCTGTAGTTAGAGCTGATGACAAAGCGCGCCCTTCCTTCCGTCACCTACCCATGTTCCGGCATGTACCGCAGCCATTTATAGCACAAGAGCATTTTCAGCCGCTTCCTCGTCAATGGTCGTTGCCCCCCCAATTGATTGCGCTGCTGTTACCGCCAAAAACACCACACCAGAGCATACGCGAGACAGATGCGCGTGCCGTGGAGGTGTCATGCGGTTTAGATCAAATCTCTGTTCGTGTGGATCTCTTCCAGCTGCGCGCATGGTCTGTCCCATCGCTGTTCAAACTGGGCTCATGCCAGGCCAGCAAGATCACCCCTCGCTTCCTGTATTTCCATCACAGACTGACGGAGTGCGACGGAGAGTCCCAGGTAGAGGCACCCACTATCATCTTTCCTCACTTACCGTTCGCTTTCGCTACCTCGATTAAGTTTGTTTCAGTTTGGATATCTGGGTTTGGATAGTCGCGAATGATCAGGGACCGTCTACAACTTACTTGCAAAAAATGTGAAAAGATTTTTTTCCTCAAAAGCTGCTCTGCCATGTGACACGGTGCCAAATATTATTACCAAAGAGACAAATGGGAAACACCTCTTTAATGGGATTTACAGCTTGTCTATAATTATATTCATATTTAGGGGAAAAAAACAGGGTTTTATCTCAGTAGCTCCTAATTCATGTGATGCAGTGACTCCAAAGTCAGGCCAGATAATTTACTCAAGGGACAAATGGGAAATGACTGTTATTGCGTTGTCTATAGTTATATTAATGTGGAAAATTCAGCATTTTTTTTCAATAACTCCTAGGTGATGTGACCCAGTGCATCACATTGGATGTGGATTTATATTATATTGTTGTTGTTGTTGTTGTGTTTTTTTGTTTTTTTTTTTAAATTGTGAACGCAATAAGGGGCTTCTGATGGCTGGGGTCCGTTTCACAAAGCAAGTTCTAATCCTGATCTCCGAGTTGATCTACCCTAAGATAGAAAACTCAGAATTTTCGGTTTCAGAACAGCGGATTTGAATCAGTTTGATCAACTCGGAGTAGGTTCACCTGGGGTAAAGCGCGATCACGACAACTCTAAAAAACCAGCATAAATGGAGCCCCGATTCACCGAGTCACCATGGCGACGGAGAAGCGGAGAGCTTCGTTTTTTACGTCAGTGGAGTCGGAAATCTTGATGCGATCATATGAAGAGTTCCAACACGCGTTAAAAAAGAAGTGCAACACCACTGTAGCTGCAAAAGAGAGAGAGATGGCGTGGAAGAACATTGCTGCTCGGGTCAATGCGTGAGTTTAAATGTAGTCCTTTGCAATCATGATTATCATGGAGGAAGCTGCTTACATGGTAGCGCATTAATTTATATCGTTTGGATGCAATACCGCGGGGGAGAAACGCACTTGGCAGCAACTTAAAATGAAGCATAAAAACATTATTCAAACAGGTAAGACCATCTCATGGGGTACCCCATGTTCTGCATTGTAAATTAAATATTAAGTGGCTGTTTGACTGTGTACAATAGTTGTTTTATCCCCAACATAATGCTGGTTTCATACACAAATGTCTTTTCATCGATATTCATGTTCTGTTAAATAATTAAGCCTATTTAAACAAACACAGACTTCTACTCAGCCAACAGAAAGAAGGCAGATGCCCCTAAAACGGGTGGTGGCCCAGCACCAGCCCCTCTAACAGAGGCACGGGAGCTGGCCCTAAGCCAGAGTGTAGGAAGGCCAGTGGCTGAAGGAGGTCATCCTTAGAACCCAACCCCCAAGACACTAGTGCCTTCATAAAATGTAATATGGCGCTTGAGATAGATAGATAGATAGATAGATAGATAGATAGATGACATGAGAGCATGACTACGACTTGTGATGTTGCAAATGTAAGGACGGAGGAGGTTGTGTATATAGACGATGGACTGTGATGTGAAACGGTACCAACACTGTCTTGAAATGCAAGAACGTCTGATCACCATCTCCTGACAAATACTTAATTTTCTGCGCAGCAATGCTGCACCTTCATCCACAGGATCATCAAGAAAAGGACAGGCCATGTTAGTTGAAAAACTCGCCTGCTGATGAATGAATGCGGAAATCAAATGGAGTTTGTGGCTCTGAAAGTGGGCGGAGACAGTGAGAAACTTGAGGTTCATTGACAAAAACCTGGTCCCGACCAGATTAGTTTCATAGCGTCTGTAACTTCGGTAACTGACCGAGAGCTTAAGTTACCGCTGTCTGTGAAACAGGCTCGAGTTAACCCTCTTTCTCTGGTTTGAGTGACCTCCCTTTGTGAAACGGAAAACTCAGTGTTTTCCTTATTTCAGGGTTAATAGACCCCGAGTTTTCACTAAACCTGCTTTGTGAAACGGACCCCTGGTCTTTCTCTGGTTGAAGATTAATCCTTGCTTGATCTGTCTAATGGTTAAGCATACTGCAGACTTACTGGCCGTCATTTAGTGACCTTTATCAGCAGTCATCTGCATGTTGAAACTCTTGTGGCTCTTTCATCCAAGTGTGAAGCTGCTGCATTCTTCATTCTTCAGGCAGAAGAAAATTGAAATTCCAAATTCTGCTGAATAGGAAAACACATTCACATTGAATGTCTCACACCTGTCTTTCAGGTTGTTGGTGGTCAGCTTGTGTATACCTACTATTTGTGTTATACTCCTCCTCCACAAGGCGATGTCGTCAGAATTCTACCATTTAAACTTGCTATTCACTGCCATTACGACAGGTAATTTTTGACACATCCACTTCGCTGTCGTAAAAAAGTTTGTCTCTTCCCAGTGACTGTCTTTTTATGGATTTTTATAAGTTTTAATCATTTCCATGTCCTTTCTCCAGACTGTGAGCCAGATATCTCTATGGTAGGCCACTGAAAGCAGTGTCCTTTTTTATTGCATCTCAGACATATACAGGGGCTTGAACAGGATTCATGCAGAAGGCATTCAAAAAGTGTACTCCCCATTAGGGGTGCTCCTGATTGATTGGCCATCATTGCAATCAACTAATACAAACTCTAAATAATTTTGAGATTTCAGTTGTCTCTGAAAATTGCATCTCCCTGCATTAGCAGTTTATCGAGCTGGCTGAAAGGAATAATCAACAAAAGATACTTCACACATCTAATATGAGACAGGTGTGTTAGAGCAGGGGGGGGGCTCACTGGAAAGTTACAAAAGATTTCTGTCTGTTGTCTAACATGTAAAAGCATTTTTACTTACAACATTTCAGTACTGGACCTTCATTGGGTGAACAACTTGTATGAATAGAAAGCTATAGGGTAGTGATTAAAATAAATCCTGTAGACAGTGCCTGATTTAAAAAAAAAAAAAATCAACATATTTAATAAGATCCAACAGATTTGGGGGGACCTGATCTATACTGGGGTGGCATGGTGGTGCAGTGGTTAGCACAGTCGCCTCACTTCAAGAGTTCAGAGTTCGAGTCCCGGCTCAAGCACGGGGTCTTTCTGTGTGGAGTTTGCATGTTCTCCCTGTGCCTGCGTGGGTTCTCTCTGGGTACTCCGGCTTCCTCCTGCAGTCCAAAGACATGCAAATGGGAAACAGGCTAATTGGATACTCTAAATTGACCGTAGGCGTGGCTGTGAGTGTGATTGGTTTTCTCTCTGTGTGTGATGGCCCTGCGATGGACTGGCGACCTGTCCAAGGTGAACCCTGCCTCACGGCTGAAAACTGCTGGGATAGGCTCCAGCCCCCCCCTGTGACCCTTAACAGGATAAGCAGTAGAAGATGGATGGATGGTACACCTTAATCTTTTCATCCTTTAAAGTAGAAAATGTAAAAACAATAATGACTTTATTTTTGTGAAGTTTTAATCATTTGGTAACACTCTAACTTTTTTTTAAAATAATGATATCATTTTTAGCGATGTCCCCTATACCCTTTTAGCACCAAGCCCTTGCAATACATACTAAAAACCTTATCTTAATGTCAATCCCTGAATAGTTTTTTCCTTCCTCTGATTGTGAGCATTTTTGTTTTTGCTGTAGATGAAGTGAAATTATGTTCTTAAATGCAAAATACATCACCTTCCAGGGGCACAACCAAGGAGCGCCCATGGCCTCTTGCCTTGCCTATTAACTGTTTACAGTGAATAACCATTACTTAACCATAACCATTACATGTCCTCAACAACACAGCAATGAACTTCCACCACAAGAGGGCACTGGTGTTACAGCCTTTCCAACAGATTTTATCATTAAAACCAGTCATTTCATTTTTTTTCAGTACAGTTTCAAATTGAAAGCTTGAGTTTGAGCAATATGCTGTTGGCTGCCTATTTTTTAATGAAATAACTCAACATTTTATCAACAGAATTAAATAACCTCTATTTCACAGAATACTCAAGTTTATGGTAACCCTAATTTGGATAGTTGCTTAAAATGACTTCGTATGGCAAAGCTCCAAGTAGAATATTTTTCACGCTGAGAACATTCACAGACATTCATATACCAACTTCTTGCAGGCGTGCACAAAGTCAGGCCTGGGGACAAATTCAGCCTGCCATCAGATTTGATTTGTCCTGCCAGATGTAAAAAAAATAAATTCATCATAATAGTATTTTGTTAGATAAAAAAATTTCATGTGGCGGCATGGTGGTGCAGTGGTTAGCACAGTCGCCTCACAGCAAGAGGGTTCAGAGTTCAAGTCCCGGCTCAAGCATGGGATCTTTCTGTGTGGAGTCTGCAAGTTCTCCCTGTGCCTGCGTGGGTTCTCTCTGGTACTCCAGCTTCTTCCCACCATCCAAAGACATTCAATTGGGGACTTGGCTAATTGGATACTCTAAATTGACCGTAGGTATGACTGTGAGTGTGAATGGTTGTCTGTCTACATGTGTTGGCCCTGTGATGGACTGGCGACCTGTCCAGGGTGAACCCCGCCTCTTGCCCGTAGCCGCTGGGAAGGGCTCCAGCCCCCCAGTGACCCTTAACAGGAATAAGTGGAAGATGGATGGATGGAAAAAAAATTCATATTTTAAGGTGGTCATGAAATTTTGTGCAGGATGTCAATTTGGCAAGAATGAAAAAAGGGGGGAAAAAAGGAAAGGTGCCAGAACTTTTTCTTTTTGTCTTAAGGCTCGTTATTTAGTTGGTGATTTAGACCTTAAGGAAAATGTTTGAGCATTATTGTGTAGTAATGTAAGTGTTAGTTTCAACTGTTGCACTGTTGTTGAAAAATGCACCAATCCTTTATTTCAGGTTCCATTATTCTTATCAAGTTGGCTTCCGACCTCAGGTTCTGCACACAACATTTATGAAGAATATCAGAAGTAAACCCATCTTCACCCTCACTGTCTGCAATGGTAAAATGCCTACAGTCTCAATTTATTGTTGTGGGACGACAGTGATTGTGCAAAGTTCTCAATGTGCAATGTGTAACGAGAAATTAAGTGTCAGCATATCTCGTTCAAGTGGTGCAGTCACAGACAAAGGGCAGATGTCAGTTGCAATAAGCCTTTAATGGTTGCAGTACTGCAAAATCATAGGAGCAGTTATTGCGGTTCACGCGGTTTACCTGTTTTCACTGACAGTATCACAGGTTTTTTTTTTAAAAAGTACTTTGTAATGTCGGTACTAGGAGAAACCTACCTGCTTTCACATTGATTCCCATGTAATTTTTTTGGTGGAGTTTAAGCAGATTACTAAAGATCCCCTTTTCATGTAATTTGCCTTCATGCTATCATTTCATTCCACCAATAAATAAGACATAGACGTTTCCACATTCCATAAGATCTGGGTGCACTTCGCAATCAAAAATGGAACCAATAGGAGTTATTTAGAGAAACAGGGGCCCCTATTTGAAAGCACTCCATTGTGTGTCTGTTACACATGAAAAATGCTTATTCATGCTGTCTCCTAGGTCACTGGAACTGAAAGGATAGCCATCACCAAGGCAACTGAACATGTGGGCCATTTACATTGATTAGCCTGAGACTTCAAAGGCTTAAATTTCTGCCTTTGAGTGATTCACCTGAGGCAGTATAACCTTGCATAAAACAAACGGTGTAACATTTAAGATACAACCATTTGGTACCTTTTTTGTTTGTGTATCTGACTCCTGAAGAATGACCAATATAGACCTCAAGTGTTAGTGGCTTACTGCACCAGTATCTGCCATTGGCCTGTAACTGTGCCAGACAAACCAGGAGTATGTGGTTAGAAGCAGGCCCATTGATAATTTCCAAGAGGAAAAACTTCTTGCTTGTATTAGTCAATTGGTTTTTCCAAGCTATTATATGTAGATGTCAAAATGACTGGACAAGTGTCTCCAACTAGCAAGGAGGCTCAAGGGACATGCTGACACTGAGCAGTGCACCCAAAAATATGCATACTATTTATTTACATATGTACTTTGTGTCAAATGATCTTGCATTCATACTGAGTATGCTGTTTATAGTTATGCAACTTCCACTGTGGCCTCTCTGAAGTAAAAAGATGTCACTCTCTTGCTAAATATTTGTGATAAAGTTGCCTTTTACTTTTACAGTGATGTTTTAAATGAACAACAATTAGCCACAACTATAAGTTTAACTAATTTGAAATTGAAACCATAACTTACAATAACTAGCATGCGTATCATTGAAAAGTTGACATCAAGTCAAAATGAGGTTGTACTGAGTTTGCTCAATAAACAAATTAAACTTTTTTTACTTTTCAGATCAATTTACAGTCCTCTCACATCTTTTGCTGACTTTCAAATTTAATACTTGCCATAGTTTTAGTATTTAAAAATGGATTGCCCAGCACATCTGGAAAATGTTTGAATCATCTAGAACAAGGTGAACAGACCTGTATAAAAGTAGGCATTGTAGCAGCTGATAACTACAGATAATGGAACAACTGTAAAAAAAAACATTTTTAATTTATTAAGAATTTATTTGTTTTAAATTCTGTATGTAAACAAAGAAACCCCCAAAACAATTGTACCCTTGCCAGACCTTATCGTGCCCCCTCCAAGAATACAAAACAGAATGTACTTCTGAGTCACAAAATCTGCAAACCGTAAAGTATAAGCAAAAGTGAAAACAAATGTACATATTGCAGGTTGCATGTTTCTCAGTTTTCTTAAATGTAAGTGCTGTTGGTTTTATCCTTACTACTCCCTACTCAATGTTAACATCCTCTTTCCTTCCTTGAATCTGTTTGTCAGCCCAGTGGGAACCTGTTCCTTCAGACCATTGGTTCTTTTTAGGAGAGCAGGTGTATTTTTTGGCCCAAACAGGAACCTTATTGGCTAAAGAGAGGCTTTATGTGGACTCGTGCCATGCCACAAGTTCCAAAGACCCAAACGGCATGCCCAGAGTGGATATTATTACAAACTATGGGTTTGAACACGTTTACACTCATTTATTTCAGTAATTGTTTTCTTTACTTTGCCTGTTTTGATTAATTGTGCTCTAATCTTTGATTGCAGTTGTATGACAGAAAGTCAGAGGGAGGGCAGCAGCTCCCAGTTCTGGCCAGGGGGGAGGAGCATGCTGAAATTCTCTGTGGATGCCTTTCGCATTGGGCAGGTCTCTCAAGTAAGAGAAATTTTAATTTGAATGACAATTCGGGTCCCCCAGTTTTTCACATATATAAACCTGTAGGTTTTGGCCCATCCAACCCAAATGACATAACTTGAGGCAAATCATTAGACTTTGCAACTTCCACTGTGGCCTCTCTGAAGTAAAAAGATGTCACACTCTTGCTAAATATTTGTTATAAAGTTGCCATTTACGATGATGTTTTAAATGAACAACAATTAGCCACAACTATAAGTTTAACTAATTTGAAATTGAAACCATAACTTATAATAACTTGCATGCGTATCATTGAAAAGTTGACATCAAGTCAAAATGAGGTTGTACTGAGTTTGCTCAGTAAACAAATTAAACATTTTTTTAACTTTTCAGATCAATTTAAAGTCCACTCACATCTTTTGCTGACTTTCAAATTTAATACTTGCCATAGTTTTAGTATTTAAAAATGGATTGCCAGCACATCTGGAAATTGTTTGAATCATCTAGAACAAGGTGAACAGACCTGTATAAAAGTAGGCATTGTAGCAGCTGATAACTACAGCTAATGGAACAATTGTAAAAAACATTTTTAATTTATTAAGAATTTATTTGTTTTAAATTCTGTATGTAAACAAAGAAACCCCCAAAACAATTGTACCCTTGCCAGACCTTATCGTGCCCCTTCCAAGAAGGTTTAAGTAACGTTCTTTTGCACATATGTAGCTATACTGCCCAACACACTGCAATATTTCTGATGTGTAAAACCAGAGTTCCCAAAAATACTCAACTGTGGTGAATAACAATGCACCAGGATCGAAATATGCATCGAAGCACAGATAGTATCAAGCAACTGTATTACTCAGATAATAATTCAACTCTGATCATTTTGCACAATGATACCAATGCTGCATGATAGGGTCCACAACATGAGCGAAGGTCAGCCTGTATTTGCAGTGTCAGACTCACTGACCTAGGGGCCATCCATACAGCAATGAGTTTAGGAGTTGTTGTTTTTTTTTTAAATTTTAATGTATGGGTTTTTCGTCCACCCAGAACTGCTGTTTTGGGAGTCAGAATACAATAATTTTTTAAATAAGGTCCCAAAGTGAACAAATCTGAAGAAACAGCTTGCATTATGAACTGGACTTTGCATTGCTGCATTACATCTTCTATAAACTGGACTTTGCATTGCTGTATTACTTTTCTATAACGGGACTTTGTGTTGCTGCATTACTTTTTCTATGTATATAGATATATAAGATATATATCTGTGAGCAATGACAATAAAGATCTATTCATCTATTCCAGTGTTTACATCCTATGTGCATCTTTTCTGAGATGATGACAACATATCCCCACATCTTCCTCAACATGCATCAGCTAACCCAGCCAGAAACAGCATTAATTGTGGATTATAGTGACACATTCATGTTGCAGAAGCTACTGGGCTTTTTTGGGCTTTAACAGCAAAATCTTCTGCTCCTCTACTAACACTGTAAGTAACAAGTCAATATGGAGAACAGCATACGCCACGTGCTCTCAGATTGCACGAGTTATACGCATGCTCCATGTCTTCTCTGTTTTGGGTGTATTCCTGTGGCAGCATTACAGCACCACTTACAGGCCTGACATACACACTACAGTGTTGTAGTGGTTTTGTGAGGGCACAAACGTTTCTTTAGAAGATTCTGTGCTCATGGAAAATCTTGTTAAAACAAGATTGTTTTTGTCTCTGTGTGGGCAAGGCCCTTGTCACACTTAATTCACATTGTGTAATCAAGCCTGAGATGGTCATGAAAATAAGTCTCAGTCATCCAGGTTATGGTACTGTATCTCTTACGTGCTGTGTTGTAGTCAAATTGACTGTCAGTTTCTTGAAGACATTTCACATCTCCTCCAAGAGGTTTCTTCAGTTTTTTGTGGGTGTGACCCTCTACAATATTGTTGGTTGTATAGTTGTTGTAATGTCATGTGAGAATGCGAGTGAGGCAAGAAAAAGCCCTTTGAAATTGAGACAAATATTATTCATCTGAACTCTACACACAGCATATTAGACTCGTTAACACATTAGTAGTCCTTCCTCTCTTCACTCTCTTGAAAGCAGACAAATCATTGCTTATCTGCTTTACATTAAAGAGCACGTAAACATGTGTTCAGCTGTCTCTTTGGCTCAATTAGAGGCCGCTGGAAGCTCTCACAACAGTAAACACATTAGCTTTATGACACAGTCCCTTAATTGCTCCTCTCAGTGCAACAGAGAAAGTGTTCTGAAGTTCTTTCAGTCAATTAAGTTTTTTATTGCACAAGATTTGAGATACTACAGTATTGTTGAGCATCATGGATTTTTACATTTTGATTTTTTTTTTGTATGTTTAGGTGCTCTATCTCCACTGTTCAATGTCAGTTGGTGTCGCCACTTCCCACACCTCAAAGTCCTGCAGCTACAGCAAGGCTACTGGCAGGTAAGCACATAATGTTATTAAATAACTTTCTGTGCAAGTATATATTATTGTATGAGAGCTGTTAAGTTGTCACAATTTTGTCTTTGGCATATAATTACGACATTTTGCTGTGGCTTTCAGCAGTCACACATTAACGAGCAAAGTGCATAGAATAAGCAGCACATTTTCTGTAGCTATGCAAACAGTATGCCTCAAACGATGGTTTGCAGCTCTTACACAATTATACAATGCCTGGCCAAAAAAAGTCACCACCAAAAAAAAAAAGTCACACACTCTAATATTTCGTTGGACCGCCTTTAGCTTTGATTATGGTACACCTTTGCTGTGGCATTGTTTCAATAAGCTTCTGCAATGTCACAAGATTTATTTCCATTATTCCATACATTTTTCACCAAGATCTTGTATCGTTGATGGTAGAGACTGACTGGGATGTGTTGGAGAATGCTTTGCACAGCAAAGATTCTCAATGGGGTTAAGGTCTAGACTCTGTGTTGGCCAATCCATAGGTGAAAATGATGTCTCATGCTCCCTCAGCCACTCTTTCACAATTTGAGCCCAATGAATCCTGGCATTGTCATCTTGGAATGTGCCCTTGCCATCAGGGCAGAAAAAACTATTGATGGAATAACCTGGTCATTCAGTATATTCAGGTAGTCAGCTGACCTCATTCTTTGAGCTCATACTGTTGTTGAACTTTGACCTGACCAACTGCAGCAAACCCTATCATAGCACTGCCCACACAGACTTGTACAGTAGGCACTAAGCATGACGGGCGTATCACTTCATTTACCTCTCTTCTTACCCTGATGCGCCCATCACTCTTGAACAGGGTAAATATGAGTCCAATATTTATGATCCCTGGCAAATTGAAGCTTTTTTTCCCCCAGTTACCCTCACTTATTGGTGGTTTTCTTAAGGCTACATAGCTGTTCAGTCCCAATCCCTTGAGTTCCCTTCACATTGTGCCTGTAGAAATGCTCTTACTGCTCTCTTAAAAATTAATATGGTTGACAATAAGTTTGGGTATCATTCGAAATATTTTGATTTCTTTGACATTTTGTTACATTTTTGTCCTTCTCTATACAAATTCTGATACTGAACTTCAAGTGTCTCTCAATTCACCATACTCATCTGATACCAGTGCATTAAAAAAAAAAATCTAGGTTTAATATAATCTTTAAGAGCTGTAAACTACTAACCCTGTATTGATGTGGTAAATCACTATACATTTGTAAAGCAAATACAGAGGATGAATGCCATTGAGCTTTTTATTATCTAGTTCAGTCATACCTGAGAGAACGCAGATCCTGGAATAAATAATATTCCCTTGAGCACACTGTTGGTGCAGCCACAGTTAAGAAAAATGAATCATTTTTGTACTGTTTTTAATTCTAATTTTTACCACTGTAGTGCAACAACAACTTCAAAGATAAAGACATGATAAGAACAAAGGAATGAATGAGTTCCTTTCCTAAAAGCTGTCTTTGTAGTATTCACTAAATTTTTTGAAACCTGTTCTGTAAATGAACTGTTTTATATAGCACCTTTCTACCTTAGTGGCACTCAAAACACTTTACAGTGTCATCTCATTCACCGACTAGACAACTACTTGCTAGACAACCACTCTACCTCTGAGCCATGCTGCCTCTGTTTCCACCGTAGTTCATTTGCCTTGTTGAACTCATCATGTTTTTGGTGGGATGCGTCTTCAAATGCTTGACAAGACTGCTGGTACTGAGCCTCCTAAAGGTCGGTGCCACCCCTTTAAACTAAAACCTTTAACACTGTACATGTCACTGTTTTACTGGTGGGATGTTGTCATGGCTGACTTTTGTTGCTTTAAAAGAGTGATGTGTAGCTGCTGGAAATGACTGATTTCATGGCATTAAGGAAGCAGTGATCTCTAGTAGTGTAGGCTAACAAGACGGCAAATGCTAGTTGCTTCTTCTTCCCAACACCAGGGAAGTGATTTGCAGGAAAGGAAAAAGGAGTCACTTTGTTTGGATATGTATTATCAAAAATGTGGTATATAGATGGTTTACACAAACAGGACAAATCTCATACTTATTTTCTGGTATTCAGGGCTTTTCCAAATTCAGGTATCAGAAAAACTCTAGTTTCTTTTCAATTCTTACCCATTGAGAATGGCACCAGTTCCAAAAACAGTTCCTTTCTTTTTAGAAATGGGAAATACCAAACAAAGAAAATTGGCATCATTGATTAAAAAATAAGCCTTGTTATCTGTTTCTCTCTCTTGGTTATAGTCTATTTGCTATTTGTAACATGATCCCACAAGGGTATGCAGGCGGCAACTAAGACATGTAGGTGTTCCGTTCCACTTGGCTTGGATCTTGAGCTCGAACAGTTACTTACCAATAATAAACTTTAACTGTGCACCTACAGGCCCATATAGGGTGGTGTCACATAAGTATTTCAAACCATAGCAGAGAACTTCACTTTGCTTACAGACTTTGAACACATCACTATTCCTTCTATACATTGGTGAAAACCCTGCTGTCTCTGTTTCTATCTCTACAAATCCACATGCAGACCTGTTGCCACACCTGTACTTGCAACTATCATGTTCCTTTACAGTAACTATGTAGTACTTTAGGTACCATAGAAAAATGGGTATGGCCATGTTTTCAGAATTTTCCCATGGATTTGGTGCTGAAGTATTGGGGGTTGTGCTATCACTTCACTGCTATAATTATAGCTATAACATTGCAGCTGATTTCATACATAATATCAACTACTTGAACAAAGTTGTACGACAAAAAAGATGTACCAGCCTGTTGAGGCACTTGTATATTGTCTCTTTTACTTTAAACTTATGCTGTATTGACACAACTGCTATGGTCTTTGTGTGCAGGTGGGAGGAGTTGGAAGCACCACCTTCAGTATGCTCCTGCTGTGATTCAATATGCGGCAGCATCCAGGAATGTAAGTTCTGTAAATGTGATTACGGTAGACTTTATTCTACTGCTACCAATTATAGCTTTACAGCTGTTAGAGGTCAGATCAAACAGCTGGAGAGCATGTATATTTTATATTGAGATTTTACATTCTTCTAATGAGAAAAAACTAAAATTTTTCCTTAAAAATGGAGCGGAAGGAGATTTAGTCCAATATGAGGGACACAGATCAAACAACAGTGTTCTTTTTACAAACTCAGTTCTGTTCTTTTAAACCAAGAGAAGTCTCTGGCCTAGGGGAAATTGTGTTTTTTGTCTGCCTGATGGGAGGTTTAAGTTTGACCCAACCCAGATGTGGAAGCATGCTTTAGGCATCTACAGTCCTAAATCTCTAGTCCTGGCTTGGGCGCGGGATCTTTCTGTGTGGAGTTTGCATGTTCTCCCTGTGCCTGCATGGGTTCTCTTCGGGTACTTCCTCCCACAGTCCAAAGACATGCAAATGGGGACTAGGCTAACTGGATACTCTAAATTTACCATAGGTATGCCTGTGAGTGTGAATGGTTGTTTGTCTATATATGTTACTCAGCACTGCACTGTCATCAGGCACCAGCATTGCCACCCCAAGTTTGACATTAATTAGATGATTGTTGTTGATTTCAATCAGGCCAGAGACATAATTGGAAATTGTTTTTTTGCAGTGCTGTCTTTTTTTTTCCCTCAGCTATGAAGAACACAGTAAGCAGTCCTGGCTGGCACACTCAACAAAAGGGTGATGCAAAACCAAGGGTGGAGCCAACTTCTTTTCAAGCAGAGGAGGGAAGAGCATTGTTGGATCAAGAGGAAAATATTGGAGTTAGAGTGGACAAGCACTTTGAAAATATTAGCCAATCCCTGTGTCTTGTGGAAAAGTGCTATGATTTGACAGAAAAGACCAGTTCAGAGGAAAATGAGATTTTTCAGGCCAGGAATTGGGTATCTAATTTGAAAAAGGGTTCTGTGAGAGGTTTATCCATCAACACCTCTCTTGATGCTTTAAGTGATGGTTTTATCACTACAATGAATTCCAGCTTTGGTAGCAATCATGGTTCCGCTGAAAAAATTTCAGCAGCTGGAATTGCCACCTTTGAACCCACCATAACTCCCTATGTTAGAGCTGTACCCAATGCCACTGATGTCCATGACAGTCTAGACAGTAGTCTAGGGACTTTATCAGGGAGACATTTTGTTAGCAGTAACTTTGAAATAAGTGCTCCTGACTTTCTCGATGGTCAAGAGAAAAGATTGGGTTCAAAAAATTTGGACGCTGTTCTATGGTCAGAACATTTCAAGTCCACTAATGAATCGGGCAAGACTGAAATTGGCAAATAACTAACAAGGAGTGGGATAAGAGTTTGATATTAATCAGCCAACTGAGTCGAAATAAAAATATTTCAACTTGGAACACATCCTTTTTAAGTGGCTTGAGGGGTTTTTGCCTTTTTCACTTGGACTGTCAGAGGTTTGGAAACTGAAATTGCTTTATTATACCAGTGCAACCTACTAAAACCACCTGATAACAGTTCAAAAATATTTGAAGTTTTAAATATATGGTAATGAGACTAATCAAAAGGTAATAATGTATGTTGTGGGCTGTTGAACTAAGTGGGTTGGTTGTTTAATTGTTTTGGTCTGGTGGTACTGCAAATATGATTAACAGGAAGGGAGCTTTACAAGACACAGACCTCAGGTCAAGTAGTAGTTAAGGGTCATAGTGGAGGCATGATCTGAAACTTGTATGCCGAGAGAAAGACACAGATATTGACGAGCACTCCATATGATCAGGCTTTTATTGCGATTGATTAAAACTGATGGCAAGAATGCTCTAGATTTTTGATAAAGCAGAAAGGTCCCCACACATCTGTAATGAAAGATTAGAATGAGAGCTTTTCAATTATTCCTACTGACCATCAGTTAAAGATCATTGTAACTCCTGAAAATGTAGTTCTTGTCATGAAACTTGGTGTGCACCTGGCTGTATCTTTGCTAATGTGGATCGGTAATAAACCCCTGACATAGTCCTTGGCTATATTTTGCCTAATTCCATTTATCTGTATAGCGTCAATGATATGCAGAATGGCAACTATTGCCGCTTTCTTTGCCAATGAATGTGGTGTTGAATGAAACATTTGCAAAAGGGAGAATGATGTGGATTCAGTGTTTATGTGCTGTGAAACATGCCACAGAAAGGTTAAAAAGAGTTGAGTCAATTCCACTGTAATTAAAGGGCTTGAATACTCCTGAGAAACACTTAGATGGTACACAAACCACAGGGCCTCGAACATTATTCTTCATACTAACAGCAACATTGTCACAAGCATACTTCTCAGAAAATATTGAAGCTGACTATTACGGTAATGTTTAAAAGAAAACTTTACTTGCATGAGAGGAATCCAAGCACTTTGCAAATTGAACCTAGTGCTAGTGAATGTGATGCAAGTTGGGCCTCATGCCAAATTTTAAAGATAGAGCAAATCCTCATGTCATATAAATACAACAAATTTTTACCTAGGTTTTCAACACCTGTTCGGAATGTTATAGTTACATTTATAACTTTTTCATTTTGGCTGATAATTGAAATGCTTTCAATGAACTATTTATCCGCATATTTAAACTGTGAAAACTTTTGTTCAAAATAGACAAACTGCAACCAGGATTTAAAAAAATCATGTTTTTCATTCTGCGCAATAGTGTGCAACATCACCAGTGATGTAGACGGGTTTAGAGGGACGTGACTGGGGCCAGTTTCAAGTCAACACTTGCCAAGATACACACCTATTTTGACTGTAACATATTTATTTTACGTTCTTTTGGGTTATCAAAAGAATTTGAATGTTTTCTATTTTGCACAACTCTGTGCCACAGCACCACCTATTGACCAATTGGCACCAAAGTTTTCATGTTCAGTATTACATCTACAATAGCTGAATGAACTTTCATGTCTATGGTGTGTTTGTTGTTATGTTTTGACTGTTGAAAAGATAAGCAACACCTCCATTTTTAGCTGCAATGTGCAGCAAGTAGATCGAAGCGAAGTAAAATCTGGTCAACTGGACGTAAGTTTATCTTGAAGACGTTTCACCTCTCATCCGAGAGGCTTCTTCAGTTCTAGTGAAGAGTGTGGAAAGTCCAGCTTATAAACCTGTGTGGGAGTGGTCAGTGCTATTGTGGTGGAAACAGCCCACCCGAGACTCACCTGGCCTCCCCAAACGACAGTCGTTGTGCGGTGTCAGGAACGGCTGATGCCAGCACAGCCCATTAGCATCTGAGTGGTCGGTGAAACTCCCTAACAACCACCCCTGAAACTCCCTGACACCTTTCACCATCGAGGGACTAAAGAGCAAGCTAGATCACCTTAATCAAGAGTTAACGCCATTTTTGCCACCCGCCATCTTGGACAAGGTCACCTCCTTCGTTGGGACAGCCCAACTATCTCAACATTAGAAGAGCAAGGAGAGGCAGAAAAGGAAATTCGCGCGCCTCCAGTCTCGCCTCGACCGGGAATGAGAAGCAGAAGGCCCAACCCCAGCGGACTCACAGGACAGGTGGATAAGGAACTTATCCAACAGGGAGCTCACCAGTCCTGAGAAACGCGTCCTTGCCAAAGGAATGAACTTTGCTGTCACCCCGAAACATCTCCCGACGGTGGACCTCATCACTGCCACAGAATCCGCCATCAAGAAGAACAACCTCTCCACCACAGAAGCAGATGAACTACGACTCAAGGTCACAGCGGCCCTCTCCGAAGCAAAGGTCCCCTCTGCCAACCTCTCGGTCAAGGAAAGGAAGGCCTTGAATGCACTGAGCAAAGATGAGAACATCACCATCCTTCCGGCTGACAAAGGAAGATGCACGGTGGTCCTTGACACAACTGACTACCAGGACAAGATCACATTTCAAGCATCTTTATGCAACAATACAGGAGTATTTAATATCTTTTCATTTGACCTTGATGCCTCTTAGATTCGCTGCCCAAACCCGTAGGTGCTAGTTAGTTGGATGGCCACCAGGGTCCTGTGAGTACCAAATGTGCCACCTGCTATCCTCCCTCAGAGAAGCTCACATCTCACTTAATATATCAGCGCAAATGTCATCCCAAACCAGCTCACATGTCCTATGTTAAACACAACAAACAATTGAATCAGCGCAAACCTCTGCAATATTCTACTCAGTTTGTTCATATATCTTTATATTTCCTTTGTAGTGGTATTGCTTCACACTCCAGGAACAGTAGCCACTCACTTGAGTTTTTCTCTTATTTCTTTGCTGCCTTCCCTCCTATATCGACAATGGCCTTTTTCTAAACATTAGTTTTAATTGTGAAAGCAGCCTTTAACAGCACAGCCATGCATCCTGCAATTTTGTTGGGCAACTCTGTGGCTATGTGGAATTTTAACAGCTCCAAATGGTAACATTAGCAAACAACTGAGTGCTGGTAAACATATGTGATATTATTGAGCTGAGCCATGTTTTGTCACTAGTACATGATGTTACTCTGTCTGATGCCTTCCAACAGAAATGGAAAAAAAGTGCATGAGAAAAGCTTTATTTTTAAATTTAATAAATACAGTAAGGTTATAAGTGTGACCACTGACAGTAGAAGAGAGATTTATCACCTCATCTGCGTATTTCAACTCACATCACAATCAACTTTCTATCCTAAATGTTGCTGCCTTGTCATGCTGTTTGTCTTTGAGACAATGTTTATCTCATCGAGGTTTGTCCCTTCATGACATACTTAACATTCTGGAAAACAAACACAGTGCTATCTTTCCCATCATCTTGCCCCTCCACCTTTTGAAAGCTCCCATGCACTGGCAAAAATATCAATTTTCTATACCGCTTATCTGTTCAGGGTCATGGAGGGGCTGGGTCCTATCCCAGCTGACATTTGGCAAGAGGCGGAGTACATCCTGGACAGGTTACCAGTCCATCACAAGGCCATCAGGGGCAATTAGGGGCACAGCATCTTGCTCAAGGATACTTCGACATGGTCACTGGGGGAAGTGAAGATAAAAACAAACCCATCGGTTGCTAGACGGCCACTCTACCTCTAAGCCATGCTGCACTGCTGGCAAAACTAAAAATAAGACAAGTCCCGAACAGTATTATATATTTTTTTTATATTTAATGAATATTCAAAAAGCATAACCCATCCCTATTTACTTCTTATATCTGTGGATATGCCGTGTGAACAGTGTAGATGCCTCGTTAACAGATGAACAGGTTTCTCATGAAAGCAAAGAATTCTATCAGATTTCTCACATAATGGGGAAGAGCCTTTGAACTAAAACAGAGTAAAATCATTCCAACACTAAATTTTAAATTTCAGATCATTTTCTTATTCCACAGAATTGAAACAAATGACACATTCCTCAGTTTTTATAATTTCACATCAATAATTTAGATAATGATCAAATTCGAAAAAAAGTTGTGTTTCATGTAATAATATCAAAAGATATAATCATGCTGAGCTAGTAAAAGAAAATATAACTAAAAGGAAAAGATAAAGGCAGAATTGTTTTTATTCAGGTAGTCAAGGGCATGAGGCAAGGTTTCAATCTGATGAGGGGCAGGCAAGCTAATAAGAAACATATTCCTGTCCCAATTTTTGTCTATCCTTAGCTAATCATTTGAATCTTTTGTCCTGCATTTTATAATATGCATACATTAAAATACATATATTTTATACATTCTATAGGATTTACTTTAGGACCAAGCACAAGGAAGCATGTAGCTCCATCCCATTTGAATCTGCAATTGCCTCTAGTTTAGCTTGACTTAACTAATAATGCCCCAGGTCCAATAGCATAATAAAAAGTTTATGCTCATCAATTAAAAGGAGTTGGGACAAAGGTATTTCACCTCATGTATGACTCATGTACAGCACCCAAATTACAGAAAACTTCAGACAGGTGTCTTTCTATTTGTATATCCCCAGTCATACAAGACAGTCATAAAAGTCTTAGATTGTAAGGCCCCAAACTCATTTGTAATGTATCCGTATGTGATGGAGCACTAGCTGTTACAAGTCAAACTATTACTACTTATTTGTTTGATGGATTCATTATTCTCATTTTCATTGATCAGGCAATCAACAGAAATGATGAATTCTGTAGTCTCCATTGAGCAGTAAGGATAACACAGAGGCATGTCTCGATGAGATTTTTTTAATCAACTCACCTTATCATGACAAACGTCTGAAATGAAAGAATTTATTCAATTTAAAATACAGGATTAGGATCAACTGCTCTGAAGTGGCAAAGAGGACCTACAGCATATCTAAATCAATCCACAGAAATTGTGAACAGGAATCAAAGTCAAGTTTAAGCATGACACAATAACCAAAGTATTTTTTTGTTCCCAAGCCTGAGATTCTTTTGAAATACAAGTAAGGAAAGAACCTCATTAGGACCACATTTTGCCTTTAATGTCGAACGCAATCCATCTCTGACGGCAACTTCTCTCCCTCGAAAATGAATGAAAATAAACTAATGTCCCTGTTATTTCCAAATAAGTTAATATGACCAGTCATTAAATCATCTTTCCCTTTTTACATACAACAAAATATGTATTGTATTGTATAAAATATGACAAAGGGAGGGAAGGATTTTAACTTTTCTTAAAAGAGGAGAGTGTCAGGTTTATAGAAGAAACAATTGCATTGAATCCCACTCATAGACACTAATGGGCTTTACAGTCTCCAGAGGCACTGAAATACTGTGCTACACACACACACACACACACACACACACACACACACACACACACACACACACACACACACACACACACACACACACCCCAATATTCCTTTCATGCTGTCATGTCAAAACCTCATTCAACTGAAATACAAACTTTTAAGGGGAGGAATGTCGGGCAAATGCGAATTTGATGTGTTGTCAATAGCAAAACGTAGCCTGTCATTGGTCCAAAATGCTGTGTAATTGGGTCTACATAACAATTTCAAAAGCTTCAAGTCAGGAGCAGAAGTACTTAAATCATTTACGTGAGTAAATGTACCCAAAGCCATAAAACTCCATTACCAGAAAACTACTACATTTAAAAGTAATGTATCAATGGCTAACCTAATTTCAAGTAACAAAGTTACTTGCTTTGCAGGAAATCATACGCATTTTCATACAGTAGAATACTCACACTGAAGCATCAAATGAGCAAAATAACATGTTGTACCTGCTAGAGGTGGAAAAATTTAAGACTGATTCATATGTGTACAGCAAAGTTATAGTGTTTTGTCCAGTAGTTCCCAACCCAAGAGTCAATTTCATCAAAGGTTAAAAGACAAATCTGAAAGGTTAAGACATTAGTTGAAAAACCATAAAACAGGCACACAAGCCTGTTTTAGAATTTTTACCAATCTTTGCTTAAACACTGATAATGTAACTAAAGATAGATATCAAATTGGCGTGGTGGAGCAGAAAATACAATGAAGTATTACAAGATACATCACATAGTTCAATTTTACAATACTCAGATAAAATTTTGCGGGAATTGAAATTTACCAAAGTAAATTTACTTGGCTATTTTATTTTGAGACTAAAGTTCCAAAGTGACTGAGGAGAACTAAGAAATCCTTCGCTTGCAAAAAGTGAAACTAAAAGAAGTGCAGCTAATAGTCAACAAATAAATTGCGATCTAGAATAGAAAAGCTGGTGCTAAACTGCTATGCTACCCTGAAAAGTTGAATAATATGAAAATCAAATGAAATATGTAGAACAAATAGTATAATTACAAAGAAATACTTTAGAAATACGTAGTATCAGTCGTAAGTAGTGCAATAGTTGGAAAGACTTGTTAATACAAATGGAACTAAAGTTGGACTAATCTGAAAATGTTTACCAGATGTGGAATATTGAGGGGGCAATAAATATGACTGGAAAAAATTGGGCCATATGATAAACTAGAAATTGCCAGTAGGGAGCTGTGATAGAGTGAGAATTGAAGAGACAGATATTTGGGTAAACCTTACAGGAGAGGATGAATGCATCTGAATTACTTGACAATGCAGAGTTTATCAAATGATATCATCATAGCAGAGCAGCAGAACAATCATCTCTATTACCAACTGGATGAGTGACGCCATCTCATGACAGTTATCATTACATCATAAAAACTAAGCTATCTAGAGAGAGGAAACAGCACTGGCTTCAAATTTGTTGTAAGGAAGTGGTGGAAATGTGTTGTAAACTTTTTATTCTTTAATTTACAATTGGGATGTGTGGATGGCAGGTATCCATCAACAGCCCCCACAATTAACCACAGATAATGGATGTTAACATAACATGTTATTCGTAAGGAAAGTATATTGCATTTTCTGAAATTCAAACTTACGTAATAATGTACAAGGCTACTATAAAGAAGGCACTGAGTCAGAGATGTACTTAATTAAAAAGCGTCTGTGTAGGTTCTCATTCATCCAGGTCATCATAGATCGAAGCGAAGTAAAATCTGGTCAACTGGACGTAAGTCGTCCAGTTGACCAGATTTTACTTCGCTTCGATTTAATTAAAAAGCCTTTATTATTTTTTGGTTTTGCCATATCTGTCGTTCTCGCCCTATGTTCTAACAGCAAACAATGCCTGCCTTCATTGTTCACTGTCCTGCCAGCCCAACGGCCAATGAGCACCTCTCCGTTTTCATAACTGTTGAGCCAAGTGCTCTTTCTTTTATTATTATTTTTTCTTTAATATAATCTAAGGTCTGTTTTTCATCAGGCCAAAGTCAGACTACCATAACACAGCACTTGCATGTCAGGATATCCACCTCGGCTGACTTGCTGCCAAAAGATTTGTGCATCTCCTAGTTAACGCATATTTAAATCCTCCTCATATTCTATTTTTCTCTGGGCAGCACAGTTTGACAGTCCTTTCAAGTTTATAACAGACAGTGTTTACTTTTACTCCTAAATGCATAAAGCACTTTGTTCTGTGTTGGAGCTGTGCCATCCTTCGTGACCAACTTTATTGAATTGCTTCATCTTGTGCTAAACAATGGAGAGGTGCAGAGGAGCAGCTATGAGCAGACAGTAGACGGAAGCTGCATAGCTCACAATTAAGAGGGCCATTTACAAAAACAGCATTGCTAATTTGCAGATGGCAGGAGGGTGCCGATATATAACTTAATAATAGTAATTATTGCGGGCAGAAGGTGGGTGGATAATTTGTATGTGTATGCAGATTTGGGTGACATACTTAATATGACATATGTGTATTGAATGTAAACTCCTCTTAGGAACTTCTCAGTTCAATGTGACCTTTACCTGAGAATGTTCTTGAATAAGGAAACCCACTCAGTGATTGGTCTTTGCCTCCACTGACACCCAGCATCCCATTTTTGGAACAGAAAAATCTTGTGAATCAGCCCCAAGACTGACACTTAAGATTCCTTAAGAGTTCTTGGCCCTACACTTGGCTTACAATGGGACAGAGATTCTCAATAACTAACTTTTTAATGAAGATTTTTTTGTATTCTCATGTCAATTCTGAGTATTCCTATGAGTAATTCTGAAAAGCTTCCTGCATAACGGCTCTGGCTACAATGCAGGAAAAACTTCCAAATTAATAACACATTCATTCAAGATGTGCAAAATCAGAAATCATTATCCAGGCACATTTCATGTTAACACCAAGTGGGAATTGGATTGATTCAAATCTTGTGCAATTGACAATACATTACGTTTAAATGTGTAAAAAACATTTAGTTGCTGCTGACATCTTACATCATTCTTTCACATCATTTTAATTTAATTTTAATAAAAATCTTAAAAGGAAAATCACTTATCATTACAACTTGCACCCTTTTAGTTTAATTGCTGTAAATGTCATGGTGACATCACTGACATCAGCAATTACTGTATCAGGAATTCTATTGACAAGGCAACACTTCATGTAACAGGTCAAGCTCTCAGACTGTGACCTAAAATGTCCCTTTTAGCAAAGGACAACTGTAAGCACACAATTACATTAAGTACAAGATGGAAGACGGTCTGTAACATGTGATGCTGTTTACCTTCATGGGCTTTCCTAGGAAGGATAGAACATCCCAAAAATTTAAATCCTGTCATTATCCTCATGCCAACAGAAGGTGGGGTTTAGGTTTTTTTAGTCAACAAAACCCTGCTGGAGTTTTCCAGGAAAATATTTTGTAGTAATATCCCAAAAATACTGAAGAGAATGGTGATCAATTTTCAAACATAACAAAATCATAAAATATCATATATAATAATAATATAGTATAATATTCATTGCCTTCACCTGTCCCTGACATCTAACAGCCTGGCCATCCTTTTTTTTTTTATTCATAACCTGGTTACCTCCTAGAGGATTACTGTAACTCCTTTCTCTTACGTCTCCCTCTCACTGTCACTCCATAAACTTCAACTGGTAAAAAAAAAAAAAAAAATCTTCACCAGAAGCATCTCCATTAATTATTCCCCTGCGGTTCTTCAGCAGCTTCACTGGCTCCCAGTAAAATATCACACTGACTATAAGACATTGATGCTCATCTTTATGGCCATTCATAATCTCACTCCATAGCTCTGTGAAATCTTGCACTTCAACACACCCACCCACACTCAGGTCTTTCTCTTCCATCTATCTCAATGTT
The DNA here is from genome assembly GCF_037954235.1 of Aulostomus chinensis. Lineage (NCBI taxonomy): Eukaryota > Metazoa > Chordata > Actinopteri > Syngnathiformes > Aulostomidae > Aulostomus > Aulostomus chinensis. The sequence goes on from NC_141330.1 coordinate 22,906,274, forward strand.
CTACCTACCAGCCTGACTGTAATAGGGCTGGGGCTTTCAACTACTCTGACCTTGATCTGCCTTTTGACCTACAACCAGACATCCGTAATGTCACCTCACTCCACTTTCAAAGTTTGTCTTAAAACTCATTTGCTTAAACTGGTATATTTTACTTAATCACCAATCCATCCATACATTGTTTTATCTGAAGATTTGTCTCAAATTTTTTTTTATCTTTTTTTTTTTTTGCCTTTTTTTTTCAAAAATTCTGCCTTGTAAGGTGACCTTGACAGGTTTGAAAGACACCTATAAACAAAAAGTATTATTGACTGCCCTGGAAATTTGTTATGATTCTTGATTGTAGCACTGTTGGCACTATATTAGTGATGTCACTGTTCCTAGACCCCACCTCCTAAATTGGTGAGTACATCACTTGAACTGGTCAGAAGGGTAGAAATAACACTGGTTCATAATTTACTGGAATTATCCTTAGAAAACAATCATATGAAAAGACATCTCATGCATTTAGAGATACAAAAATATCATTCTTCTTACTCAGTGATAACAGACACTTCCACTTCTCCAATCCAATACCATCCCCCGGTCCCTCTACCAAAACAAATACCGAGACACTCACAGTGATATCTTTCATCATCAACTCAGACACTTCCAGAGACCAGTAGAGCTAGGATACTTTAATGAGCAAAAAAAGACAGCAAAGTACCAATGTATCAGACTTATTCCCAGTTAAGAAGGGTAAAAGGTAAATTACTATATAGTGCTCTTCTAGTCTACCAACGAATGAAAGTGATTTACAACACATACACTCATTCACACATATTCATGCATTGCTAGCAGAGGGAGCAATGCAAGGTACCAACTTTCAAGAACATTAACACCCATACACCAATGGCAAAGGCATCAGGAGCAAGAAGCGGTTGATCAAGGACACTTATACACAGTCTCTTAAGGAGGCAGCAATGGAACCTCTCGATAACTAGACAGCCACCTGAAACATTCCACCCCCTCCACTGAATGGAGGAGAACAAATGCTTTATCTGTAAAACAGTGCCCTATGAGCAATACACATTCTCAAACACAAGCCAGAAAAAGACATAAAGTAACAGAGCTGTCTGTGCTTTCATTATCTGGGGTCTCATTTATAAAACATTGCGTAAGATTCATACTACAAGAGTACATATGCAAAACTCCAAAAATGGTATAAGTAAAAAAAATAAATAAATAAAATTAAATAAATAAATGTAAATATATACTGTATATATATATTACACATAACTGTGCCTACAAACTCTGCAAGCCATTTCCCTTTAATAATACAGTCTACCTGCAAATATGCGCACACATTGCGGGCCACACATACCATCCTTGACACACCGCCATTCAGTCAATGTAAAGCTGCTCATGAATGGTGAATGACTAACTCTAGCTGGGTAATCAGTAGTTACTCACAGTGAATTAAAGAAACAAATGCCAGGAAAAGCAAGAAATGTGGATCAAAAGTCATTACACGAGTGCCACTGCAGTATCTATATGTTTCCATCATTTAGACTGGTGGCTTCACACCATAACAACATGATGCCATCTATCAGTGCCATTTCATTATCATTTAATCATGACAGATGATAGGTGAGGACAATGTAAAATCACATCATTGTGAACTTGAATGTGCAGTGATTATAGACTTCTAATGAGGATGTGGATTGTAATAATTGTTAGACAATTCTCGCTGGCTCTGTTTAGAGACCTTGCTAGTGTAGTGCTCCATATGTAAGAGATGAGGATGACAAAGATGAGGTGATAGGAGTGTGTGCGCCACTGCATTGTCTCTGGGTGTCTGACAGTTATTTTCAATGCAACTATTTTACACACCAAAAGCCACAGAAAAAAGGAAAATGGTAACAACTGATTTCACAGCATTAGATGATACAATAACACCCAGTTCTCTTGTACCTTAATGTGATCTTTGATTCAAACAACACAGTTATATAATCCAGTGCTTTCCTTCATTCTAGTGGTAGAGAATGTGACGCAGAAAAAGCACTGATGAAATATTGACACCAATAGACCAGACTTTTCTTAGGCTATAATTTAATATTATCAACATATCATTTCAATATTGAATGTGTTCCTGGAACAACCATGGTTTACTACAAGTGCATGTAGTTTACATTAAAAACAGAACTGCTAGTTTGGATGGTAATGATAACTAGTTAAAATTTGACATGAGGTGGAATTAAGCGAGAGAGAAGTGTCTTTACAGAATATGATGTTAATATACCAGTGCAGCATACCAGTGCACACATTCTCTAATCAAAATTGATTACATAAATCATAGCCATTGAGTGGAAGGTGGTGTACACCAGTTTCTGTCACAATTGTAGTATACAAAAACTTTATAAATGAGACCCCTGGCCTGTTATTGGTCCGCATCAAAATCCGTTTTGTTGATCTGGATTCAATCCATTGGTTTTCATGCATGAAGTGAATTTGGAAATTTGGACTGATTTAAGCTGACTGTACCAACCACAAAGTATCACTGTGTACAGGAGATGGCAAAAAGGTATATGTTTTGGCATTCTTGTCTAAGGGGTGTTAGAAGGAAAAAGACAACGTCAGTCGTGAGGTTTAAATCAGTTTCAAAAAGTTGTCCTACAGCTGAGATGTTGAGTTAATTTTTATTTGAATAACTCAAATAAAACTTTTCCATAATTCATGTTTCTGTAGAATGAATTAATGTGCCTGTAATATTTGTCAGGTTTTACTTAGTTGAGTCTCTTACTTGTATAGTGTCAATGTATTTTTGTATCTATGTCTGTTTAAATTATTACATTCATACATATATATTATGACACAGATCAAAATCCATATTTAAATCTCTAACATCCCCCTTATTTTCTATTCTCTTCAGATAGCTAAATGAAATGATGACTTCCAAAACTCAAGTTGAACATGACATTCAAACTTAAATACTTCTGATGTGAATTTTAGGCAATGGTTCCTACTAACAGAAAAGGCCTTTTCAGCAGTGAGCGGCCTGTTCAAATAGGTGTGGTTGAGGTGTAACAGGAGTAGTTTATTTGACATATCAACATTCTGGTTTGAGTGACAGTGCAACTTAAGTAATTCCACTAAGGATGCTTGCAGATGACTTTTCATTCTAAAATCTCTTTCCCCTACCACTCTCAACATATATAATACATCAACTTTGATTACTAGTTTTGAGTGGTTTTGGTCCTTAACTGTCGACAACCTGGTGTGGCAGAGTAACAGAGGAGCCATTGATAAATGAGCCTTGTTTATCTCTTCCCTTGAGAAAAAAAGTAAGCAGCTCCCCTTTTCCCTTGACAAAAATGGGTCCCCGCCTCACAAAGCGGAAACCGTAGTCCTTTAGGATGTTGTAGCAGTCCTCCACCACCTGTGGGCAACACACACATGAAAAAAATAACTACAGCAGCACCCAGGAGCCTTTGGGAATTGAGTATCATGTTACATGTAAAAAAAATTTTAAAAAGTAAAAGTATAGATGTAATCTGTTCATTTGGTCATTTAATATGAAACAAACATTCCCGATCACAATGAAATTAACTACACTCATACATAGATCCTTACTGGATTAGCAGACAGGTTAAAAAAGGGGGCAGAAAACATTAGAAAGTGTAAGTTAAATCAAGGCCAAAAGTGAACAATATAGGATGAATTTTAGATAAGACAAGACCTTAAACACATTCTCAGTCACTTCAACACATTTTACACATTTTACACTGTGATAAACTTGTGTTGCAAAATTGTAAACACTGGCAGGAAAATGTGAACACAATTCCAACACAGCTATCATCTTTTTCACAAAGCAACTCAAAATTGAACTCATTTGTTTCTAACAATGTGATCAGACTGATTGGGCAGGAGATGGATGGAGATGTGCAATTTAACTGTATTTCATGGAGGGATAGAGGTACAGAAACCATAAATGATATATGGAATAAAAATAAATGTATCTCTTGGAGCGATCTGCAAAATAAATCTAGGTTGGCTTATGAAGAAATTTTCAGATATATGTAACTTAAAAGTTTAATTCAGTTTTTCGATTTACATACATTTGAACAGCAGAGCAAATTACAGGAAATTATATATGATTCAGAAACAAATAAAAAATTAACAGGAAAATCTACAAAATTTTACAAGAATCACATCAGGTAGACACTCTGCTGCAATCTAGAATACACCTGTGGAACCAAGACCTAAAGAGAAATGATTTTAATTTAAGATGAAGGGATAGTTGGAACTTAACAAGAGATTTTACTGCCAAATAAAATTTACATTTAATTAATTCAAAATAATATGCAGAACTTATTGCAATAGAGATAAAGTTAATTAACATGAAAAAAACATGTAAGGGAATTGTCTTAAATGTGGAACTACAGATTCCTTAATTCATGGGTTTTGGAAATTTAGTAAAATACACAAGATTTGGTTAGATATAGAAAATTGGCTGACAGATGTGTAGGGGCAAAATTTTATTTTAATTCATCACCTTTTCTATTTCAAGATACGTTACATGATACTGTTTGGTATCCATATCGATGGATTATAATTTTTTTTTATCAATTACATTGAAGAAACTGTCTCAAACAGTGGAAATCTACATATGCTCCATTGTTAAACTGGAAAAAAGAGATGGGTTACTGTTTGAACATAGAAAAGGCAATAGCCACTGAAAAGAAAAAAATCAATTCAATTTGAAGTTGTATGGGGAAAGGTGTTACAAACCTTGAATATGTAAAAGGAAAAGAAAAGATGACATTTATAAAGAAACTTGGTTGGGGATTATTGTCTGTAATTTTTGGTTTGTATGTTAAAGATGCTGCCTATCTACTCATTTTGAGTTATATGATGAACATACGTTTGTTCATTTTTGACTATTCTATTGGAGTTAATCAGATATGAATATGTTGGGGTTGAGCGAGTCTGTTGGTGGGGTGGTGTAAATATGTGTTATTGTGGATTGTGTTGGTTTTTGGGGGGGGGGTTTGGTTTGATTTGTTTGTTTTTATTTATTTATAAATGTTTGTGTTGTGTTGTTTCTTTTGCTTGTACTCATTAAGAGAATGGGTCCTTTATTTGTGGATGTGCAAATGTCTATTAGGGAAAAAAAACAAATGAGATCGGAAGGAGAACCCTTTTCTCCCAAAGACACAAAGCACTCATTGTTTCCGTGGTCTGTCAAAATAATGAAATCTAACCCCGTGAAATCGAGCAGAATGATTGAAGACAATACTTTGATGAATCAACAGTGTGTCTCTGTCAACTTATAGACCATGTACAGTATATACAGTACCCTTTGAGCGCAACTCGACAAGAGTCAAAGATCTGAGATATCAGTATGTGCAAGTAAGTGTAACCTACACACACAGGCCTACTGTCCTATAAGCATAGAAATGTACTGGAAGCATCTACAAAAACCTATTCATGGGAAATTTGCCATGGAATCTCGTTAAAACACTATACAAAAAGGTAAAAAGTAGTTTAGTACAGTAAGTGATACAGAAAGACTTTTGCAATAGTGCATTTACAGTATATGCACTCAAGATTTATGTACATTAAAATATAGTTTACAGAACTGTAAAAGTTGAAACTGCTAGCCTACAGCAGCTACTGTTACTGTAGGCTACAGTAACAATAAATAATGGATTATGGACGCTTCACCAGTGTGCTGACATTTTTTTTTTTACCCCATTAAATGTTAGGAAGACAGAGCCAGGGTCCAGCTGGGTCAACCTGAAGTTGGTTACTGTATTCTGATGTACAAAGTTACCAACTTTTATCAAAACAAATACAAATAACAACACAAGGTTATAAATAAACTAATAGAATTCAAACTTCTGGCCTCAAGGGGTTGGTAATTTGGATAGTGATAATGGTATACTTAGTTTCCAGGATCTGTGTTACATATATCCATGATGTGACTAGTTCATCTTTCTTTTTTTGCTCGGAAATATGATGAGCAGTTCAATCAAGTGAGTGCATGTGCTGCTGTGGGCTAAACTAAGCCAAGACATTTTGATGGATGGAGAACCACTGAAGAGGGACTTTGACCCAATGATGTTGGAAATGTCTCGCTGTTCAAGATTTCGGGACCCAACCCAAACACCCATATTCATCTGAACCGAGACCATGCCTTTTACTATGACTAAGTTAATGTCTGGATTACCCTGACCAAGGATAAACCTGGATAAAATTATAATTTAATCCGAAACATTAGGTTCTACCAACTAATTTAGCCTGCAGTAGTAGAAATGCTTACTGTCATACCTGAATGTTTCCCATCACCCCAGTGGACTCCATGCGACTTGCCACATTCACAGTATTTCCCCAGATGTCATAGTGGGGTTTGCGGGCACCGATAACTCCTGCTAACACGCCACCCTTATTCAGACCTGTTAGAGAGCATTAACAAATGTGATTTAAGCAGTGTTACAAGAGGCTGTGCTTTTTTCCAAAGCCATTGTCCCTGTAGTCACAACCACTTTCTGTACAACTTTGTTCAGACACAGGTAGAACTGACAAACTTGGTGAGTATTGCAAGGCACAGCGCAAAACATCAAGCCATAACCCCTTTTTAAGGGATATCTGTGCTACATAATAATATAAGACCCTTTGGCCACCCTTTTCTGTATTAACTGAAACAGCCTGTAATAACTTAGCCTCCTCCATAAAACTGTTTGGACCTTTAACATTTGTTTTCACAAGCTCAGAATTATGACAGCACAATCAAAAACTTGCGAAAAGTAAGGACATACCAATGCGTAGCATGAAGTTGTTGAATGACTGGTAGTTGATGTTCATGAGTGTGACCTTCATAGCCAGGGCAAAGTCTGCCAGGTCTGCCAGGTGCTGCCAGCGCTCTCTGTCTGACTGCTCCTCCTTCTGACAAACACCAAACAGTTCAAACCAAACTTATAACTACCCATGAATGCTAAAAAAAAATCTCATTTTAACACAATGGAGATGGTCATTTATGAGGTTTCTAATGCTACATCATCGGTATTCCATCCATCCATTCAATCAGTCCCCAGTCCTTATTTGCCTGTCTTTGGACTGTGGGAGGAAGCCAGAGTACCCAAAGAGAACAGGGAGAACATGCAAACTCCACACAGAAAGATCCCGTGGCCAAGCTGGGACTCAAACCGGGAACCTTCTTGCTGTGAAGCGCCAGTGCTAACCACTGCACCACCGTGCCACCCCATCATTAGTATTATCACATTCAACCAATATTTAATCCCCTGATGAAGATAGTGATAATGATGCAGACTTAATCTCTCATTGGTTCAGAGTGCATATTAACAGATACACTACAGACTGGGTGAAATAAAAGCTCCCTTCCCACTGGCGTTAAAAACTTTAACTACAGCTACCATCTGGCATTTACGTGCGATTGGCATGGATTTAATTGGCATTTTGTCCTGTGTCAAATGACTGCAGTTGATATGGGTTTTTACTGGCTATGAACAGCATTAATGTGAACATACAACATGAGTGATTTGCCTATTTCAAGCATCTCTAGTCATGGACCCACACCAAGCAGTTGAGGTCTTCTATCAGCAATATGCACAGAAGCAATGAAGGCTTGTTGTCCATTAAAAATTCAACATGCTTGCCTTCAAGCAGCTATCTAACATGTTTGTCCACTGCTGCATTTGAAAGACAGATTAAAGCAAAAGACTACAACAAAAACACCATCACTATCTTCCTTGCTGGTTTTAGTACAGTGACCAGTGAGTGTATACAAGTCCAAGATTATACATTTAGGGGCTTTTCATTTCTTATTGGCATGGTTATAGCAATTGAACATGATGCACTAGAACAAAGCAAAACAAAGGCACTCCTGCTCTATTGAATAAAGGAAATGGGTATAACTGTCTATGCTGACCTTCATGCAGGTGTAGCCATTGCTGGCATCTGGAGTGACACCTGATGCTGCCATGTAGGTACTTCCGATGGTCTTAATTTTTGTGATGCAACGAAATTGAGGCTCATCCAGCAGCTGTATTGAAAAAGATCAAATACTGAAGTTAAACTCCAGCCATATGAAAAATAATGCACTTTTGGTCAAGTAAATACAAATAACAGCAGATGTCTGGAAGTCAGGATAAATAATGTATTTTAAACCACAACTTAATTAAATCAGTTCTTATTAGGGAAATTACATGTACATAAAAACAGAACAGTTAATAAATTTGTTTTTGTTGTTGTTAAGAGTTGGACAGAAAATTGTGAGCACCAGCTGTTCAGTAAACAGAAGCTGGAAGTAGATATAGCATGCTAGCAATCTTAACTCGCTAGGAATGCTTGCCAGCTATTATGACACAAAGAAAAAAGATTGTAGCATGAAAATAAATTTCATAGAGTTTAATTTTTCCATGGTTCTGCTTTCAAAGAATGGGCATCATCATGTATTGACTGCTTACTGTCAAAGTTCCCAGCCAGCTGAGCCCTCCTCCACCTGTTTCCCATTCCCCAAATGAGCACACCTGCAGGTACTAAACCCTAGCCTTTCACGCTGTTCTCCACCAGATTGTCGAGTTATCTAACGCTTCTTGCACTCCAGAAACCTGCATTTTCAAATCCTGCCTGTTTTCCAGCCTCTCCACCTGCCTGCCTGCTCTGCCTGCCTCCCCGCCCGCCTGTTCTGCCTGCCTGCCGGCCCTGTGTAAACCCCTTCCTGTCTGCCTGGTGTCCCTGTTCCCGTGTCTTTGGATTTCCCTGTAGCCACCTAAACCTGAACCTCGGCCTTGCTCCTGTATGCTGAGCTCTAACCTCATCTCTACCCCACAGATAGGGCCAGGATGGCTTTTGTCATCTCCCACCTGTCTGGAAGAGTGGAAGCCTGGGCCACTTCCGAATGGAGTCAGGGCTCAGAGATTAGCTGCTCCTTCCCAGCCTTTCCAGTGGCACTTCAGGCCAACATCAACTACCTGGAAGGGTAGTTGATGTTTTCCAGACCTGTCCTGGAAACGAGCAGGCTCACCAGTAGCCAGGGGAATACTGACAAGCCAGACCAGAGAAACCACCTCTTCCCCAACCTGAACTCTATTTCATGTCTGCCTGTACCTGCCACCTGGACCCCAGATGGTGGTTGCTAACTAACACTCCTGCGGTGTTTCAAAACCTGATCAATGATGTGCTCTGAGACTTTGTGAGTCATTTTGTTTTTGTGTATCTGTTTTTTCTGGCTCTCGGAAGGAACACATCAACATGTTTGCATGGTCCTCCGAGGTTACTGGAGAATTCCCTGTTTGTAAAGCCAAGAAATACAAGTTCTATGCCTCGGTCACCTTTCTGGGATTCATCGTGGGCACGGGTAAGGTGGAAGCAGTGGTCAATTGGCACACTCCAGCCAGCCGCCAACAGCTGCAGTGCTTTCTGGTGTGGCAAATATTATAGTTGATTCATCTGTTGATACATCTCTGTGGCAGCTCCACTTACAGCCAAGACCTTGGTGAAGGTTCCATTCCAGTGGACTTCAGAGGCTTCTGAGGCCTTCGAGACCCTGAACAATAGGTTCACCTCTGCCCCTGTTCTTCAGGTACAAGACGGTGGTGGAGGTGGATACTTCAAGCATCAGGGTAGGGGCCATCCTGTCCCAGAGGGCCGCCATGAACCAGAAACTCCACCCATGCACCTTTTCCTCCCAGTGCCTATCACCAGCTGAGAGGAACCATGATGTGGGTAACCAATAGCTCTTAGTCATCAAACTGGCCTAAAAGGGGTGGCATCACCAGCTGGAGGAGACTGCAGAGTCCTTCCTGATGTGGACAGATCAGCGGAAACTAGAGTACCTTCAATCTGCCATGCAACTCAGTGCCAGACAAGCCAGATGAGTCCTCTTCTTTGCCCTTCACTTTTTCTCTCTCTTAAAGACCCAGGTCCAAGCCAGACACACTTTCTTGCATATGCCTGGAGGGAAAGGAGGACCCTGCACTGGAGCCTGAGCCCATCCTACCAGCCATTCACCTGCAGGCTTCCCTGGTCTGGAAAGTGGAGGAGAGGGATGCATCAGAATGTCAACTTTGTGCATGCCTGAACAACAAAGTGTTCATTCCTACCACTCTCAAGAAGGATGTGGTTCTATGGGGACACTCTTCCAAGCTTACCTGCCACCCTGGTAAGCACAGAACAAGCGAAATCATGGAGTGATGGTACTGATGGCACTCTTTGAGAAAGGATGTCCAGGAGTTTTTGGAACCAGTGTTAGACCTCCCGCCAGTCTCCTCCACCTCATTGCCCCTGATTTTAAATCTCCGTTGACTTTATGACTAGATTTCCCACGTCAGATGGGGAAATAACGTGTCCCTCGGCCCTGGCAATGTCAGCGAGCATGGAAACGGGCCTCCCCATGTTGAGAAAGCAGTACAAAGTGTCCGCTAACCAAAGACGCTCCGGGGCACCCAAGTATAGAGTGGGACGTTGAGTATGGCTGTCTAGCCACAACCTACCCCTGAAAGGTGACAAGAAGAACCTGAGTCCATGTTGCATTTGTCCTTTCCCAAGACAACAGATCATTAATCCTGTGGCAGTGAGACTCCATCTGCCCCTGTCCCTGAAGGTTCATCCGACATCCCAAATGTAAGGGGTTAAACCTCATGTGGAGAGTCCTCTGGTGCCTGCTATTCCTCGACCACTGCCTCCCCACATGATCGAAGAAGAAGGCCTGGTCCATACTGTACGCCACCTGCTGCAGTCCTGCCATTGGGGATAAGGTGTCCAGTACCTCATAGACTGAAAGGGTAATGGGCCAGAGGAAAGGTTGTGGTTGCCCACGTGGCAGATCCGAGATCTGCCACGTGCACCCCAATTACCTGGGAGTCAACTCCCTGCAGGAGACCCAAACAGCTCAGGGATGGAGACCTCCTCGGGTGGTCGCTGAGGTTGATGGGCAGCAGTCACTGATGACAGACCACTAAACTTTGTATTGGGTGTTGATTGAAATGCAAGGAGATATGACATCATCCAGTCAACCACTGCTGTACACATGCACAGTGTCCCCAAACTGAAGTCCTACACTGAATACTTCTCAAAATAAAGCAAGAGCATTGAGATCATTAAGAGCAAGCAGCTTCTGCACTTGATTGAAACTGCCAGCACAAACATTGTGCATGATGATAATAATTATATATTTTTTAATATATTTTCGATATTAAAAATTTGTGGCGAATCTCAAATGGCTACAGAGGTGCAATAGATAAATAGAACAATTATAAAACTATGAAGGTAATATCAAAATTCAATTAAACAAATATACATAGAGGCAATATAATAAGAAATACAAACATCATAATAAAAGGGTTGAGAACAGTCCCACTGCAAAAGAAGAAAGAAAAAAATGAGTAGATACGTAAGTGTGCGTCTAGCAGTCTATTAACAGTTGGTCTTGTTAAAAAGGAAAGGGTTGCTGGCCTTTTTCAAAACAGTGGTGTCCTCATGTGACCAGGGAGATCAGTTTGGGAATGTTGTTGAGATGACAGAGGAGGCTTTGCACAGATGTTTGATGTTGGCATTGAAGCCCTGAGTATGATGCCCAGATTAGTGACCTCTGGGGCAACTGATTTTCTGGACAGTCGTGAATTTTATGTGTGAACTCTTGACCTGATGTGGGGTATTGACCAAGAGGGCCTCAGTTTTGGAGTTGTTGAGTTAAAGGAAGTTGCATGATATGTAAGCTTTTATCCCCTCAAGGCAGGTGGACATTGATGATAAAGTTTTAAAAGGAGTAGGTCTGGATTTATAAGTAGAACTGTGTAGCATCAGCATAGTGATAGAAAGAAATGCCATACCACTCAGAGACGATGTAGAAGGTGAACAGAAAAGGACTAAGAACTGACCCTTTTGGGACAAGACAATTGATGAATTCCCCAGAGAGATGTACTCCACACTTTCAGACAGATAGAACTGAAACAGTCTAGTGCAGAGCCAATGAAACTGTGTTGGCAGTTGAGAAGGATGAAATAGTGGACAGTTGCTCTGAGGTTTAGGAGAACCATAAGAGAGGATAAGCCAGCGTCAGCCACTATTAGCAGATCATTTGTAACCCTAAGCAGGGCTGTTAAAAGTCCTGTGGGTTAAGTGAGAGTCTGACTGAAACGCTTTATAAATGTTGAGCTTAAAATTGTCCTAGAGGTGAACAGCAACCCCTTAGACTGGCATTGAAAGTTAATAACTGGTCAGTTCTTTGTGAGAGCTTATGGGCTCAGCATTTACTCAGTTTTAGAGCATATGGGACATGAGTGATTTATAGCTTGGGTGACTGAATTTTTCGTGCGATTTGTTTACATGTAAATTCTGTGTAGAGAGGCAATTAGACACAGATTTGCATGTATACTTGCTGGGCAGCGTGAATGATGCGCATTGCGAATTTTGGGTATTTGCGTTTATATGCAAGTTGAAAATATTCAACTTGCACGACAAATTTATTGACATTGTGTTAAGAGAGCCTATCATTGTTGGTTCCCCCTGAGATCAGTGAAGTCATGTCAACGGTCCTGGTGCCTGTAGTTGGTGTCCATCCATGATATCCTGGCACCGATCCTTGCCAACAGGTCATCTAACTGGGCCCTTGTCAGCCTGAAGGACTGCTGGAAATGGCTGTCGTCCAGGTGGAGTTCCTGGAAAAGGTGGTGAATTCACCCGGCTGTGTGCGCCTCCGGATTGTGTCATGGATCCAGATACAGCGGCATTTGGTTTTCTGTCGTATCTGGGACTTCTACTACAGATACAAGCCAGCAATATTGTAATGTCAGCCATGTTTGATGATGGAAAGAAACGGTGAAAATAATTTCTCCTCACAGGGGAAAAAAGTTCACGCGAATGATGCAAATAAAAACAAATAATCCAATAAAGCAACGCTATAATTCTTGTTGTATTTGGGATGAATACGCCTTAAGAACTATCCTGTGCTGTTCTGAACTATACTATTTGCCAGAATGTGACAAATGGGTCTGAGGGACAGGTGGAGGGTTTTGTCTAGGGCAGGCAATCCATGACTCCAGAGCTGCATGCAGCTCTTTTGCCTACATGCAATAACACCTTTGCCTTCCACAAAATCTACATGGAGATATATGAAAACATTTTTTAACATTATCATTTAGATCCAGAGGGATTCCTGCATTTCCTAAACAGAAAAAAACACACCCTAACCCACACAGAATTAAAAAAAGTTTTAAAAAATTAATTCAACTAAAATATGCATCACAGCCTGCGTCTCAGGTCTGGTGCCCTCTCCTCTGCAGGTGGCTAGCTAATTGTGAGTCTCCTGCAGTCTCCCCAGCTATGCTAACCATGTATTCCAATTTTTAAAAAAATAAATTACAGAGGAAAAACAGAGAATTTAATAAGGCATGGATAGATTTGTTTGCTTACACAGCCAGTGTTACTGACTTACTGGTATGTCTAATCTGCAGTAGAAATTTGCAAACAACAAAAAAGGCAACATTGAAAGACATTTCCAAAACAAACACACAGAGAAGTATCTGGCTAGGGAGGTGTTGTGTACTAGCCCCTTTTCCTTCCTCACACTTCACAGGACATCTGGAGTACCCCCCCCCCCCGACCACTTAGTTTGGAAAGAGGAGCAGAACATTTCCCTCTTTGTCTTTTTAATGGTAATTAACCTTTACATGAAACAAGAACTTCTACTCCTCCTTTTTCCTTCAAAGACTCCAGTGATCCACTCTCACTCATCCTGTCCCCGGAACTTGCAACTCCAGTCAGGAGTGCTAGGCAAAAGGGGGTTCCTCATCTCTCTGCGACCTCTACCCCCACAGGGTGTAACAAATGTTTGCCTTGCGGAAGACACCCAAGATCATGGACTAAGGATGCATTGTCTGGTCATGTGAAGATGCACCCTCTTTCTTGGGATGTATGGGTGCTTAAACATTCCAGCTTCCAACTGCTAACATCAATTAGAATGTTCATGTGATTGAAAGGTTCTGTGTCACTGTTAAATGAAGTGCAAGAGTATGAATCTATCAACATCTATAGATGAAACCTGGACTCCATATATTAAGTTATGCTACCTTGTTACTGAAGTCTGTCACAGAATTCCTCGTTTAACTTCAATCACACACACACACACACACACACACACACACACACACACACACACACACACACACACACACACACACACACACGCACCCAAATCCACTCACATAGTCATGTATCTATCACGAACACCTATGTGTATGAATATGATGCCAAGAATATTGCTTTCTCGGTTACTGTAATAACGCTGAGCAATCTTATTCTAGATGATCTATCTGTGTGATACATGATTGCTCTTTGTTAAACCAGTATAATACGGTAATATCTGATAAGTATTGAGGACCGCGAAGAGTGCTGATTGGCCAGTGGCCCCACGCAGGTCAAAGGTCACTCCCCCGACGCAGACCAGTCCCACTATAATAGTCGCAACACCATTCACCATTCTTGCTTCTTCTTCTGTTTTTCTTTCACTCCTTCTGTTCATGGTTCTTGCTTTTTTTTTGAGCAGCCGCTTCGCCTACTTCTTTTTATGACCATCCACCTCGTGGGTTTTGGACAAATTCTTTTTTCTCCTTCAATAATTCCGCTAATAGCAAGGTTTTGTGTGCGGAGTCAAAAGTGCTTCTTTTTCATCTAAGTTCATGAAGGCATCGTTCCATGTAACACCTACATTATTGATTTTTCAAATTTTTGTAATTTGTCGTCAATCGCAGCTTACAGTCACAATACTATTGACCTCCCATGAGCCTCGCATCTCCACCCTGACCAGTGGACAGAAGTGACTTTGAGCCTGAGAAGAGCATCGCGTTGAACCAGCCAGAAGCCTGAGACCAGATGGTAGCGAACCAACGTATTTCCCTTCCCCATCCAACGAATCCTAGCGGAAGCCACAGTCGTCGAGGTGGAGGCTTTGGAGGCCGTCATCCCAACAGCTCGTTGGAGAGGTATCGAACATCGATGGGAGCAATCCAGCTGAGAACATAAGCCGGTTCCACTGGTTTTCGTGGTGTCGCAATAACAAAGATCAGTGCTGCATCTATTCAGGCCTCGATCTCTCTCACTCACTGCTAAGTCCACTAGACTCCTTAGAGTCTGCTCAACCTCCATTCAGTAGTTTTCTTTTGTTTGTAGGTCACTAATCGTTCAAACCACACACCTTTTTACCTGCTACCTTTGCCACCCACTTGAATCTCAGATAAATCTTGTAATTCATGTCTGATACTCAACATGTGCCTTAATTGCTTTGCTGGGATTGTTACTCTGTCTTACGTGTTTTCTTATTTGTATTAAATCGTCTTAAAATTCCAAGAAGTGTTCCAACTCATTTATATATTTGTATGCAAGCCACTGACCCGCAAAGAACTCATTGATAAACTATCACCTGAGATTAATTGTTTCTCTTTGGACAAAACTAAATTACAATGAGTGGTGCCCAGAGTAACAACCGTGTAAAACATCCTAAAGATATGCCATCATCATCAGCTTATCGAGTCACTACAGAGGAGAGAAAGAGATTGATTTCAGAACTGCTGTGGAAAGCTATGCAGAGCAAGCGCACCTTAAAGAAGTGGATCAAGCCTCCAAACTCCACTACAGCTGCAATTATAACAACAAAAAACTTTGAGTAAAAATGGAAGAATGCATTTACCATGTTTATTTTAACTGAAAGGAACAAGTTTTCCAATGAATGAAACAATAGGCAACTGCAAAAATGGCAACTTCAAGTACATAATAAAAATTTATAGACCACTGCATAGTAGACAAATGTGAAAATGTTGCTGAAACTTTAGGTATATTAATGTCTCATATAATTTGTGGCATCAGATAGATTTTTCTGCTAAGGAGGGGTGCAAAATGGCTCTTTTGATAGTAAAGGTTGCTGACCCTTGGTCTGGTGGATGCTTCCCTCAACTTCTTTCTGTGTCAAAACAGTGAGCCTGGAGGCTGTGAAATTCCATAAACCTGGGCAATGTGAAATTGCGAAACTTTTGAGTTGTCACCACACTATGTGGTCATGGTAGGCCTGTGAATTTTGACAATTTACCACAAAACTGTTATAGCTCCTCCACACAAGCTTCGCTCTCTTTCAAACTTCATGTTGGATACACTGAGGACATCTAGAGGTCAATATTGGCATTCAGCTCCTCCTGGTTTCAACAGGAAATAACAAATTGTACTCTGTGATGTCCTGCACTTACCCTGTTGACTTTATTCCTCTCAAATTTTGTCAGGCACACCCTGAAACTTTACTGACTAGCCCAAGTGAGAAGTGACATTCCATTTAATGGTTACATGGCGGCAAGCAGTGAATGTTTATATTTTGCTATTACACGTGAAAATGTTATAACTTGACTCCACACTTTCAAATGTCATAGGTTTGATACATGTCCTGTCCTAAAGACATCTCCATGTCAATATTAATTCTTCATAGTGTTATAGCACCATTTAATGGCAAACCCAATTGACGTATTTACAGATTACATTTAACACTTCACTCATTGACCTTATCCAACTCAAAGTTGGCCAGAAAATACTTCAGAACTTTAGAGGAATGTTGGTTAAGACTATGAGGATGTGAGACTATAGTGAGATGAAAAATGATTTTCTTGCCATGACACATGCAACTGTTGTAACCTGACTCCACATGATCAAATTGTCATGACACTTTGCACAGACATCATGCCTGCCTAAATGTTACATATTTTTTAGGTATCATGCAAAGATTTGCCAAAATTCTTTAGTGGCACCCCCTACAAAATTAAAATAATTCTTCCCAAAAGTGTGTTTCATCTGCATGCACGGAACCTGGTACACATGTTTAAGGCTTATAAAAAAAATAAAAAAAAAACATTGGTTCCATGACATCAACTCAACAAGAAGTTTGCCATTTCAAATTAAGTCTGTAATTTCCCCCCATTTTTTGGCATTTCCAGGGATCATACTTTTATCAAATTTCTCCTAGGGTCATACTCCCATACTTTTCAACTTCAAAAAAATCTATCCTGGATCCCTTGGGGATATGAACTTGCAAAGCTTTTTAGGCTGTGTGACCATGATGTGGTCTTGGCAGGCCAGCAAATTTGGATCATTCACTATGAAAGTTGAAACTGTTATAACTCCTTTCCACGTGGACAGATGTTTCAAACTTCACATTTGATAAACATCCAGCCCTGGAGACATCTATAGGTCACTACTGATGCTTAGTCATAGTGCCACTATGCTGTCCTCATTTGCATGTACATCAGGATAATATACAGTTAGTGTGTTTTCTCTTGTGCCATCTGGGAAATGCAAGAAGTCAGCGTTGCTCCAATTAAAGGACACATTGGTCAAAACCATTCCCTAAAATCCAACAACAACATTGTGTCATGACCTTCTTGCACTATCATACAGCAACACATCAAGAGCCACCCTGTGTGGGTGCGAGGGTCAGTTTACAGCTATGTGCCGCTTTCAACTGTACTATTATTATCATTTTTTATTGCAATCTCTTGCTGCCATTTCTGTATATTATCAACTGTTATGGGTATATTGGTTTGTACGCAAGTTTATCTGTGTCTTTGTGTCTTCAGTTTTTGTCATGTTCATGTACGTTGCCCACTTTATGTTTATGCACTTGCACAATTGAAAAAAAAAAAATCTTGTATGGGTGTTTTGTGAGGCTATTCCAGCCTCTCTATCCCACTCATACACTCAGACTTACTGTAGATAAACACGCCCCTCCCCCCTCTCACACAGCTAATTCACACATTCCTCATGCAAATCAGGCTACTGACTGGCCGGCATAAGTGAAGAGAAGTAAAGAACAGCATGCCTATTATTTATTGTTTGTACATGAACGCGCATCTGGAACAACTGGATCAGTCACTCATAGCTCCATGTCTGGGTCCACTCCTGCAAAAAACTGCTCGATGTCTTCACAGTCGACCGCAGGCTCCTCGTCAGAGTGTCCGAGGCGAACAACTGAAGCACTATTTAAGCCTCTTGCTCTGCCTAAAATCACTTACTGGCCATCCTTTCCGTCACTCTCTCGCTTCCACCGGCATCTACTACTCCAGCGCTGCTTTACGCAGCCAAGCTAACTTCACGCACGGCGAGTGCGCAATCGCCGTGTTGTTGCCTACCAAACTTGATACTTTCAAACAAGGTACCGTGTTTTTCATCTGTTTCTTGGCAAAAAGAATATCTACTTCCTATTAGGAAAAAATCTCACAGGCAGGCATAAGAGTCATGCAAATGATGCATGGTCCGTTATGTAAACTGGGGGCTGGTTGGGGTTTCAGCGCTGTAGCTCAACAACCCAGGCACCAATTGGCTCATGTGTGATTTATTTGTGTTCAGCAGTGCCTCACATGACCAAACAAGTCATGTTGCATGGACTAAATCAATAACGACAACTTTATGCAACCTGGTAGGGAAAACTAGCAGTGATGCTTTGAATACCGTGTAATGCTATTACTCAGGTAAAACATGGATTATGCTGGAAATACAGAATGCTGGGGGAAATCCTTTAAGATCCCACATTTATGGACACTTACGGACTAACCAAAAGCAGCTTGTTTTAAAATTTGGTCTATGACGACGTCGGGAGTACGAAGTTGGTATGTAGGTATTTTCCTTCGCATGCTGTCTGCCTAGCAACATTTGAACTCAGCTCCGCTGCAAATAACTTTATTTGTTGTGATTGGGTGCTACTTAATTGTTAGACCACCAGGTACAACAAGGTATAACATGACCAGATATGTTGTTGTATGCCATTGAAATCCATCGAATACCGACATTGGTATCGGTACACTGCGGCTTAAGGGGTTAGACATCCCAGCGTAGAGTATGCTCATTCTGTACCCCATTTTCTGCCCTTTTTACAGAGCTTTTAAGTGTTCAGTTCTGTGTCATATCAGTACATCATATGTGTCATCTCAAAACCTATGTCATGGCTCATATCTGACTATAGACCCTTAATCCCAACACTTTAGCACGATGCCATCAAATTTAGCACAGTACTCAATGACAGCAACAGCAATATTAGATTAGTAATCTAATATTGTATGGATAATCATACAAATAAGCAGCCCCCCCCCCCCCCACACACACACACACACAGATAATATTTGCTAAAGAAAACAAAAATAATCCAGGCGTTTTTTTCAACAGTGGTACCAACTGTAATCCCCCTGGGAGAAAACAAAAATGTATAATCAATGATATTTTCATAATACTTATTTCAGGTGCATACACTAATAAAGAGAAAATGATTATGCTGCAGTGAGGGTTTTGACAGGAGTTAGGAAGAGAGAACACATCTCTCCCACTTTAGCTTCTCTCCACTGATTTAGAATTGACTTCAAAACTCTTTTACTGACTAACCTCTTAATGATAAAGCTCCATCCTATCTGAAAGAACTAATTATTCCTTACTGTCCAATCAGAGCACTCCGCTCCCAGAATGCAGGTCTGTTAGTGACTCCTAGTATCTCTAAAAACAGACTGGGAGGTAGAGCCTTCAGTTACTGGGCTCCTTTACTGTGGAACCAGCTCTCTCCATGGGTCAGAGAGGCAGAAACACAAACTACATTTAAGTCGAGGCTTAAGACCTTCCTCTATGACAGAGCTTCTAGTCAGGGCTAATTCAGGTAGCTCTGAACCATTTTATAGCTATGCTGCTATAGGATTAGACTGCTGGTTCCATGGAGCCCTCTCCTTTCTGCACATTTTTGCACTGTCATTATCATTACCTACTTTGTAGTTAGGCCTTGGTGTCTCGCAGTCTCTCTGTGTTTCCACTGCGCTCCCCTCCCATGAACCAGTCTGCCATCCAGTCCTCCCATCAAGCTGGCTCGCTCTCCCTGCCCCCTGCCTATCAGAAGCCCATATTTTGTATTATAAACTGTTTTCTTGTCTGTAACAACATCTATTGCACGTCTGTCCATCCTGGATGAGGGATCCCTCCTCTGTTGCTCACCCTGAGGTTTCTCAGATTTTTCCCTGTTAAAAGGGTTTTCTATAATGTTTTTCCTCAGTGTGAGGGTCTAAGGGCAGAGGATGTTGTTATGATGCCGTGTCAAGCCCTTTGAGACAAACTGTTTGTAAAAAAAGGCTATACAAATAAAATTGCCTTGTTTTGCCTTGCCATTACTTAATTTACCCCATGTCAAAATGGAAGTTAAATTGTTCATGTCAGTTTAAACAGATATTGAACACATAAAATTAAAAGCTGTTATTTCATACGTTAGCCATTATCTACACATGTTTAATAATCAGCTGATCATAATCAGTTTTCTGCTTTTTGGTGCTCTAAACATCAGTACACTGCCCGGAAAAATTGATAAACATCTATGTCAGAGGTTTTTACAGTATGACCCCCATCCCCACCCCCCACCCAAATTGGGACAAGCTGCATGAAGGAACATGTGAGTTGTAAACAAAGCAGACAAGAATAATGGGCGATTCAGCTTACACTGTCAAAGTCCGAGATGATCTCGTTGAGGAACCGTAAGCATTCAATGCCTCCATTATTGATGCTCTCCTCTGTGTAGAAGTCAGAGAAGTTGGGGATTGAGGCAAACATGACTCCGATCTCATCATAGGACTGGCTGTACAACTCCTTGGACATGGCAGATTAACAAGTGAGTGATACATCCTTTGGCAACTCATAAACTGATCCTCAATGCTGACGAAATACTAATACTGGAGTGTGGTTTTATAAAATACAGATGGAATAAGAATACTGCATATTGCCTGCTGGGTTTGTCATATATTTCATTCAAAACACAAATAAATAATATTACTTTTTATGAATTAATAGTGCTGAAACAATTCTTGAATACAGTGAAGTCAGAACTGATCAGGGTAGATTTTGTTTAAGGATCTTACCTCGTCTCTTTTCTTAGAACCCAAAAAATGTCTGGCAACATGTTCAGGAAGCATGTTGGTCACCAATGCTTCATTCCAACGCCTCATCTCATACACCTTCTCCTTCTGCTCATGGACCTCAATCTTCCACAGGAACAGAGTGCGGGCAAGCTTCTCCACCTTTAGGAAACAACAGCTAATTTTGTGAGAACTGAACCTATTAAGATCTTGCCAATTCATCTGTTTGTTGGAGGGGTTATGCCTGTGCTTTGAAGTAACTCTCTTCTTCTTGTGTTCGGTGTACCTCCACTAGGCCTGGGCGATATATTGATTTTATCGATTAATTCGAGTTTTTTGTTGGGGACGACTTAATAAATAAAAACTTTGATTTTTTTTTTATTCCTCTTGCTATGGCGCACCTTTTGTCCCCCAGGAGCTTCTATAGATTATCCCCTCACCCCTCCCCCTTGTTTCCTGCGCACGCATAGCAGCAACAATGGCTAACGAGAGCGAGAACTTTGTTTCTAAGAAAGGAGTAGTATCGTCGGTATCGGGTTTGCGGCGACAGACGTTGAACATGTGACTGTATGCTGCAAAGTTAGTCTGAAGCCCATTGCAACAAAAGGCAGCAGCAAAACAAACTCATTTCAGCATCTAAAGCAGAGGCATCCAGCCGAGTGGGAGAAATGCCACTGTTTGCGAGGGGAACAAGATCGCTATAATTGACAAATTCCCACTAAAAAACAGTTTACTGTGGTGAAATCATTTACTCACGGGAAAAAAATCGGAAAAAATCGAAAATCAAATTATTTGTGAAAAAAATCTAAGATTTTATTTTTAGTCCATATCGCCCAGGCCTAATCTCCACTGCTGCTTCTCATGGTACTTTTAGGAGTTGCGGTAGGACCCAAGAGCAGTACAAAACACCAATAATGCAATGCAGCAAGTTTTAATTCAAGGGCAATATAATTTACAAACAGTAGCAAGACATGCGCAGATTCCCAGTGAAGGGAAAGTTAAGTTCACTGTTCTGCCAGATGCCAGACATTTATTATCCTACTCAACCAACAGGGCAGGCTGGTTGAAGGGTCAAAATGAGGAGAGCTGTTTTCATTGGACCCTCAGCCAGAATATCCTCCCCAGGGGCAACTCTAAGGGAGAGGGCGTGGAATGAAGTGCCAGAACCCCTTGAAGGAGCAGAGGAATTGGAAGGCTGATCAGGGTGACAAAGATGAAAATTGGGGATGACGTCCAGGTCGAGGATGTGGCAGGCAGGGGCCCATGACCTGCCCTCAGGACTGGAGCCCCCCCAGTTGCCTAAGTCCTGGACGCCCCTCCCACGCTGATGAGACCAGACTAGGTGCAGAACGAAGTAGGCCAGACCGCTTCAATAAGACAAGAAAGAGGAGGAGTCATTGGTGAACACAGGGCTCCCATGGACTGGTTTTATCACACTGGAATGGAGCGAGCCTGGTGGCAGAGCTGTTGAGGAAGCAGCGCAGAGCCGTTTCCATCTCCAGTCTGTTGGACTGGGGCTGATGCCCAGAGGAAAAGCTGGCAGTGGCTCCCATCAGGCTGCAGAATTCTCTCTAGAAGACTGAAGCAAACTAGGGAACCTGGTCAGACACCACATCTACAGGAAGGCCATGCAGACGGCACAAGGAGAATGACTGTGTTGCTATTAGAGGAAAGGAGGCCTATGACAAAGTCTGAAGAGATGTGGGACCAGGGTCTTTTTTACATGGGCAGGGGCAACAGGAGTCCTGCAGGTGCCTGATGGGAGATCTTGTGTTGGTTGCAGATGGAGAAGCCTTGATAAAGTCACAAGTGTAGTCCTCCAAGGTTGGCCACCAGAAATGCTGGAGGAGAAAATCTTGTGTGCGTTGAAAACTGGGGTATCAGGTGAACTTGGAGGACTGGGCCCACTGCAAAACATCCAACATCAGCATGATCCTCACCCTTCTGAAATGCTGGGACAGGGTATAAGGCTTCCATTGCGAGATCCTGGATGGCAGGAGAGGGTGAAGTGGAACCTTGGTGAAGAAGAGGGACCAGCAGGCTTTGCAGGAGTTAAGTCACTTGGCAGTGTGGGGGACTCAAGGTTCTCATGGTCAGTCAAAATTAAGAATGGCTTCTTGCTGCCTTCCAACCAATTTCGCCCATGACATGTCTGTCAAGGGTGTAGTATCTGACAGTTCTTAGGTGAGGTCAGGGGTTGGTATCTAAGGAAGATGCTATGTGCAGCTGGGTTGTGTTATGTATGGTCAGCGAGGACACTTTCAAAGGGATATTTTATGACATGTCTACGTTAACATACCATGAAGGGATGGATACGATGGTATACAGTCGGGCCTCTTACAGCATAGCAGCCAGAGGTCAAAATCCTGTCACAACAATCTCTTAATGGATGCTCTAGAGCAGTGACACTGTGCTTTCTGCAATAAACCTTTTTATATGCAACTAAGACTGTAGTCAGCGGCAGTTTTTTCATCATCTTCACATCATAACCATCTATGAGACATCAAGGGTTCGAGCAGGAACCGGATAGGACAGAGGAGTCCGCTCAAGCCCCAATAGCTGAAACAAGCCCCATCAATGTTATGACTGCACCAGAGTCTAGAGAGAGAGAGAATGTCTAGGGACCACCAAGAAGGAGCAAGTTGTAGGTCTCTCTCGATGAGGTGACATTATTGAAGTTGGGCTCACTAGTATCCCCCTCATATGCCTGCAGCGGCTTTAGACATCATTGCTTCATGCTGTTGCAGGACACTCAATCTGTTCAAGTCAGCTCAGAGGTGACAGAATGTGTCCAAAATTGGCCAGATTTTATTGTCAGGGGTTTGGATAGGACTGAAGAGTAGCACAAAACACCAATAATGCAATGCAGCGAGTTTTGATTGAAAGTCAATATAATTTACAGACAGCAGCAAATTCTGAAGCAGAACTGGAAATGGGGTCTTTGAGCAGACAGGAGAATAGTGGAGCCAGAACAAGCGAGAGGAAGCAGGCAGAAGTGTCAGCAGGGGCTGGCAATGGGTTGGACACCACGGTAAGAAAACTGAACTCTCACACAGTGAGTGACACATGAGCAGGTGGATTCTTACAGGGAGACCAGAGCGATAATGCCAGGATGCCACAGGCAGATGAGAAGGCGGTTAGATTAATGGGGCTGAGACAAGGAGATGAGATCAAAGGCAAGCAGAGTCGAAACAGGTAGATCCAAACAAATCGTGCTTGAAAGTTGTACATGCTACAATGACAATCTGGCAATGAGTGAAAGGAGGCGCACTGCTTAAATACAAGGTGGTTAATGAGCCGCAGATTGAGGGAAACACGGTCAGGGCGTTGTCATTGATTAGACCAGAGATGAGTGAGCCTGGGCAGAGTGTGACAGGTACCGCAACCTGTCTGCCATCAGCAAAGCCCTGTTCATTCCTTTGGATTTGCTCTTATTATATCTATTTTTGAACGATAAACCAGATACGACCCTTTCCTTGTGTCTTGCATTTGGGTTGCAAATTTGTATACAAAACTGAACATTATCCCAAAAAACTTAACATCTTTCAATGCCTCAAATTTTGCATCACACATAAATATACAGCACCAAGACACATTGCAACATATGGTGTGTGTTTATATACAGTATTTCATTTTTGGTTATTTTTACTGTGAGGTCAGATATGTTGTATTCCTTTGTTGAGTATGAGCTGAAATTATTGTTTTAGTGTGTGTTCAATTTATTGTCCTTTACTTTTCCTGGGGGTAGAATATAAGATAGTTCCTCAGATAACAGGTTTGGCTGTCTTATTAAGTATAGAAAGGGAAATTTCTGCAGTCTTCAATTCCATTAAGGAGGTCTACGCTAGAGAGAGGAAAATTGTTTAAATGATAATGTTGGGAACAAGCTACTTAACTGCTGCAGTCTACATGGAGGGGATGGCTCTTTTTATGCATTAAGCCAAAACTGAAGGGTACATGGTCTGAGACTATGATGAGATTAACATTCAGATCAGATTAATATGAATTTGGAATAAACTGCTACTTAGTTACTCAGTACTAGTGGATTCTGGAGAAACATGATAGAGGTCATCTACTTCTCTGTCTACCCCTGTTTCCCTGTATCCTTACCAGTATTTATAGTAATCTAGCAATCTAGTATATTCATAAAAGCTGTGACCACACGTGATTTTTTTCTGATGTGTTATTTCTGACTTTCTTGTTCTGGTTTTTCCTGAACTGCTTCTGTGTGTCTATGAATTATCCCTTTTCTCAGTTGGACCTTGCCTCCCCAGGTAGCCTGCCTACCTCCCATGCTATACCATTATTCCTCCAGAAATTTAGACAGCCCAGCCACCATCCTGTAAACCCACTATCTCAATTAAAACCTTGGGTTCTCCGTCTGCCTTTGAGTCCAAATGTTCAAAGTTTTACAGGGTTGCTGGTGCATTCATTTGGATGGGATTCCACTTAGCACAGTGGCAACTTAATGTCTCCTTTGATCGAGATTTCCTGGGCTATGTTTTAATTTTGGATTTATATGCCTTCCTTTAAGTAAAGATGACAAATAAAACATCAAGTGCATCAAGTGGACCACAAATACATAGAGGAAGGGGGAGAAAGACAGTGAGCTAAGTGTTAAAGAAACCAAACAAGACATCAAAATTACAATAAATTTAAGTGTGGTGATCACATTATATATAAACTTACATGTCGGGAGAAATAATAGAAGCTGACCATCATGATGAAGATCATAACTGTCATGGTGAACTTGGAAGCTACCAGATATGACCTGCAAAAAACAGATATATTGACAATGCTACAACACTTGCTGACAACAAGTCAACACATTAATTATTCTATTAAAGGTCTCAAATAAAGATTACAGCTTTCGTCTGGAGTAGGACCCTGGTGCAGTCTTCCTCTACTGAATTAGTCTGCTTGATTCACTTATCAATGGTACTGATGAAATCAATAACTGGATGAGACTAAACTTTCTTCAAGTATACAAAGGCAAGACAGAAATAATTGTATTTAGTGCCAAAGAAGAGAGCAAAAGTGCTCATCTTGAATCCTAGCAGAAATCTAGGCATAGTAATTGACTATGATCAATATATCCATGGTTAGATTCTGGAAAATTACAACATCTTCTTATTACCACCTTAAATACATTGCAAAATCAAAGCTGCATTAATATTTCAAGGTCCTTCCTGAGAAATTGATGCATTTCATTTTAGTAAGCTTGTACTACTGCACTATTACAACTGTAATATGATTAAAACCGTAATAGTGCCTTTACTGGCCTAATACATCTGTCAAAAAACTGCAGCTCATCCAGAATGCCACTTGCTTGGGTCCTTACTGGAACTAAGAGATCACATCACTCCAGTGCTCAGATCTCTGCACTGGCTTCCTGTGTCACAGATAAAAGACTTTAAAATTATCATATATGTGAAAAAGCACTCCATGGTTGAGGGCAAAAATACATAACAGACCTCTTTGAGCCATATGTGCCCACTAGATCACCAAGTTCTTCATGTACTGCCCTACTCATGATTCCCAAGGTTAAGACTAAGCATGGTAAGGCATCTTTTCAACAATATGCTCCAAAGGCCTACAAAAAGGTGACAGAAACCCTTAAATTAGCCTCATCGCTACAGATTCTATTTTTAAAAATCTGTTGTTTGTTGGAGCATTTAAGAACACTAACTTACCTTAAACTCATCTTTAATCAAAGATTTTCATTAGATTAGCTTCATCATCACCGTTTTTCAAAATCCAAATTGGAAACTGTTGTTTTCTGGAGTATTCTAGAATATTACTTTTAACTAATTTTAATTTTATTTTGAGTTTTTTTTTGTATTATTCTACTCTTCTGCATTGATTTTTATTCATTTAATTGCATTGTTTTTCTATGGCATTGTGATTTTGTGAAGCAATGTGGGCATGACAGGGGCTATAACAAATCAAATTTCCTTACTTTGCCTTCTAATACACCAAATAACTATAACTGTGAAATTGCAACAAAATGTGTAGGCCTCTGCTGACTGTCCTCTTTTCTCCTTACCTGTAGTCCTGAAAGCGGGCCATGTCATAGCGGTCAAAGATGTCCTTCCAACTGTAGATGTTAACTATGCCAGTAGCTGCTGTGATAAACAGCATCAGCGTGAGCTTGACCATATGACTGACTTGAACCAGCATGGTGGTGGCCATCAGCGCAAGCACAGCAATATAGCTATAATATTTGGGGTTGTTAAGGCAACCTTTAGGGCTGGACCAGGTGGAGGATGAGGAAGCGGGAGCCAATGTGGTGCTGACTGCATTTGGGACTCGAGGCAGACAACTCAGCTAGGTTGACATAAACACAGAAAACCATGAGCACAGTAATTACTTCAGTTCTCTGTAAATCATCCAGGTTTCTGTAAAGATTTCTGAGCAATTTGCTAGATCAGGTGTCTTAGGCATACAGGTGACCCATATTGATTTAGCTTTTGAGGCTATACATGCCATAACATTGCAGCTCATCATAAACCTGTGCAATATGATTTCAAATCCATTTCAAGATTATTTCAGACTACTTATTTTGTCACACTTTCTGCCTTGAGCAAAGGCCATATAGTAATTTCAAAACAATTTTGATTAATTGTTCAACCTTAACCATATAGAATATGATTTTGCTAAGATGAAATGCCTGACCCAAGCTCACCATATCCATGATGTCAGCCATGGTGAGGATGAAGATGGCTGCCATGGCCCAGGTGTTACGAGCCCAGCGAGTATGGTCAATCCAGGTGGAGAAACCCACAAGCTTCTTGGGAAAGACCTGACACAAACATCATTGCTATTAGGATTTCTATCCTACGTTGTTCAGTGCACCCTACAAACCAAATATATCTATCAATCCGTGAGTCAATTCTCAATAATCATTCATCTGATCAACATCAAACTTGAGGTGTGCAATGTGTGTGTTGTAAACACTTTCGATTAGTCAACATACACTTGTAAAGGAGCAGCTCCTAGTTTTATTTTATTGCTGTGTCTGAGGTTTGCTTTTTACATACAATCCCATGGGTTGCAAATGTCTCATTGGTGCACAACAGTTTGCAAAAATCTCAGTACTACTTACGGTGCAAAAAAATAGACTTACAAGAAAAAAATCCATATTCAGAATCAAATATGTAAAAGTATGCCTTTTCATTAAGTGGAATGATCAATATAATAATAATATCTATGTCTTATTGTCCTGCATTATAATGCATGGCTTCATACTGGACATGCTACAGCAGGTAACAGCGGTGCTCTTTTTGTCAATGAAGCCCCATCCACAATTGAAGAAATGGGCATGTTTACTGTGGATTCTGTACTTTCCAGCCACCAGGAGTCAACTTTTCCTTCTTGACTCCTGGCGGCTGTAAAGTGGTAGACAACCAACTGGATTTTAGCTGAGAGTGGAATTTTTAAGTGGGTGAAACTATAATTCTACAAGATAGATGTGGGAACTTACATGGGACTCACCACATAAAGGGATTACTCCATGGAAACTTTCCAAGTTTCAGATGTGGAAAAAAATGTTACACATATTTCACATTAAATTTTAGCATGTTCTCTGATGGTAAATTTGATCTCTAATTACATGATTTTCACATGTTTTGTTCTGTAAGGGAATGTTTTGAACTTTAAAGAAGACTAACCTGACAGTTATTGACAGTTGTCTATTAAAAAGAACAAGGTGCTGCTAACGATGGTTGTTTTTTTAAAATATCTTTTTTATACTTACAGGAACTGAAAACATGAGAAATCACCAAGGTATTCAAGTATAAAAGTGTGTTTTCACTTACTCTGGGGAAGACAGCAGCCAACGAACAGACTGTCAGGATTAATAGCAGGACTTCTCCCACTGCAAAGGTGATGTAGTTTGCAATCAGCCTGTCCCATTACAAATGGACAAAGAAAAACTGTATAAACACTCAACGTAATCAACAACAATATATTCACTGTCTCAATTCAGGCTTTAATTTTACATCTGTCCTTCGTACAGTTTGGGAGTAATATTGTAATTCCACATTTAACATATTTGGCAGGCATTTTAAAATTCTGTTGAGAATTACCATAATTCTGCTCCCCAAAGGCCCATTTAAGCGACATGATTATTTTTGTGATCCCAATGTCTTTACAGAGTATAGTTAGGGGTTTCAAACATAAATTCAGGGTCATTATTTCTATGTTGTACATGCTCTGCTACTTAACAGCCTCTGTTATTGGTCTCACTTTGATGGTGGGGGCTTAGGGGGCAGGTGCATCAAGAGTGCAAAATCTTTACTGAGATGCTGAGGGGGATTCTCGTGTGAAATATTCTGTCCAATAGCATAGCCTGTTAGAAGGCAAAACATATCTGACAAAAACAAGAATTTTGCCCAAAAATTAAATATGACTGAATTTTTACGAGGCTTCATAGATGTCTTGCCTCAATTAACTGTTATTTTATTGGTATTCTAAGGGAGATGTTTATTACACAATGTTGTGATAGTGTCAGGAACTGGTTTGCATTTATCTGAATATAAGAATTTTAGTTAATAGTATCAATGATATATCACCCACTTACCAGTACCTACTTAGAGATACCAGTTGCGTACAAAGAATGGTCAGTGCTTAACATTCGGTTTTTGATATTGTTGATCAAAACATTAATTAGATGGTACAAACAGAGAATACATTATTAATTAATTAACTTATTATTAATACATTAACTGTGACCAAAATGTGATATCGTGCAAGAAGTAATACTATATCAAGTCAGGCCAGACAATGAACACAAACTTTGGAAGTAATGCTTGAAATCCCAAGAGTGAAGGAACTCTCCAAAGAAAATAATTTGATCGATTATAAAAAATAGTATAATTTTGCCAACTTTTTTTTTGTGTCCAAATTTCATGTGAAATTATTTTTGTCTCCTTTTGCTCTCTAGGTGGGAAAGTGTCTCAGTCATTTGGTGTGACAATGACACCTAAAATTTCAGTAAATAAATAATAGAATGAACACATTGTGAAAAGACTACTGTTGACATTGCGTACTGACCAGGGGTCTATGAGTGCCTCCATAACTGTAGTGAAAACCAGGACCACACATGAGCAGCAAAAGGCAGCACCACTTTGCTTCTCTTTCTCCACTGAGTAACGAGTCTCCAAGTGTGGATCAACAAACCTCAGGGAGAGCTGGTTGGTGTGTCTCCCTTTCAGACTGATGAGAGAACCACAGCAGTTACATCAAATGTTAAACACTGGTACATTATCTGCAGTTGAGCTTGTTCTTTAATATATTTTCCACAACCAATAGTTTTGTATTTAGAAATCTTGCGATATAATCAAATATATACTGGTTGGCACCGCTCAACACGGATGTAATCTACGTGTTCCTACCACTGTCTTGCGTTTTAGGCGGCTGGAAGAATATGGCAATAGGTATCCAACTTGACTTTATATTCTTTTTTAATGGTATCAAATATGTGATCAGTTTATAAAATTAAGAGTGCACCAAACTACGCCTAATAGTATATGAAAATTATCCCAGATATTTTTTCTCAGGGAAAGAACTTCAACGTCTGTATTTATCTGAGATAAAAAGAGAAGCCATAATCTCCTAATCAGAAAACCTAATGTCACATCTACACCAGGACAATATACTTGGTCAAAAGTCTTTTGGTGACTGCATGATATACTGTTGCGATTATACTCTAATAAATTAAGCATCACACTTAAATTTAAGCTTATTATGAGTAAATGCTATGGTTTTCATCACAAATTGTCTATTAGATTTATTTATTTTTTGAACATATGAGAAAAAAGATCAATTGTGGTTGAAACATATCAATAAAAGTAGACTGTCTCGTCTCAGGCAGTATTGCACCATCAGTGATAGTGTGGATAGTGTGTGATAGTGGAGTCTTTTGTTACTTCTCCTTCACTGAAGTCCTGTGCATGCATGAGTGTGGTTTCCAGGTGCTGGAGATCTCTTCATCCCTGCAATCCCTGGTTGCTTTCATTCACGCTGCCAGATTTGTTTCCGCTTCTACCAGTGGTATTGTTGGCCCAACCCCTATACTTTTGATCTTGTGAACATGTTTTCCAGTGATTATACTGACAGATTAATTCCTCCTTTCCTCCTTCATTCCAGTGTGCCTCTCCCCCCTCCATCACATACCATCCAGCCCTGGCCACATATCCAGCACCTGAGTGCCAGTGCCTCAGTATGACTGAGAGACCTACTGTCTCTGAGCCACAGCTGCCCACTGCTACATCTCTATAACACCTCAGAGCTTCAGACACACACTTCCCTGCCTCAGCCACAGCTCCAGCGCCTTAGATACACGCTGCCCTTGCCCATCACATTCTATTAGCCCTGGGGCAACATCCTTTTCACACTTTTCCCCTGGTCTTATAGTCTTGCTCTTGGCTCAGGTTTGAAGACACCAATAAATCATCACACTTTCTAGTACTTGGAGAGATACTGGCTGATTAGTTCTGGCTTACCAAATGTAAATTCAAAATAAAAAAAGAGATAAATATAGAGAATAATGTCATCCATTTTCTACCACTTATCCTGTTAAGGGTCGCAGGGGGGGCTGAAGCCCTTGAGAATAATTATTAAATTAAATAATGTTCTTTATGTTTAAAAAAATACTGTGAATCACTTTAGCCCACCACTTCTAGTTATGGCCCTTCTCAATGGTTTGGGCACCCCAGACAATTTATGATCTCTTTCAATTTGGTACCCTCTGCTTTGAGAGTTGCTAGTCAGCTACATATGTGATGACTCCATACCTCTCGGCATAGGCCCTATGGGAGGGCACATCTGAATCATGCAAAATAATTTCCATAAAAACAGTGCAAACATACACTTAAGTGTTGCTCTTCCCAAAACCTATTATTGATATCAAATGCCCATATTTACATTTACTGGTCATATTTATAGTTCTGGCTAGAGTACTTCATTAAATGTGTACCTGCAAAACCACACCATCACTGCAATGGAAAATAGCTACAAACAAAAGATCTGATAGAGACATAGTTGGAACTCTGACCAATACCTGACAACCACTAGTATCACATACATAGATAAAGTAGTATCATCGTTAGGATTGGGGTTGTGCTTCTCTCTGTCTGAATGAGCAGGTGAGAGGTATGACATGGAACTCATCATCACACCTGCAGGCGGTCATCATTCACCACTTACCTACAGATGTTAGAGTATTTAAGATCAGCTCCTCCCTGCAATCATTACCAGTTCATTACATACCCTGTGTGCCGTCACCTCTGAAAATCAGCTGCTGACCAGCCTCGCCTGCCACAGCCTCTCACCAGCTTCACTCCTGCTGCAACCTGCAATTCCCAACTGTACGCCTCGCTCTGACTCCGCTGTCCTGCCCTGGACATCTCACCCTTACTCCGCCAAGCTCTGTACTCCTGCCCCCAGATCCTCACATAACCTGAACTGTCCAGTGACTGTTCTCCTGCCCCTGTGGAGCTCTGGTATCGTCCCTGCCTTTCACTCCAAGGACCCAGGTTAAAACCCACTTCAGCCTCTGTAGGATTACATCTGCATCTCCTGAATAAACCTCTTGAACTAGCTCTGCATTGTCTGCATCTTGGGTCCACCTGTTGTTCCAACCTAACAATCATAAAAGTGCTTTTAATGTATGGAGAAGCAAAGTTTTTTGCTCTAATATTGAGGGACTTAACTTACACTTGGACAGTCTCTCTCTCCAGCAAAGCCTCATTGAGTAGTTTGTTGAGCTCCTGTTCATTCTCCTGTGCATCAATCACCCTTTCAGCCAGGTCTCGAAGACGCAGCCTTCGCCGAGGATTAGGGAAAGAAGGGTTCACCACCTGCAGTCCCACAAATCAATGCCATGTCAGTCAGCTGTACAGTCCATTCAACATATCATGAAACAGCACAGCAAAAAAAAAAAAAAAAAAAAAAAAAAAAATTGGGCCAGAATTAACATTTGTACAATGCAATTTACATTTGTCCAACAGAAAAAAAAATTCTCTGGCAGGGAAATTTTTACTGTCTTAATTTAGACTACATCATAGTACTGAGACTAACAATGGTCTAAAAGAGATGCGTCAACCTCAGCATTGCTTCTGGTAAACCCTTGGTCCTTGTGATATGGTACTATGCATCAATGCAAAAATTAACACTGTATCTGCAGAGTGAGTATACAGTCACAGGGTTCCAACTTGACCGACAATTTGACGCCAATACATCTTCAAATTTAAGTGAAAAATGTTAGTTTGACAGAGTGTTGGGGCTAGGGATGGGGGGGGGGGATTTTTATATTCACTTCAAGAAAAAAAGTGGATATGTCAAGCAAATATTGGAAACTGAAAAACATCATGGGGCTGCAGCATTAACATCACTTTGATTACTTTACTGCAGCAGTGTATCAATCACAGTTCAACTTGTTCAAGTTCAAGCAGAGAGGCATACAAGCAGAATAAGGGATAGAAGATCAACAAAAAGATGATTCGTATGTGTTAAATACTTGCAGCGACCCAGACAATAAGGGCATCTCCAGTCTTCAGTTAGTGAACATTTACAACCAAGATTAATTATTTAAACATCCAACATGTGGACTGAAGCAGCCATCATTTTTAAAGGTGATTAATTTATGTGCCTTCTATTGATGTTTTTGTTTCAGGTTGTTTGTAAAGCTGAGAGGCTGCTTTCACTGTAGACTTTTCCATTTGTGCAGTGAGGTCCCTCTGGCAGATAGTCTTGGACAAAGGCATAATTAAAATAACTGTAGATCTAAATTTGACAGGGGAAACTTCTGGCTTTAGTTTCAATTCCAATCCATGATTACAAATCTACAACAGGAACAGAATATGGATTTCCATTTTAACACAACTTTGACATATATATATATATATATATATATATATATATATATGTGTGTGTGTGTGTGTGTGTGTGTGTGTGTGTGTATATATATATATACATATGTATGTATATATATGTATATGTGTGTGTGTGTGTATATATATATATATATATATATATATATATATATATATATATATATATATATATATATATATATGTCAAAGTTGTATATATAATAAGCTGTTCCCTGCTGATTATGTTTGTTTTTGCAAAGGGGAAAGTGGTGTCTCACTCTCAAAGTTCCCGTGTAAGGAATTGAAGGACAATATTTTTTCTCTGCTTTAGCAGCTCTCATTAGATCCTTCCCAAGCAAAATGGAGTGATCGATTGCACCCCTTGCCTGCTAAACCCTTTCCCTTGTTTCCTCTCCTCACACAATCATTTTTGTCTCACATCCATGATCTGCAGCTCTTTCAAATTTTATGATTTAATTCTCTCTTTTTAAGATCTCCCTCTGAGCTTGCCTGTTTATTGTTCCCCTTTGTTCCACAAATGTCTGTCAGCGCTGCTGCTTAGCTGAAATTGAAAATTGCACAGGGATAAAACCTTTAGATTATAATGACTGACTCTTCACTCCAGCACTAAAATCAGAATAAACATTTGTATCTCTCCTACAACGACTGCGTTTTATCAGAAGCAAAAGTAGCATGGTAAAAAATTGTCAGTCCTCATGATCCAAGATGTTCCTGGTTTGTAAGTAAAAACATGAGTTAAATGATTTTTCATACCCGAATGAATATACTGCTGTCTGTCCCATTCTAATTGAAGACATTATTCTAAACTAGATTACCCTTGTGTCCAGTTCTTCAAGCTCTTCTGGTGTGGTGCAGGCAGTGTTTACACTGCCATTACATTCTGTGGTGTTAATTAACAGTGGAGAGTTTCCATCAGAAGAGGTTACCGACAGCTTCTGTGGTAAAACAATAAAAAGGAAGTATTGATTGAAAAATTGCTGTTTACATCATCTCTTTATTCCCTATTTGCATTCTTACAATATATTTCAAATGTTGCCCACACTTTATGTTATGATTTAAGATATTCAGGTCTAGCTTGTGGGTAAAATTGTTTAATAGTAACTTTACATAAACAACATTTCAACATATATACTGTGAATCAAGATCCTGGATATGAGACTAAGATTTCAATACTGTCTGAGAAGTTTGTGAATGACAGGTTGACTCACTACACCGTTGATGCCATTCTTTCCCCCAGATCTTTTTGGAACAACTACCAGGTAGGTCTCGATGCCTCTCTCCCTAAGGTAGTCACAACGCTCGCCTCCATTCCCTGGCTCCACATCAAACTCTCCATGAAGACACTCCATTGTGCTCTGTGAGATGTGGACTCGACTGATCGGCATACAGAGGGGTCGAAGGTTAGACAAGTTATTTAAATAGCAAATATCTTGGAACAGCTTTTGTAGACTTAATTGAGCCCCAGAGAGTCTTCTTAACACTGTCATTTTCTAATAATTTAAAAATGAGGTCAAATGTAGCAAAAACACACAGTTAATACCTCATTAATTACTTTGTGACATAGACATTGAAGTGATACACATTCTTCACTCTAACAGAGTGAGAAATTCATACATTACTTGAGTGGTTCCACTTTCAGTGAAAAACAAGATAAGTCATGACATCATGTGCCATCAAAAACAGGATATGTTAAAATCTTCTCCACTATTTTTATGCCTTACTAGGTCTTTATAATAGCCCAGCGTATCCAGCTATTGTGATGGATTCTTCACTTGATAAGCCTTTTAGTTGATAGGTAAGCAGTATTTTGTAAGAGACAGGAATTTTTAGAACTAATATCATACATGGACATACATCTTCCTTCATCCTCCCCTCCCCCTGTGGGTTCTCAGTTGCCTCTCATGGATGCAGTGAAGCCGAGAATAATCACTGAGCAAATGAGGATATAGCAGGACCGTTTCACAAACAAAAGTGAAGATGTACACAATGCTGCAAGCAAGAGGGTGTCCTTGATATGTTCAGTTTTTCCAATAAATTATATTTGTCAACTATTTTAGTATGTCACCATTAGAATCAAATGGTATCTGTTTGCCTTTCCTGGTGTTTGTTTGTTGGCACAGAATCATCACAGCAAATTTGTAATATAGTGGTTACAATTAGCTTTCTCCTGGCTTTCTTTTTTTTGGATCAAATTTTAATTAAAATTTGAGAAAAAAATCGAAAAGAAGTACGCCAAGACTTTTAGGGATTTGTCAGTACAGCACACACTCTCAGTTTTCACAGTCGTCATACAGTGGACCCAAGACAAGGGAACATGTCATGGGATACTACAGAACACAGCAATAGTTACATTATTAATAAAAAAAAAATAGAAGAAGAATTGCTCAGAGACAACAGTGAGGAAAAGTGCACACATTAAGTGTAATTATACAAAGCGACAGACACACACACACAAGACACACGAGACACACACAAAACAAAACAGAGGGAACTTCACATCCAGGGACAGTAATGACAAACCTTGTGAAAAGAAAAATGATTAAAAAAAAAATCTTACAGCATATCTTTCAGAGAATCAGCAATACAACATCAGGCATTTAGAGTGCTCTCATTTGCACCATTAATTGCTGAAAGTTCTACATATACGACATCCAGAAAAGAATTAATCAAAGCTGTTATAGTCAGAGAATGAGGTGGCTTCCAGCGAGTACCAATTTTTTTCTTGGCTGCGGTCAGTCAGGCAAAAATTACATGCTTTTTGAGCTTGGGAATATTAAGAGTTGACAAGTCGTTCAAAGTCAACACATGCATATTAACAAGTACTATTTATTTGTATCAAATCCAATAATTTGGATACAACATTGAGGAAGAGAAATAGGTCTTACATCAATCAGAAGTGCTTTGTTGTTGAATATTGGAGAGAGTGTATGTGCCTTGGAAGAAAGATTTTATTTTTATTTTATTTAACCTTTATTGACCCAGGCAAGCAAATTAAGAACAAGTTCTTTTTTACAACTGCAGCCTGCAGGAATCTTCTTTTGGGCAGAGGAGGGCTAAGACAATAATAAAAACAGGGTATGCATTATACAATCACAATATAGTGCATATGGAAAAAGGTGTCATGAAGTTGTACATCTATATAAAGCAATAGTTAACAGCAACATCACATGAAATACAGTGTCAATGGAATGAATGATTAAGGAGAAGAGTTCAGCAGGTGCATTGGTCAAGTAGAAGTTGGTGAAGGTTTTGTTTGAAAACAGTAAGTGGTATCGTATCACTGGGTTTAATGATTGATTGTAAGGCATTCCAGTCAGACGGTGTAGCAAACCTGAAGGCCTTGCAACCAAAGGTAGTGCGGGATTTGAGGATGGTGAATTTGATGAGTTTACTGGATCTGAGGTTTAGTTCGATGTGTTTCAGCTGAACTCCATGTTAGTGCAAGATGGGGCCAAAACACAGATGACATTGTTTTCTAGACATATTCACAAAAAGAACCTCTTTAAGCATCCATGGGCTTACTAAAGAGCTTTCAAATGTGAGTAATGAGACAGCGGAGCATGAACAAAACCAGAAGAGCAGGGGTCTAAGCACAAACTACTCGTCCCTGATAGAAAAGAATAAGAACAACCCCAGGTTCCTCTTCAGCACCGTGGGCAGGCTCACCAAGAACCATAGTGCTGTTGAGCCATGCATCCCCCCAACTCTCAGCAGTAACGACTTCCTTTCTTTCTTTACTGAAAAGATTGTGAATATTAGAACGAAGATTGCCAGTAATGGAGGACAGACTACAGTCCCCACAGAAGCACCTCCCAGACTTGGTGCATACTTGGACAGCTTCTCCCCCATCGACCTGTCAGAATTAACTTCTGCAGTCGGTTCCTCCAAGTCAGCCACTTGTCTGCTGGATCCCATCCCAACAAGCCTCCTTAAGGATGCCTTCCCTCTAGTCAACACTTCTATATTAAATCAAATTAATCTTTCCTTAGTCACAGGTTATGTGCCACAGGCCTTTAAGGTGGCTGTCATCAACCCTTTACTTAAAAAACCCTCTCTTGACCCAGATGTATTAGCCAACTATAGGCCAATATCCAACCTCCCCTACATCTCCAAGATCCTTGAGAAGGTTGTCCTGGAGCAGCTACATGAACATCTGCACAGCAACGAGCTCTTTGAAGCCTTCCAATCTGGATTCAGGGAACACCATAGCACTGAAACAGCACTGGTCAGAGTCTCTAATGATCTTCTTATAGCTTCAGACAGAGGTCTTGTCTCTGTGCTTGTCCTTTTGGACCTCAGTGCTGCATTTGACACCATCGACCACAGCATCCTGCTACAGAGACTAGACCATGACATTGGGATTAAAGGAACTGCCCTAAAATGGTTTAAGTCCTACTTATCTGACAGGTTTCAGTTTGTTAATGTTAATAATGACCATTCTGAGTATAGCAGAGTTACATATGGTGTACCACAGGGTTCAGTTTTAGGACCGATTCTCTTCACTCTTTACATGCTCCCATTAGGTGACATAATCGGAAGCACTCGATCAACTTCCACTGTTATGCAGATGACACACAACTTTACTTGTCGATGGAGCCAGACGACACAAGCCAGCTTACTCATCTGCAAGACTGCCTGAAAGACATTAAATCCTGGATGTCCTCTAACTTCTTAATGCTCAATTCAGATAAAACTGAGGTAATCATTTTTGGACCTAAACACCACAGGGACACACTCTTGAATCGGATCTCTACTCTAGATGGCATCACCCTAGCTCCGAGTACAACTGCAAGGAACCTTGGGGTCATTTTTGACCATGACCTTTCCTTCAGCTCCCACATAAAGCATGTGACTAGGACCGCCTTCTTCCATCTGCGAAGTATCGCTAAGATTAGGAATATCCTTTCCCAGAGTGATGCTGAAAAACTGGTGCATGCATTTATCACTTCTCGGCTGTACTACTGCAACTCTCTCCTGTCAGGATGTCCTAAATACTCTCTAAAGAGTCTCCAGCTGGTCCAGAACGCTGCAGCGAGGGTTTTGACGGGAGTTAAGAAGAGAGAACACATCTCTCCCACTTTAGCTTCTCTCCACTGGCTTCCTGTAAGATCTAGAATCGACTTCAAAGTCCTTCTGCTGACTTATAAGGCTCTCAATGATACAGCTCCATCCTATTTGAAAGAGCTCATTAGTCCCTACTGTCCGACCAGAGCACTCCGCTCCCAGAATGCAGGTCTTTTAGTGATTCCCAGTATCAATAAAAACAGACTGGGAGGTAGAGCTTTTAGTTACCGGGCTCCTCTACTGTGGAACCAGCTCTCTCCATGGGTCAGAGAGGCAGACACTTTAACTACGTTTAAGTCCAGGCTTAAGACCTTCCTCTATGACAGAGCCTTCAGTTAGGACTGGTTCAGGTAGCTCTGAACCATTGATAGCTATGCTGCTACAGGCTTAGACTGCTGGGGGACACATCAGGTTACATGGAGCCCTTCCCTCCTCTCCTCTCCTCTCCACTCCCCCTCTCTCCTCCTCTCCTCCCTCCACATTTTTGGAACTGTCACTACCACTACTTGTTGCACTTTGTAGTTTAGCCTTGGTGTCTTGCAGTCTCTCTGTGTTTCCACAGATCCACCAGAGCCCCAACCGCCGCCTGCATCGCCCCCCCCCCCTCTTATTCCCTACTGTTACACCGGCCTGCGCTCCCCTTCCATGAACCAGTCTGCCATCCAGTCCCCCATCAAGCTGGCTTGCTCTCCCTGCCTCCCCTACCAGAAGCTTCCTTCTTCAGCTGTTATTAACATTTCCGTGTTTCTCACATTCTGCATTGTAAACTGTTTTCTTGTCTGTAACAACATCTACTGCACGTCTGTCCGTCCTGGGTAAGGGATCCCTCCTCTGTTGCTCACCCTGAGGTTTCTCAGATTTTTCCCTGTTAAAAGGGTTTTCTATGGAGTTTTTCCACAGTCGATGTGAGGGTCTAAGGGCAGAGGATGTTGTTATGATGCCTTGTGAAGCCCTTTGAGACAAACTGTTTGTGAAAACGGGCTATACAAATAAAATTGCCTTGCCTTGCCTTGCCAAACTACCAAGAATAAAGTTCAAAATTAGGAACGGCCAGTCAGCCCTTCTCCCTCCTCCTCCATAGAGTAGACATTTTCAAATGCTGTCTTTTTTGGTTCCAGATGAATTTGGAAATTGCAGATTGGAGTTTGCTCCAGTAGTCAGGTGGAGTGGGAAGGGGGACTGTAGCGCTGGCCAAATTAATCCTAGGAAATACATTCATTTTTATAATAGAGACACGGGCTCGAATAGGGATAGGAAGACCATTGGTCCATGTACCTCAGGACGTTGTTCAGAGACAGAGAATAATTATATTTAACAATCTGATGCAAAGAAAAGAAATCTCAATTCCCAGATATATAAACTGTTGCACTATAGGATTATTAACCACAAGAACCAATGTTTAGGCAGAATCATTCAAATGTAAGAGAGCAGACTTAGACCAATTAATTTTAAAACCTGACATATTTCCTAACTCCTCACAGATGGACAAGAGGTGTGATACAGACTGAGTGGGGTTTTCTAGAACTACTAATACATCATTCCCATATAAAGACACCTGGTATTGTGTATTATGAATAGTGATGGGTGAGATTGAGGTGGCATGGTGGTGCAGTGGTAAGCACTGTCGCCTCACAGCAAGAAGTTTCCAGGTTCGAGTCCCAGCTCGGGCATGGGGTCTTTCTGTGTGGAGTTTGCATGTTCTCTCTGTGCCTGCATGGGTTCT
This sequence comes from Aulostomus chinensis, assembly GCF_037954235.1. Lineage (NCBI taxonomy): Eukaryota > Metazoa > Chordata > Actinopteri > Syngnathiformes > Aulostomidae > Aulostomus > Aulostomus chinensis. The sequence goes on from NC_141330.1 coordinate 22,946,863, forward strand.
CTCCGGGTACTCCGGCTTCTTCCCACAGTCCAAAGACATGCAAATGGAGACAAGGCTAATTGAATACTCTAAATTGACCGGAGGTATGACTGTGAGTGTGAATGGTTGTTTGTCTCTATATGTTGGCCCTGCGATGGACAAGTGACCTGTCCAGGGTGTACCCCACCTCTCGCCCAAAAGCTGCTGGGAAAGGCTCTAGCCCCCCCCCCCCCCCAATGGATGGATGGATGAATGGGTGAGATCAGACTGGACTGACGAATCGACTGAGCTAACAGCTCCAAGGAGAGCACAATTAATGCAGGACTTAATGTGCAGCCCTGGCGCGAGGACCTGGAAACCGGAAAAAGAGTGGAGAGAGTTTGACCAGTTAGCACCTGTGCAGAGCGGTTTGAATATAATGCTTTGACCAACCCAATAAAAGTGTTAGCAAAGCCCATCACCTCCAGAACAGAGGAAGGATTGTCAGTTGCTGCATCAATGATAGGAAGAAGGCCTCAGACATTATCCATTGTCAGTCGTGATTTTATAAAGTCTGTCTGATCGGAATTGACTAATGATGGCATGTAACTTTCAAGGCGGCGAAAAAGGAGTTTTGCAAAAATCTTCAAGTCTGAATTAAGGAGGCTAAGAGGACTATGACTACAACAATCACTGAGGGTTCTTATCTCTTTTCAGCAGCAGTGAAATGAGGGCTGTGTTAACATCCCTTGAAAATCTGCCTTTTTCAGTTGAAAAATTTCCAATCCATATCCATTGGATATCCAATCATATCCACAAGAAATGGGCCCAGCTGATCCCAAAAACTGACATAAAATTCAGGGGATCCCATCAATACCTGCCGATTTATCTCTCTTCACCGCATCTCTCACCTCGTCAAGTGTGATTGGTTTATCTAAGTTTACTGAATCCGTTCTCAAAAATTGGAATAAACATAACTGATTCAAACATTGGTCACACCTAGCCTGGCAAGGCAGACCTACATCAAGATGTTGGTCCAGAAACACACCATTGGCAGGGCTCTATCAGAGGGGCTGGACAAATGGTGATCTTTCAAACTCCCTCTGCACGCAATCGGACAGCGCTACAACCAATCAGAGTGACAAAGAAGGTGACGTAGTCAGAGCAACGGAAAAGTTATGGAGTCAAATGCCATTTTTGAAAAAAAAAAAATTACAGTCATGCTTGCACAACAAGCATCTTCGAAAAACTGAAGTATTGGCAAGCAATTACTGCGGTAGTGAAAACAATGGAAAGTCGAACAGAATTTGACAGCAGTGTCTCACCCTTTTATCGACACTTAAACATGACTTACCGGACAAACTACTACTGCAAAATGGTCGCAAACCTGGCGTCATGATGTCTAGCCCGCCTACCAACAAGCCTGTGATTGGACTGACCTGAGTTTGGGTTTGCTGCTCCAAGCCTGAGATGTGTGCAGTTCGACTGACCCTGGCTGCAAATTGATTTTGCTACCGCTGCCACCAAGAGCAGAGAACCATGTGGGTAGAGAGTGTGCGAGGAACTGACTGGCACTGGAACCTTCAAACCCCTCGTCGAGGCCAATGATGCAGATTTTGCACCTTCTGTCCCTACCTTCCATGTTGGCTAGTTTGTGCTCCATAGCATGCAGAGCTTGACCGTCACTGTCAAGTGACAGGCGGCGCCTACTCCACCTTTAATGATACCAAGACCCGCCGTCAGAGTTGCTAGTTCTGCCTGGATAGCACCTAGCTTCTCTTAACATTCACTTGGACTCAAGGATGATCTTAAAGATTTTGTCTGTCAAAGGGTGAAGTTCAATGTCACATCAAGTCATGGCATTATGTCTGGGACACCTTAAGGAAAGTTCTTCAAATTTGAAACAAACATTCACCCTAACTCTGGGATGAGCCTAAAACATTTTGGTCATCAAAATTCAAGGTCACAGCAAACACTGACTACAGTATATCTAAGGAACACCTTGAAGATATTTCTTCAAATTAAAAAACATATTTAAAATGTTGACAGCTTTGTTTTTCATTTGTTTCCATAATAAACATTTAAAGTCAGCATTTTGCTTTGTTCCTGCAAATTTGACCGCTGGATCATTTGTTTGTATTTGTGTCATTTGTGCGAATTTGGCTGCAGGATCAATTTGCATCATTCGCATGAACTTTTTTCACCTGCGAGGAGAATTTATTTCCGACATTTCTTTCCATCATCAACCATAGCTGACGTTACAACCATTGCTGGCTTGTACCTGTTGTGGAAGTCTATGACACAGCAGAAAAAACAAAACGGCGCTGTATTTGGATCCACGGCATAATCCAAAGGGGCACACAGCTGGGTGAATTTCACTGCTTTCTCCTGGAACTGTGCCTGGACGACGGCCGTTTCCAGCGGTACTTCAGGCTGACCTGTTGGCGAGGATCGGTGCCAACTACAGGCGCCAAGACTGTTGATGTCAGTGACGTTAGGGGAATCTAAACGCTGATAGGCTCACATGAACCTCTGAATTTGTTGTGTAAGTTGAATAATTTCAACTTGCATTCACACTGCCCGGCGAATTGATACGCCATTTTTAAAAAAAATTTCTTTTCTTAACACACGAAAAATTTGCATGGGGTTTGGTGTGAACCAACCCTTAGAGTAGACCTGGGCATTTTACAAAAGTGAAAAAGTATTTATGCTGTGCATGAAATAAAACTGTGTTGCTTTTATTTTGAAAAGCCTGGTGTTTTTATTATTTACATATGGACATATCTGCAACTGTCTGCCTGCACAGTAACTGGTGAAACCAGCCAACTACCCCTGGCTCCCTAAAAATGTTGGCTCACGTTATAAAAAGAAAAGTTGATTACAAATGTAATTTTTTCAACAAGACATGAACTGCTAAATATTTCTAAACAGAAGTCAAAGGTAAAGCCGTGCTCTTTGTTTGTGGTCCACAAGTCGCTGAGTTTAAGGATTATATTCTGAATTGCACCTGCGCCACAGACTGGATTTTGCCCACTGAGCAAGTAAACTGGACATCAAAAGCACTTATTGCTTTTGGTATGAATTTGATTATTTGTTTATCTTTAACATACTGCAACACACGTTTTTCAGTGTTTATGAAGATTAGCAAGTTAAAAATAAAATATAACAGTGATGTAATGATGATCTTTAAGACTGTTTTTTTTTTACTTTTATAGGATTATCTTGACCACAATTCATAAATTTACATAAATATTCACAAAATATTCTTATACTTAAGATTACCAGTAGCAGCTAATCAAAACATATAATTTACTGCTTATTTACAATGGGAGAAAACTAATATTGATCAGAATTAATTTTTTCAAGTTATTGTTGGTTCAGCCCTCCAACACAGTTCAGATTTTTCATGCAGCTCCCTGCAGAAATCAATTGCCTAGCCCTGAATTAGAGTCTTATATTGATGCATGTAATTAAAATATGCCTTGTAACAGACACAGGATTAAACAAGACAGGAAGCCACTTGGCTCAGAAGATATAAGAGCCAAGGGGTAAAGTGTCATGAGATAACTTTTGTTGAGATGTTGCGCATTACAAATATGATTTACTTGTTTTTCAACTTAAAAATAAAGGTCAACCAAGAAGAAATTTAGAATTTTATGCTTTTTAATCTTGTGTTTAACCTTCTCTTAGTCTTGCCGTTTTTTTCAGTGTTCATAAACATAATGTTATCAGAAATTCGGCTTCTTTCAACTCATGTTGTCCATAACATTATAGAACTTTTGAGCATCATGTTGTACTGAAAGTGTACTTTGTAATGTGCTTTGAGTTCCCTACCCACATATTTTACTTTTTAACATATTCATTGGACATTCTACATCGTTCAGATTAGTTCAGCTCTTTACAGCTTCACATTCACACTAAGTTTCAGCATGAAATGCTAAATGGTGATTTTTAAAAATAAAATTCCACAAGATCTTTTCATAGTCATAGTCACTTCAAACATGTGTTGAGAATCCCAGCCTGAGGACATCTACAAGCTGAATTCAAGTCATAGCACCATCTAGTGATTACAAGAAGTAATCCTGATTGAACAAAAATTTTATTTACATCGAAATGACAAAAATTTCTTTCAAAAATTGTCCCCACAAAATGTACTTCTCATGGATTTTTTGGATGATTTCGAAAAGACTAAGGAACTCTCTCCTTCAGAGCTTTCTAGATTCTGTGTGTCCTCTGATAAGTTTCCAGGAAAAACCTCAATAAAGTGCTAATAGTGATGATAAATGGGAAATTTCTTGCCAGAACCAGTTTCTTCAACGACAACGACAAAAACAAAACAATACAATATTAATCTCAAAGACACTCAAAATACAGAAAAAAATCCTTTGAAATTCATGTACTGGGATTCAGTTTGAGGAATGGGTGTCTGCAGGTGCAACGGCTTACTCTGCTCCAAGCTTTTCCAATTTAATTGCAGGATGTGCTTGCTCATTGAGAATTGTTGGTTGTAAATTCATTAAAGGAGTGTGGTACTAAACCTGCTCTACTTGTTAAGTGTCATGAGATAAATTTTGTTGTGATTTGGCAAATTTTATTTGGCAAATAAAATTTACTTGACTTTGCTTGACTCATTTTGTGCCTCTTGAGGCCTACAAATGAGAAGAAGATCAGAACTGCAACCGCAGACTTGAAGGATGTATCAGTTTTCACTAAATGTCTAATTGCAGTCACTGCTTCACATATTGAGTGATGGATCCCTTAGCTTAATGCAAGAACCTATCTCCTGATTGTGAGCAATATACTACTGTCCAACTGAATTACTGTTCAACCAGATTTGCTCAGCTGACTTGGAGAAAGGAATTGTATTAACAGCAATAGCCCCTGGAAGTGTTTCATCTATGCTTCAGTCAACATAATGCACGTATGGGCAACATCTAATACATGATGCTTCATGCATCTCTGGATGAAAACCAGAAATTGTTTGACTTTTGGCTAAATTCTGTTAAAACACATATTCTAACTTGTTCTGAGACCTTTACATTAGAGGTTGATTAGTATGTCTCATACCTGCTTCATGCATCTCTGGACGAAAACCAGATATTTGACTTTTGGCTATATTCTATCAAAACACCTGTTTTTCGATCAATAACTAAGATCTAACATTCTGTTTTTAATTTACTCTGAGACCTTTTCATGAGAGGTTGTTTCGTGTGTCTCAATACATTTATGTTTCAACACTGATGGCACCATGCTGAGATTGTATCTGCTAGGTTTAGTAAAATTTTACAATTTAACAAGACATGGTGAAATACTTCCATCCATCCATTGTCTTCCTCTTATTCCTGTTAAGGGTCGCGGGGGGCTGGAGCCGATCCCAGCGGTTAAGGGCAAGACACCCTGTCAGGTCGCCAGTCCATCGCAGGGCCAACACATAGAGACAGACAACCATTCACACTCACAGTCATACCTACGGTCAATTTAGAGTATCCAATTAGCTTAGTCCCCAATTGCATGTCTTTGGATGGTGGGAAGAAGCCAGAGTACCCAGAGAGAACCCACGCAGGTACGAGAACAAACAAACTCCACATACGCCTGAGCCAGGACTTGAACCCGGTGACTTGACTCGAACCTTCTTGCTGTGAGGCGACAGCGCTAACCACTGAACCACCGTGCCACACCACTGAAATACCTAATTTTGCCAATTTCAGTGTCATGTGTCATTCAGTGGCTTGTCACGAGAACCGATACTTCGGTACCAAGTCGGTACTAAGATGTGACGGTACTGACTTTTCTAGAATACCTGAAGTACCGGTGGTACCGAGGAGCCAGATCTGGCCGCTTCTTTAGCGGTGATTTTTGGCTGTCAATGAGCGATTATCTGGCAACCCTCCCACAGTGCTGACCACGCATCTGGGTCGTCAACTACAGCGACAGCTGCCCCTCAATTAATTGAGAAGAAAAATGCCAAAAGTCACGAATGGAAATACTTTGGATTCGAGGCTGATGAGGAGGGATTACTTATTGATCCACAAACAACGATGTGCAAAAAATACCGTCACCGTACCACGGCAAGGGGGAGCAACACATCAAACTTGGCAAAGCATTTAAAAGACAAACATCCAGATTTGTACAAAGAATTCAAGGTGAGTGCATTTGAATTCACATGTTATCATTGTTGCTCATGGGAAAATGGCTTTATGGCTGTTTTTTTCTTTTTTTTAACTTATCAAATTGAGGTTGCACCTCTTTGGCTAGACGTATTTGAGAACTCTCTCAAAATGGGCTCCTCCCTCCTACATTTCATGAATCACCAATAACATTGATATTAAATATAGATAAGAATGTCACTAAGCCAAAAAGCCAGAGGATAATAGCACTATGATGTAATGACATATTTTGCACCAATTTTAGACACAGAACAATTGGATGGAATGAATGTGTTCTTACCCTGGTATCCCTCCAGCCTCCATTTTGTTGGCCACAGTGACATCAGTTGACCACACATCATACTGCCAGCGTTTCTGACCCAGCACTCCCCCAAGGACTGTACCACTATGCACTCCAACCCGCATGTCAACATCTGTCTGAGTTTTCTCACGCACATACCTGTAATTGATTAGCAGAGATGCTCCATTAAATTAAGTAGCATGCAACATAAATATTAAGCTTGTTTAACTTTATAATCAATGCAATGTTATGATCAAGTTCTCATTCAAAAACTGCCAGCCGTGATTCTCAAACTACATGTACATCATTGTACTTATCATTCCTACACAGAGAATTGATCAATATAGACATGAGCAGAGGTTACAAACAAATCTCACAAAACTGCAAAATAACAAACAGGCAGGTGAAGAAAAGACACATCGAAAGAGTGGAGAAACTAAACTGAATAGATGATCCAACAATGACAATAGAGAGAAACAAACTAAAATACAAACTGAAGTAATCACATAACAAAAACTGCTGTTCCTGAGGGCAGAGAAGGAGCTGATACATAAGAAATACTAAGAACAGGACCGTGGATGATGAAGACTGAAAACAGATGAGACACTGGTAGGAAAATAGACATTGACCAGAAGAACAGCAAAGAGACAAAAAAGGGCAATGATTTTAAAATAAAAGAGAAACAAACAACTACACGGGAACAATTAAATAACACTAAAATGTAAAGTGAATCCATAAAGATATAGACTTCAAAGAGTCCAAAACATAAATAAGTCCTGAAGTAAAAATCCACATGGTCCAAGTGGAACCGTCACATTGTGTACATAAGTTTTGTTGGTATCATGAACTTGAGGTACAGCATAATCAAAGGATTGTTATTAGACAACGATGGCATCTCATCACATGCAGCCACATATTCGTTTAAAAAAATGGCTTATGGTAAATATCAGGAACATAAGTTTAATTAAATATTAAATCAATATTGTAAAGAGTAACATCTGGGACTGATCCATTAAGTAAATGATAAAGATAACTTTGCCCCGAATACCTGGTAATCCGACAGTCTAAACAGTTCAATCTGTATTCAGACTACATTTGCTTGTAATGCAGTGATGCAAAGGATTACTTCTGTAATACAGTGTGTAATTTAAAAAATCATCTTGTTGCTTGCATTTAAGTGCTTGAACTACTTGCATAATGGGAGGACAGGAAAACAAATCAAACGTGTTTTTAATGTTTGTACTCAACACTCATCTGACCTCACTTATGTGAGATAATATGACTCAGACTGGGGTGCTTGAGTTCATAGAAGGGGAGACGGACAATGTCAAAATGATGGACCATCCATCCATCCAATTTCCATACCACTTATCCATCGAAGGGCGGGGGGGGGGGGGGCTGGAGCATATCCCAGCTGACTCTGGGCGAGAGGTAGGGTACACCCTGGACAGATCGCTAATCTGTCGCTGGGACAACACATATAGACAAACAACCATTCACACTCACAGCCATACCGATGGTCAATTTAGAGTTGACGATGAACCTAACTTGCACAGCTTTGGACTGTGGGAGGAAGCAGGCATACCCGGAGAGAACCCACGCAGGCACAGGGAGAATATGCAAACTCCACACAGAGAAGCCTCAGAGAACCTTCTTGCTTTGAGGCGACAGTGTTAACCACTGCACCACTGTGCCGCCCCCCACCCCACCCAATGATTGCCATTGTCTGATGTATCTTAGAGAGACCAAAACTAAAATAAATCTTGTAAAAGCTTGTATCAGAATCAGATCAAGGTTAATTATCCTCATTACAAACCAATATTTAGTTTGCTTTATTTTACAACTGCAGAAAATCAATGTTAGCACATCAGTGATCAGTTCCACACTGACCATGTGATTATCCAATTATATCACATAAACATGTAGCTGACAATGATCTGAGGCCAAGAAAGGTTGTACTCACGAGATAGCCTCCACCATGGCCAGGCCCATCATAATGGAGCATGCAGCATGGTCATCCCTGTAGTCTGGCAGTCCACAGATACAATAGTAGCAATCTCCCAGGATCTTGATCCTTAGCTGGTGATATTTCTAACCAAAATGAGCAGGTGTAGTCAGACAATTGGAATGGAAGTGAACTGGGATATAAATGGCTTTGTGACTCAGTGATAACTGGATATATCCTTTTATGGCAATGATTAGAGCGCAAATTTAGCAGGAAAAAACTTGTGAGTTTACTAGTTACTAAATATATCCAATCAATATCATATCTGGCATGTGCATTGCTGGTCACTCAAAGAAATGAAGTTTGGATGGTGGTTCAACTTTTTTGGCCACCAAACGAGTTTCTTTCTTTCACTTCATGTTGTGATCAGATGGCTCTGTCAAAGCAACTGGGTTAAAACTCAGCCTTACTGCAAATTCGGTACTTTGGTGTCAGTCAGAATAAAATTGATGTTTTGTTTTCTATTTTTATTTTTTATTTTATGGTAAGGAAATTATTACTTCTCCTTGGGACTCAGCGAGAGCAGTCGCACTCCTCCTCTATCTCCTCCTCTTCTTTTCTGTCTGAGTCTCATTCTTTGTCTCAACTTCTATCCAACGCAGCTGTGAACTCTCCACCTAAAACTAATCATGGAATTGATAAGCTAGTCTCTCAACGCTATTGACACCATATTTTTGACAAGGAAATCAGGATCGGAGGAGCCTGCCTGTCCACATGGACATAGCAAAGACATGGGCTATGTCTTTGATTCCTGGGGGAGATGGCGTGTCGCGTGCTTGACGCCACTCTCTGTGGAGGACATTGAGGACCTCTACTTATTTGGATTCATGGTTGTGGGGCTTCTCCTCCTCGGACTTGGAGGTGCCCTCACATACCGCAAAATTGGCAAGACGACGGCTGCCACCAGATCTGGATCTCCACAACTAACCGTCATTTACAATGCAATTACTGAGGTTGGCAGAGCGGGGCAACAACAGACTTTTGAACTGAACCTTGAACTGATGGAAACCATCTCGGAGCAGTTGGCCGCTCTGTGAAGAGGAAAGTGATGTTGAAGACCAGAAATTTAACTTTACAATTTGGATTGGACTGAAAGAGAAGACAGATTGGAATGTGTTCTCCTCTGCCCAAACCCAAACACAGCTTCCTTATCGGCTGCTGAAGGTCGGCCGCCCCATTGTTTATCCTCCAGGAGAACTCCATCTGCCTTGGTGACGCAAATGGCACGTACTATCTTCCCCTCCCCCGTGTGTTCCTGACCCCTGCCTCTACCCTCTCCACCTCCCTTGGGGTGGCAGCGCTGACCTTGTTGTCTGGCTGCAGGCCTCACTCTCACTTGCCTCCATTGGGACAACAGACTTTTCAAGTTTAGTGTACATACACAACAAATGTATATGTACTTGCTGTTGTTAATTCTGAAGTGTACCATTATTACGATTAACCTGTAATAATTGTGACTGTTTGTGTTAGCTGTATCAGGCATTTGAGTGTGGAATGGAATTTCCCCTTGGGATTAATAAAGTATCTATCTATCTATCTATCTATCTATTTAAGGAGAGTAAGCACAATGATCCTCCCCAGCATTCACGGAGCTTAGTAGGTCAGAAAAGACACAAAGATCACTTATAAATTACTTGAATTACTTTATCGTTCATCCGGGATGTTTGATCTCAGTGGCTCTGTTTGCAGCAGCAATGAATCTCCTGGTCAAGTCAGTGGAGAAGCCTACACCGGGAGCTGTTCTCTTAAGTTTCATCCAGCAGGTTCCTGTTAGGGCCTTTATGGGCAGCCTAACAACTGAGCGAGCTCAGGCAGATGGATTTTGGAAGACCTGACAGAGCTTGCAAAAGCAGCCATCTGAATCCAAAAGCCTAGTCCTAAAGCAGGGGCATGTTCAGGACCACTTTTGGTTTAAGATGGGTGAAGATGTCACACTCACTGAGAAACCTGTAAAGAGCTCCAATTTCCTTAGGAGGCTGGCTATCCCAAAAAGCGTCTGCTCAATTGGCCTGTACAGTTCAGAGAGCAACTTGCACACACATCACACACACATCACGGAAGAGTACAAGACAACTAAAGTGATGACAAGGCAGTGTGGCAGGCAGAAATCACAGTTAAGACAGGGTTCTGAGGAGCACTTAAAGCATGCAAACATTGTGGGCACTGTGAACCAAGTAAGGCTGGGCCTTGGCTGCATGTCATAAACAAGCTGGAAGGAGGAAAAGCAAAGGAGAGGAGAGGCATGGTGCAGAAGGAGATTCAGGCAGTAGAGGAAGAGGGCAGGCAAGGCAGGGCAGTAGCCATGAGCCGGCAGGGCAGCTGAACCCCATGGGACAGTGTGTGGGGAAGATCCCTCACTTGGAAGGACAATTAGAACATGGAGGGACATCGTATAAAGTTCTTTCTCCTCTCTTCCGTGTACGACATGCTGCAAACACCAACAAACCTAGGTGGAGATTGGCAGATGATCCCAGCTGTGTCGTATGTGGAAAACCAGCAAACTTTGAACACATCCTGTCATCCTATCGAGCAAGCCTGACAGACAGGAGATTTAGATGGCGGCATGATCAGATGCTGGCGCAATTTGGCAATGGACAGAAAAATGAAAGGAAACGGAGGACCACCAATACCCAAGCCAAAGGCCCTTGCTTTATTTCCTTCCTCAGGCCAGGAGAGAGGGCAGGCAAAAAAGATGGGGGGCACAGGGATCCTTGGCACAGCAAAGCAATGGTATATGAGAGTTGGCATCAAAAGATAAAGCAAATTTCCAGAAGTGACTGATGTCACAAGCCTCCGTCCAGATATTGTGCTCCTAAGCTTCCAAACAGGTGGCCCTCATCGAACTGAATGTGCCCTGGGAGGAAAGGATTGACAAGGCACACGAGGGTAAGTGGGGTAAATATCAGTCCCTCATCCTGGAGAGCCAGAAGAGGGGGCAGAGAGCCTGGAACCTACCAGTGGAAGTCGGTTGTAGGGGCTTTCCAGGACAATCGCTCTGGAGTGCAGTGGGAACCCTTGGGGTGAAAGGGTCAACCCGCAAGAACCTGGTGAAAAATATCACAAGGCAGGTAGACGCAAAATCCAGGTGGCTTTGGCTGAAGAAAGGCGAACAGTGGCTAAACCAGGCTGGCAGGGGAGGGGGGGGGGCAGAGCTAAGTGTGGAAGACCTGAAGGGCTGAGGGAGCAGTTCCAGGACGCTGGTTTTGCTGTCAAGCCCCACGGAGGTATCATGGGCTAGCTGATGAAACGCCAAAGATGTGGGGTGACCACTTGAAAACCCTTGGCTGATGGGCCTAATGGTGTAAGCACTATTAGTGGTAAAATTGGGAAGCCTCCACATGATAAACTGCCAACTCTCAGGTTTGATCTCATGCGCAAAAAACATGGCATTCAAACCTGAAGAGCAAACATATGAATCTACCGGACCCAGGACCGTCTTGATCGTTTTTGTAAATGGCACATTCTCGTGGCGAGTAATGAAAAACACAGCAAGCAAATTTTTTTTTTTTTTTATCTCTTGGCCTGGGATTTGCAAATGCAAATGCAAATGCAAAAAAAATTAGGTTGCAGTTAAATGTTTGGATTGGAGGGACTTCCGGTGGGATGGTGTCGAGCATGGATGTCTGAGTGTTGCGCTCCCTGAAAACCAACTTAAAAACTCCGTCCAGACTCGAATAAGTCTGTTATAAATAAAACTATTTGGGACATGGACGGAGCTTTAATCAAGGTAAAGAACAAAAGAAACCCAGATAGACCTGGTAGAGAAGCAAGGTGACAAACCAAAGAAAAAGATAAGCTATCAACCGAAACTAGCGTCATGACTAGCTTGGACACGATTAGCAAACAAATCCAAAGTGTGAAAGACAAACTTAAATCTGAATTCAAGACATTTAAAGAAGACCTAGTGAAGCAAATGAAGGACGACCTGGCTGAATTCAAGGACGACATCCATCAGAAGCTGACAAAAGTCGTGGCCAAACTCAGAGAACAAAATGAAAAGATCGATGCTACACTGACTCGCACGGAGGAGATGGAGCAGTGGCGCTACGATATTAACGACTCGCACGGAGGAGACGGAGCAGTAGAGCTACGATATTAACGACACGCTTGAACAGTTAATTCAAAGACAAGAGAGGATGGCTGATAAACTAGAGGACTTGGAATTGAGATCGAGACGAAACAACATGAGGATCTTTGGCGTTCCGGAGGGCATGGAGCCTCAAAGCGGCTCCGTAGCTAAGTTTGTAGACACCTGGCTGCGGAAGGAGCTGGGACTCAACACGGAGATGCAGATTCAAAGGGCCCACAGAGCAACTGTCCCTAAGCCTGATCCAGGCCAACCCCCAAGGTCTATTGTGATTAACTTTCAACAATTCAACACAAAGGAGTCGGTGCTGAAAAAGCCATGGGAAAAGAGAGATGTTAAACTTGGGGACCACCGGATTTATTTTGACCATGACTACATGGTCAAAATGCAGCAGTGTTGGGATTCAGAGCCCATGTGCAGACGAATGTCATTTTCTTCCTCCCTCTGTTCCACGTGGAGATGGGACAGGACAAAGACCAATAAAAACTTTCCCGGCAGCCACCAGGTTGAGGTGTGGCAATCCTCTTCAAACGGGGAAAACCACTACTCATTGGCTGAGAGCCCAGAGGGTCCACGCTACGTCATCATCAGCGGTGGACCTATAAAACCAGATACACTGCCGAAAAGCTTCGCTTTTTCCCAAGTATGCTAATTTCACCAAGTAGCGTCTGCCGAAAGGGAGCAACTACCACGTGTCTCCCCTTGTTCCTCTCTTTTGTTCGTGGAGCCGCAGTCTACAACTCGCGGGACGAGTCAAGTCCACAGACTTCACTTTCGATTCAGTCACTTGACCGCGGTTCTCCTCATCCCCTAACACGGAGAATCCACGCATCCCTTTTTTTTTTCTTTTTGACTTTGTTTTTGGATCCAAGGGAGACAACCCCCCCCCCCCCCCGATCTCCTCTACCCTGCAGAAGGACGCAAGTTTTGTCAGGACGTGTTGCTCAGGACAATTCCCCGACCCAGTCGACCGCGGAGGCGCATATCCGAGCCAAGGAACGGACCCTCTGCAAGCGCCATCTCCATCTCTGCCTCGGAGCGGAGCAACGATAGTAAGGCATTAATGTGTCTGGGCAGCGATCGTTGTCAAGAGTGTGAGAGTAAACGCTGCAAGTGAACGAGCCGCCGAGCTCTCATCATTGTATTACTGTCACTGTGTCGTTGTGCTGTGTTAACTCTGTTGTATCAGACGGGCCCGCTGAGCCCTCAGTTTTTGATCATCAAGAGGTACCACTGTTTGGTTTCCACAGCCGAGCTGAGTTCATGATCGGTAGCCGTCTATGAAGTTGAAAGAGCTGTAAACTCGTCTGTGGAAGCGCACGTACCAGACTCGGTGGAAACCTGTACGCGCGCACATGGCGAGCGGGAGCGAGCTCGTTGTCTTTGTCGGTGCCATTTAATCTGAATTTACAGCAAGGTTAGATCTTTCCTTTCCTCCCCCACTCTGCTCCCACTTTTCACACCTCCACACACGTGACTAGGACTCTGCAGCCTCCCTGCCCCCCACCCCTTCCTACTCAGCGGAAGTCAGGGCGGCCATTTTGGCTCTATTCGTCCTAGTCCGCCATTTTGGGTCAGTTACCCTGACCCGCTCGGGTGCGCACGCGCACCCTCCATCCCTCTCTCTCGCTCTCTCTCTCTCTCTCTTACACACACACACACACACACACCCTTGACAGAAGTAGATGTCAGATAATAGTCCGTAATTGTGAAAATATACCTATTGATTATTGCTGTGTTAATTGTAAAAATAATATTGTGATAATAAATGTGTTATATTTTGCAACAATTCGACTCCTGGTTTTATTGTGTGTGGATTGAACTTTGATTGCTGGTTTGATTGGGTCAGTGCTCGGAATCACACCTTCTATTTGATTGAGACTGAATAGACCTGATAGTAATTGATTTTAATGAAATAATTAATTGTTCAATTTTAATTGATTCAATAGTTGTTGAATTTGGCCAAGCAAATTTGACAATTTGTTTACCCTGTTCACCTTTGAGGTCGATAACAGAGGATTGGCTGTTCCCTGATTCCAGGGTGGTGCCCCGTTAATAGATTATATTGAAATAATCATATTTAATAATTGATTATTTTCTTCATAGTTTAATTTAAGATATCGCCAATCCTCTCCCCCCTTTACGAGCCCTAACATTTTGGTGCCCCGTGTGAGGCCTAACACCTACAGCAGCAACGCAAATCATATGCTGGCATCAAAAAAGCATTAAAGAAAGAGGGAATACGCTTTCAAACACTGCTAAACAAGATCCAAATTCATTCATTGAGTGCGGCGTGAAGACCTACGCCACAGCGGCTACCGCGGCAATCGACATGGAGAAGAGAGGGTACCGAGTAGATGATCTAACATCTGCCACCGGGACCACCGACACTGCTGAATGGCGTCAGGGATTGGATGTCAGCATCTGGAAGCGAGTGGAGGGTAACCAGATGACCAGAAGAGCAAGAAACCGCCTACAAAAATGTAATCGCATCAACAATGCTTAAAAAGACGAGCACATGAGTATAACAGTTCATTATTGGTTCGTCGGTTTTCGTTCAAGTTGCTTGTTATACTAATGGGTTTCGTGGTGCAATCATAATGTTGGTTGAGTAGGGAAATTGACTTCAGACGGGAAGGGAATAGGATGAGGGTGAGTAACCTGATTTCTATTTGGGGGCCCTTACTTCTTGAAAGGTCATCCCTCTTAAGGTAAAAGAGAATCAACAAAAGGGAGAGGTTGATATCTTTTTTTTGGAAGTCGGATGTGGTGGTGAGGATTCGTTCACTTCTTAAGTTCGATTTGTTATGGCTCGAATGTTTTTGTTTTTGATTATTTTTTGTATGAGGGGGAGGTGTTACAAGTTTGTTAAAGAGCAATATATTAATGAGTGAAAAACGAGCAATACCAGTCCTGTTGTTAAATGTTAACGGTCTGGGAAATCCAATTAAAAGGTCTAAAATAAACACTGATAAACCTTTTACAAGAAACGCACCTCACAGAAGCTGAACATGAAAAATTGAAGGGATTTGGATTCAGACATACTTATTACAGTTCACATTATAATACACGTAAGAGAGGAGTAGCAATTTTGATATCCAATCACATTCAGTTTGACTTTCATAAAGAAATATAAGATCCAGATGGACAATATATAATACTAAAAGGAACAATAGATCAAACAACAGTAACATTGGTGAATATATATATGCACCACCCAGGAGTAATAAGATGTTCTTTAAATCACTTTTCAATGTAATAGTTGAGGAGACAGAGGGTGTGTGTACTGTATATGTGGAGAGGATCTTAATGTGATTTTGAACCAAATAATGGACACAGCTAGCAAAAAAAGACTACATGGCTCACTGCCCAGTTTTGTTAAAAATACCTGGAATGATATTGGTTTTACTTATGTGTGGGGAGAGCTACATCCTAAGCAGAAGGATTTTACACACTATTCTGCAACACATAAGGTGTACTCTAGAACTGACTTTTTTATTGTACAAAAAGAAAATCTGGATCTAATAGAGGGTTGTTGTATTGGGGTATCTGATGTGTCGGATCACAGTGCTGTTTATATGAATGTCAATTTGAGGGGGAGACGAAAAAAAACTATCTGGAGTTTCAACCTAGGAATATTAAACCACAACTCGATAAAAGATCAGATGAAAAGAAAAATACGTAATTACTTAGAAGACAATGATAAAGGTAATACAAGCCCGGAAATAATATGGGACGCCTTAAAAGCTGTTTGGAGGGGGAGACTTATTGCTGTCACAAGTAACATGAAAAGACAAAGAACAAAACAATATGAAGAACTCACCAATAAACTAAAACAATTAGAACAACGCCACAAATATCTTATAGAAGGTGAGGTCCAGAAACAAATGAAAGAGTCACACCAAAAAAATAACCATCTGCTACATTATGAAGCTGAGCTCAAAGCCAGATACCTGAAACAGAACTTTAATGAATCGGGTCCTAAAGCGACCAAATTACTGGCGAGAAGACTAAGGAAGCAGCAGGTAGATTCGATGGAAACAGCACTCTATGATTCTAAGTTGAACGCAATCATTAAGGAACCAAAAGAGATTGAAAATATTTTCAGGAAGTATTATCAAGAATTATACAGCCAATCAGTAACAATAACTCAAAAGGATATGGATAATTTTTTAGATACTCTTGACTTGCCATCAATAGGGACAATTCAAAATGAGAATATAACAAAAACAATAACTAATGAAGAAGTTCAAAAATCAATTAAAAATTTAAAAAATAATAAGGCACCTGGAAGTGATGGATTCCCTGTACAGTGGTACAAAATATTTCAAAAAGAATTATCCCCATGGTTGCTCAAGACGTTTAACTATGTTATTGACACAGGCAAAATCCCTCCCTCATGGAGAGAAGCGATAATTACGGTCCTACTGAAACCAGAAAAGGACAGGAAATACTGCCAGAATTATAGGCCAATATCCATGTTAAATATAGACTACAAAATATTCACTTCAATTATATCGAACGGACTCAAATAATTTATAATAGACATTATAAATGAAGATCAAACAGGTTTCGTTCCAGGCAGACAAACACAAGACAACATCAGAAGGACTTTGCATATTATTGATAAGATTAACAAAAACAATATACCATCTGCACTAATCAGCTTGGATGCTGAAAAAGCATTTGATCGGGTAAACTGGGAATATCTATATAAAAAATTAAGAAAATTTGGATTCATTGTGAAGGCAGTTAAAATTATCTCTTCCCTGTACAAAAAAATCTACAGCTAGAATAAAAGTGAATAGCTCCCTTTCAGACTGTATCAATATAGAAAGAGGTACCAGACAAGGTTGCTGCCTAAGTCCAACGCTGATCGCTTTATACATAGAACCTTTGGCTCAGATAGTCAGGCAAAACAAATTCGTCAATGGAATAAATCAATGAACAGCAGCACATCATCAGCTTATTTGCCGATGACGTCCTTATATATCTACATGACCCAGGAAATTCATTTTCTCCACTGGTGAGAATGCTGGAACAGTTCAGAACATATTCGGGATACAAATAAATATTTCCAAAACACAAATACTAATGTTAAATTTTTACCAAGTCAAGAATTAAAACAATTCCAATTAAATTGGGAAATGAAAACAATCCGATAGTTAGGAATAAATATCCCTAAAAATCTCATGAACCTGTATGAAAGAAATTATGAGAACATAGACAACATAATTAGGAAGGATATTGAACGGTGCTTTACATATCCCATGGGACTGAATGAGAGAATAAGGACAATTAAAATGAACATATTGCCACACCTATTGTATCTATTTCAGTCCTTACCAGTCCAAATTCCAGAAACTCAGTTCAACAAATGGGATAAACTCATATCAAGGTTCATATGGCAAGGAAAAAGACCTAGAATAAGAACTGTACTCTTCAACTTTCCAGGGATAGAGGGGGAATGGCGCTCCCAAACATGAAAGAATACTTCCATGCAGCCCAATTAAGACCATTACTATATTGGTGCAGTGATGATTATTTAGCATGATGGAAGGACATTGAAATTCAAAAACAGTTTCCAATTCAGACACTTATTGGCGAGAGAGAGATATCCCCCAAGATAGCAAAAAATATCGATATAAATAGGACTATGACATTTATTTTGGAAAAGTGGTTTGAAATAAGTCAAAAACTGAAACTAGGGAATGAAGTTGCATTTCTGAAGTGGATAGCATTTGATAGTGATTTTTTACCTTGTGAAATGGATATGACATTTAAACAATGGTCAGAAAAAGGATTTAAAACTATGTTTATAATGACAAAGAAGGGATGTGTCAGACAATTTGAGGAACTTAAGTCTTATGACTTAACAAATAAGGATTTTTTTCAGATATTTACAGCTAAAACATTATTATAATAAAAAGATTAAAAAAAATATTAACACCAACACAGCCAATTATTAAAATTATAATCCAAGCATATAAAATGAAAATCCCAACAGCTATCTCGATCCTGTATGATTGTCTGATGCAGACCAAGAATGAGTCGACAATACATATTAAAACAAAATGGGAGACTGAAACTGGAGAAATTATTTCTGCTGAGATATGGAATTACATGTGGAAGACCCATCAGTCAACGACACAGTCCTTAGGCTGGAGGGAATTTGTGTGGAAAAACCAAACCAGATATTTTATAACCCCTCTTATCACAAGTAAACAATTGTTGAAGGAACAAATGTGCTTGAGACTGTGTAAGGACAAGCACTCAAACCACACTCATATGTTTTGGAAGTGCCCCGTGATTCAGATATTCTGGAAGAAGATACATAAAATTATCTGCAAGATGTTGGACTTCAAAATTCCTTACTCATGCTGCACTATGTACCTCGGATGCTTAAAGGGTTTTGTACATGAAAGTGATCAAAATTTGGTAAAAATCTTACTAGCAGCTGCCTGGAAGGCAATCACAAGGAACTGGCTGAGACCGAACGCACCAAGTGTGGGAGAGTGGACTGTCATTGTAGAAGGTGTGGAGATTATGGAGAGGCTCACATATAAACTGAGGTTGAAGTTGCATAGTTTCGAGAAGGACTGGGAAAAGTTACTTGTTTATGAGCAAAAGATCGATCAGTAAGTATGATTGAGTGTAGCTATAAATGAAGAATAGTAACACCCCCCCCCCCTTTTGTGTTTTTGTTTTATTATGTCTTTGTTTTTTGTATTTTTTTTGTTCAATTTGTTGTGGCCACAAATTTTTTGTTTATTGTAAATATTGACAAATAAAAATTAAGTTAAAAAATGTTTGGATTGAATGAAAAGGGGGAGAACCTTTTTTTGGCTAGAGTGAAACCCCTGTATTATTAAAAAAAAAATGAACTGTGACTTGAGCCACACACTCCCATCCCCCTAAAAAAAAAAAACATCCACACAACTTTCTTTCAATTTAATGAAGTGTCTGTTTAAGACAGAATAAACAGTCTGTATGTTTTTTTAATTGAAAATTACAAATATATTTTATGTATTTCTGTATTAATTACTTTCACACAAAGAACTTTGTTTTCTATTTTTAAGCCTATTTTTTTGTGAATGGAATATTCTATTTACATGTATCAATAAATATTTTGTGTGTATATATAGTATATATATATAATTATAAATAATTAGTTTATATCATGATGTGACATTTATACATAACTCATATCATGTGATCTGTTATGAAGTAGTAATGTTAAACTTACTGCTGCCAGTTTGTCAAATCGAGCGAAGAGTTCATTGAGCAATTTAACCAGCTCCTGAGCACTGCATGATGATGAAAGCTGGGTGAAGCCGACAATGTCTGCAAACAAAATACTACACAAGAGACAAGAAAGCCTATTAGAACAGTAGAGCATGCTAATATTATCATTCATTATAGGCATCTATGTTGTTGGGCAGGTCAGGTAAATGCCCTTCTCTTTGAAAAAAATTCAGAGACATTCCCTCCCCTGTTTAAAAGTCAAAATGCTGCAGAAATATTCATTAGAAAGAGAAATCGGGTTTCTGCAGCCAATTTGCTCTCGAACTACTACTTCAACTATTTTGAGAACCTCACTGTTGAGATCTGTAACCACAGACGTTACTGCACATCACATAATATGTGGCCCTCTCCCTTACTGAATGAAATTGTGAGATATGGCCACTGAAATAATAGGCAGTGCCCCTTGAACAAATTGCCCTGCAATGGGTGGCATGGCTCAGGGGTAGAGTGGCCGTCTTGCAACCGAAAGATCGCTGGTTCGATCTTCAACCCCGGTGACCATGTCAAAGTGTCCTTGAGCAAGATACTGAACCCCTAATTGCTCCTGATGAGTAGGTTGATGCCTTGCATGCAGCCTTCACGATCAGTGTGTGTGTGAATGGGTGAATGAGATGACACTGTAAAGCGCTTTGAGTGTCGCTAAGGTAGAAAAGCGCTATATACAATGGAGTCCATTTACCTGCAGAAGTACATTGAATCTGGGACTTGTGAATTACAATTTCATTTGGCAGACGCTTTTGTCCAAAGCAACGTACAACACAATGTATATTTATAAACTAAAATCCTTTTTAATCTTCTACTGGGTCTTCATGCTCTTCTCTTCAATACATTCCTACCCTAAAAGCATCCTTGTGCGCAGACAAGTCTGCTAGGTGACAAGTTGCCTGTTGCAGATATTCTTACCTACCACATGCACACATCCTGATTAGTATTCAAGGATCCCCAGGAATTTTGTAGTGTACACAGAAAGTATAACACTACCTTAAATATGCCACATCTGCACCCATTAGGCCTTTTCAAAAATCTGCCATAAGAGTGAAACACTGGGAGTAATGCATTTAACTGTAATCTATGCCATACCACTGGGTTCACACAAAGACATCCTTGAAAATCACAGTACTACATAGATCTTACCTACCTGACATTTTCATGTCGGTACATATACATAGTATTGAACTGCTGCATCTCTTTCTGACTGGGCTCCTTCTTCATGTCTTGCAACATTTCATCTGCTATGTGCTTTGGAAGGATGGACAGCAGAAGTCGTTCCTGGGGAGAACAGAGATAGGCACAGAGACCGAGTAAATCAAAGCAATCCAAATTGCTGTTAATTTGGGCAAGGTCACTGTCACCTCACATGAACACAATATCAGGAACACCTTGAAGAAAGTTTGTCATATATAGTGTAAACACACGAAAAAAGGTCAGTGGGCACAAGGCTTGTAGGTAGATAGGCAATCCAGTAACTGAAGGGTCGCTGATTCAAGCCTCACTATATGTGTCTGTGTCTCAATGAGGCAACACAGCTTTCAGTGCCACAAAAGTACATACTTGGCAATCAAATAAAAATGCGTCCTCTAGCCTGTATCATCCTCTTCAGCCGATGGGAATGATCTGTGCCTCTCTTAAGTTTGTGAGTGACGGGCATCTCAGAGCACCCATGCATGATTTGTAGTGTGAGGGTGTTCAAGTCACCTTCCTTAATCAGGTTTATTTAGGTTAGATGGCATCTGCCAGTGTGTGCAAGCAGGCCCTATGAAAACTGCTGAGAAACTACTACGGAAAAGAAATTTCTATGAAGGATGCTTCTATCACCACAGCTGTTCCTACACACACAAATGGTATATATGTACATTATTGCCAATCAAACTGTGATTTAGGGCTATCTACAAATTAACAGGAGGGGAAAGTATTATTGTTTAAGTGGAAAATTACCTTATGTCACCACTGGCCCCGGAAGAATTTTACAAATCTTTGGTTCAGCCTGGTTTCTATCTTGAAGCAATGTATGATTTCTTTTGTTTCTTCCATTTTTATTGTGAAGGACTGTGAATAATATCAGCTGTGCCATTGGCAGAACAGAAACCACACTGGGATTCAAGGAGGATTTCCTTGGATAGTGGAAGGAGTCTCTTCATTGAGAATGCAGTCAATGATCTTCCCGGTTGTGCATACATCTGAGACACCTCTATAGTTACCTTTCTTTCTTGTCTGCCTTTTTGAAGATGACAGCAGTAACTTTATCTTTGAGGTCTGTGAGTACCCTTCAGGTTCCTGATTTGTAGAGTGGGGTGGCTTTACGTTTTCCTTCCCCCTTCTTTCAGGCATTAGTCTGACGGTGATACTTGAGCAGATGTGACAGTGGTCTGTCCAGCATTAATCTGTACAGGTCATTGCCAATGTTAAATGTGCATCAAGCAAAAGTAGTATGGTAAACTTATCAAAACCAGACAGACAGGTAGAGAGGCAACAAAGCAGCTGAACAGGCTGGCTCTGTGATTACAGCTGATGTCAACTTGGGAGGCCAGTTGCCACGGTAACTGGCAGTGACCAGATACTCTGCTTTTTGATGGCTTGGTGGCCCTAGTCTCCCAGCAGCCTCTACATCTCATTAGTATTCTGGAAGTTCCTTCCTCCTGTAGTAAAATCAGCTTTGTAGTTGTCTTTTTTCTCCATCACTTCTCACTACACATTCCTTCTATAGTATCTATCTAGTGTAAAATCCGTTAAGAGTCAGGGATATTCATCCACCCATCCATCCATTTTCCATTTTCTACCGCTTATCTTGTCAAGGGTCACAGGGGGGCTGGAGCCTATCCCAGAAGCCTTCGGGCGAGAGGCGGGGTACACCCTGGACGGGTCGCCAGTCCATCACAGGGCCAACACACATAGACAGACAACCATTCACACTCACAGCCACACCTAGGGTCAGTTTAATGTATCCAATTAGCCTAGTCACCAATTGCATGTCTTTGGACTGTGGGAGGAACATGCAAACTCCACACAGAAAGACTCTGTGCCCGAGCCGGGGATCAAGCCCGGAACCTTCTTGCCACAGCGCTAACCACTGCAACACCATGCCATCCTCACTATATATAAAATTTAATCTTTAAAATATATATTTTTTTATATTACATTATTTTTTAATCTACTGCCTTAGACACACCACAGTTACCATGAAAAGAATATTCAACCATATGGTAAAACATGTTTTTAAAAAAACATTGGGCCAATAAGGCCATATAACTTTTGTCAAATTACTTTATTCATTCTGTAAGACTTCAGATGCTACATCATTTCAAAAAAAAATTTTTTTTGCTATTTAAGAAAGAGATAGCTCAATCAGGTAACATGACATCACACACAGCATCACTCCTTCACAAGCAACCTGCAGGGCCTCTTCTGATTATGCTCTCCATCTCCTTAAAAAGTGGTAAACTTTGAGGGGGGGGGGGGGACCAGGGGCCTTATAAAACTGTGAAAAGGTGACTAAAGGTAACCTGACATGCTAGACAGTTTGTTACAGAGAACCATCAAGTAAGTCCTCTGTAGAAACTGTTGGAAAAGGACAGCTATTACTGAGCAGATGATTGAATGAACCATATGTCTATTACCATCTTTCACATTAAATTCAACCATCAAGTAAACAAATTCATGTATAAGCTAAAGCCAGTTGCAGCTGCAGAACAAGTTGCACCCTGGAACATGAAGGGGTATTGCAATTCTTAATCTGATGATTTAAAAAAAAATCTAGTATTTTTTTTCCTTCACCCTTGCTTATACTTGTTTGTGTCCATTCAGCAGGTGTCCTTGACCACCAACACAGTAAATTTCTGGTGATTCACATCTCAGTAATACTTAAACAGATGCTCATGTGGAAAGCTGATTACCTTATGGATGCAATGTACTTCAACTTCTGGTATAATCTTATCATTCAACATTTTTGTACAGCATATATGTGTTTATTGGGGATGAGAATTTTTGATGAATGGTTTGAAAAACAAAAACAATACAGACCTGATAACCCAGTGTTAACAAATCTGACATTATATATGTTTGAACACTTCAAAAGGGTGAGAGTTGGTTGACAGCCACCTTAGACATGAAAAGGATGCACACAGGACCCAAATGCAACACACGACAAATAGATGGAGAGTTTTATTGTGATTAGAATGGCGGCATTAAACACAGAGCAAAATGGCATCTTCTTCCTTCTGAAAATTGGGACTGGGATTTGGGGCATGCAGCAGAGTGGAGTAAGCAGAGGATCAGGGGGGTTAGCTTCTAAACAGGTTTTGGTATATATCTGGTTTAACAGGAAATACTCATGCTCAATTTATCAGTTTCACTGGAAGCTCAACAGGACAGATCACAGGTCAAATTCCTCTCCACAGAAACAATACAGGCAGAGAAACTGGCAATAATCTCTTAGCTGACAAATGACAGGCAACTTGTGGTTTACAAGATCAAGTTTGAGGAGGGGAATGGAGTGAGCCATTTTACTGAAATGATTGACAAAAGTGTAAAGGGGAAAGACGTGACAAAATCCAGAAAGATGTGGGACCAGGGACAATAGACAATGGTAAGTGGGTGGAGAAGACTGGCAAGGGCTTGATGGGAGGGTTTGTTTAGATTAAAGACTGGACAGGCTTTTATAAACTCTTCAATGTCTTCTTGACATTGACATCTTCTTGTTGGCCACTAGAAATGCATTTTCAGAAACTCTTTTATTCCATGAATGATGGCAGTGGATGCCAATGGATGACAGTTCAACTTGGAGGAATGGGCCCACTGAAGTACCTCTGACCTTAAAGCAGGGGAAACAAACAGACAGTCAGAGGGGCAAGCACTGGGGCCAGGCTGGTTTTCAGAGGCAGCGTTGAGTCTTAAAACCCTTTTAACGCTTTAATCCATCTTTCCTATCCCAGGAAAGAGAGGCAACAAGACAGGAGGAAGGCAGAATGGTGGCAGATTCAGGGGGAGAGTCCTCTTTCAGAAACTGGTGGGACTGGGCATCAAGCTTAATGTTACAGGAACTGGGGCAATATAACAATGTGAAGCTGAAGTGAATGAAAAAAAAGGACCAACAGGCTTAATGGGAGTTGAGTCTTTTGGCTATGCGAAATGTGTTCAAGGTTCTTAGGATCTGTTGATACAAGGAATGGGGTCTTTGTCCCCTCAAGCCAGTGTTGCCATTCTTCCAGGGCTAATTTTAATGCAAACATCTCATAGTGCCTTATGCCATCATTTTGCTTGGCAGGAGAAAGACACAGAGGAAAGATGGCACAGGGGAGTAATTTTTGATCTGAAGTAGAACTATGAGACAGAACAGCCCCCACAACAAACTGTCTTTCTGGGTCAGGAACATGCAGGATAGTGGTTTAAAATGTGCCTTTAGGAACTTCAACGCTTGATTAGCTGCAGGAATCCAGCCCCAGGAAGGTTTTCGGTAGAGCTGCCGGGGTGCTGTAACCCTGAATAAAGTGGCACTAAAAACTGGCAGATCACAGGAAATACCACAGCTGCCTAAGCTTTTCAGGAATGGCAAGCACATGAGAGCAGAAACCTTAGCAGGATCCATCTGAAGCTTCTCCTGAGCTACAATATACCCCAGGAAGGAGACATGAAATTCAAATTTCTCACTTTAATATACAGGGAATTCTCTAGGAGTGCCCATGGTGGACATACAGATTTGGATAAGAGAAGATCAGGCTATAATCAAGGTAAACAAACACAGCAAGGTTGAGCATTTTGCAAAGGATGTCGTTAACCAGAGCCTGGAATACTGTGGGGGTATTAGTTAAGTCAAAGGGCATGACCAAATACCCTCAAGTGTCCATTGGAGGTGTTAAAGCCATTTTCCACTCGTCCCCCTCCCTGATGCAAACCAAGTGTTATGGATGGCAAGCTTAGTAAAAAATGTGGCTCCCTGGAGCAGTTCCAAAGCAGTGGAAATGAGAGACAGATGGTAATGGTTCTTAACCATGATGTCAATAAGTCACTGATAGTCAATACATGGTCTGAATGACCATCTCTTTTCAACAAAGAAGAATCCAGCACCGACAGGGGAGGAGGATAGTCAGGTTTCCATTGCCTCCCTCTCAGGGCCAGAGAGGAAGAATGCTCTCCCTTTGGCTGGGGAAGTGGCTGGCAAGAGATCAACTGCCAAATCATACAGTTGGTGAAGAGACAGAGAGGTGGCCTTGGCCTTGCTGAATACCTCACATAGGCTGTGGTAACAAGTTTGGACCCTAGAAAGATCAGGCCACTTGGAGGTGGGGAAGAGAGCGGTGCAGCCACCTGTTTCAGGTAGACCCGATGACAAGCAGAGGTACAACTATGGACAACCCCAGCCAACCAGTTGATAAAAGGATTGCGGTGATGTAATCACGGGTAACCCAGAATGAGGGGAGCGAGATGAAGGCAGAACATAAAACTGAATGGTTTTATGATGATCACCAGACATGAGCAAGTAAATAGGCTCAGTTTGATGAGACAACATCCCAAGCAGGTGACTATCAAGAGCCCAAGTAGGCACTGAGCAAGACAGAGGCAGGTCACCAACCCCCAACTGCCAAACATTATTTATGATGACACCATCAGTTCAGAATCAGTGAACCTAGACAATCCTTGGGAAGTGTCAGGCAACTGAGAAGGGGCAGTTAAATAACTAAGGAGAGTTTGAAGGAAGCGGGGCTCATCTCCTGATGAACCTGCCCTTTTGCTGGGAAGTGAGAGATGAAATGACCAGTAAGAACACAGAACAGTAGAAAGTTATCCTTGCAACCTCCTTCTCTTTCTTCTGGGGATAAATTGGTGCGACTCAACTGCATAGATTCAGGGTGACTGGGTTATATTACAGACTTGGCTGTAGGGCTAACAAGGAGGAAAGGGACTGGAATTAAGAGACTGTTACTTCGGCGCGTCTCTCTTTTACAAGCTTGGATACATAGGATGATGTTGGTTGCAAGGGCAATTGAAACATTAATGTAAGATGGAAGAGCAGAGAAAACTTGCTCATCCTGAAAATAGTCCTCTAACTCATGCAGAAAAATATCATGAAGAATACCCTCGTTCCAACTGCTTAAACAGACCTTACCGTGGAGGTCAATACAGAAGTCATAAACTTCAGCCTGACCCAAACTCAAAAGACCATGAGCAACAGTAGAATGGAGTCCCAAAATTTTGCTGTCTCATTGGAAGAAACACCAAATGCAGCACAAGCAATGGTCTGTCTGTCCCATTCTGCAGTATGCAGCTCTCCCTGTCAGCTAATTGATGGTGAAAGCTACCTTGGTTTCCTCTGTGACAAATGTTAGTGCTTGTTGCAACCCAACTGCATAGATTCAGGGTTACTGGGTTGTGTTTCAGACCTGGTTTTTGAGTAAAGAAAATGGTGCAGTTGGTCAAGGATGGATTACAACCTTCAGGCTTGATGACATACTGATAAGAGCTCCAATACGTGCTTAAGAGGTTGATCTAGGTGGCCAAGGGTGGGATTGCAGTCAAGGCTGAAAGAAGAGGTGTGCACAGGGATACAGTTGAGCAACTACTGTAGTTAGCTGCTTAATTTGGCTGGAAAGGGAAGTGAGTGCCTGCTCCTGAGCTGCTGTTGTATGTTTAACAACCGTTGAGGCAGATGCTATAAGAGCCGTCATGTTGCTGTAGGATACCTTAAATACGTTCGAAGCAATTCTGGGCAGGGGGGAAGTGTGCTTGGTCCATGAATGTCCAGATTTTTCCAAAAAAGATGCACATAAGACCCAAATGTAACACACTGTAAACAGATGAAGAGTTGGTAATGACTTTTATGTGATTAGAATGTCAGCATTAAACAGCAGAGCAAAATGGCATCTTCTTCCTTCTGAGAATCAGGACTGGGGTTTGGGGCATGCAGTAGACTGGGGTAAGCAGAGGATCAGGGGAGTTAGCTTCTCAACAGGTACTGGTAAGTATTGGGTTTAACAGGAAATACTTCTGCTCAACTCACTCAGTTTCACTGGAAGCTCAACAGGACAGATCACAGGGCTCTTCATAGAGGAAGAAACAGGCAAGGTAGGCACCGGGTGATCAATCTGGAGAAGGGTGCTGGAAAGTTGTGCATAATGCAGAGCAACAATCTGGCAATAAATGAGCAGATGGAGACGCATAATATATACTGGCTTGATTGCAGCTAAGAATCCAGGTGACAGAGATGAGCTGATGAAGTCAGTGTGGCTGACTGGCAGAGTGGAGTGCAAGGCAGGGGGGAGGGGAAGAGCAAACTGTGATAAGACAACTTCTCCGATGACTGAGATGCTTGTGGGTTTAGGTCATATTCAGTGCATTTTATTACAATTATACTTTTAAATAATTCATCTAAATTTGACTTTATGGCTTTGATATTTACAGATCAAGACTTGATAGCCTACCAATGGCATAGCATATTGTAGAGGAAAACTTATTTTGTTATGTAAAGATTATTAATTAATGAATCTCACCAGAGAGTCACTTGTAAAAATCAACCAAACAAGTGAAGTTGAACCTGGACAGCTAATCTAAGATTCTCTTTAAGGTTCACTACGACATACAATGCCTCTCACATTACATATTCCCAACATACCATACTGAAATAATAATTTCCAGTCAGTAGACTGTCTGGGTGGTTTTGTTTGAGGTTCCTGTTTAATTAACAGCTTGGTTACAGGCACATAAATTCCTTGAGTGTAACAGATAGTGCTGATAATGGACAACACCTAACCTGTGATGTGAAGGGTGGCTTAATATGACCTGGAATGCAATAACCTTCCCTTCACCCATTCCACATTAAATCAAGTACACTTGTGTCTACTATACATAGATTTCACCAACTGCACCTGCCGCAGTGACCTACACTGCCATCTTAGAAACATATATAACAGACAAATGTTACAGACAAATTAATGGCTTCTACAATAATTTTGCACATTGTGGTAGTAAAACATATATTGATTGGAGCTAATGTAAACTCAATATAAACACATATGCAATACTGTTTGATCACTGACCTGTTGCTGGCTCTGCTCTTCCAGGTTGAGTTTGACCTCTAGTGACTGTCTCGCCTCAAGAAAGGCCTTGCGATGTTTCCTGTCAGCCATGTAGTAAGACATGATGCCAACCGTGATAGTACAAATATATATTATGATGTTGGCCAGAAGCTGAAAAATAAAATAGAACAAAAATTAAACAGACAGAGTTTACGGTGATTAATACAATCTACGACTAGCAGCACAATAATTTAGGACAGCACATGGGCACTCCCAATATTAATGTTAGTGGCCATTTAAAACATGGGCTTTCTCTGGACTAGCCAGGGCAATTCAGACTGAAAACAGGCAACAAAAAAAGAGACAGAATTCTTTGAAAACAGCAAGTATAATACTGCAAAATGGAAATATTTAATCTACTAGGAAAGAAGAGCACTATTTTGTATTGAAGAGTATTATTGAAAGATGGACTGTTTTACTCAATGTCAGAAAATGTGAACATTTTATTGCAAGGATGGTTAATGTGTCAGTGTTAACTTGTGGATATTAATTACTTAAATTTCTAGGCAGCTGGATTGATGAGTACAAGATAATTCAGTCAATCAACATCCTTTGGGCTAATAGATGCATGGTCTAGGCGGTCTTCGGCATGACTGTCCATTTAAAACAAAACAATTTTCACACTGCAATTAATTTTATGGGCGGCACAGTGGTTAGCACTGTCGCCTCACAGCAAGAAGGTTCCAGGTTTGAGCCCCAGCTCGAGCACAGGGTCTTTCTATGTAGAGTTTGCATGTTCTCTCTGTGCCTCTGAGGGTTCTCTCAAGGTTCTCCAGCTTCCTCCCACAGTCCAAAGACATACAAATGGGGACTAGACTAATTGGATACTCTAATTTGGCTGTAGGTATGAGTGTGAGTGTGAATGATTGTCTGTCTATATGTGTTGGCCCTGCGATGGACTGGCGACCCATCCAGGGTGTACCCCGCCTGGGATAGGCTCCGGCCCCCCTGCGACCCTTGAGAAGATAAGCGGTAGGAAATGGGTGGATGGGATATATATTACAGAAAATAATGGGGCAATAGAGTTGCAATGTCTTTTTTTGTCGATATGATGCAGTCCAATTAACATTTCATACAGATGCAGCCACCGCAACTAAAACTATTTATGTGCAAGATCACTTGAAAGGGGTAAAGCCTGCACTTGCTGATCAATCACCAATATGGAGAGATTAAAATCTGTATATTGTCACCTTCTTAAAATAATTGCCTGAGTCAATTTTTGACAGTTTTTTTTGCCTAAAACGGTCTCAGATCGTCTGAGACGACTGTCTGGCTGATATCTCCACATGGATGAAGGAATGCCACCTTCAACTGAATCTGTCTAAGACTGAACTTATGGTCTTTCCAGCTGGTCCATCTGTTCAGCCTCAGGTCAGTGTCCAACTTGACTCGAGCCTACTTGTGCCCACAAACTCAGCCAGAAACCTGGGTGTCATGATTGATGACCAGCTGACCTTTAAGGTTCATGTGGCCTCAGTTTCTCGGTCTTGCCGTTATGCCCTCTACAACATCAGGAAGATCAGACCCTTCCTGACCCAACAGATCACACAGCTTCTGGTTCAGGCTCTTGTCATCTCACGCATTGACTACTGCAACTCTCTTCTGGCAGGCCTCCCTGCATGCTCATTCAAGCCTCTGCAGATGATCCAGAATGCAGCAGCACGTCTGGTCTTCAACCAGCCAAAAAGGGCACATGTCACCCCGCTGCTGGATTCTCTTCACTGGCTTCCAGTGGCAGCCAGAATCAAATTCAAGGCACTTCTCTTGGCTCACAAAACAATTACAAGAACGGCTCCAGCCTACCTGGAATCCCTGATCCAGGTCTACTCTCCTTCTCGCCCACTACGCTCTGCATGCGAAAGACGCCTGGTGCTTCCAGCCCAGCGCTGCTCCAAATCTGTAGCCAGACTCTTCTCTTCTGTTGTTCCCAAATGGTGGAACGAACTACCCAACTCTGTGCGTTCTGCTGAGTCCCTTTCTACTTTTAAGAGACAATTAAAGACTCAATTGTTCAGAGAGCACCTAGGCACTTAACCTGACTCTTCTCCTCTTTGTCCTGTGGGGTAGAATAAGTCAGAGGGTCCAAGACCCAGCACTTAGTGATTATGTAGCACTAACTGTGTTGTGTGATGTTGTATGTTTGTCCAAAAAAAAAAAAAAGGGGGGGGGGGGGGCGACACTTCTTCTGCCACTAGATGGCAATACCTGTGACCAAATCACAACTGAAGCACTTTTGCGCTTACTATGGGTTTTTCCTTAAGTCTGAATTCTTGCTTGTGTTGTATGTTGCTTTGGACAAAAGCGTCTGCTAAATGAAATTGTAGAATTATAGAATTGTAAAACAACTCCTTATGATCTTTTGTCTCCAGTTTTCTTTGTGTTTTCTTAAACACTTGAAAAAAATGACTTAGGCAATTATTTTTAAGAGAAAGTAACTACAATCCTTCACAAAAATCGATTGTTGTGATAATTAACTTTTAAATGACATTACAAGAATAGGTAGCATAGAATATGGCATTTTCAATATTCACACTATCAATTACATTTTTGCAGATAAGCAAAGCTTTTGATTTTAAAAGTCCAGTTATCAAAATAATCAGGCCAGATGTCATTGCTGGGAGGTCCAGTCTTGGCCCATGGGCCACCCTTTGCCAACCACTGCCGTAGAACATAGCAGCACACCCATCATAGCAATAGCTGCAAAGCACTGCAAAAACTGGACTGTCTGATAGATGCAATATGCTTTTGTGATATCACATCAATTAATATTTGCCAGCTTGTTAGAAACATACAAGTCAATGAGATGAATCACAATCATGCTTTCAATGTCCTACACACTGAATGTCTCGTACTACCTTTCTTTAAATGGCACATTTGTGTATTAAGACCCAGCTGAATTAATGATGCTGATATTGATTTATCACTTTGCTCCTTTCTGAGATGTAAATGATCACTGAATGTTAATATCTCTCTTAAAGGGGGGACATGCTCATTGTCTGTTGGTGTTCAGTTACTAACTACTAACAGACGAACCAAGTTACACTTGGGTTTTGATTAGAACTTGTAAGCTTAGGAGAAATTGTGGAACTAGCCAATCCTGGCTACTGTGTTGTCTGTGCTACAACATTTGGCATTTGGTCCACTCGATAAACTTGTTTTTGTGGGTAATTTTAAAATGATTATAGCAGTAACCATCTTAAGTTGCACCCTCTAACTAATAGTTTTCTACTCTATAGTCACTGTTTTTACTTTCTTACATTCAGCAACTCCACATTCATAATTTTGGCTTGATGCCAAAAGCAGTAACTCCTACAAGTGGTGTGGTTGCTGGGTGACTGACTGGGTGAACAAGTTTAAAGTTTAGTTTCATCTTCTCCAACATCTGCCATGGGTGATACAGCAGGTGACAAGAAGAGAGTCACTCATACACATTTTCTTGCACTAGAGTGGCTCCAAAGTGTTCTTCTTTTCTATTGAATTTTACATTTGGTGGTCTATATGAGATGAAATGCCACTGATTTAACAAATAAGATTCCAGGAGACAATCCACTGTGCTCTTTGAGACTTTTAGTGTTGCTGACACTGAAGACAGTTTAACAGGTGTGTTTGTCATTATTCAAGCTCCTACAGTATCCAGGGTAAACAATTTATCTAAAGGCTCACTACTCTTGAGGTGCTTTCTTATAATTCAACTTTAATATGAAAATCAAACTAGAGCTTTCAACCGGTTGGGCTGACCAGACAACCCTAACAGGACCAGCGGGTTCAGGTCAAAAAAATATCAGGTCAGATGTCGGGCTGCCTGTTTTTTTTCAAAGAAAAAATAAAATCACCGGTAAAGAAAGTCTATACATAGCATGCATCATGGAGAGGGACGGGGGCAGCGCTGACACTGCTGCGTGCATGCCTTTAGCCTGGCCCTGGAGGAGAAGATGGAATTGGTGAAAAGTAAACTTGCTGCTGGTAAACTCACCATCACTAGACTCACTAGGAGGAGGAGCAGGGAAATCAGAGGTGTGGGAAGTGCTTGCAGCAGTTCTAGATTCTGAGGGAATGGATACTGTGTATGAGAAAAACCATGTAAGCGGAGTGGGGGGGGGGGGGCGGCTGCAGGCCAGGTTCATGCTTATAATTCATGTTGATGTGTGGAGCTGGGTAGGGTTTGAGCTTTAAAACCTGCTGGCAGGGTCGGGTTGTAATTTCCAGGCCCACTGAGAGCTCTAAATCAAACATATGAAGGAAGTGAAAAGTTGTATTCTTACAATTGCATAAAAAGCCTTCAATCCTCTCTCATCTTAGTCATAATTTTTTTCTGCTACAGTACTTTGCAAAAACTAATATACTGAACCACAACAGAAAACAGATTAACTTATAATATGCAGAAATATACACTATTCTTGTTCTGAGATGTCTTTCCAAAAAATAGTAAAAATGAATTTAAGTTGTTATAAAAATCTCTAAATCTTGAATTTGCAAACACTGCTCTGCTACTGTTCTCAACAGGCACATGGTACTCACTATGATACCTTGATGAAGCAATTTTTCACAGCCCTATTGGTAAGGTTTTGCACATTTTGACTACAAAAAAAGATAACTTTTACATCCCTATTAGACAGGTAGAGAAAGTAAGACCGGCAGGTAGGTAACAAAATGATTCCCGCACATTACCATGTCTTCAATAAATCCATTAAATAAGATTCTGATATCATGAATTGCAGGGAATACACGTGGGACACTGATGATTGTGAACTTTAAAAAACAGATCTTACTGGGACCCCTAAAGAATATTTCTGATGAATAATTAATGACCAGGAATTCATGCTATAGAAACACTGACTTTTTCCATCACAAATTAACCACATTTTCAAAAACTGATCATCACAGTCCAGCGGTGAACTTGGTTTGACCTCGTTTACCTGAAACTGTTGTGAAATTTGAGTCATTGTGTCCATTGAGACATCCTCAAATACAATTTTTTTTCATCTTTGAAAGTAACATTACCATGATTGGTTATGTACCAGAATGTGTATTTTCAGTTCACACATCCGGTTTCAATTTACATCCTTCATTGTGTGTCACTCGTTCCTAGGAGCTACCAGAGAGGGTGTTCAAGACCAAACTTACATGCTCAAATAATACACACAATACTGAGGTAGCTCTATTAGTAAACTAATGGGACCACTCAAGGTTAGCAGCACAGGTAAAAGACCGAACTGTTAGCTTCAACAAATAAAAGCTTTGACCATTAAAAACTTGATAAACCCCCTTAGTTTCAACTCCCTGCACTCAAACAGCATTCAGCAGTTACTCATCGCTTGCAAGAGTTGAAGCAGAACAGTCAGGGAACACTGGGGTAAGATTGTTTTCTCCACATGATATTAGCCAGATTAATTCAAATGAGTAAATCAAGTATAATGATGTGTTTTGTACAATATTAATCTAAACTATGACAGGCTTCAGACATCTCTCTTTTGTCAAAAGTTAGGGTCACTACTGACCAATATTTTAAAAAAGGAATAAAATGTCAGGTAAATAAAAACAAAGCAGTGATGTATGCTCAATATTTCATGAACATCGAATAAACAAATTATGAGAGGTTCACTATGCATTAAATAACTGGCTTATTTTTTATTAAGAAATCATTATCCATGCACCAACTGTTCTGAATCTGTGAAAAAAAATGTTTGTCTAAAGTTTATCAACTCATATATTGAAACATTTTTACAGAACCTATTTAAACTGAAATATCTGAAATACTTGTTACATCCCAATGTTTATATGTGTTCAGTTAAGATTAATTATAAAACATGTAATTAATTAGAATAAGTTGTCAATGGTTGAGAGGTCTAGGTCTGACATTTGGCAACTTGACTAACTGAATATGAGGTTAAACTAGATTATTAACAGGCCTGTATTCACATCACTCTACCCTACTTTATATCTCTTTCTCCCCTTCCACTCTCACCTGTCTGCCAAGCGCTGCCCCCTGGATTTCTTCCTGTTGCTGCTGGGCAATGGTGACGCCAAGAACCAAGGTGTGGACCCCGCAAGTCACAGTGGTGATGAGCACAATGGGTGTCAACCTCAAAGGTAGAGTCAGAAAAAAGGAGAAGCAGAAGAAAGCCTGCCAGCCCACAGTGTCACTAGCCTGGTGGAAGCGAGCATAGTTCAGACCCAGGTAGCAGAATATCTGAGCAGCTATCATCACCCACAGGGCGTAAGGTACCACCCGCCGTGAGATCCGATCTGGCAGCAGCCCAAAGCGACACAGCAGGTAGAGGATAATGTCTGCTAACAATCCTAATGATGCCACCAATACAGAAGCCAACTTGTCAGTGGTGTAGACAACTGTGCACATGACAATGATGTAACTGTCGAAGAGGGCAGCAAACACAACGAGCACCAGGAGAGTTTCATGTCTCTGCCGTCTGAAGTAGGTCTGGTAGAGGTTCTCCAAAGACTCTGGTGCAAAGGTGAGGCGCATAAATCGCGGTAGGCACAAGCAGCATCCTGAGCTCCGAACTGTGACCTCATGTGTTCGTCCCACTGCTTGCCCAGGGTCAGAGGGCAGAGTCACTGAGCAGTCCGCTGAATACTCCGCCGAGTGTTCTGGCTCGGAGAAGGCTCTATTCCGAGGCATGGTACCCAGAGCTGCCGACTTTCACTTTCTACAAACAACTTCAAACCTGTTTTTATTCTGCAGGAGTAAAGGAAAAGCTGGAAGAACTCTCAGACATAGATCATCTGCTACAATGTCCCCTGAGAAGCCATATATGTGGCATTAATCACAGCCGTATGTTGACTGTCAGGAGCTACACCCTAGAGAAATGTCTCCTACATGGCTGTGCCTGTGGTCGCTCAATCTAATGGATTCATTTGACTTAGCTGGTCCTGTGTCATAAGCACAAATTGAGCACGCCTACTTCCAGTCTCCAATATGATCCAGAGAATGCACACGGCTTGTTTCCTGGTTCACTAGCTCATTTCCATCATTGCTTTCCACACTTATATACCATGTCAAAGTTATTGAACTCATCAAGATTAGGTCATCTAAGTTTAAATGACCTCCTCTGTCTCGATCATCTCCATCATTCCTTGGGGGTGGGCAGCATTCGGCATTTTGGCCTTCCATAGTCAGCTCACATAGCCTGAATAAACAGAGATACATTTATTTTCTTTTATGATATCTATAAAACACACACAAACAGACATGTATACAGAGTGAAAGACAGAGAGCGATAGAGAGAGAGAGAGAGAGCGATAGAGCGAGAGAGAGAGAGAGAGAGGTCGATTTCACATGCAAGTTCAGCAATTTAAATCAATGTCTTACATAACGAAAAACTGAGAAGTGACTTGTTTTTGTTGTCGTCGATGAATAATATTTTACTGAGTTGGCAACGTTGCTGAGGAAATAAGACATGCTCAAATCCGCAGATTGCGGCGTCAGTCTCGTTACCGAGGCTAGGCCCTTTAATGTGGGCCTCGCAGGCTACATGTTGCGCTGACAGAGCTGCACAGGTTGCAAAAACCCGAGACGACATTACTACAGGCTGTTACAGTCAGAACTGTTAACCGTCAAAACGTAGGTTATTCAAGGAATTCTGAGTCTGCAGCCGCCACTAAGTCATCAACCCGTTTCAATGGCTGTTCCTGCAAGTTCCCTACATTTAATAGACAACACCTGCATAATATATTCAGTGTTCACTGGAAACGTTGACTATCTATTTTGAATTCCCCAGCTATATTATGTATGTTGATATGTTGACCCCGTTCCCAGAGATGCAGTGAAAATCTCTGATGCATCCGCTTACCGTGTGCAGCCTACAGACAGATATCGTCTCCTTGGTGCGCTAACGTTATCTCCTTATTACAGATGTGGATGTCATCGGAAATACAGCAGTCAAGATAGACCTATATCCAACTTCAGTCTGGTGGATAGAAAAAAATGGCTCAGAGAAACTAGACCAGAAGGATACACAAACCCCCGCTTTTTCAGTCTTGAGTGTTTTCCGCAGAAGACAAGAGTAGATGTACTGTCAAGCTAAACCGATACAAACACCATTTCCTGTTTTAAAAAAATGAAAAAATTCGGATTTTTTTTTTGAGAAACAAGAAGTATAAATTGATGTATGTATATTCATTTAAAATTACAACCCCCCCCCCCAAAAAAAAACGAATTAGGCACTGTTTTGGTAAAAAAAAAAGAAGTAATAAATAATTAAAATGTAGACTACATTTAGGACGATCACAAGTGCAAGTCAAAAAAGGTGCAATCAACTACATTAAATAATACATTAGCCGATTTTCAATTAACAATTGTGCCATGTAATAATTCATGCTGTTTGTATTAACTACGGTAATTTATAAGTAATGTACTGTAAGCATGTAATACTTATATAAGTAATTTAAAGATTATTTAATTGTTTATGATGTGATCATGGCCTTGGTTTGTAAATTAATATACATTAAATAATACTTTATGCATAATTAATGTGTAAATAATATAAATGAACAAGACAAAAATGAATGAGACATCAATAAATTTCTCTAATTGAGTATCAATAACTATACAATACATACAACTTTATTTTATTTTTCAAAGAGCAGTTTCATCTTGGGCAGTTCAATTCAAGAAAATGTACTGGGCATACATCCATCCATCGTCATCTTCCGCTTATTCCTACATATTAAGGGTCGCGGGGGGGCTGGAGCCTATCCCAGCGTCAACGGGCGAGAGGCGGGGTACACCCTGGACAGGTCGCCGGTCCATCGCAGGGCCAACATAGAGAGACTAACAACCATTCACACTCACATTCATACCTATGGTCAATTTAGAGTATTCAATCAGCCTAGTCTACTGGGAATACATTTTCCTGCATATCATTTTCATTCTAATAGCAAACATACATCTTGTACACATATTGCAAGAAAAATCTTCACAGGCATACAAAAGACCATATAAAATACGTTGTAGCCTCTGGATTGAGATGCCATTTAAATAGCTCACAGCTAAGTTAATAAGAAACATCAATGTTTTCGCGGACCAAAAAGTAGGCTGTTGTACTGTCTGCACACTGGGATCAGTGAAGTGTTAGTAGCATTGCTCTACAGTGCAGCCTTCAGTGTTTTATGTCCTAGGGATCAGGATATTATTGGTTTTGCCTATCTATCTATAGAGAGTGAGCCTGAGAGTAAATAGTCTGTTGTCGCCACGTTGATATATCATGGTATAATATGCACAAACACAATACTTGGTTGATTTGAATATCAAGGAGTGCGTCAATAATAAAAACCTTTATTTTGAAGGAAAGGATGTATAGCTTCCGTAACATTTCAAGTGTTTTCTGTCGAAATTGATACAGCGGTATTTTCAGCTCCACGCTCAATTCGATCCCTGGCCGATACGTGCATCTCACTTATTGGAGTAAAGAGTTCGTTGCCGTGACTTTATTATTCCTATTATTAGGGCCTGAGCCAGTCCCTGGCGAAGACCCTATTATGTTTCGAAGTCACACTCGCCACTTCAAAAGTAAATTTGACCCCCTAAACATGCATGAAAACTCACCAAATTTGGTAAGCACATCAGGTGCGGCGAAAAATTCGATAATTAAAAAAAAAAGAGGCGCTCTACTCAATAGCGCCACCTACATACACAAAAAACCACGCCACAGACTGTAGGAATGTCCTACAGACATGGGACAAACACCATTGAACTCGTCTCATCAAGACGGATAAATCATACACTCACACCCCTGACCTAACTGTAACAGGATGTCCACAATTTGGACACGAATGTCTAATTTTGGACAATTTTGCGCCCCGAACAAAATCTATCTCCTCCTGAACCGTAAATGCCAGGGCTTCCAAACTTTCACACATTACTCTCCCAACTGTGCTCTTCAAAAATCTTTAAAGGCTAATATACTACGCGCTCGGTTTGGATTTTATGAGCCGTCAAAGTGGGGGAGACACTTTTCGCCTTACAATGGAAGTATATGGGGAGAGCGTGTCCTCTCAGGGTACATACTCTCAAACAAATGCTTCTCACATCTACACCATACATTCCACAGCTTTTAAAAACACAACACTGTATTCCTGACAAAAATCCCTACAAAAATATGGTATTTTGTGTGACTTTTGACCAACGTATGACGACTTATTCAGCTTTTACACACTATATTTCTCTTAATCCTCCACTCTCTCCACTCCAGCACAGATCAGACACAGTGCAGCGGGGGAGGGGTTCTTAAAGGAACAGCTGGCAGCTCTGCTCTCAGCTCTGCTCTCAGCTCTGACAGAGATGGCAGAGAGCGAGCAGAGAAGGGAGGGGCTCTTAAAGGGCCGGCTCTCAGCTCTGCACTCACACTGTGCAGCGCACTGAGGCTCATATCTCCTCAACTACAAGGCCTAGGGATTTGCCGATTACACCGTTGGATTGGGGCCGGTGTCAAGGACGCGGCCGTAGGCCGCGCGGGGGCTCAGGCCCTAACAACGCTGCTTGCAGCTTTAATTCTTACTCTTACCATTATTATAATAAAAGTTGTGATATTAAATTTAGACCAAAGTCTCAGCGCTTTCTTTTCCCACTCCAAGTTTGGCTTAACGTAGTCTTACAATATACCGTTGTGTTGTCTTCTTTCGCGTTCAGCAGACAACCTCGTTCTACCTATCGCCAACCAGAGGTTTACTGCTGGCCCAGCCAAATTATCTCCATAGAATTGGACAGTGACTCACGCTCAGAACCTGGGAGAGGGTTGCATCAACTGGACAAGTTTAGTTTCAATCTTTATCTCGTTCATGTATAATTAATGGGGAACTGGGGATGTGGATACCATTTGCTCTGGGGTTGTGCACTTGTTATATTGTCGTTAAGTGTTTGTAGAACAGGCAGTGTGTATGGCCCCTTCTTGGGTGATGTTCTGGGCTGCTGTGTGTTCCCATGCAGTGTAGTTGTGCACTACCTCCACAACCCACATATGCCCCACCTAATCTCTAATTTGCTGCGCATATTCCTTTAATGGATAAGCAACTTGGATTTTGTTTGGTGTATTTTTTCAGATCTCCAGAGCTCATCTCAGACTGGTTCATTACTCTCTTGGCAATAATGGGGTATAATGAGCTTTAAAAGTTGGAATTGAACACGCCATCCATATCAAGCAATACAGTGACCTCATCTAGCCACACAATGATTACATCACACCCCCTCCCATCACATGATGAACACTGCATGCCCCGTGTTTATGCCAGAGACCCTCAGTGCATGGGAATGGTCTGATTGGGTTAGGCAGCTTGAAATGGCTGCTGAAGGGAGCAGTTGGAATGAAGGGCTGACACTTTAAATTCATGTCCTTATTACTGTTTGGCTGGATAGGAAATATTATATTGACTTCCCATCTGAGTCCTGTGGGAACAACACTGTTCAAAAAAGCAGTGGAGAGATGTTCAGAACCCTGTCACATTTCAGTCAATCAATCTTTATTTATATAGAACCAAATCACAACAAAAGCCATCTCAAGGCACTTTACACAAAGAGCAGGTCTAGAACCTTACTCTTTAATTAAGATGGACATGACCCAACATTCCCACATGAGCAAGCACTTGGCGACAATGGTGAGAAAAAAACTGCCATTTACCAGGTAGAAATGGCTCAGAATGGGCGTCCATTCACCTAGACCAGTTGGGGTTGAGAGGGGGAGGAGAGAGGGTGGAGAGATGAGAGAGGGGTGGGTGAGAGGGAGGGGCAGGGGGATAAGAGGAGAGAGAGATGGAGGGGTAGAAAGGAGGCCAGGGCGAGAGGGTAGTTTGTGACATTTGTGACTGGTATGGGTAATTCTCTAGGGTGGCTGCATAATCTGACGACATGACAATTTGGCAATACTTTACGTATAGTGATAATTAAGATATATCCAAATGAAATGTCTGCAGTTTTGAGCTTTTTGCCTGAAACCTTTTTTTTTAAATCAAGCCAACTGGTACTGGGTAGCTGCATGTTATTCTTCATAGTACCAAACCTAATGCGTTTGTAGGAGTCCTCTGCTGACAGGATTACAGCCATTTCAGTGTGCGCTGGTGCGATAGAACCACATCTAATACTTCATGCCATTTGGGAACTTTGTGTTCAGAGTGTGCACGTAATTGATACTTAAAGCAAGACTGTCCTTACATAAAGGAAAACCAGTGGTGGCAAGCACAGCAAGCCAAATGCCCAACCTTAACCTTCAATTTACTGAACTGGCCTTGTGTAACTGTGTGGACGGCTACAGAATATATACTGCCTGGCCAAAAAAAAAGTTGCCTCCCATGTCTCAGTTACATTCCTCTCAGCCTTATGAAGATATCACACTTGATGTTCTTGGCCCTCTTCCAGAGACCCAAAGGAGTGCATGCTCTTGCTATTTTTGATTATTTGACAAAGCAGGTATAAGCACTACCCATGCCCAATCATGAGGCTGATTTTAAAGCTGAAGAGTGAGAGTGACAGCAAGGTACTGCTGCAGTATTCATACTAATCGGGGAAGAAACTTTGAGTCTACCTGATTTGAATGGTTTTGTGGGCATTTCTCCTTTCCATATAGTCTGATGGTTTGATTAAAAGCTTTAAAAGGATAGTATATTCTGATGTGGGGTTATATGAGACAGATGCCCAGTAAAAATACAGCTTGTATTACTGCCAGCAGTGCTGACCTGAGCCTTTAAGGGGCCCT
The DNA here is from genome assembly GCF_037954235.1 of Aulostomus chinensis. Lineage (NCBI taxonomy): Eukaryota > Metazoa > Chordata > Actinopteri > Syngnathiformes > Aulostomidae > Aulostomus > Aulostomus chinensis. Next base: position 22,988,434 of record NC_141330.1, read on the forward strand.
AAGCAGAATTTGATTTTGCCCCCCAAAACACCACCATCACCACACGGAGTAAACTGTGCTTGACAGTAATTGACATAAATTGATCATGAAATCAGAATTTTTTTGCAATGAATTATTCATTCATTCATTAAATTATTTTTTCAAGTCTATTTTATTTATATAGCGCCAAATCACAACAAAAGTTCTCTCATGACACTTTACAAGTAGAGCGGGTCTAGTACCAAACCCCTTCAATGAATTTACACTCAACAATTCTCCATCAGCAAGCACATCCTGCAACAGCGGCGATGAAAACCTTCCTTTTAATAGGCAGGAAAGTCCAGCAGATCCAGGCTCAATGGGGACAGCCTTCTGCTTTGACCGGTTGGGGGGAAAGAGAGCAGGAGAGCGGGGCAGAGATAAAGACAGATCATGGAGTGAGACAGAAGGAAAGAGAGGGACAGAGGAAAAGAGAGAGAGAGAGAAAGGGAAGAGACTGATGGACAGACGGGGACATGAGCAGATGGTGCTACGGGTGGCAGCTCAGAATCAGAATCAGAAAAGACTTTATTGCCAAGTATGGTTTTACACATACGAGGAATTTGTTGTGGTACCACACCAATTGGTGTTCTGTTGGTGCATGCAGCCCTATAATCTAAACAAAACTAAATTCTTAAGTGCAGAAGCATATAAAAATATCAATATAAATATATACAGTCGGTTATGATGAATAAAGCAGCAGTGCAGTCGGCAGTAATAATGCCACAGACAAATGTGCAGATGAAAAGGTGGAAATGAACAAGTAGTCCAAGTTGAGCGTTAATGTAACGCATAGTGTTCGGGTACTGTCGATGTGACAGGTAGACAGAGACAGAAGCAAAGTGGAGTGTAAGAGTGTCGGGGGGCGGTTCCGGGACTTGTTGATAAGGCTGACAGCAGACGGGAAAAAACGTGTCCTTGTGGCGTGAGGTTTTAGTCTTGATGGACCGCAGCCTCCTGCCAGAGGGGAGAGACTCAAAGAGTTTGTGTTCGGGGTGGGAGGGATCAGCCACAATTTTTCCAGCGCGCCTCAGGGTCCTGGAGGTGTACAGGTCCTGAAGAGTGGGAGACTGCAGCCAATCACCGTCTCTGCAGACCAAATGACACGCTGCAGCCTGCCCTTGTCCTTGGCGGTGGCAGCAGTGTACCAGATGGTGATGGAGGAGGTGAGGATGGACTCAATGATGGCTGTGTAGAAGTGCACCATAATTGTCTTTGGCAGACTGAACTTCTTCAGCTGCCGCAGGAAGTACATCCTCTGCTGTGCTTTCTTGATGAGGGAGCTGATGTTCGGCTCCCACTTGAGATCCTGGGAGATGATGGTTCCCAGGAAGCGGAAAGACTCCACAGTGTCAATGGTGGAGTCACAGAGGGTGATTGGGGCAGGTGAGGCTGAGTTCTTCCTGTAGTCCACAGCCATCTCGTCTTTAAAGTGTTGAGCTCTTAGTTGTTCTGGTTGCACCAGATCACCAGGTGGTCAACCTCCCACCTGTAGGCGGACTCGTCACCCTCAGAGATGAGTCCAATGAGGGTGGTGTCGTCTGCAAACTTCAGGAGCTTGACGGACTGGTGACTGGAGGTTCGTATACAGGGAGAATAGCAGAGGAGAAAGAACGCAGCCCTAGGGGTTCCGGTGCTGATGGTCTGAGAGTCGGAGATGTGTTTCCCCAGCTTCACACACTGCTTCCTGTCAGACAGGAAGTCTGTAATCCACATGCAGGTGGAGTCAGGCACGTTTAGCTGGGAGAGCTTCTCCTGTAACAGGGTTGGGATGATGGTGTTGAAGGCAGAGCTGAAGTCCACAAAGAGGATTCTAGTCAATCGTATGTTTTACTTTTCTTGCTGCTATGCTCAATTTAGCCCTCACAGGCAGCACAGTGTTGTAACTGCTTCAAGCTGAATCAAGTGTATGAAAAGTTTCTTTGCATTCCTCCACTAATTGATGAGCCAGAAGATCCTGAGGAGGAAACTTGATTTTCAACGGTACTAATTAGAGTGATCTCCTAAAGGAGATCAAAAGGGGGAATTGCTTTTGATCATGTTCTGTTCATATGTCACCACCATATCAGGAGTTGATTGTGTACATGACGTGATTGTTTATGTTAAGTTGTGCAGGCTGCTAGTTGCGCCCGAACTGTCAAGGCTGAATGACAAAAACAACTGGACAAGACGACCCAACTGTGCAGGAGGCTGGAGTACTAATCAAGAAGTGTGATATGCATGAGTGTAAAATTACGTATGCAAAAAAGGTGTGGCTTCAAGCATATATTCACTGTCTGTTAGTATCTTATTCAGACTCTCTGCTGCACTCTCAAGGTGCATGTAGTGGGGTCTCCAGATATATCTGTGTCTGCTTTGTTGTGTGAAATAAAGTGTTGATTGTCTTAAGCAGACAACTCCGGTTGATCTCTTCTCATCAATGGACCCGGTGAAGTCGGCATACTTCAGCAGTTCCTGCAGAGTCCAGGTGCTGGAGGATATAGTGGAGGGCCAGGTTGGCAGCATTGTCTACAGACCTGTTGGCTCTGTAGGCAAACTGCAGGGGGTCCAGGAGAGGGTTGGTGATGCTTTTGAGGTCTGAAAGCACAAGGCGCTCAAAGGACTTCATGACCACAGAGGTCAGGGCGACGGGTCTGAAGTCGTGAAGTCCTGTGGTCCTTGGCTTCTTGGGAAAAGGAATGATGGTTGAGGTCTTGAAGCAGGCTGGCACGTGACAGGTCTCCAGTGAGGTGTTAAAAATGTCTGTGAACACTGGAGACAGCTGATCAGCGCAGTCCTTCAAGGAGGCAGCTGCTTTCCGGGGGTTCTGTCTCTTAAAGATTTTGCTGACGTCCCTCTTGTGGATGGAAAGAGTCATCACTGAAAAGGGTGGAGAGGGGAGAGGGGGGCCATTGAGGTGGGCATTGGTGGTGGTGACTGGATCTGGGGCTGTTGGGTGGTGTCGTGGGGGATGGTTGCAGGGCTGTTCCTTTGTCTTTCAAAGCAGCAGTAGAACTCATTCAGGTCGTTGGCTAGGCGTCAGTTGTTGATAGAGTGGGGGACTTTAGGCTTGTAGTTGGTGATCTGCCTGAGCCTTCTCCAGACAGACACAGAGTCGTTGGCTGAGAACTGGTGTTGGAGCTTCTCAGAGTACAATCGTTTAGCCTCTTTCACCGCCTTGCTAAACTCAGCTGTCTGAGTTTGGCTGTGAACCAGGGTTTGTCATTGTTGTAACTCACCCTGGTGCGTGATGGAACACAGCAGTCTTCATAGAATCTGATGTATGACGTCACAGCCTCCGTGTACTCATCCAGACTGTTGGTAGCAGTCTTGAACACATCCCATCAGTAGAGTCGAAGCGCACCTGGAGATCCTCCACAGCTTCACTGGTCCACTCCTTTGTAGTCCTCACTACAGGTTTGCAGAGCTTTAGTTTCTGCCTGTAGGCAGGAATCAGGTGGAGCATGATGTGGTCGGAGTGGCCGAGTGCAGCATGGGGGACGGCGTGATAAGCATCCCTGACTGTGGTGTAGCAGTGATCCAGAATATTCTCCTCTATGGTGGGGCATTTAACACATTGTCTGTATTTAGGGAGTTCGTGACTGAGGTTACCTTTGTCAAAGTCTCCAAGAACAATAACTAAGGAGTCCGGATAGGTCTGCTCCACACACTGTATCGGGTCGGCGAGCATGCGGCTCATTTCGGTACATATGCGTTTCCGCAAGCACTGGGTACCACATCAGCGTGGGTGAACTCCCTAGCTGAGAGTTCCCTGGCGTAATTTGTGTGCCACACAACAACAACAACAATGGATGACATGGAGGCAGCGTTTTGCTTGTTGCTCAGTCTGTGGTTTTTGTTTAGACTAAACTAAGGGATAACAGACAGGCAAGGCTTCAAGCAGGGAAATAGAACACCCAAGAAAAGTATTCCACCTAGACTAAGATGATACGTAGTAGACTACATAAGCGGTTAAGTTATCCAATCAGTTATCCCTGCTATGTGCTTACGCCACATTTTTGTCCCTGCTTGGCTCGCTTGGAACCCGAGCGGCCAAACCAACCTGACCCGAGCCAGAGGAAACGAGCCCTGAAATGCTTAGGAAAGTGGCCCCAGTGCTTCCTATTTTAGCTGCTTAAGCATACTGGACCATCATTTCTGAAAGGGAGGTAATTACAACCCACATTCCCTTGCAGCATCAAATTTGAAAGTGATGCATCACTTGTTCTAAAAGATCAGAACAATTGATGGGAAAAAACAAATATTGTCAAATAGGTCATAGATCAACTCAAGGTTTGTTCAGTGTGTTTGATGAAGCAGCATAAACAAACATGCATTGTTTATTATTTACACATGTCATTAACAAAGAGAAATGCATGTTCTGCTCCTGTCTTTTAAATCAGCAATTGGAATAGAAATTACACCTAGCAAAGAAAAACATCAGTCAGTCTTGTTAGTCTAAAACATATTTCAAATTGAGAAGTTGAATAGAGTGTCCTGTGGAGAATTTAAAGTACACTGTAAAACCTAATAAGTTCAGAATACTCAAAACTTTTGTGGATATCAGATTACCTAAGAAAATTTAAGTACATGAAATAATAATTACACTTTAATTTAAAACTATTTCATCTGGACTCAAAATGCATCGAAAGAATGACAAAATGTTCTCTTGTCTCATTATATTTATACTAATATCTTTTAACCTCTACATACTAGTCTAATTCAATAACACCTAGTGAAGTATCGTTCAACCAATTTTCTCTGACTCAAATTTAATTTTCCACAACTTAAAGCTACTCATAAGATTAAAAATGACTAGATAGTAACTCTATATTCAAAAACATATTCAAAGTACATTGAAACAATACAAGTTTTTTATTGTGTTTTACAACAACCTGACATTTCAGTTATTTTTTAGAAGGATACTTCAACATTCAGGTAAGAATGAAAACATGGGCACTGCAGGGAAATAAGCCTGAAAAAAAGAAAAAAGTGTGTGGTGTGTGTGTGTGTGTGTGGGGGGGGGTATAATGAAGGGACAGTTTGGCACAGCACTGGTAAAAGCTCTATGTGTATAACCCAAAATGCAAATGTCCTGTGGCCATATGCTTATGTACATGTAGGTGCATATGTGTCTGTACATGTGTTTGCGAGGTGTGTATGGATAACATGATATGGCACAAGTGTCAAACTGGTCCAGTAAAGGGCCGTGTGGCTGCAGGTTTTCATTCCAACCGAGGAAAAGCAACACCTGAATCTACTTAAATCAATCAAGCAGTGTCCACACAGCTCATTGGTTGGATCAGGTGTTGCTTTTGCTGGGTTGGAATGAAAACCTGCAGCCACACGGCCCTTTACTGGACCAGTTTGACACCCCTGTGATATGGCATTGACAAAGTCTTTCTAAAGGTCCTCATAATCAATGTCGATGTTTGAAGCCCAAAAACCAAACTGACAACGTTGGATAATAGAAAACTGACGAGGTATACTGACAATTTAATAACTCAGTCTTCCTAAACATTGCGTAATTAATGCTTTGCAACTTTAACATTTGTGATCGAGCAGAAGACCTTCAAAATAAAAATCTATTTTGTTCATCCCCTAAAACTACATAATTTTACATGTGTGGACACGCATGTTCTAAAATGCAAATGTTGTGTTGCCTTGTGCTTGTGCACATGTGAGTCCACATACTGTAAGTGTCTGTACATATGTTTGCGAGTGGGTGTATGCATAACATGGTATAGCATTGACAAAGCCTTTCCACAGGTGCTCACAAGCATTGTCAATAGCTGAACCCCCTATGCACAGCAACAAAGCAAAAGCTTTTTCACATTACCAAACTGAACATGTTGGATGGTAGAAAACTGACATGAAAAAATCTGATAACTAAGTAACTCCATCTTATTAAACATTACACAACTAGAGTTTTGCAACTTAGACATTTGTGATCAAGCAGAGGACCTTCAAAATCAAAAATCTCTTTTGTCCATTCACTTACAACATCATACAACTGCATCATTTTAAATTCACCTTAAAAAAATGTTTACAGCCATTTGGAAATATCTTCTTATTCCTGTAACAAGCAGGACAACAGCAATGTTTAGATGTGTGCTGATCCTTTAAAAAAACAAACAAAGCAAAAATAAGCCTTCTGTACAAGCCCAAGTATTTATGAAGCCTTTGTGCATAATAACATCTCAGTTTTTGCCTTAATTCAATAAATCATTTTTCAAATGCAGTAGGGATGGTTTCAGTGGTTTGTTATCATCTAGACCAGGGGTGTCCAAACTGGTCCAGTAAGGGCCGGTGTGGCTGCAGGTTTTCATTCCAACCAAGCAAAAGCAACACCTGATCCAACAAATGAGCTGTGTGGACACAGCTTAGTTGATTTAAGTAGAATCAGGTGTTGCTTTTGCTCGGGTGGAATGAAAACCTGCAGCCACACCGGCCCTTACTGGACCAGTTTGGACACCCCTGATCTAGACCCATCGGTATTATCTGAATGAATGTGTGGATGAGTTTCTTTGGATACTCCAAATTTAAAGACTAAATAAGGCCAAACGACAAAATAAATGTATCAGCCAACTTCAGAAGATCCCTCAAAACAACCTTCCCCTCCACTAAAAACTCCTTCTCGGCACTGAAGGGGTCCGCTTCAGAAGTGAGGGGAGCAACAGGATCTTTGCTGATATCTGGCTCATCTTCTTGCTGCAAAACATAATCATTGCAATTAACAGCTGTAGAAGCAGACTTGTAAACTATTGTAATACTGCAGCTCACACAGGTTTCACAGCTTTTAACAAGGAGATTTTCACAGTAAACAAATAGAAAAATAAAGCATCACTGTCTTAGTTTTCAGACTGTGAGACAAATGTTACACATATCAAAACATCATGTACGACTCATGGTAAATGTCCCCTTTACCTGACCAATGTAACTGTTTGAATTTCAGTCTCGACAAACTTTACTGATGAATGGCAGAGACTTGAACTACAGTATTGTATTAACACTGCAACTCACACAAGTTTTGCAGGTTTTAGTTGCAAGGAAATTGGCATTAAATATAAAGTAAATGTCACGATCCCTGTCCCATGTTTCCTGTTGTGTTGTATAGTCAGTGTCCTTTCTTCTTGTGCTCCTCCCTGTGATTACCTCATGTGTCTCACCTGGGTGATTACACCACCTGTGCCTTGTTTCCCTTGTGTATTTAACCTCTGTGTTTCCCCTTGTCCATGTCGGGTCATTGTTGAATTGTTGTCACTGTCAAAGTGTATGTCGACGTAAAGGGTTGCAAGTCTCCAGTCAACCGCCGCAAGCCTCCAGTTCCGGTTTCCCCCCAACGTCTGTAAATAAACATCTTTTTGTGAACTCTCCTCATCCCTGTCTGCTATTGGGTCTACTCCCCCACCGCGTTCCATGACAGTAAATCTAAGAATAAAATAAGTTCTCCAAAAATAAACAGGTTAAGTGAAATTAAAATGTATTCTTAAATCAAAAATTTCATTTAAATATTACTATGACATCAAAATGTGCACTCTAAAATCAATGAGTAAATGTTTGCTCCTTCTGAGCTAAAGTTCAATGACAGGAGGACAGTGAATCTATGTCAGCATTCTTGCTTAAAAAGAGAAGCTGATCAACATGTTCAGATGTAAAAGCACTTTGTGCTGTCACAATGTCACCTGCTATTGAGAAGACTCGTTCTGCTGAGACACTTATACCAGGGATGCAGAGGTATCTTTTCCCCAGTTTAGCAAAGGAAGGATAGACTTGTTGGTGTATTTTCCACCAGTTGAGTGGATCCTTGGTGAGTGCCAGGAGTGCAACTTCAGTGTATCTTCTTACCTCCTCTTCAGCTATGGCAGAAAATGATTTTGGTGGTGCTGCAATATCCCTGTAACTTTTACCAAGCAAGGCTACAAGCCCACACAACTTCTTGGCTGGGATTGTAAGGGATTCAGGATCCTGCTCAGTGTGACTGGGTCTCTCCTGATGTTCCAAGGCCTCTGCCTGAGAGATGGATGACTGCTTTTTTTTCCTGCACAATCCACACATGGAAAAGCAGAGAGAGAAGTGGGGAGAGAGAGTTTATAAATTTAATGTATTTTAGGTATACACAAGTATTGAGTAAATATGCTGTGTATTTATTTAAACAAGACGGTGGTAACAACCTGAATAAAATGATTGTTTATTTGGCTTTGTATTTGTTTACCTGAAGGGCTACAGCCTCAGCAACCAGTCTGGCGAAGGTGTCCTGTCTTTCATCTGGAGTCAGGAACAGGAGGGTTTTGAACCTGGGGTCAAGAGCTGACGATGTGCACAAGGTGTTTTCTCCACCGAAGTCACATATCTTTTGTTAAGATCTTGATATATGTATTTTTTTATGTCTTGGACGAGTGCTGTGTCTGCAATACTGTCATTAGTGTCGTTTAGCAGCTGAGCAAGCAGCGGAGCCACAACTGAAAAAGTAGGACTCTTTTCCTCTGACATTACAGTGGTCGTCACCTTCATTAATTTCAAGGCACATACAATTTCCTCTGTGTACGCACTGTCCGTCTCATTCACAGAGAAGATTTCACTGGCCCTCCTTCTCTCTTTGGGAGACAACAGGGCTGCACTAATTGTAGGCTGCTGTTCGAGGAACTGCAGAAGCATTTCGTATGCACTATTCTATCGCGTGCTCACGTCAGCTTTGAGTTTGTGGCTCGGAAGCTGCAACATTTTCTGCTTTGTTTCCAAAGCATGGTTTGCCACCGTGCTTCTGTTGAAAAAGGCAGTGATGCGCCGTACTCTCGCCATAAGGTTTAATGCCTGCTGTTTTAGATTCCAGGATCGGGGGTCATTTTGTGTGTGTGTGTGTGTGTTTGTTGACTTTTTTTGTCTTCTTTTTTTTTCCACTTCCTCATCACCTGTCGCCTGCTGGACCAGTGAAGAGGGATGCCTGTGACGTCACCGGGATGTGAAGTGAGATATCTGGCTCGATGAAGCCCTCTTACTTGTGTTTACCGGACTTCAAGTGCGACTCCAGAGCCTTTATCCCTAGTTGTTCCCAGTTGAACATTTTTTCTGCACAAAGGGCAGCAGGCTTCGTGCGGATTTCCAGTAACTCTTTTCAGCCAGCATTTCAATTCTTTTTTGTCCAGCCATAGTTCATTGAATCGGCACTTGCCCGTTTTAGATACCCGATCAGACTCACTGCGCGCATCCACCACATGTAACCTGCTCGACTTTCTGTGCAACATGGAACTCGGACCACACGAATGTGATACGCAGTGTTCAGATTTCTCATTTTATTAGTTCCACCTTGAATAATTTTTTGTTTATGTGGTCGAACTGATTTCATTGTCGGACACTCCTGTGGGAACTTTTTTTAACATGATAGATCTAACGTAATGTCAATTTAAGACTTGGCACCTCATTCTTAAGACCTACTACCAAAATTGTAGACTTTTTAAGGGCCTTAAATTTCAGATTGTTGAATTTTAGACTTTCAAGACTTTTTAAGACTGCGCGGGAACCATGCTACGAGCTCGTTCCTGAAGCTTACCAGCAAAAGTTTAGAGCCCACCGGAAGAGCCCAACCCAGACATATGCGGAGTTTGCCAGGGATAAGGGGAATCTTTTTGATTGCTGGTTGAGTGTGTGTGGTGTGACTGGTTTTGTTGCTCTTCGTGAGCTCATCCTGGTGGAGGAGTTTAAGAGAAGCCTTCCAGAGCGCATGTTGATTTATTTTAATGAACCAAAGATTACTTCCTTGTCTGCTGCTGCTGTGGTGGTGGCAGATGAGTATGTGTTAACTCACCGGGTTGCTCCTCCTGCCTTTGTGCTTTCTTCTGATCGGCTTCGCTCTGCTCCTGTTGCACTGTGCAACTTAAACAGAGCGCCCACTGCGCATTCCAATGAGCGACTGTGATTTTCCTGTCTAAAGCCCGGCCATCTCGTCACGGCGTGTTGGGACTTTAAAGGCCAAAAGCAGAACCCAGCGGCACTGGCAGCACAGGCCACTAAACCAAAAGGTATAGGCTTAATCAGTACCGGCGGTACCGGTGAAATGGTCTCTCTCCGGCGTGAGGAGTGCTGTGCTTTCAGCCGTTCATTTCAGAGGGTTGGGTGTTTTTGACAGGTAAGCCAGACGATCAGCACTCAGTTCAAATTTTGCGGGACACTGCATGTTCCCAGTCTGTCATTCTTTCTAACACACTGCCTTTCTCTTCTGTGTCAGCTTGCGGCCTCAGTACAGTGCCACAGGGAGTGGAAATGGGTTATGCTCCCCGTCTGTTGCATGTTGTGCATTTATGATCCAAACTGATAAGTGCTGTTTTTCCTGTGGCTGTTTGTCCAGCCCTGCTGATCCAGGGGATTTCCATGCTAATGGGGAACAACATTGCAGGTGGGAATGTCAAGCCCGTGCTCAAAGTGTTGGATGCCACGCCTGTTGTTTGTGAGCCCGCCTAGATTGCAGTAAAGTAAAAGCCACTACTCAGTCAGGTAACAAGCACCTACTCACCATCATGTGCACCACCACTCGCTTCCCCGAAGCCGTGCCTTTGAGTAACATAACGGCTAAATCTGTTGTGCAAACCCTGTCAAAGTTCTTTTCCACATTCGGCCTGCCAAAATCTGTACAGATGGACCAAGGCACTAACTTAAAGTCAAAGTTGTTCGTACAAGTCCTTAAAACGCTTGACATCCAGCATGTTTCCAGCGCGTGTCATCCAGAGTCACAGGGTGCTCTGGAGAGGTGGCCCCAAAGTTCATGTTGCATAAGTATTGTTTGGAATCTGACAGAAGTTGGGATGAAGGACTCCCTTTTGTCCTTTTCGCTGCATGTCTGTTCAGGACTCGTTGGGATTCAGTCCCGCTGATCTTGTATTTGGGCACACTTTGCGCGGCCCCGTGCATGTTTAAAAGAGCAGTTTCTCTCCGCGGAGTCATCCACAGAGAATGTGTTAGATTATGCAAGTCAGTTTTGTGGCCGGTTACACTATGCTCTTGCCCACGCCCAAAAAGCCCTTTCTTCCTCTCAGTCGGAGATGAAAAGGTGTTTTGCTTTACTGCTGATCCCTGGCTCCTCTCTGTCAGCGTGTTTCTCCAGTCCGTACATTGTTAAACAAGCACTGAGTGATACTGATTATGGGGTAAACACACCCAATTGTGTGTGTAAAAGTCGAGTGTGTCACATTAACATATTAAAGCCTTATCATTCTCGTGTTGCGTTGCCTGTCTTGTCCTCTGCGTGTGCTGCTGCAATCATTGCTCCTCTCCATCCACGCTTCTATCCAATTCAGCCATGCGTAAATTACTGCCCGAAAAACTTCCTCACTTGGAGGAAAATCAGTTGTGATCTTCTCGGCCTCAGCTCGGAGTTTCCTTGTCTGTTCAGTGACGTGCCCTATCGTACTACCGTGATCAAGTATGACATCAATGTTGGCCCACACTGGGCCGGTCTAGGGGGCCCGAGTGGACAGCCCGCACTGGGCCTGTAAGACTTGGCTCATTGGCAATACGCTGGCCCCGCAATGGCAGCCCTAACTAAACCCACGGGGCACCTGCACTGGCCCTGCGATGGCCCGCAGTGGACAGCCCTAACTAAACCCACGGGGCACCTGCACTGGCCCTGTGAGGGCCCGCAGCAGGCAGCCCTAACTAAACCCACGGGAGACCTGCACTGGCCCTGCGATGGCCCCCAGTGGACAGCCCTTATTTAGCCTTCACTAGGCCCTCATTTAGCCCACACTGATATTGCAGGTAATTACCCTGCTAATCATACATATATAAATACACTAGTTTCACACATCTAAAATGGATGCAATCACTGATTCTCGCTTGTGTCAAAAACGCACGATTCAATAAACACACACACATAACACACTTGAGTTCTTTTTTTATACCAAACTTTATTTGTACTTAACTGGTACATTACAAAATTAGAATTTTTTTAAAATATTTGATCGGTTATGAAGGTGAATCTTATATCAAAGACGGTTAGATAAATAGAATATCTTTGCTTATATTGTGTAGTAGTTGAATAAATCAGATGATTGCACGGTAGTATCTCTATTTTATAATAGTTTGTAACTCAATGGGCTGCTTATGAACGTCATACGGCTGCCTCTTGAGCTAATCACACGGCCGGCCTACCGGGAAATTTTCCGGGCCGTCATGATAGCCGCTCCGCGCCTACAACACAACATTCATAGTAGCTGCATCCACGCACATTCCTACTGTGATGTGTGCGTCCGCGGATACAGAGGCAGACACACACACACACAAAGACAAAGACAGACAGGCGCGCGTCTTCATCCCTGTGGGCTGCCGCTTTAGCGCAGGCACAAAAAAAAAATCCCTCACGGAACCGTTCATTGACCGAACCACACAGGACCCACCCCGAGGGCGCGGCCATGAACAAGCAATGATGGAACAAACCGTTCATTGACCGAGTACAGGACCCTCCCCGAGGGCGCGGCCATGAACAACTAATGTTGGGACAACAGAACAGATAAAAACTGTGATTGCCACTGAATGAGTAATATCCCACAGACAGCAAACTGATAGAGAGCCATATTACGGAGCAGTTTTGAGAAAGGAAAGCTAGCTTGCAGTACCAACTTAGCTAACATCCTGCGAAAAACACTTCAAATTAAAAAGTTAAAATTCATGGTTTAGAGAGAATATAAGTGAGAAATGTCTTGGAAATTTCCAGTGACCCAATCACCCTATTGATCTAATAAAATTAATGACAATAAATCCATGAGTATTACCAGAAAATCAGGAGCCCAGCCGATGTCTTTTCTCTGCGCCTTTTCTGAAATTCCCTCCAAAAAAGTGAGGGAAAAGACATGGGCTGCCAACAAAAAATAAGCGTGGGCCCACATGTGGAAAAGTCCTTTGGGCCCCATGTGGGCAAGCCCGCACTGGGCCAGCATGGGCTTTCTGTGGGCAAAGCAGTATGGTGAGCTGGTTTCAGGTAGCCCACAGAGAGCCAAGACCTTTGGGTTCCATGTGGGCAAACCTGCACTGGACCTGTTAGGGTTTGGTCTGGGCTGGCCCTAGCCCACAGTGCCCGCAAAAAGCCTGCATGGGCCCCACTGGGGCCTGTTTGCAGGGGCAGCATCTGCACCAAGTAAACCTCGAAAAGCGTGAATTCATGAGAAAAGAGTGTGAGTATATGTAGCAAAAGGGTTTAGCTAAACCCAGTTCCTATGCGTGGAGCTCTCCCTGCTTGCTAGAGGGAAAACCAGATGGTACCCCGCGCTTTGTGACTGATTTTCATAAAGTAAATGCTGTAACTGTGCCCGATTCATAGGTGTTACAGATTCCAGGATCCGGGGTCATTTTGGGGGTGTGTGTTTTTTTTGTTTCCGCCACCTCATCACCTGTCGCCTGCTGGACGAAGGGGGATGCCTGTCATGTCATTGGGATTCCCTCGGCTGTGCTCCGCCTCCACCGTGGTTCCACTGCTCCAGCTGTGCGCTATTAACTGATCACCTGGGCCTCCCATCCTCTCTCTATGTTAAGAGCCACCAGTGCTGTTGTTGATCTTGTTGATCTTGTTGAAAGCTATTTAAAGCTGGTGGTCGCTGCTCTGTGTGAGAGCCAGGTGTTGTGTGAACTGTTTTGTTTTTTGTTTTTTTGTGGCTGTATGCTGGGCTGAGAGCCTTCGTTTTGTTTTGTTTTTTTGCTGCATACTCTGCTGCATTTAATAAATGGCTGGCTAGCCTTGTTACACACCTTGTTATTTCCCTTATTTACCCCTAGGCTCATTCTACATCTTTTGGGTTGTAACACCCGCTGTGATGTGAGATTAAGCGTGTGGGCAAAACACTTAACATTAATGTATCCAGCTACCTGAATGGCGACACATATTTGAAGCATTGGCTGTTACCACAATAAAGTCTTTGTCTGCAATCCCCCTTCCTCTGCTTCATTTCACAGGAGGTCAGCAATGCTGGCCCCGGTGTGGCTTTCATGCACCGCTCTTGTTTGTAGAACATGCAACTGCAGTTCCCAGTCCTCTGTGATGAGGTGCGATGTTACAGTCATGGATGAGTCCACTGACCTCGACGTCCAAGCGTCACAAGTTAATGCGACCCTTCCAGCTGTTCTCAAGGATTCTTCAACTTTAAGCTTAACTCCTTGGTGGAGTTTAGGCACAGCAGTATCGGCAAAGAAATGGCAATATGGAATCGCATACCTGGGGTCGAGTGTCTTTAGCGTGTTTCCACCATGCTGAATGGACCTAAGTCTTTCACCATGAAGTAAACAATGGACTGAGTATTCTTCCTTGCATGCTCAGTATGTGAAGGTCACTTTATTAAGCTCAGTGTGTTGTGTTGATTGATTTCTTGCAGGCGCTGGTTTCATTTGGCCATCACCTGCCAGTGCTGCTGGGTGGTAGCGGTTCTCATGTTAGTTGTGTTCCCGGAGTATTTCACTTTTGTACGACAGTACTTGCAGATGGCATTTGTCATGTCAATGTCTTTCTTCCCCTCTTTTAGAAAAATCTGCAATAACTCCAGACGCTTGACTTAAATTTTGACGGCACATTTATCACCTTCTTTCTCTGGGTGTGTCTCTCCTTCGTCCATGTTGTGGTGCAGTGATCACCTTTGACTTACTCACGTCCCAGCCAAATCTTGCAAGAGCCGCGCCTTGGAGCTCAGCAGACAGTGAATGGCACCATCTAGTGGGCTAAAGCAACAATTGATTTTATTTTGGTTAATACAGAGCTGATAGTAGGGCTGCACGGTGGTGCAGTGGTTAGCACTGTGGCCTCACAGCAAGAAGGTTCCTGGCTCGGGTGCGGGATCTTTCTGTGTGGAGTTTGCATGTTCTCCCTGTACCTGTGTGAGTTCTCTCCGGGTACTCCGGCTTCCTCCCACAGTCCAAAGACATGCAATTTGGGGACTAGGCTGATTGGGTTCTCTAAATTGACCATAGGTATGAATGTGAGTGTGAATGGTTGTTCATCTCTGTATGTTGGCCCTGCGATGGACTGGCGACCTGTCCAGGGTGAACCCCGCCTCTCGCCCGTAGATGCTGGGATAGGCTCCAGCGCCCCCACGACCCTTACTAGTAAGGAATAAGCGGAAGACGACAATGGAGACGATGACAGAGTTGATATTTTTCATATTTGTGACCAAAATATTGATATTTGGTGTCTCTGACTCGATACAATATCGCCATGTGAAATATCGTGATATTTCATGATAAAGAAATTTTTTCCCCACTCCTACTAGGCCCTATCGACAATGATCCATATATGTTGCCATCCATCCATCCATCCATTGTCTTCCGCTTATTCCTACATTAAGGGTGGCGGGGGGGCTGAGCCTATCCCAGCGTCAACGGCCGAGAGGCGTGGTACACCCTGGACGGGTTCCCAGTCCATCGCAGGGCCAACACATATAGAAAGACAACCATTCACACTCACAGCCACGCCTACGGCCAATTTAGAATATCCAATTAGCCTAGTCCCCATTTGCATGTCTTTGGACTGTGGGAGGAAGTCGGAGTACCCCGAGAGAACCCATGTAGGCACACACACTTGGATTTTTTTATTTAACCAAACCAGGATTATTTCAATAGCTCAATACAACTAAAACAATAGTTGTTTTCCACAAATTCAGCATAATATACCACCAAAATGCTGCGGTAAATGAAAACTACATGGTCAAAAGTGTTAGCACCCCTTCTTAACAAGTGTCTGTTGTACTGTTTAAAGAACACTTTTCATTGTTACAAGTTTGTGCTCATGTTGTGGGTTGTCAAACATCAGCTTTTGTAGCATTCCTGACAAATATAAGTCCAGTTCTAGGACAAAAGACTCCATTTGACTAACATTACAGTTCAGTATATTTCTATGGAAGACAAGATGTTTTCTTCTGAGATTTCCAAATATTTCCATAAGCACTCTTCAGAGTATTCTTAACACAAGCACTGGTCAGGAGGCCCCAAAATATCTCCTTTTGTTTAGTTGCTCTATAGAATTAACTGTCAAACCTTTTGCCAAAAATGTATATAGTTTTGGTTCAGTGATCTGCGCTGTCCATGCTTATGGAGAAGAAATATGTATAGACGAGGAAAAATTAAACATACAAAGGAAAGTGTGCCCTGTCTAAACTGAAACACTAGAAATGGCCTGATATTTGTCGGGAATGCTACCAGAACAAATATCTGACTGCCATAACCTTAGTATAAGATTTTAGAGATTTTATTGAAAAATTTGCTTTTATCATTACAAAAGACAGGTATTGTGAAGGGGTGCCAACACTTTTGACCACTTTTTGTGGTATTTTGTGTTGAATTTGGGGAGGTCAGTTGTTGCTTTAGTTGTGTTGAGTTAAAGGATCCACAACACAAAAGTGTGTGAGTTCTGCTAGAAAATCAGCACTTCCTGAGGGCGTGGCAATACTTTCATCCATGACTGTTAATCAAGAGTAATTCTAATTTTAATAGATTTCATAATTTTATATTAAACATGAGTAAACTTTACTCTGTTGTTTGTTTATTGTAATTTTAAGTCAACTTTCAGATTTAATTTTGTGCAACAGTACTGAAATGTCGACATACAATGTGATCACTGCTGTGATGTCAGAGTTCATGCTAGACATACCTAGAGATCGTAAGCTTCAAGGATCTCTCACAGTTCCTCTGCTGTCTTGCCTGTCCATGATGCCTTTAGTCTGTACAAGTTGATCAGTCGTGAAGTGTGTCGGTCCAGCTCAGAGTAGAATATGTTCCTTAGGTTTACATTGGTTATGCGGTGAAACTCATCACACATATGCACATCTACATATTTCCAGCGTCTGTGATTGTTACACAGTGCCAGTTCTATACAAAAATCTTTCATTAAAACATATACATTCAAACATGGGGTGTCAATGGGTGCTGGGATTTTGTAACAAATATTTGAAGATTATACCTCAGACTCCATCTTTAAGACTGGCCAGTTATCCAGGAAGTCCCTAACCAGCAGGTCTCCCTTCACAGTATTTTGTCTGCTTAGAGCAAAGGTTTTCTGCAGAGTTTTTCTATTAGTAGCAGATTTCTCTGCGTCTTTTCAACTTCTGTATGCTCTGCTGTCTCACCTGATCAAGAGCAGACTGGTGCCCTCGTTTGGGAAAGCTAGAAGGAAAGGAAAGAGGGACAGATAAAGAGAGAGAGAAAGGGAAGAGACTGATGGACAGACAGGGACATGAGCAGGTGGTGCTACGGGTAGCAGCTTGAGCCTCTTCAGATCTGTAGCCTCCTCCAGTAGCACCTGGGATCTGGGATGCAGGGAGCCCGATGGCTCCGGACAAGAACATTACATAAAAAAGAAAACGATTTACTTACCAACTGAGAACGCTTATGACAAAAAGCAGGACAAGACTTGTGAAAAGTATCGGTTGACTCTATGAAGAGGCTTGCAGGTACATGCGAAAACATATACTTCCTTTCTGTTTTGCTTTAAAACCTCTTATGCTCACTTGAAGGTAGCCATGTTGATTTTTCTGAAAACTTTGAAAGGCGTCAGTGACATCAGACGCAACATATGACGGGATACTCATAAAATTTATTTTTCTATTTAGGTGCAAATTTTACTCACACAATTATATTCCAGTAAAATTAAAACCTAATTACTCAGAAAACAAAAATAGAGTTTGATTAACTAAATATCAGGTTTTAATTTAAACTATATTGATGACATTTACAGACTCTGAAGTTTCATAAAAACATAGTCTCTGATTTGTGAAACCTTCACTCTATTTGTGAAAATGCAATAAAGGTGCTTTTCACAGTTTTTTCAGCATTTACACCAATTTGGACCAGGTCCAAATCAAAAACTACTATGCCTAGAATTCTCAAATCTGCACTAGATCATTCTACAGACCCTGGAGATTCATTCAGACACAGTCTCTGATTTGTGAAACCTTCACTCAATTTGTGAAAATGCAATAAATGTGCTTTTCACAGTTTTTTCAGCATACAGACCACTTTGGACCAGGTCCAGATCAAAAACCATTATGCCTAGACTTATCAAATCTTGACTGGATTAACCTACAGACCCTGGAGATTCATTCAGACACCGTCTCTGATTTGTGAAACCTTCTCTCTATTTGTGAAAATGAAAAAATGGTGCTTTTCACAGTTTTTTCACCATATAGACCACTTTGGACTGGATTAATCCACAGACCCTGAAGATTCACAACAAAAACAGTCTTTCATATGTGACAAAATTGTTGTATTCATGAAAATGCAAGAAGGGATCAGGTGGGACGACCTGTTCTACCTCAGGAGCCACAGCCACCACAAGAATAGCATATAGAAAATATGTTTAGCTTTGAATTTGGGATGTTTAACAGTTTTTTATGTTTGCTCATGTTACAGTCCTCCGGAGAATTTATTGCAGAAAGAGTTACAATTTTTATCTATGTCAACAATGTGCTAAATATTTTGGAGAATAAATCTTTGTTTGACAGTCAATAGAGACCCATGTTTCTTTTGTTTCCCTCAGTTTTTTCTTTGATTATTAGACAACACATGATTAGACTACACAAAGAAGTTGTTCAAAAAGCACAGTCTGTCAAAAATTCTGCAATTTCTGTTTTTGTTTTTGTTTTTTTCTTTTACTTTTTATAGTCTCAACTCTGTTTTTGTAAGGTTGTGGCTCTCTGTTGACCATTATGTAGGCCTATGACTAACCATGAACAAAATAGTCATAGTGAAAATGTGTCTTTTCATACAGTGACTGTTGCTATTTGTTTGTTTTTTCATAGCACATATTCCGGTTATAAACTGCTGAAAATGTGGCTCTATTTTTTCTTTTTTTTTCGCGGAAGTGGTTATAGTTGACCACTAATTACAAAGGTAGTCTTAACAGCGGAGTCCTACAATCCAGTCAGGTAATTTTGATGTAGCCTGAAGTTTTCCTACAACTTCAAAATGACTTATAACAACCAGAAATGTGCTCATCGACGATATTTTATTAAACATGGCAAAACTAATTAAATGTGTTTGGTAAGCTATGCACAGATTCCCTAATTTTGCTATGATAATCAGTAATGTGCAATGAGGTCCACGGCTAGGTAGGCATGATCGGCATGACTCCGTCAGATTCATGGTGACCCTGATCTGTCCCCCCACTGTCCCTACATAAGGCGACAACCAACGCCGATAAAACAGAGGAATAATGTTCCGTTAGTCAGACTAATTTACATTGCAGCGTGTATTAAGACACCGGCATCTCTGTCGGGTTATTTGGGGAGCTCTCCACGGTGCTGACCGGCCCGGGAGGCGCATTTCCCTCAGGACGGTGCGGGACCCATGCAGGACATTTGGTTACGTGATAGTAAACTCATCACAGAAAAACGTTAATTTAATTCGCTTGTCAAATTGAAGTCATCAGTTTTATGATATTTTACATAAAAGACCTCAGTGTGATAACATTCACACTCCTGTCGTCATCAACATTAGCATTAGGCCTACATGTCCTGAAAACCAAAGGGTTTTTAAAGTAAAATAGAAAAACCCAATCTATCCGTCGTGTAGGCAACCAACCTAAGTTATTATGCAAAATAATAAATAATAACTTTAATCAGGAAATCAAGGAAATAAAAATAAGGAAATTTGGGGTATTGACAAGCATTTTAGAGATAAAGTATAAGGGCTCCTAAGTGCTAAAAAAATATCAAATTTTCAAAGTAAAGTATTCATTATATATAATTGTATGTCTTTCATTTCTTAGGCTTTAAAATTGAGAAATTGAGAAGAGGTCAGAGACGTGGCTGTCCAGATTTATGGACAGAGTCAGGAGGAGATGACAGGATAGTTAGAGAACTGTCCGATTTTGAAAATCTTAATAAAAAAATAAGTTGGAACAGCCCCATGTGGGACATGTTGACAGCTAAGATATTCAAAGAGCAGAATGTCAAAAAAAGAAAGTGGCTGTACACTGTATGGCGCAGTAACAGAAAGTTCATCAGAACAAGAGTTTTGTTGAGGCAGAAGAAAAAGATTGAAAAAGATTGAGTGTGCCTCTCAAAGATGTGAACAAAACGAAGATGAAGACAAAAGAGACACAGGATCTGATCTGAGTGCTGTTGTAGAAGATATTTCTCCGGCATGTGAGCAGAATCAAAGTTCAGAAATTCTCGAAGAAGAACAAAATCCTCATCCTCAGATTGTATTGTGAGGGGGAAGTTCAGCTTGATACAGAGGATCTAGTTAGTAAAGAAGAGTAGAAAACATTGGAAATGGAAGAAAAGATAGACAAAACACATGAAGACACAATAGTTAATGCTGAAGCCAGTGGAGACTGCATTCAGACTGACAGCGTTGTGTACCATGATGAAACCTTATTTTGTGTGTGTAAACAACCAAACAATCCCAACAAGCCATATGCCCAGTGCAGCCTCTGCGATGACTGGTTTCATCCTGTTTGTGTGGGATTCCAAAGTATTCAAGACATTGCTGCCATATCCCCATGGCACTGTCCTTCATGTACCAGAGATAGCCAAAAAATACAATCTGGAGATAAGGACCAGGTGAAGGGGAGGTTATTCTTTGGTCAAGAAATTCCATCCTGCCCCCAAGAATTTACAGTGAGCGTAACAAGGGCTGAATGGGCTGCAATTCAGCCAGATCAAAGAAAAGGATACAGAGTCTTGAAGAAAGGCTGGACGGATCTTCTGAGCGACAAAATCGGAAGCATAAACTAATTTTGTCTTCTTTCCTTCAAGTGTAACAAAATAAAATGCAGTCAAAGTCGCAAAAATAAAAATGCATACTGGAGGGGTAAGGCTGTATGCAAATTTGCTGGTTGCACAACTTACTTCCTATCTTTGGAAGAAGACCCAAATGATATTGAAAGTGATGTACCTGTTAAGGTAAAAGCACAGGGAAAAATTCATCACAGTTGCCACGAACAACATAGCCGACACTGCCGCAAACCTGAGTGCCACACACTCAGAGGACAACTTGGCGAATGTTCTCCCGTGTTGGTCCACACAAAACAACTGGCATCTGCAGACGAAGAGGAAATGCTTGCAGGAAACCTTAATGATGTTAAGTCTGTCCCAGTCTTGCAAAAGATATCAAGTGAGAAAAATCTTGATAATCGTTTGGATCGTGATGCTTTCATGGAGTGTTTTGAAATTCAGGAAAAGCAGGATGTGGAAAAACCAAGCTCTAAGTTAAAATACAGTGCCATTCAATATGTTGCAATGTCTCCCTTTGTTGTTCACAGTTATTCAGAGTCACAGTTACATATTCTTCACGAACAACAGAAGAAGAATGTTTGTCTGTTATACATGGATGCAACTGGCAGTGTAGTTACAAAACCTCACCCTTCCAGCCAGTCAGTACTATATTATGCACTTTGCACAGTCCACAACGCAAACTGTGGTTCCAGTGGCAGAAATGCTGACATCAGACCAAACCACTGCAACAATTCTACACTGGTTGGTTTGCCTGCGTCGGGATTATTACAAGGTGTTCCTGAAAGACTTGAAGCCACAAAAAATCGAAACAGATTTCAGTTGGGCCATGATCCACGCAGTAGTTCAGGCATTCAACAATGTCACCATTCAGCAATACTTACGACTTTGTTTTCAGGTGTGCCAAGAGCAGCAGACAGTGCAAATGACTGTGATACACCTCTGTGCTGCTCATATGCTTAAACTTATAAGCATGAAATTGAGCAAGGTGCAGTGCAAAAAGGAAACCAAAGATCTTTTCTACAAAATGTCACAGATTTTTCTTCGATCCTGAAAATTATAAAGTCCCTCGCATTTATTTTCTCAGCAAGGACTGAGACAAAAACATGCCAGGACCATCTGTCAACGCTGCAGGAAGCCATGCAGACACAGAAGACAGACAAAATCAACATAACTAATGCAGATGATGAAGAACTAAGTCTCTCAGAGGAACAGCATACTTCAATAAGAAAGTCTTCACCATTCTTTGCTCCCGTAGAAGCTGTCGTAAAAGATACAAGTGCTGAAGCCAGAAAGGAAGATGAGGCAGAGGGTGCACCACAAAGAAACACTCATTTCTGTGAGCCTTTGTTGGATATTCTTTTACGTTATGCTGGTACAGTTCCCCTCTGGTCAGGTATCATGATGAAACATCTTTGCAAAACAAAGGACAGCAATGCAATGGTCGAGAATTGGTTCCGCACAACTAAAAGTGTTGTTCTATCATCCAAGCTGCATAGAAGAGCAGGAGATTTTCTGCAGCTACAGCATGAGTTTGTTGTGGGAAGACTGAAAGGCATGCTGGTCAAAAAACAGACAAACAACAATGAAGATGGAGAGGAAACCGATGGCCGAGACTCTCTTTCCCTGTCACAAGGGGAGAAATGGAAGAAGCGAGCAAGTCAAAAGAAAAAGTCCAAGTACTTCAACTCACCGCCTCCAACTAAAAAGCGGCTTGCAGAAAAATCTACAAGCTAAAAACCTCAAAGCACAAACAGCCAAATCACAGGTGCAGCAGTACTCCAGCCACAAACTCAGGGATGCTGTCCATATTGGGGAGGAGAAGGGCTGATACGGCAGCAAAAAGTGTCACTCCGAAATACATGTACAGTGGACAACTTGCTATACATGCTTCATATGGCTATAAAGAGAAGACCTGGACACAAAAGTGACCTTGATGCAAGTTCCAATAGTTGTATTTCCACACTCCTTCAGGTCCACGAACATTTTGAGAAGAAGGAGTGGGCGCAAGGAAAATTATTGTGGCTGGACACCATTGGGCGCTTCAAAGGGACTTTATGGGATGCCTATGGGACTGAGGAAGACATGGTCACATGTCGTCTCGACCATCTCATGACCACAGAAATCATCCAAAAGTGCAAGAATGCAGCTTGCCCTGTTGTAAGAAGACGAGTCAGCAGCCTTGATATCTTGTGAGGATTATTTAATTCTATAAAATTAAATTCGATGCATGTGTTTTGTTAATCTAATGACTGTACTTGTGAGAACGTGGATAATTACGTACAGTATTTGTACATAATTATACATACAATGATACAATACTGATTCATATAAGTTTACAAAGATGAAGTCATATTTATGTTAATCAATATATCTTACATATGATTTATTTATTTTAAGGTGTGAAGATTTCAGTACTTTGCAGAAAGATATTGACAGGTGGATGAATGCGTCCCTTACAGCCCCATGCAAAAGGTAAGTATACAGTTTGCAAACAAGTGTTTCAATCATACAGACCATTCTCTTGAATGCATTAATACAGCTCTCCTGCCTAGTTGTCAGTTTAGTCTGTCATTTTCATAGTCCTATAATATTTTATCTTTTCCAACTCTTATCTCAACAGAGGTCCTACCCCTTGTACTGAGAGTGAGATGACAGTGCAGCGTGTGTTCATGAATGGACAGCCATGTGTATTACTGGTCTCAGTGATACACCAAGCCAACCTCAGCCACAAGCTGCATCCTACAGCCTTGCCACAACTGGTGGCAATTCTTGGTGGGAAGTAAGTCAAGACTGAACACTTCAACGTGTCACACTTGTACATGTAATTGTCACAGATTTGATTTGTTTACATTGTTATTCTAATGTAGTTTGAATTAATTTCTGAGCAATCATCACATTTTTCTGCTTTACTGTCAACACCCACACAGGTATGAGCCAGCTGCAGTTACATACCATCTGGGTACAAAGAATCATTTTGTGGCATTCCACAAACTG
Organism: Aulostomus chinensis; assembly: GCF_037954235.1. Lineage (NCBI taxonomy): Eukaryota > Metazoa > Chordata > Actinopteri > Syngnathiformes > Aulostomidae > Aulostomus > Aulostomus chinensis. Next base: position 23,012,130 of record NC_141330.1, read on the forward strand.
GGCAGTGACAAAAGCTGGCATTTTTATGATGGCCTTGAGGAGCTGCTCAACCCTGGCAAGGGCAATGTTGTCATCACTGACACATTCGTGAAAAAAAAACTAAAGGTGAAATGTAAAGTTAGCCACATTGTCATGGTGAGGGTAAGTATGGACATTAATTATGGCATAACACTGTCTTGACTTCTAAAACTAGTTTTCCTTTGTATACGAAATGTAAACATAACGACAATATTCATGTCTTTTGCTTCACAAACAAAAAGCTTAAATGAATCATAGTAATAACTAATAGTGTTAATCAGACTTACTTATATCTTTCGCATTCAGGTGTCAGTCATTGATGGAGAAATGTGATGATAGTCCTCTTACATTATCTCTCATAAAAAATATTTTATTTCTTCTTGTTTTAGGACAAAGCAGCAGAAGCTGTTGAAGCCAGGCGGCAACAAAATGAACAACTCGTTGCATTCATTGTGGACCACAATGGAGCTGATGGAAAGCTGAGAGTAAGTCTAGCATAACTTTCCCATATGGAACTATTAAAAAAAACAACTATAAAATTACAGAGGAACACCTGACCTGATCCATCTATAATGTATAACCCTGTGATAAAATGTGATGCATTAAACATCCATTAACCAGTTACGAATTTTTATGGAGAAAGTGTAATTAGTGAGGAATGAGGAAACAGCTGTAACTGCTTGTGGCTTGTTTGCTTCTGCTAAGGACAGGAATAGCATATTGTCATTATAACCGAAGTAAACATTTTATACCAGCACATTTTGATACCATCCATAATAAATAAAGGAAACTTTGAAATGTTTCCTTCAACAAAAAAAGATGAATCAGAAACTCAGGAAAATCGGGGAATTAGGGACATAGATTTAATTTGTTAGGAGTTACTGTACAAGACACCAACAGACTGAAAAAGTAAAGGGTTGAGCAGGAAAGTAATTGCGGAAAGGCAGTTCATACTAAATAGAGTGGCTACAGCCTTATGCCCTACCAAAATCAATGTATTCTGGATGCACTTATAGCACACCTGAATAATTAATAGTAAATCAGTGTAACACTTGAATTAGCTTCATTTTTGTCAAGTATGTCTGTAGGAGATACAATATACAATACGACAAATGCTAAGCAGCTAATATTTAAACCCTGAATAATTGGGTAGGGTCAGAAGGATCATGTCTGCAGGGGATAGGGTGGGGGGGGGGGGGTAGATCAGGTGATGAGGAAAGGGAAGAACACAAACAGGACAACTGGTGGCTGGGAGAACAAGAACAGGGTCTGAAATGAAAGCCAACAAACAATTTTAATTGATGCAGTATTCACAATTGTGATAATTACTGTAATCGTATTGTTCAAATGACAAATAATAGCTAAAGACGTTCTAATACAGGCAACAGTAAAGGCTTTGGAAGAGGTCTACAAAATGACGATGACAGAAGCTGTGGCAAAAGTAGACCATGGCCAGATGGAAGAGAGGTAAGCGCAAATCATGATTTTTATAGGATATTTCCCAATTGACTAGTTGATGAAGATGTGTTTGATGTGCCTCTTTCCTGTTTTGTAGTGAGAAGGAGGACATCGTTATGTCCATCAGGAATGAGATGGAGAGGCGTGCTTTGAGGTGAATAAAAGTTGTTTAAAAAATGGAGATGTCCCGTTGTTGTCATTTTCATGAATAAAGAAAATTTTTCAGAGACTGTATTTTTATGAATTTTTACATTCTGTATATTAATCCAGTCCAGATTTGAGAAGTCCAGATGTACTGGTTTTTTATTTGGGGCTTCTCCAAAGTGGTGTATCTGCTGATACAACACAGAAAAGCACATTTATTGCATTTTCAAAGATAAAATACAGGTTTCACAAATCAGAAAATGTGTCTTAATAAATATTCAGGGTCTTTAGGGTAATCAAGTCCAGATTTGAGAAGTCAAGGCACAGTGGTTTTGGATCTGGACCTGGTCCAAAGTGGTCTGTATGCTGAAAACACTGTGAAAAGCAACTTTATTGCATTTTCACAAATTGAGAGAAGGTTTCACAAATCAGAGACTGTGTTTTTATGAAACTTCAGGGTCTGTAGGTTAATCCAGTCAAGATTTGATAAGTCTAGGCATAATTGTTTTTGATCTGGACCTGGTCCAAAGTGGTCTGTATGCTGAAAAAACTGCGAAAAGCACCTTTATATCATTTTCACAAATTGAGTGAATGTTTCACAAATCAGAGACTGTGTCTGAATGAATCTCCAGGGTCTGTAGGTTAATCCAGTCCAGACTTGAGAGGTCTAGGCATAGTGATTTTGATCTGGACCTGGTCCAAAGTGGTCTGTATGCTGAAAAAACTGCGAGAAGCAAATTTATTGCATTTTCACAAATTGAGTGAATGTTTCACAAATCAGAGACTGTGTCTTAATGAATCTCCAGGGTCTGTAGGTTAATCCAGTCCAGATTTGAGAAGTCTAGGCATAGTGGTTTTGGATCTGGACATGGTCCAAAGTGGTCTATATGCTGAAAAAATTGTGAAAAGCACCTTTATTTCATTTTCACAAATAGAGAGAAGGTTTCACAAATCAGAGACTGTGTCTGAATGAATATCCAGGGTCTGTAGGTTAATCCAGTCCAGGTTTGAGAAGTCTAGGCACAGTGGTTTTGGATCTGGACCTGGTCCAAAGTGGTCTATATGCTGAAAAAACTATGAAAAGCACTTTTATTGCATTCTCACAAATAGAGAGAAGGTTTCACAAATCAGAGACTGTGTCTGAATGAATCTCCAGGGTCTGTAGGTTAATCCAGTCCAGATTTGAGAAGTCTAGGCATAGTGGTTTTTGATCTGGACCTGGTCCAAAGTGGTCTGTATGCTGAAAAAACTGCGAGAAGCACCTTTATTGCATTTTCACAAATTGAGAGCAGGTTTCACAAATCAGAGACAATGTTTTTATGAAACTTCAGGGTCTTTAGGGTAATCCAGTCCAGATTTGAGAAGTCTAGGCATAGTGGTTTTTGATCTGGACCTGGTCCAAAATGGTCTGTGTGCTGAAAAGACTGCGAAAAGCACCTTTATTGCATTTTCACAAATTGAGTGAAGGTTTCACAAATCAGAGACTATGTTTTTATGAAACTGCAGGGTCTTTAGGTTAATCCAGTCCAGATTTGAGAAGTCTAGGCATAGTGGTTTTTGATCTGGACCTGGTCTAATGAGGTTTAGGTATAAAACAAAATGGTGAAATCTCCCCTTTTGCTTTTTCACAAACAGAATAAAATGTTAACAAATACAATCGTGGGTGTCAGGCAGAGTTAATGTCTCTCCTAAAATGTCTACAATGTTTTCACATCAATACACGCCACCAAAGGCTGCATGGTGGTGCAGTGGTTAGCACCGTGGCCTCACAGCAAGAAGGTTCCGGGTTCGAGTCCCGGCTCGGGCACGGGATCTTTCTGTGTGGAGTTTGCATGTTCTCCCCGTGTCTGCGTGGGTTCTCTCCGGGTACTCCAGCTTCTTCCCACTGTCCAAAGACATGCAATTGGGGACTAGGCTGACTGGATTCTCTGAATTGACCGTAGGTATGAATGTGAGTGTGAATGGTTGTTCGTCTCTCTATGTTGGCCCTGCGATGGACTGGCGACCTGTCCAGGGTGTACCCCACCTCTCACCCGTTGACCCGTTGACGCTGGGATAGGCTCCAGCCCCCCCGCGACCCTTAATGTGTAGGAATAAGCGGAAGATGACGATGGATGGACATGCCACCAAAAGCAGACAATCAGTGGACAAACAGTCGCACTGCACATGAAGTCAATTTCCCCTTAACTGACCCCTTAAGTGCCGAATCGGAAGCTGCTGAATCGGAAGCTAACTTCAGCGTCGTCACTGGAAGACAGAGTCTAGGAACATCACACTTCCAGCAGTGGTCGAAATCCACTCCAAGGGAGAAGAGGACCATGATCCAGGACGAAGTAAGAAACCTTGAGGAAGAACATTGAAGAGCTAAATCCATTGAGCTAGCAACTCAAGGCGCCTGGACAAGGTGGAACCTTTTCAAGAGGAACATCACATGGAGTGAATTGTGGAGGCTGGAGCCTTTCCGTATCTCGTTTCTGCTCCGAGCAGTGTACGACACCCTACCGACCCCAGTCAACCTGCATAGGTGGGGAATGAGGGAGGACCCTCTGTGCAGGTTGTGTGGTGGTAAAGGAACTATGGCACATATCCTTTCAGGGTGCAAGATTGCATTGGCCCAGGGGAGATATAGGTGGTGCCATGACAAGGTGTTGGCACTGCTCTCAGACATCTTGGAGCAAGAGAGGAGAAAGAAACATCCAGCCAAAACAAGACCACCGCTGAGCACCATCACCTTATTAAAAGAGGGTCAAAGACCAGTCGTCCACAGCCAAGCCAAGCAAAACCTCCTGCAGTCAGCCCAGGGATGGGAGATGGAGGTCGACCTGGGGAGGAAGCTCCACTTCCCAGAGGCGGTACTGGCCACCACACACAAAAAATTGTTGGGTTATTGCAACCCAACAGCTGGGTTGAGACTGTTGGTTAGTTTAATTGGGTTGTTTTCATTAAATTGGGTAATCTAATAACCCAGATTGCTGGGTTATTGTAGTTGGCAGTTGAGTTATTTGCTGTTGGGTTATAATTTCCATTATAATGTGTTGGGTTATTTCGGACTACCCAACATGTTGGGTTGACGCTCGCGCATGCGCGACCAACAGTAACATTACCTCCAGGTTACCCCCACTCATTCGACCCCCCAACAGCAGCTGGATGGTCAAGTCTCGCTTTGGCCTGACCAAATCCCGCTAGAAGTCCTGGGGGAAGAGAAGAAGAAGCCCGCGAATATGTGTGCACTATTGTTTCACCACAATATTTAATTTATATGAATAAAATGTATGAGCGTGTGTAGCAGTGACTGTGAGCTCTTGGTCATTTGTAGTTAACGTTAGCAATAGCTTGTTGTGGGTAACATATATTAACAGCTACAGAGGACCAACGTAAACGACCAGGTCTTTATGGAATATGAGGTTTAGATGTGAGTTAGGGCTGTCACTTTATATTTGCTATTCGAATAACCAATCGAATATGGGGATAAATACCCGTAACCGAGTTGTCAATAAATATTTGAATGTAAAATATTGAGTGTAGGGGCACATCAGGGCGCCTGGAGCAGTGGACCGTTCCGTTCAACAGAGGGCGCTGTGAGCGCAGCATGACCCTTAGACACATCCGCTCTCTTAACCTCAGTAAACAAAGAGATTCCGAGCGGATATTAATAACATCATCCGAGCAGAGCTGTGTGGAAGTAGTTTTGGTTCTCACCGTTGATGGTAAACAAAGACCAGCCTGGAAAAGTGACAGCCTTAATGTAAGTTAATGACGCACCAATGAGCAACGTTACGATCTGTAACTATCTGTTGATAGGTAAGGTTAGGAGGAAAACGCGAGGTTTTTCATCAATTTGGCTTCCATGTATAACAACGTAAGTTAAAGTGTGTTGTGAACCCATGCGAAAGAAAAATGTGAGTGCAAATGACCGCAGTTGGGGGATCGATTTTGGTTTTGGCTACCCCGCTACATGCTAGCAGGCCCCAGCTAGCCAGCCTGTCCGCGCTGTATTAGCCAGGGTGAGTTTTCCGAGGGGGAACCAGTCACTGTCTAATTTGCTCAGGTTGAAGTTTTAAAACCGTAGAGATGTTAATTGTTCCAACCATGAAAATACCATTGATTTAACGTTACTGTATGAGCTACTTATGATACGTTTGTTTTATTTTAATCCTTGTGTTGGTTCTGCAGTTTGATTCTCCCACGCCATGGACGAGTTTGTGAGGTCCAAATTGTTTGAGTTATGTAAAGTTATGAATAGATTGGGACAATTATTCCCTGAGCCTTAAGCTACTGTCTGCTAAAGGACCACTATTTTCCTATATTAATCCACTCTTCCTGAAAGAGACTTCGATCCCACTTCTTTTTTACAATGATGACTGTGAAACTGTCAACCCCCTTGGATCGAAAACTGGAACACACAAGCTAGGCTTTATTTACTTTCAGATCAAGAGCCTACCACCAGATCTTCTCTCCGGTTTAAGGTAACACTTCCTGCTTGCAGTATACAAGTCAGATGATGCCAAAACATATGGCCTTGATGCTGTTCTGCGCCCCATTGTTGAAGAGCTGCAGTTGCTAGAGAGAGAAGGCCTCCCTCTTCAGACACCTACATTTCAAGGTGTTGTGAAGTTCTCTGTTCTGCAAGTAGTCGGGGACAACTTGGGCTTAAATGCCATCCTTGGTTACTCTGAAAGTTTTAAAGCTAACCATATGTGCCGTTGGTGCAAAGTGCATAAACAAGTCTCGGCGGAGCAGACATTGGAAGATCCAGCAAAACTGCGTAATGTTCACACCCATCAGGCAGATCTACAACTTGCAAGCATTTCAGACACAGGGTTGAAGAGAAACAGCGAGCTAAACAACCTCTCTTTTTATCATATCACTGGCAATGTTGCACCAGACATTATGCATGACATTTTATAAGGAGTAGAGCCTTACGAGATAAAACTTGTCTCGAACACTCTGATTGAGCAAAAACATGTCACACTTGACCAGATAAACTACAGGATCATAAGCTTCGATTACAGCTTTTGTGACAAGACTAACAAGCCCTCTGTCATTACCAAAAATGACTTGAGAAACCCTGAAGCATCTATGCGACAATCAGCAGCTCAAATGTGGTGCCTTATTAGGCTACTGCCAACCATTATTGGTGACCTGATCCCAGAGGTAAACAAGGAGAGTGAACTTCTTCTGCTCTTGCTGCTGTGCATTCATTTTCTCTCCCTCTATTACTGCCGCTGGAACAGTTTTTGGCCAAGATCATTGAGGAGCATCACTCCCTCTTCCTTGAACTTTTTCCAAATTTACACTTGCGTCCCAAGCACTACTTCATGATTCATTATCCAAAAGCTATCAGAAAACTAGGACCCTTGGTGCATTTTGGGTCAATGCAATTTGAAGCAAAACACAACTTCTTCAAACGTGTCAGTCACATCACATGCAATTTTCGGAATATTTGTAAGACAATGGCCTTTCGCCATCAGATGCAACTTTGTTATAACATGCGCTCTGGCACTGTGTTGAGTCACAATACAGAGGTTGGCCCAGCACTCTGAGACCAGACATAATTATGTGGTCTCCAGAGGGAAAGAAAATCATCCTGGTGGAACTAACGGTCCCGTGGGAGGAGGGCTGCGAGGATGCGGCTGAGAGGAAGAAAACCAAGTACCAACAACTTGTCCAGGACTGTCAGGACAAAGGGTGGACAGCATGGCTGATGACAGTGGAAGTGGGATGTCGAGGATTCCCAGCTGAGTCAGTGTGGACTCTGATGACAAAGGTCGGGTTGAGAGGTCACTTCAGGAAAACAGCTGTTCATAGGCTGGGAGAAGCGGCAGACGTCCTGTTGGCTCTGGCATAAGCGAGAGGAAATTAGCTGGAAGCCTGGATGACAGGGGCAGTGATTTGGCCAGTCACTGCTGACAGTTGAAAACTGAACTCATAGGGGATAATGATGGTCTGAGACAAGAATTTCACCAATGGGGACAAGAAATAAATAGCTAACTCAATAACCTTAGGGCCAATATTCAGATTTTGTCTGACCTTGTCGGAGAAGCAGAATCCTGAGTGGATAGGTGGAGGGTTGGGCAGAGGAAGCATCTGAGGTACTGTGTTCCTGTCTGGATCAGCAAAAATCATCGCAGGGCCAACATACAAAGACAAACAACCATTCACAATCATACCTACGGTCAATTTAGAGTATCCAATTAGCCTAGTCCCCAATTGCATGTCTTTGGATAGTGGGAAGAAGCCGTAGTACCAGGAGAGAACCCACACAGGCACAGGGAGAACATGCAAACTCCACACAGAAAGATCCCATGCCCGAGCCGGGACTCGAACTTGGAACCTTCTTGCTGTGAGGCGACAGTGCTAACCACAGCACCACCGTGCCGCCCATCTTGAGTCTCAATCCAGACAAAATAATAAATGCATCTTTGGTGAGGTGGAAGGAGAAGAGGGCGGAGACCCGGTGCCGGAGTTTGTTGAGAAACTCCTCAGAAGCAAGCTGCCTATACTGGAGGAGCTGGATCTGAAAATACAACGTGCACACGGTTTCCTGATGCAGAAGCCTCCACCCGATAACCCCTGAGACCTATTATCATCAATTTCCAAGAATTCACAAATTAGGAGTTGGTATTGAAAGAAGTGTGGCAGAAAAGAAAGATGGGAAAAATACAACTGTGTGACAGAACTTTATTTTGACCATGATTACGTGGCGGAGGTTGCTAAAAAGTGCAAAGAATACAACGGGATAAAGAAGGCGCTAAAAGCTAAAGGGATCTGCTTTCAAATTCCACATACAAGCATGAGGGTTCACTGGGACATGGGAGTCCGGACTTACAGCAGCACACGGGAGGCTTGGCTGGAGCTAAAGAGATGCGGACTTGACTTGACGGAGCTGAACAAAGCAGAGAGTGGACCAGGAGTACAGCTGCGTGAGCTGTTAGGATCTTGGCAAAAGGCGGCGGTTCAATGTGAGGGAAGGGCTGATATTGCTCAAAGAATGTGGGGCAAACTTTAGAGTTTCCAAAGAGAGAACACTGGCCAGAGAGGAGGTACCTAGAGGAGGAACAGCTCTGTGGAAAAATGAAAATATAAAGAAGCACTATACGCTGCTAAGATGGCTGTCTTGAATGACTGGTAGATTTACATTTGGCTTCATATTGATCATTACTAAATGTCTGTGGGTAGCGGTTTCTTTTTCTATTCGATACGTTGGACTTATAGGATGGTGAGGTTAGTTTATTTAGACTGTCCAGCCATCTTTTATTTAGGGCCCTCTCTTAGTGACAGGCTTTACCCTCGACTCACCAACGGAGTCACAGATAAGGAGGCAAGAGATCCCCCTCCAAGTTTGGAGGTCTGTTCATATAATTGTTCTGTTATTGTTCTGATTTTGTTTTGGGAGGTTGACACGACTCACATTCTCTGTGCTTGGTATATGTATGACAGGGTCGCATGACTTAAAAATTGCTTCATTAAATGTGAACGGTTTGAATAATCCAGTCAAGAGGAGTAGGGTGCTTGCAAAGATGAGAAGGGATAAGACACAAATCATATTTCTACAGGAGACACACATGACACAACAAGAGCATGAAAAATTTAAAAAGTTTGGCTATTTAAACTCATACTGTAGTTCATGCAGAAATAGTCGATGGAGAGGTGTGGCTACATTAAATTCTAATTCACTTCCTTTCAACCTGATTAAACAAAAGAGTGATAGGGATGGTATAGTTCAAGGCAGAATAGACAACATTTTGGTCACGTTTGTTAATGTGTATGCCCCACCAGAGAGCGACAGAAAGTTCTTTAAATTGCTGTTTAATACAATAATCTCAGAAAGTGAGGGAATTTTAGTCTGTGCTTGTGATTGGAGCACAAACAGACACAAATCTTAGAGATCAAAAGACCTAAGAATCTTGATAAAAGAGTCAGGCTTATCGGATGTCTGGAGAAATCTACGAGGTCATAATAAAGAATTCACACATTACTCAGCTACCCCTGTATGGAGGACTAAAATGTGCCAAAATTAAATAAATAAATACAGAAATAAATAAATACTTAAATGTACCATTAAATAATTAAAAGTGTCAATGAATAAATAAATGTATTATTAAAAGTGTCAAATAAATAAATGTATTATTAAAAGAGTCAATAAATAAGTGTTGATAAATAAATAAAAGCATCAATAAATAATTAAAAGTGTCAATAAATAATTAAAATACCATTTCATGAAAGACATTTATTTATTTCATGGTCCGTGTTGCAGTGCGTCATGAAATAATTTTATCTGTCAAACTCACCCGTCAAAGTCAGTGAGCGGAGATCTAACTCCTGATTGGTTACCCTGCACATCAAGTCTAGACATGTTGATGCCGGATAATGGATTGAGGCAGATCTTGTGAACACACTCCTACACACTGGGTGGCGCTATTCACCTTTACGTTGGTTAGATACTTGATTAAGCAAAACTTCAGTACTTTCTGCAACGAAAAACTCTTGCTCCTATATTAAGCCAGTGACAGACTATCATGGCTAAAGGCAAGGCAAGGCAAGGCAATTTTATTTGTATAGCCCGTTTTCACAAACAGTTTGTCTCAAAGGGCTTCACATGGCATCATAACAACATCCTCTGCCCTTAGACCCTCACATCAACTAGTCCCCCATCAAGCCAGCTTGATGGGGGACTGGATGGCAGACTGGTTCATGGAAGGGGAGCGCAGGCCAGTGTAACAGTAGGGAATAAGGGGGGGGGGGGCGATGCAGGCGGTGGTTGGGGCTCTGGTGGATCTGTGGAAACACAGAGAGACTGCGAGACACCAAGGCCAAACTACAAAGTGCAACAAGTAGTGGTAATGACAGTTCCAAAAATGTGCAGGGAGGAGAGGAGGAGAGAGGGGGAGAGGAGAGGAGAGGAGAGGAGAGGAGAGGAGGGAAGGGCTCCATGTAACCTGACGTGTCCCCCAGCAGTCTAAGCCTATAGCAGCATAGCTATCAATGGTTCAGAGCTACCTGAACCAGTCCTAACTGAAGGCTCTGTCATAAAGGAAAGTCTTAAGCCTGGACTTAAACGTAGTTAAAGTGTCTGCCTCTCTGACCCATGGAGAGAGCTGGTTCCACAGTAGAGGACCTGCCCGTAACTGCTCAGAGAAGCTGCTAATTTAATTGAAGAAGCCTTTAGCAGAAACAGCTAGGTGGCTCCAGCAACTCCGGCAGCACTAACAATACATCTTTTTCTCAGATGTCAATGACATCTGAGAAAAAGATGTATTGTTAATCTGCCAAGATCACTGATCTGATGAGCTTATGATTGCCATCTATATGCCACAAAGAGTTTGGGCCAGGAACAGAATACTGCCATCGTCTCAATACATGAAGTCTTAGACGTCTCATGTAGACTCCCTCTCCATCAACTCTGTGTAAAGACTCTTGCAGTCTTGATACTGAGAGAAGGGAAATCAAATGAATAATCACTATACACTCATTGACAACCTCATTAAAAACACCTGTACACCCTTCTTAACCAGTACTGGACCAAAAATACTCAGTCACTTATTTATAATACAAGACAGGATGTGTGTAAAAGAGCCGGCACTACGAACCACCAGCGTCAGTAATGTACTGTACGGTCAGATATTGTCACTCTGTTACTAGACAAAAGCAAGCTGCTCCCGCACGCTACAGGTTTACACTGCTGACTGTATGTCATGACAGACATGACCTGTGATTTTCAGCCTGATCATAATATATCCCTTACAGCACTGGGGGTGGGGGGGACTCACCTGGAACACGCACACCTCTTGCATCCAGATGACCTTGCATTAGCTTGTAGCCGGTGTTTGGATGTCTTCTGTGAAGCTCAGTTACGATGCGGTCTAACTCCTCATCAGTGATGGTTGAATAGAGGTCTGTCTTTCTGCACGAGCGAAAAAAATGCAGTAATTTTACACGATAAAGAGACAATTAAGTGATCCATAAACTGACGAGTAATGGATTTAGTGTCAATACCTTAAACCATGTTGTTCCATGCGCCTCCTGATGGTCCTCTTTGACACACCAAACATCGCTGCAATTTGACCGGCTGGGAATCCACAAAGAGCGTGGTGCTCAAGAACTGCAATCGGTATGTCAAATGCCAAATGTATGCCAAGTGCCCTGTGTCCATGGGGCCTGTTGCACCCTACGAGAAAAGCGGCAAAGCACTTCCTCTAAATTTGCTGTCACTCTGATGTCCAGACTGGATTCGCGTTAGCACTGACTTTGACAGGTGAGTTTGACAGATACAATTATTTCATGATGCACTGCAACACGGACCATGAAATAAATATATGTCTTTCATTAAATGGTATTTTAATTATTTATTGATGCTTTTATTTATTTATTGACACATTTAGGTATTTATTTATTTAGGTATTTATTTATTTAATTTTGGCACTTTTAGTCCTCCATACAAGTGCACTCCAGATTGGACATTTTTCTAATGAACATCATAGATCGATATAGGGTAAAAGAATGCTCAGTTGGAACAGCGGATGTATTGGGTCACAATGTCATTTATCTAAACATTCAGTTAAGTAACAGGATAAAATAAATAAATACAGGAATTTTGAATAATAAGGGGGTGGTAGACGAAATTAAGATAGATATCGCTAAATGTATAACTGACAATAATAATGGCCAGGTTGACCGAACCATCTTATGGGACACGATTAAAGTAATAATGAGAGGGAAATTAATCTCAAGAACAGCATTTTTAAAGCAACTAAAGAAGTCAAAATATGACGAATTAGAGAAAGAATTGAGGAAACTGGAGAAACAACAACCTGGAGATGAGAATAAGGATAGAATCGTACAATACACGTAGAATCAAGGATGTAAAAAAAATAGAAAACATTATAACTGATGAATTGGAGAAGAAATTGAGATTCGCTAAACAAACATTCTATGAATCAGGCCCGAGGGTAACGAGATTGTTAGCAAGGCATCTCAGGACACAACAAATTACAATTTCAATACACAAAATCAGAGATCCCTCAACAAATGAAAATACATATGATCCCAAAGAATTTGATAAAATCTTCAAATGTTACTACAACTCCATACTCCCAGTTTAAGATGACCAATAAGAGTCCGGGGAGTTATGGCTTTCCAAATGAATGGTTTAAAAAGTTTAAAGAAGAACTCGTCCCAGTAATTTTAGAGTCATTTAATTGGACACTCGAAAAGGCAGTAGCGCCACCATCATGGAAGAAAGCTGGGATATCAGTTACCCCTAAAGAAGGTAAAAATACAGAACATTGTAGCTCCTTCTGTCTGATCTCTATTTTGAATGTGGATTATAAATTGTTTACATCTTTTATAACCAAAAGATTGGAATGCTTTCTACCTGACCTGATACATGGGTACCAGATGGGATTTATAAAAGGCCAACACAAGATAACATCAGACGAACGCTTCATGTCATAGAACATGATGTCTGTGTAGTTTCTCATTCATCCAGGTCATCGTAGATCGAAGCGAAGTAAAATCTGGTCAACTGGACATAAGTTTATCTTGAAGACGTTTCACCTCTCATCCGAGAGGCTTCTTCAGTTCTAGTGAAGAGTGTGGAAACTCCAGCTTATAAACCTATGTGGGAGTGGTCAGTGCTATTGTGGTGGAAACGACCCTCCCGAGACTCACCTGGCCTCCCCAAACGACAGTCATTGTGAGGTGTCAGGGAGTTTCAGGGGTGGTCGTTAGGGAGTTTCACCGACCACTCAGATGCTAATGGGCTGTGCTGGCATCAGCCGTTCCACATGGGTCTTTCAGCTGAGCTCTTTGGGGAAGTTTGGGTGAAGATCAAGGTTCAGGAGGTACAACCGTTTACAGCACACATCAACTCGGTAGACGTCAACATCAAGTTCACCAGAGAGGATGTGAAAGACAACCATCTGCCGTTTTTGGACTGCGACGTCTACATTCAAGAGGACAGGAGCCTGAGGGTGGATGTGTACAGGAAACCCACCCACACTGACCAATACTTGCTTTTTGACTCTCACCATCCTCTGGAGCACAAGTTAGGTGTCATCAGGACGCTGCAACACCGAGTGGAGACCATCCCCACCAGCGTCCAAGGCCGGAAAAAAGAACAGCAGCATCTGAAAAGAGCACTTAAAACTTGTGGCTTCCCAGACTGGACCTTTGTAAAATCCTCTTCCAGGTCCAGAAAGGAGGAGAGCTCCAGGAGGAGGGAAGATGAAGAAGGCAGGAGAAAAAACATAGCGATCCCCTATGTGGCAGGGGTTTCTGAGAAATTAAGGAGAATCTATAATAAGCACCGCATCCCTGTGTCTTTTAAACCAGACAACACTCTGAGACAAAGACTGGTTCACCCCAAAGATGCCACCCCTCACAGCCAGAAAAGCAATCTGGTATACGCCAGATGTCAGATGCAGTGAGGCCTGCACGGATCTCTACATAGGGGAATCCAAACAGCCCCTCAACAAGCGCATGGCCCAACATAGAAGAGCCAACTCTGGAGGACAGGACTCAGCGGTTTTCCTCCACCTCAAGGAGGAAAGCCACTCCTTCCAGGACGACCATGTCCAAATACTCGACAGAGAGGACAGATGGTTTGAAAGAGGAGTTAAAGAAGCCATCCACGTCAGGATAGAGAAACCATCTTTGAACAGAGGAGGTGGACTGCGACATTTCCTTTCACCTATTTACAACCAAGTCCTTTCAAAACTTCCCCGAAGAGCTCAGCTGAAAGACCCATGTGGAACGGCTGATGCCAGCACAGCCCATTAGCATCTGAGTGGTCGGTGAAACTCCCTAACGACCACCCCTGAAACTCCCTGACACCTCACAATGACTGTCGTTTGGGGAGGCCAGGTGAGTCTCGGGAGGGTCGTTTCCACCACAATAGCACTGACCACTCCCACATAGGTTTATAAACTGGAGTTTCCACACTCTTCACTAGAACTGAAGAAGCCTCTCGGATGAGAGGTGAAACGTCTTCAAGATAAACTTACGTCCAGTTGACCAGATTTTACTTCGCTTCGGTCATAGAACATGCTAACAAACATAATTTGAATGCTGCTTTGATCAGTTTTGATGTAGAGAAAGCATTTGACCATGTCAATTGTTTTTTTTCTATATAAAGTACTCAAGAGAATGGGGTTCAATGTTCAGTTTATTAAGTGTCTAGAGTCTTTGTATTGTGACCCGTCTGCCAGGGTAAAGATCAATGGCCACCTGACAGACAGCTTTAAGCTTTTCAGAAGCACTCGTCAGGGATGTTGCGCTAGCCCTGCCCTCTTCGCAACTTTCATAGAGCCACTTGCTCAATTCATTAGACAGGACAAAGAGCTTATAGGTATCACGGTATCAGGAGAGGAACATTTGATAGGGCTTTTTGCCGATGATATTATCAATTATCTCGAAAACCCAAATACAACATTTCCTAAACTACGGATTAATGTCAGGTTATAAACTAAACATCACAAAGACACAGGTACTCTCTCTGAACTACAAACCAAATAAAGCCATAAGGGAACATTATAAATTAAAATGGGATGCAAAGTCAATAAAATTGGGAGTACTCATTAGTCAGGAAATTTATATGACTTATGATACAAACTATAAGTTAAATTATAAAATACAGAGGGATGGTCAATCTACACTAGCATTGGATTTCAGCTCAAGAATCAAAGTGATAAAAATGAACCTATTGCCAAGGCTGCTGTATCTCTTCTCATCCCGTCCAGTTAGGGTACCACAATCACATTTTGAAGTGTGGGACAAACTGATATCCAGATTTATCTGGGTGGGTGCTTGGCCCAGGATGAAACTCAGGAATCTCCAAATAGATAAGGAAAATGTGGGACTAGCATTGCCGAAATTCAAAGAATATTATTACGCAGCCCAATTAAGGTACATTGTCTATTGGTGCTCCCTTCACTACCAAGCCAGATGGAAGGACATTAAGATGAAATTAGGTTGGGCTCCTCCTCAAGCCAGGCTAGGTGAAAAAGAACACGCCGATCCCATGGAAGAAAATTAAATATTGAAAGAAACCTTTAGAATATGGTATAAGGTGGTTAGGAAATACAATCTGACAGATGATAGTAAACTTCTCATCTGGCCTTTCCAAACTCACAAATTTAAGCCTGGAGAACTCGATAAGACGTTTGCAAGGTGGAGAGACAGAGGAATGACAGCTATAGGCAAACTTGTAGAGGGACACCAACTAAGACCTTTTGGAAAACTTCAGGGGGCGTTTAACCTAGGTAATGGAGACCTGTTCAGATATTTACAAGTTAGAAATTTTTATTATTCAGAGATTAAGAAAAGAATTTCAACAGAAGGAAACCAGATGATCGGTGTGTTCACAGATGCCTACAAACAATTATGTTCAAAAATTATCAGTAAACTGTACAAAGCTCTGCAAAAATTAAATGGGAGTAACACACTACTTACAAAAATGAAGTGGGAATTAAAATTAAATTCTGAATTGTCTGTGAATGACTGGCAGTCTATGTGCAAGAACCAACACACTTCAACCAGTTCTAAAGGATGGAGGGAATTCGGCTAGAAAAATCGAATTCGCTTTTTCATTACACCTCTCATTAAATCTAAACAACTGGGCAAACAGCAGTGCTGTTGGAGACTGTGGGCATTTGAGTGCGGGTCACTTACATATTTTTGGTCATGTGTGAAAATAAACCATTCTGGGACATGGTCCTTCAAATTGTGGAGGAAGTTTTGGGCTATGGGATTCCCAGCGACCCCCTGGTTGTGTACCTGGTATTGATATCAGAGGGTATAGTAGGAAAAGAGGATATCTATCTGTTTAAAATATTTACACTTGCAGCTAAAAAAAACGCCAACACAAAGAACTGGCTGAAAAAAGAACCTCTGAGCTGGCCAAATATGCTCCATGGAAAGACTCACTTATTGCTTGAGGACTAAAGCAGAGATCCATCAACAAAAATGGGAAAAATGGTATATATTTAAGAAAAAGTAGTGTTACCTCTAACCCTCCTTTTATGTTCCTGTTATTTGTTTATTTTTTGTTTTTCTGTAATATGTATATTATGTACAAAATGAAAAATTAATTATAAAAAAAACGAGACAAAATTGGGATAGGAAAAGGTTTTTGCCACTGTGACACACTGCGTAAATACCTTGAGACAGAGGTTGAGAGGTTGCGTGTGGGACCTCCTGAAGAGCTTATGTTACCTTGCATGTGAGGTAACATAAAGTTTCCTCAGTGAATTTATCTGGCACAACAATTTCAACAATCTCTTTGAGATCCATCAGTATTTTCCATGATGGCTCACTCACAGGAACTATGCCAGCAATCATGAGAGGAAGCAGTCGCAAAAACGGCCAATTCTCGTGCCTCCTCCCATAACAACTTTTATGCGAGCAGCTTTAGGAATAATCTTAGGTTTGTTCACTTAGTCTGAGTATTTGTATGGAAATGACCTGATGCTGTGATTAAGCCTATCAAGTGTGAAAAAACTTTTAGACATTAAATCTTGGAGAAACAACACTAATTAGATAGGAATAACTCCTTCAAAGAAATCATGCAAGATATCAGGGGGGAATCCTGTCACTGGATGGAAAAAAGTCAAGTGCTTACTTTAACACACACTCTCTTTTCACTCCATTCACACTCTTTAGAGCTTGGTTTTGGTTAAGCTCTTCCACAAATCTATTGTGCTGCTCAACAGTTCTCAAATGAAATTCTGTTGCTTTGATGATAGCTATCTGACTGTGACTAACCAAACAGAAACAACAGAATTTATCCACACTAAAACTTACTTGGAATACTGCTAAGCTATGTGCTCCAAGATTATCTGCACAAACACAGAACACTTTTACTCCAAAGTTTTCTGACACCTCCACCCCATGTTGTTCGATTGATTTTAAATAGTTTATCAGTGGCTCCAAAAACTTCTCTTACCCACATTTTCTGACATCCTAAAGCTTCCAACTGGATAGAAGTTAGACCTACCCTAAACTTTGTTGGCAAATTTAAGACAATCCAATAAACAACAACTATTTTGTGGAGCAATGCTTGTAATGATAGTCTACTGGCTCAATGTAAGGAAAGTTCTGCTTGAAATACAAGTTTTTTTCCAGACAGACAGAGAGCCCTTTTCTGATGTTGCTGTTAGTGATGGATGAAATGAAAATGTGGAATCAACTATCTCTTGAATAAGTGAGCTTCCAGCTGAAATGTTGTGCTTTCTGTGTACCTCTGCTACAAACAGAAAACAATGAAATTTTGAAGATATTAGTATATCACGGATTTCCTCAACTATTCTTTGAACTGCAAATCAAGAGACATGTAAAAGTGTTTGTATAGAAAGAAAGAGAGCAGCAATCTATGCTTATAAGAAATAGACTCTAAAAGATCTGTTGTTTCTTCTACTGAAACATTACTTGAATCATGCTGAATAGATGTTAAGGCTTTCACTTTGGTCAGTAGTATCAGCTTTAGTACTAGCACTGCTCTCAAGCACTGCTCTCAATCACAGTCTTAATTTCACTGATCGTGTGTTTTTTGTGCTTTCTGCTTTTATGCGAGCTGAATGTTGAATAGCTGTTTGTTGTAAATTCACAATCTAAAAAGGGGCATCTAATAGTTTCCTGAAGTTTTAAGTGATTTCCAAGATGTTTTAAAATGTCTCTTTCTAAGCATAATTCTTGTCTATTTCTAAGCATAATTCTTGGATATCACAAAATTCAGAGGAGGCCTGGGGTCCTCTGTCTCCCCTGTCTCTCTGTGGGCTGCCTCCGGATGGGGGTTGCTGCTCCCGAGTTTTCCTGCGGGTCCTGGCATGGGTTGGACCTGTGGCTGTCTCCTGGGGGGGGGGGGGGGGGGGGGGGGGTGACCTGGTGACCTGGGGCTTCCTGTGGTCTGGGGGTTGCTGGGTGCCCTGGCGGCTTGATCCTGACCTGCCTGCTATCCTGGGCCGAGGCCGTGTTGTTCTGGTCCCCCACATCAGCTACAGTCAGGTACCCACAGCATCCAATGACAAACCGTATCATACACATACACACATATACACTCACATACATAGACACGGTGCACAACTGATACATAATCACACACTCATACATTTATTTTAAATTATATTAAAGAAAATGGTAAATTTGCATGGGAAATCCTGCACCCAATATTTTTCGTTTTTTCTGTTGTTATTGTTGTTGCTGTTTTTTTTTTGTTTTTTTTTGCTATTGTTGTTTCTGTGCTCCCCCTCCTGTCTTCCCTATCCTGTCCCTGTTCTCTCTTTCTATCCACTCCTAAGCCTCAGTCCAGGAGCTTTATCAATGAACCAATACCATTCCCAATAAAGTTAAACACAGATGGTGATAGAAGGAGGATATCAGATTCCTCCTTTGCAGAGTAAAACTGCAAAGGAGGAAAGAAAGAAATTTAGACAAATGGGATGTCAAAGCTCCTTGAGTTTGGAAAACACAAACACAGGTAGAATGGACACACGGCCAGTGATGAGGTCTTTTGTGATGAAGCTTGTGGTGTCTGATGAGATTTTCCTGGTCTGCATTAAAACTGTAGAACTTACTGTTAGAGGGATTGTGGTATTGCCCCCCCCCCCCCACCTTTGAGAATGGTATGCCCCAGAAGGGGGAAGTGCGGTGTTGTTGAACTATGACATACATTACTGTCTTAGGTCTCTATATTATAATTCACAAACATGGTGTCAGAAGTGACTAGTGCAGCACATAGTTGTGTGGAGACGTACTGTACAGTGGGTGCCGTGAAACAGGAAAAGACGAGTGAAGCAGCAGCGGTAGTTAGCAACAAACTCTAAGCTAACAACATCACTATGGCAGCAAGCATTCCACCACCGGAGGAAATGAAGATGAGTGGCGATCTCAAAGTAACTGGGACAACTTCAGGGCAGAATTTGAGGTCTATGCACTGGTAACAGGGGCTGCACAGTGTGCAGCGAATAGCACTGTCACCTCACAGCAAGAATGTCCTGGGTTTGAGTCCTGGCTTGGGCATGGGATCTTTCTGTGTGGAGTTTGCATGGTCTCCCTGTGCCTGCTTGGGTTCTCTCCAGGTACTTCGGCTTCCTCCCACAGTCCAAGGACATGCAAATTGGGACTAGGCTAACTGAATACTCTAAATTGACCGTAGGAATTACTGTGTGTGAATGGTTGTCTGTCTATATGTGTCGGCCCTGCAATGGACTGGCGACCGGTCCAGGGTGTATCCCGCCTCTCGCCTGAAAGCCGCTGGGATCCTGTTAAGGACCCCCCCCCCCCCCCCCCCCCCCGTGGAAGAAAATGGATGGATGGATGGCACTGGCAAAGGAATTACATTACAAAGCTTAAGAGGTGCAAGCAGCAACTTTGCGAAGATTGATAGGTGGTGAATGTTGTCACATATACAAACATAACTTGGGGCTTACGGCAGAGCAGGGGAAGGATGCTAAAGTTATTCTTGATGCCTTGGAGGGATATTTCAAGCCAGCCAGAAATGTCAGTTTTGAGAGATATGTATTTGGCAACTGCAAGCAAGACGAAGGTGTTGATGCATCTGTGACGAAGTTGAGAGAGAAGGCTGCTTCCTGAGAGCATGGACAACTCAGGGAGGATCTGATAAGGGACAGACTGGTGCTGGGTGTGAGTGATGAAAGCATGCGCCGTTGTCTACTCAGAGAGAAGGATGGCACAGTGGCATCAGCCATAGAAATTTGCAGAGCAGCAGAGATGACAGACATGAGGATAAAAGCAATCACGCAGGACAGGTCACCAGAGACAGTGCATGCAATGGATGGCTGTCAGCCATGAGTCCCATCTGCAACCCTCAGACAGGAGTCAGCCTCAGACCCCAGGCACAAGCGGAAACATTGTGTGCAGATTCTGCAGCAATATGCACAGGAACGGGTGTAACTTTTGCCCTGTGTTTGGAAAAACTGTCACCACTGTGGGACAGCAGATCATTTTGCCAAGGTGTGTATGTAGAGGGGCCAAGCTACACAACAGCAACATGCTGCTGACATTGAGGGGCCTGAAGACATGGACAGGCCAGACACAGAAGCACACATTTTTACAGCGGAGAGATTACGAGCAGTTCAGGGACGGGGAAAAAGGTCGTTTGCCAACATAAAAATGAATTGAAGGTTTCAGAGATGCCAGTTAGATTCAGGGGCAACAAGTGACATAATGAGCATAAAAGACATGAGGAGACTTGCTTCTGAGGCCAAGTTACTGCCAAGCCAGACCAGACTGGTATTATATTCAGGCCAATCAATTCACTCAATAGGCATATTCCAAACAGAGTGTGTGATGAGAGGAGAAACACATAAGCTACGATTTGAGATAGTGAGAAGCCAACAGAGACCTCTGTTGTCTGGTGAAACCAGTGAGCGCCTAGGTCTAATATGCTTCACCATCCCAGATGAGCTGCTGATGGTAAGACATGGCAGCTCGGAGCCGCTTACTAGACAGCACCTTGTGCAGACTTACCAGGATGTCTTCAATGATCCAGTTGAATCACTTCCAGGGGATGTTCATTTTGAATTAAAGACTGATGTAGCCCCAGTGCAGGCTTCCACACACAATTTCCAAGTGGCTCTCAGGGATGCAGTCAAGGCTCAGCTAGATAAATATGAGAGAAATGGCCATTTAACCTCAGTTTCAGAACCCACCGAGTGGATCAGCAACATGGTAATTGTCAGTCAGCCAGAGAAACTGAGGATCTGCATAGACCCCAAATCACTAAATCAGGCTTTAAAGAGGTCTCACTACATAATGCCAACACTGGAAGATGTGCTGTTAAAGCTGCCTAGGGCTCAAATTTTCACCTTTGTAGATGCACAAGATGCCTTTTTACAGTGTAAGTTAGATAAAGAGAGAAGTTACACCACCACATTCTGGACACCGAGGGGCAGGAAGCGTTGGTTAAAGCTGCCATTTGGAGTGTTCTTAGCCCTGGATATATACCAGCGAAAGCAGCATGAGCTACTGGCGTATCTAAGTGGGGTGGAACCAAGAAGCAGATGACATATTGATAGTTGGGTGTGCGGAGACAGATGAGCAGGCCACACAAGGAGGGGCAGAGAGAAAAGTTATGAACAGAACCGGTGACAAAGGGCAGCCTTGGCGGAGTCCAACCCTCACTGGGAACATGTCCGACTTACTACCGGCCACGCGGACCAGACTCTCACCCCTCAGGTAGAATGACCGAATGGCCCTTTGTAAAGGGCCATCCACCCCATACTCCCGGAGTACCCCCCACAGGGTGCTCCTGGGAACACGGTCGTAAGCCTTCTCCAGGTCCACAAAGCACATTTGGCAAACTCCCATGACCCCTCCTGCACCCTAGCGAGGGTGAAGAGCTGATCCACGGTTCCACGGCCGGGACGAAAACCACACTGCTCCTCCTCAATCTGAGGTATGCCTATTGCCCTGACCCTCCTCTGGCGTAGACCTTACCAGGGAGGCTGAGGAGTGTGATCCCCCGATAGTTAGAACACACCCTCTGGTCCCCTTTCTTAAAGACGGGGACCACCACCCCGGTCTGCCACTCCAAAGGCACTACCCCCGATGTCCACGCTATGTTGCAGAGATGTGTCAGCCAGGACAGCCCCACAACATCCAGAGCCTTGAGATACCCAGGGCGGATCGCACCCACCCCCGGGGCCCTGCCACTGCGGAGTTGCTTAACTGCCTCAGCGACTTCTGCCCCGGAGATTGGACGACCCCCCCCCCCCCCCCCCCCCCCAAGCACTCCCCAAACTCTGTCTCCTCTACGGAGTACGTGTTGGTGGGATTGAGGAGATCCTCAAAGTATTCCTTCCACCGCCCAATTATCTCCCCAGCTGACGTCAGCAGCCTCCCGCCCCCACTGTAAACAGTGTGGGCAAGTTGCTGCCTCCCCCCCCCCCCCCCGACGCGACAGACAGTTTGCCAGAAACGGAGCCGACCGGCAGTCGTTCTCCATGGCCTCACCGAACTCTTCCCATGCCTGAGTTTTTGCCTTGGCGACTGCCACAGCTGCACACCGTTTGGCTTGCCGGTACCGGTCAGCTGCCTCTGGAGACCCACAGGCCAGCAATGCCCTGTAAGCCTCCTTCTTAAGCCTGACAGCTCCCCTCACCTCTGGTGTCCACCAGCGGGTTCAGGGATTACCGCCACGACCGGCCCCAGCAGCCTTGCGGCCAAGCTCACAGCAGCCGCCTCGACAATGGCAGAGCGGAACATGGCCCATTCGGACTCAATGTCCCCCACCACCCCCGGGGCGTGGTCAAAGCTCTGCCGGAGGTGGCAGTTAAAGATCGTTCTGAATGGTTTTTCCACCAGGCATTCCCAACAAACCCTCAAGACTTGTTTGGGCCTGCTGGGTCTGCGTGGCGTCTTCCCGGCGACTATAAAATCGATCATAGACCTGCGACCTAGGATGTCCTGGTGCCACGTGCACCGGTGGGCATCCTTATGTTAGAACATTGTGTTTGTTATGGACAAACTGCGACTTGCACAGAAATCCAATAACTGAACACCACTCGGGTTCAAGTCGGGCCCGCCGTTTCTCCCAATCACACCCTTCCAGGTCACGCTGTCGTTGCCCACGTGAGCATTGAAGTCTCCCAGTAGGACAATGGAGTCCCCAGCCGGGGCACCATCCAGTACCCTTCCCAAGGACTCCAAAAAGGGTGGGTACCTTGAACTGGTGTTCGGCGCATACGCACAGACCACCGTCAGGACCCGTTCCCCGACCTGAAGGCGCAGGGAAGCAACCCTTTCGTCCACCAGGGTAAATCCCAACGTACAGGCAGAGAGTCTAGGGGCAACCAAAAAGCCGACCCCCGCCCTCCGCCTCTCACCTGGAACAACTCTAGCAAAAGAGAAAGTCCAACCCCTCTTAAGGACTCGGGTTCCGGACCCGGCTATGTGTCGAGGTGAGGCCGACTATATCTAGCTGGTGACGCTCAACCTCTTCCACCAGCTCCAGCTCCTTCCCCTCCAGAGAGGTAACATTCCATGTCCCAAAAGCCAGCTTCCATGTCCGGGGTTCAGACAGACGAGGTCCCCGCCTTGAACTGACACCCAAACCACATTGCACCGGACCCCTCCGGTTCCTCCTATGGGCGGTGAGTCCAAGGGAGGACGTGCTCGTGCCTCCTTTTTGGGCTGGGCCAAAAGCAGGCACCCGCCTTCGAGCCCCTACCCCAGGCCTGGCTCCAAGGCGGGGGTTCCGGTGGCAGGGTACACATCGCACTTGCTGGTTTTTCCATGAGGGGTATGTTGAACCGTTCTTTGTCTGGCCCTTCGCCTAGGACCAGTCTGCCTTGGGTGACCCTACCAGGGGCAAAATGCCCCCGACAGCATAGCTCCTAGGGTCACTAGGGCACTCAAACTCCTCCACCACGATAAGGTGACGGTTCCAGGAGGAGTATTTAAGGTAGGTATTTTATTGTTTCATTTCATTCTTGATGAATGATAATGTCTGAAACAAATCTATCTACTTGAAAGAGCTCCCACTAATGCTTATTAGTTAACAAGAGTCCTTCTTTCCAACACCCATGTTTAAGAAAGGGACAAGCAGAAACATATACATAAGTGTGTGCATTCGCGTGCTCACGCGAGGGAAAGATGAGCGACTTTATGTGTCTAACATGACGATTTTATTCTTCACATTTTGGCTATGTCAAAACCTCCATGACAGAGCAGTCAAAACAGTGGAGCTTTGCAACATACATGTGTATTTGGCAATGTATTTTATGCCAGTTGCCTGTCTGGTGCTGCCCCACCAGGACAGGGACTGGAGCAGGAAGCTTCCCCAATATGCCAACCACGGGAGGGGTCAGTGACTTGACCAATTTGACCAACAACCAATTTCAAATCCAATTTTTCAATAATACATGTTTATACACAATTAGGGTTGACATCATTGGTCTGATATTTATTTCCTTGTTTGTTCTGATCTATTTAAATATTCATGTCTGAACAATCAATAATACAAACTCTTCTGAATAGATTGTCGTTTTCTTTTTTACAGTGTACAATTAACTGGGGCCAGGGTGAAGTTATGTCCCTGGTGGAGAATTGAGCCCTGCATTCTTGAAATTGCTGCCATTTAAATTAACACCATTTGACTTCCCTTGGGCTTCATATCAGGAACTGGAAGTTGTTTCACTTTCTAGTGATTGGCTGTACCAATGTAGTATGGGCCGTCCTGTTTTCATGCATTATTACTGGTTACCAAATATGTGATTTCTCACTTTTTAGCGTTTGGGCTTTCCTGATGACTGCTCTGCTGTCTCCCCATTCTGGTTGAAAAATGAAACCGTGTCAGGTTCAGGAACTTCCCTTCCAGGGCTTCTATTTTTTGGAACCCAGACTTCTTACAAATGACTCAGCCACAACTTAATTATCAGAAACTCTAAAAATTTTCAGTTAAATAAAAAAAATCACTTGGACTGGCAATTGTCTCAGTCGGCACTTGCATAGCATTCAATCATTTGTTCAAAAAAGCATTCATGTATAGTGTGTTCCTGAACTGAAGGTTGTCTAAATGTGTTCGCCCTGCGATGGACTGGCAACCTGTCCAGGGTGTACCCCACCTCTCGCCCTTAGCCGTTGGGATAAGCTCCAGCCCCACCACAACCCTTAATTGGAATAAGTGGAAGAAAATGGATGGATGGGTGGATGGACACTCTGTCTACAAGCACAGAACACCCAATATATGCAATCGGGATTGAATCAATTATTTACAAAGTTGTGATGAATGTAGTGGGAAGCTAACAATAGCTTGGGTTAATCGTTAGCTAATGTATAGCACAACAAGCTAACAAGTGGGAGTGATTTACCACTCACAACAAAATTCGCGCAACAGCAGTAAAACTTTGTTGACAGTATCTGTAAACACTAACCAACTAATAATACAACTGTGCCAGGATTAAGATGATGGGTAGGAAATTTACAAACAAGGAACAGTAGAAAGAGAGACCTTGAGAAACACAAATAACAAACTCATGGCACAAACACAGGATGCTCCACAGAAAACAAATTCACTTTTCATTGTGACACCATTTGAGATTGAAGCTATATTTTCCCTGCAAACAAGGTTAAATATGTGTGAAGTGTGCTTCGCACACATATATAACAAAGTCTAGTTTTTTGAGGCAGACATACATCAGTAACATGTACCGTTGCTTCATTATATCGTAGGACTTTTCAAATGCAGATTCTTTCACTACTTCCATTATCTTCTCTTATTTCCTTAGGAATTCTCCTATCCAAATAAAAAAGGTCTGTGATTCAAACAAGCTTAAGATATTTCAATTTTTTGTTCTGTCGTATAAAATACATCACTATACCTTACATGTGAATTAAAGTCTTTATATGTCTCAAAAAACTACGGGTGCTACCAAGTGGCTCAAACAGACTATTGAAGTTATTGCAGATATTAAACATTATCATGCCTAAAACAGAAGATGCTTAGTTGTAGAGACATCAAAGTCACCAATCCACAGTGCAGTTCATTCATACCAGAATGTTAATCTCTATGCTATCATTGATTTTATTTTTTGCCTTTTGATCCAAAATTAAGGTAGCAATTTTTTGACATTAAATAACAGCTAATAACTCTGATGTGATAAATGCACGTGTTCCCATTCAGTGACTTACTCCTTTGAATGAAAAATGGAAAAAGTCAGTTGCAAACTTTGCCACATAGCTCATAAATTATATAACCTATTATTGTAGAGAAACCTGAACTGATGTGAGTGCACAGTATAAGTACAGTGCATTCATGTTTCATCGACACCACACTGCCAGTAGGCTTGTATTGAATGTTCCACTGAAACCCTGCTCTGAAGTTTTGATCAATGCACAGATTGTTGGCCATCAACCAAAAGCACTATCACACAAAAGTTGATGTCACAAACTGACTCTCAAGGTCACTTTAGAATACTTACTGTGAGATTTTAGATGTACTTGTTGCATAATGGTAGTGGTACATTTGTTACACTTTGTTAAAATGTAATAGCTTCCATATTGGATTGCATTTCTTTGATTTACAATCACAATTTTAAAAAATTAGGTCCACTTTGTTGCTGAAAATTGCATTCATCTGACCTTTATTGATTTCACATCTCATTGGGCTGCAGTGACATATTGTGCAGTACCCTCCAGTGTGTGTCAGTGCACTCTTCCTCAACACATAATAATGTGCTTGT
The DNA here is from genome assembly GCF_037954235.1 of Aulostomus chinensis. NCBI lineage: Eukaryota > Metazoa > Chordata > Actinopteri > Syngnathiformes > Aulostomidae > Aulostomus > Aulostomus chinensis. The sequence goes on from NC_141330.1 coordinate 23,038,949, forward strand.
GGTAGAAGCTGCAGCACACTATTATGTATGTATATGCCCCTGGTGTTAATGCAGTACATACAGAATTACTATGGCTCATATTCATTCGTTTACTTACTTAAACAAAGGCAGTAAACATAAAAAACACTATTTGCTTAGCACTTTGTTTCCCATTGTGCACCACATGCCTCACAAAACTCTACATACTGTTTCTTTTATTGAAAGGAATCATTGGGGGGGGACACCAAATTACAATCAGTCTGAGCCTGAAGCCTGATTTATGCTTCTGCGTCGTGGCGACGCCGTACCTACGCCGTAGCCCCTACGTCGTCATTGTGCATTTATAGTTCTGCGTCGAGGGAACGCGTTGCTCTGTAATTCACCGCCAACCCACTAGAGGGGTGTGGCTTTATCTTCGTATGGTTTTGGGGGACTCTTGTCGAATTCCTTAGTTTTCTTCCGGTCATAGCACATGGGTCAGAGACAGAGACAACAATGGAAGTTGTAAAGGTGGTCATACTTGCGAACCTCCTCGATAACTCTTTCTTCGGCTTGGTCCATTTTTATTTTTGCGTGTTGCTCTCACCACAGAAACTTAAAAAATAGCGGTGTTGTTGTGCTGAACCGGAAACGTCGTGTGAGCGGACCAATCACAGTCTGTTGACGTTCATGTCACTACGTGTTGACGCGACGCGTAGTCAGGATTTTTTGGAGGTGCACGTTGGGCTATGGCGTAGGGGTCTGCGTTGACGGCGTAGGTACGGCGTAGGTACGGCGTAGGTACGGCGTAGGTACGGCGTCGCCACGACGCAGAAGCATAAATCAGGCTTTAGAACACACTTACTAACTTGGGTTGGCTCAATAAGTCTTTAACTGGCCTTTTGATTAAGGTCTGTAGGTGAGGCACAGCATGTTTATGTGTGGGCAAAATATCAGATTAACTTGAAATCTTTCGGTTTCTCGTTTCTAAGCTGTAAAATGGGTTGAATGTGCATGTCAGAGCATACCTCTACTGAGTGTGGAGTGTGTGTGATGTAATCAGTCTTTGTCATTTGTGTTTGTTGCCAAATGAGTAGTTACACAACTGATGTCAAACTTTGGTAGAAATTTAAGTCGTCAATCTTATTAGAATAGCGCCAAATACCAACAAAATTTACCTCATGAAACTTTACAGGTAGAACAGGCCGAGAACTAAATGCTTTCAATTAATTTACACAGAACAATTCCCATGATCAAGCACATCTGAGCCAGCAGCAACAAACTCTTCCTTTTGACAGGCAGAAAGGTTAAACAGACCAAGTGATTATGGAGGTGGCCATCTAATTTAAAGAGAGCAGGGAAAGAGAAAAAAAGAGAGATTGAGACAAAGAGATAGATTTGGTAAAGGGGACAGAGACAGATAAGGAGAAAGGTAGACACAGACAAACAGAAAGGGGGGAGGACTGACAGATATATGGGGACCAAAAAGGAGACAGAAGAAGAGAGACAAGAACAGAGAAAAAACAAGGGACAGTGACTTAGACTCCTCCTGGAACCGTCACCTTATCCTGGTGGAGGAGTTTGAGTGCCCGAGTGACCCTAGGGCCTAGCCCGAAAAGGAGACATGAATTCGTCCTCCCATGGACCCACCACCCGTAGGAGGAACCGGAAGGGTGCAGTGCATTGGGGCTTGGGCGGCAGTCCAAGGCGGGGGCCTTTGCTGTCTGATTCCCAGGAATGGAAGCTGGCTTTTGGGACATGGATTGTCACCTCTCTGGTGGGGAAGAAGCCGGAGCTGGTGGAAGAGGTTAAGTGTTACCGGCTAGATATAGTCGGCCTCACCTCGACACAAAGCTCCGGATCCGGAACCCAAGTCCTTGAGAGGGGTTGGACTCTGTCTTTCGCTGGAGTTGTTCCGGGTGAGAGGTGTAGGGCTGAGGTGGGCTTTTTGATCGTCCCTAGACTCTCTGCCTGTACCTTGGGGTTTAACCCGATGGATGAAAGGGTTGCTTCCCTACGCCTTCGGGTCCAGGACTGGGTCCTGACTGTGGTCTGTGCTTGAGCACCGAGCACCAGTTCAGAGTACCCACCCTTTTTGGAGTCCTTGGGAAGGTTACTGGATGGTGCCCCGACTGGGGACTCCATTGTCCTACTAGGAGACTTCAACACTCGCGTGGGCAATGACAGCGTGACCTGGAAGGGTGTGATTGGGAGGAGCGGCAGGCCCGACCTGAACCCAAGTGATGTGCTGTTATTGGACTTCTGTTCAAGTCGCAATTTGTCCATAACTAACACCATGTTCGGACATGAGGATGCCCACTGGTGCACGTGGCACCAGGACATACTAGGTCACAGGTCTATGATCGATTTTATAGTTGTATCATTTGACATGCGACCGCATGTTCTGGACTCTCGGGCGAAGAGAGGAGCTGAGCTGTCAGCTGATCACCATCTGGTGGTGAGTTGGATCAGGTAGCAGGGGAGGATGCTGAGCAGGCCCAAACGAGTAGTGGGGGTTTGTTGGGAATGCCTGGCGTAAAAACCTGTCAGAATGATCTTCAACTCCCACCTCTGACAGAGCTTTGACCACATCCCGGGGGCAGTGGGGGACATTGAGTCAGAATGGGCCATGTTCCGCTCTGCCATTGTCGAGGCGGCTGTTGTGAGCTGTGGCCATAAAGCTGCTGGGTGCTGCAGAATGAGATCTCATCAAATTCTCATTTCCCTTGGATTAAGCAATATGAAAATACTTACTTATCCCTGAATCATCACATCATTGCTTTGAAGGGTTATTGCATCTCAACTTCCTCGGGTGATTGAGTGGTTAGAGCATGTCACATATGCAGTTGACCCATCATCGACCCAGTTGACCTATCCCTTAATCCACTCAAAACCTCAATGACTTGAGTGTCACAGTTTCAAACTAAAATATCAATATCAGTCCTGTGATGAACTGAGTCTGCTCAGTGCTACATACAGTAAATGTCACAGAACATGACAGAATGATGTAAAATAACTATGCAGTACACTGGTGTTAGCACATCTGCCATCATTGTTTGTATATGATATTATATGACTAATATTCACTATTCAGATGTTTACCAATTTAGTAATATCACAAGTAAGAAATCATAAAAGTGTGAGCATCAAAAGTGATGCTAGTTCCCCTTTTTATTTTGTCCACCTCTTTTTATCTGTCATAAAAAGCTGACAATCAGGACTCCCCCAGGTTGTTTCTCTATCCATCCCCTGTGTCTGGTACTGAGAAGAAAGTCTGGATATTGGGTGCCTGTCTCAGGGGTTAGTGTTGCAGATGATGGGGAGATGATGCTGCTACGTGGATAGATAGTTGTGTTATGTGTGTGCGTGTTTGTGTGTGTTTGATATGGATCCAGGGGGCTGTTCAAATATTTTCAATCATGGTATTAAATCAAAACTGGTGTACAAATGAGTGGATAATTTTATCAAAACAATGGAATATTAAATTAACATGTTGCAGGTCAGAAAGGAATTTTAAAAAACTATGAAAATTAATTTACGGCATATCATTAATGCATCTACCATCTGGAAATAATCCTGTTAGCATCAGGCTCAACAAAGCATCTAGTTTAACATAGAAAATAGTCAGTTAAAATTTAGTGCATTAGATAAAAATCCAGAAATTTTTTCTATAGTGACCCCTCGGGTTAGTTAGGTGACATACCGTCAGTATTCTGAAGCCCACTCTCGCAGGTTGTGGTTTCACTGCTTTGGCTTAAATGAGTATAAACCAAAATGGTGACTTTACTGGACGAAAATAACCACACCATCATCATGTTGACCGATGGTATATATATATATACACATATAACTTTTTTAACCAATCTTGACAAACTTTTTATTGATATTTGCTGTGAAAGAAAAGAAAAACTACCGTATGTTGTGAGAAAATATGTCTGACGTTCCAGTGAGTTCATTACCTCTAAAGAAATACCACCTTTTACTTGTTTACACAAGTTCCTTTTTTTAATAAAACAAAAATACAGATTTTTTTTTCAGTCATCTCTTTTTTCAGGTTATACAGACTCAGACTTTTTTGTTTTGTGCTGTTCTAAAGTTTCTGAAAATATATTTATAAGAAAAACTCTCTCTCTTTGTTCTGCCATTGTCCTTCATGTTGCTGATGTCATCTCCTTTATGGAGAGAGACAGAGGCAGAGCTAAATTTAATAACTGCAACCAACAGAAATGACATGTGAACCTGAAGTTAAATCCTTTTCATAACTATACATCAGCAGAAATCTTTTAATTATAAGCATTTTGTGTGTTGTGTTGGCAGAAAAAATGAAACTATAATATTGTAGGATATCGTGGGTGGTGGGCAGAGTTTCCCAGCATGCTGTAGGCCGTGTATCCTTAGTTTGAATATATCCATTTTTCCGTCCTTTATCTATACCGATTATCTAACTTTGCAGTGTTGCTGGTAGATTACAGTCACAGTATGTGGAAAAACCTTGTTGCACCACCCAACTTAATGCATGGTCAGCTGAGGAGACAGCAGTTCAAGTCACCCTTGCTTTAGAAGGCAAAGCCCTGCAAATCCTCACAGACCTGCAGCCAGAGGAGCGCTTCAACTAGCTAGCCATTGAAGAAGCAATACAGCAACGTTTTGGCTGTCACGGTTATGCTGATGATACCCGAGACTAGCTCATAGGTCGTCAAAGAGAGAGAGAAAATCTCGGTGCTTACACTGCTGATCTACAATTTTATGCCTGGTGCGGGTACCCCACTTTCGATGCTGTGTCACGATGGTGGTCAGTATAAACCACCAAAAAGAACCTGACCCAATATAAACAACAAAATGTTAAAGGGCCCAAATAAGAGCAAGTGCCTCTTCTTCTATATAAGAATAGTCCTTCTGATACTCTTTCTTTGAGAAGTAACTTATGGGCCTTTTGTCCCCACTTTCATTCCTCTGTAACAAAACTGCCCCAGCCCCAAGATCACTTACATCCACTTCCAACTGGAAAGGCTGGTCCAGTCAAGGAGCTGCAAGCAGATGACAACAGACATTCCACTTGATCAAATGCCTACTGAGAAAGGGGAAAACAAATGTATTTGACATCAGTCTTCAACAACTCAGTCAACGGGGCTAAAACAGAGGCAAAATTGGCACAAAACCCTTGATAATAACCTGCCATCCTCAAGAAATGCAACAGCTCCTACTTTGTGGATGAAACAGGAAATTCTTCTATTGCCAAGACTTTTGCGTGAATGGGACAAACTTTTCTGTGTCTCACAACCTTGCCCAAATAGGTTACAGTAGCCTTTGCAAATTCCCATTTGGCCAGATTGATAGTCTGGTTACTCTATTAAGATGCTCTTTCCATTACTTACTCTAGATCACTACATCATTCAAGTAGACTGCATATCCCTCCAGCTCACACACAACTTTGTTCATTAACTTTTGAAATGTGGCTGGAGCATTGCACAGTCCAAATGGCATGACGGTGTAGGAGTACAGACTTGATGGTGTCACAAAAGCACAAATTCCTCTGGCTCTCTTAGAAAGTGGAACCTGTTAATAACCCTTAAGAAGATCAAACTTTCTAACATATTTGGCCGTGCCCACCTGACCAACACAGTCTTCCATCCGTGGAAGAGGGAAGGAATCAGGTTTTGTTATAGCATTGACCTTCCTATAATCAGTGCGGTGTCTATAGGTGTAATCGGGCTTGCTAACCAACAGACAAGAGGCCCAGGTAGAGGAAGAAGGTTCAGCAATGCCATTATCCAACATGTATGACACTTCTGAGTCCAAGATGTTTCTATTCTCTGGAGAAAACCAATAGAAGTGCTGGGTGATAGGCCTAGCATCTCCCACATCCACATCATGCTAAATTAAATGAGTGCAAGAAGAAGTATTAGAGAACAGACCTGGGTAGGCAACTTTGGATGAGCTCAACCACCTGTTTACATTTACTTTCCTCCAAATGGTCAAGTATTCCATCTAATTTTGCAAGAGTTTCTGAATTTTTGAGTCAGGGTTGCAAAACCCCATCACCTGCTAAATCCTCCTCCTCCTCCCCCTCAAGCACTGACCTGCAGTCATTTACCATCAGAGCTGGATAACTTAGGCATCCTCACTTGAAAGAGCCCACACGGTAAGGCTTGAGCAGATTAATATGCCATATTTTAGATGATTTTCTTTTATTTTGCGTTTCAATCAGGTAATTTTGTTCTGAAACCTGATGACATAGACCAAAAAATTTACCTGAAAGGGTGACTCTACCAGTGGCAGAGGAACCAGAACCCGTTTTTCTGGCTAAATTTTCATCACTTCACCTTGGAGTCAAACAGTCTTTTCATTTTTTCTGAGAAACCTGAAATTTTTGTTTAGCTAGTTCCCCAGCTTCAAAAAGTCTCTGCCTAAACCCAGTAACATAGATAATCAAATTCTGTGGAGGATCAGTCAACCTCCACTGATCATGCACCACAGACAAGGGACCACAGACAGTTTAAGCAAGAACAAGCTCATTAGGACTAAATCCTGTACCCTCTTGACCAATCTCCCTTGCTGCCAACAAGAGCCATGGCAAACCCTCCTCCCAATCTGATTTTAGCTCTGTGCAGTAAGCGCGCAGCAAAGATTTCAAATGTTGGTGAAAGTGCTTGCGTGCACCTTGGCTCTGAGGGTAGTATGCCAAGGCCTTGTTGTGTTTTATGTGAAGTTGTTTAAGGATTTGCGCAAATAGCCAAAATGTAAAGTTTGCTCACCCTGTGCTATTTTGGGAATGCCAAACACAGATATGAACTGACTCATGGCCTGAACAACAGACTTTGATAGAACAGAGAGGATAAGCAGCTGGATTGAGTAGACTGGCACATTACAGTTAGCAAATCCTAAATTTTAAAGGTAACGTTTACAGAATAGGATCACCACTGAATGTCTCATCATGAGGAGCCCACATCCTAACCAATCCACCCAAGAGGAAATATCCCTGCTTCACCTTTCCTACCTGCATTGTGGGTACAATCAGATCATACACATCCTTCAGAGATTGGTCCGCTTTTGTTCTTCCACCAGCTCTGACTGAGAAACACAAAGATCAGGTGGCAGAGACCATGCAAATTTCTTTACAATCTCAAGGGTTTTCTCTTATATCAGTGAGTGAAGCAGTCATTGAACGGGTCACAGCACAGACTGTAGTAACTGCTGGCTCTGTTTAACCAGATCATTGTGTTTCCACACTACAAGCTGCTGAAACTGCTTGCTCAGTTTAGAGACTTCTGGAGATGACAAAGATGCAACACTTGTCATACTTCATTGGTTGGACACATCAGAAAGCTGTAAACTATCAAATTCTACATCATCTGGCCATATCCAGCATCCAGCCACATCATTTCCCAGAATGATGCCAGCTGGGGCTGCTTTCGTTCTCTCTTTTAACAAAGGACATTCCTATTTCTAGTGACCTTTTGATGGCAATAATTACACACAACGGGATCACTTCTTCCAGTAGGCAGTTGATCCAATTTTGGGGAAAAAGTACAAATTTTCTGATATTTATTCTGGCTGCAGCATTCATCAAAAATGTGCTTGTGTGTTAACACATATTCATCAGCCAACACTGAAGCCTCACTAGAACAGGTGACTTTGTGCTCATTAACATAGATGGTAATGTAGGTTCCTCGAGCTTTACCTGTAAAGACACACTGCAACATTAAGGTTTGTTTCTCATCAGGCCAAGATCTGGAATCGGCAACACATTCAAAACAAACAGAAAAAGGTTTCTATATCATTCTCATTAAACTCTGGCAACAATCTGAGATTACTGGCAATATCTAAATGTGAACAGTCGCGTTTCAATTTGAAGAAGATGCAGAATTTTTTTTTCTACTGCTTATCCTGTTAAGGGTTGTGAAGGGCTGGAGCCTATCCCAGAAGCCTTCGGACGAGAGGCGGGGTACACCCTAGACGGGTCGCCAGTCCATCGCAGGGCAAACACATATAGACAGACAACCATTCACACTCACAGCCACATCTATGGTCAATTTAGTGTATCCAATTAGCCTAGTCCCCGCTTGCATGTCTTTGGAGTGCGGGAGGAAGCCAGAGTACCTGGAGAGAAAACACACAGGCACAGGGAGAGGCTGTCATTGCTGCAACAGAAGAAGAGGTACCTCTGCAAGCTTTCATACAGGGGTATGAGGTTAGAACTGTGACAAAAATTGTGCACGAAAATGAGACCCACTCAAAACTTTCTCCTGCGTGCTCACAGGACTTGCCATCTCTCACCAGCTTGCAGCTGGGTCTGGGTTGGTCATATGGACTGATTGCAACCTTAACGGTACCTGGTGCAGTGTCCTTGTGAACACAGGGTCCAACATTTCTTTGGTCCAGCCTGGAACTCTTCCTTGTACCACAACCCCAGACCATGGAGTTGGAGATCCACCAAGCGATACACAACCACAGTCACTGGTGATTAAACTAGGATGCAAGGGAAATGAGTTCTTCAGGTGACTGTTGCCAGCCACACCACTGTCCACCAGTTCTGGCTAGCCAATATTCAAGATTAAATAGAAACAATAGTAGAAACAAGATTGAGGGGGCCACAGTGGGCATACCTGGAGCCACACTCTACCTGGCTTCAGAGGCCATGGGGCTCTCGGGATTTAGTTTTTGCCCCCCCACACACATACACACTTGTCATGAGTGGATAGCTGACATTATCCACTCATGAGAATATATTTCTGTATTCTGTACTTTGCCATTGGTCCATGTTAGCAAGAATGCTAATTTGGCTGAACTGAACTTAAGTCAACTCAACTTTATTTGTATAGTACCAAATCACAACAAAAGTTATCTTATGACACTTTACAAGTGGAGTAGGTCTCGTACCACAATCCTTCCATTAATTTACACCCAACAATTCCCCATGAGCAAGCACATCCTGCAACAGCAGCGAAGCCAGTGCAGAGAAGTCAGAAAAGGAGAGAGATGGTCTCTTCTACCAGTTCTAGTCAACATGCGGGAAGCAGTGTTTTGGACCAAATGGAGAGTTTTTAGGGACTTATTGGAGCAGCCTGATAGGAGGGAAATGTAGCAATCTAGCCTGGAAGACACAAAAGCATGGACAAGTTTTTCTGCATCTTTTTGAGACAGGTTTTACATGATCTTAGCGATGTTATGTAGACAAAAGAAAGCAGTCCTAGAGATTTGCTTAATGTAGGAGTTAAAGAACAGATCCTGATCAAAGAGAACTTCTAGGTTCCTTATGGTACTGCCAGGGTGATGGCATCCAGGGTACTTATCTAATTAGATAAGGTGGTCCAAAGGGTTAGGGTTAGGGTTAGGGTTAGGGTGTTCTGGCCCCAGCACAATATCTTCAGTTTTGTCAGAGTTTAATAAAAGGAAATTATCGGTCATCCATATTTTTTGTTTCCTTTTGATGGGCCTTCAGTTTATTCAGTTGATTTGTTTCATGTGGATGCATTGATAAGTACAGCTGCGCATTGTCTGCATATTACTGAAAATTAATTGAGTGTTTCCTTATAATGTGACCAAGAGGAAGCAGGTACAGAGTGAAGAAGCCAGGTTCAAGCAAGCACAAACCCTTGTGGAACACCATAACTGATTGTAGTGGTTTCACAGGGATTATCATTAGCGAGTACGAACTGAGATCAACCTAGTAAATATTACCTAAACCAATTTAGTGCGGTTCCTTTAATGCCAATGACATGTTCACAACCATACCCTTGACCTCGTCCTAACATATGGAATTGAAGCTGAATATCTGGTTGTATTTCCACAGAACGTGCTTTTATCATCCTCTACCTGCATTGTGGTAAGCGCGTGACCTCACTTCTTGTTTGTGCATTGCTGAACGTAGTGCTTTACTTCGTTGTGCTAGCTAAAGTGTGATCATCCCTGCTAATTCCTTATTCGTTGACTAATTACCTGCCCAAACTACATATCTATTTGCTTTATTTGGCCGAAGTTTAAAGACCATCTGTCTTGTAGTGACAGTCTCTTTCTGTAAACTCTCCACTCTAAGCTAGCAATGGCTTCCCCCTCTCGCTCTCCTCTCTCCTGCTCAGTGTGCCACATGTTCAGTTACTCCTCAACTTCCGTTAGTGATACGGATAAGTGCGTTAAATGTAGTTTGTTTGTAGCATTGGAGGCGAGGCTTAGCGAGGTTGAATTGGACATGCGGCAGCTCCGCACCGATGGATCTAAACAATTAGCCGCTCAAGCTAGCCAGTCCCTGTTAGCTGGTACGGACGGTCTTAGCTTAGCCCCTACTAGCGCTCCCCAAACCAGGGCGGCTGGGTGACTGTCCGAAGGAAGCATAGTCCGAAGCAGAAGCCTGCTGTCAGTGACCAACCACCAGTTCACGTGTCGAATAGGTTCTCCCCACTTGGCGACACACCCGCTGAGAAAATACTCTGGTAATTGGAAGTTCCATTCTCAGAAATGTGAAATTAGCGACACCGGCAACCATAGTCAAGTGCATTCCCATCGTCCTCCAGACTGTCCTCGTAATCATCAGGATCAGGGAACAAATCTGCGCACCGCTTGCTCCGGGGTCAACATACTTATTAATTGAGCTCCTTGTATGTCCGTTACAAAATCCAGCTTTTTGTCCATCGCTCCATCCGCTGAGGTAAAATTTGAAATCACTGTACAACACATCGTCCGGAAAATTTACATACTCCTCCTTCTTCTGGCCATGGCACTTGTCTCATGTAGCTGCTGGCCTAACTGTTTAAGGATTTCAGATGTGTAATTGACATATCTCTGCTGGTTATAATAAATATAGTTAATCCAGTTCACATTCTTGTTAACTGTGATCCAGGGTAATATAGATTCTAACTCTTACCTCACCGCTCTTACCTCATTCTGAGCTTTGAACTCTTTCGAGATTCCTGTGGGTAAACCAATACCGTTAAGATAAACTTGTTCCTCTGATGTCCCTTGTCTCTTCTGTCTGGGCAAACCGTTATTATCTTTAATGACCCCTAGCACCTCTTCTATCCCCTTGTATGCGACAACTACAGGCACCCGCAAGCGCACCAGCGTACAGAGCCCGTTCCACCGCTGAGGCAAAATGTTCCTCACGATGTTGTCTCCGCACATCCAGCAGCTGTCCGCGATGGCCTGTGTCTACTCACTCAAAAGGGACACATAAGGAAAGGTCATGGTGAAATCTTCACAGGCCTGGTTTACAGGAACAGGATCCTCATACCGATCAGGCTTGCTCACAAACTGTAGAGTCATTCCTGACTCTGGAAACCATGATACCACCAGGACATGCCAATTGTAACAGCCTCTGTCACTTTCTTAGTAATTTTAACAGTGGTTGGTGAAATTGTTATACCCACTGTAGTAACAACTTTAGCAGGAGCTGGTGTCTTAATTTGAGAATTGAGTGTTGTAGATTTCTTAGTTGGAGGCTGAGTTACATCAGGAGGCGTGGTTTGACTCAGTGGGAGCAGTGCGGCTGGAACCAGTTGTCCTCTTGTCCTAGATTCAAACTCACTCTGACTGACTGCCACTAAGGCTGTCCAGGGCACCTTTACCTTTGTAGTTCTCCCCCCTTTGTAAGTCTTGATAACTTCTAAGACATCTCTCCCACCACTTCCACATGGGGTGTAGGTCTCTCTTGGCTCGCTGGTTAACCTGTGACTAAACAGTTTAGTGTCATGATGAATTTTCTGAAAATGCTGGCATGGGTTTCAACACAGTGTGAATGGGCAATTTTGTCGTTGCATCATGCTTAACCCGAGCGTGGATGTGTGCTGTCTTCTGGAGCAGCTGTGACCTCAGCAGACGCCTCGGTGGCCTCGTCCCCAGAGTCAGGCTACGAGCAGTTCCTCTCATCTCCAGACTGCCTAGTGATTGCAACACGAGGCTGCACATTACTGTCACGCACAACCACATGATTCTCTTCATGGTTTTTCAGTTTTATACTACCCTTTTCTCTACTGGTCCTTGGTGCAATGGCTCAGATGATACTACGTCGTGCTTCCTTCGACCTGGACTGCTGTCGGGGTTGCCCTCAACACGGTTTACGGGCCATCTCTTCTCGGCTCGTGCCACTTTCTCCTATAGACTTCCACGTACACCTGGTACCACCTGTCTGCTGACCATCTGGTCGGCCTTTGTCTCCTTTGCTTTTTCTGTAAGTAAGCAGTTAGTTGTTTCATATAGTCAGACAATTCCATTTTCAATCGTTCAAGGTGTGGAGCAGGTGACGACCTGTAAGCATCTGGTGTGGCGTGAGAAGTGTGTTTCTGTTAGTTTGCATGCGGTAGCTCATTAGTGCTAGTGGCAAAGCATCCCTCCAGTTAAGCTTTGTGTTGGCACAGATCTTACTGATTTTTGCCTTCAGGTTTCCGTTGATTGTTTCAAAAATTTGTTTTCTTAGTGGTGCTACAGTGTTTTGGATGCAGTTTCTATTGCTCTGGGTGGTGTTTGTGTGTTGCTGTTCTGACTTGAATGTGTTTTTCTTTGTCTTTCTGCCTCATGGTTCTCTATCGTTTCTCCCAACTCCTCTTGCAATCTGCTGCGGCGGCTTGTGATTGCATTATTAGGGTTGTTTCTTGAGTTTTCGGAGGTGGAATTATCCCCTTAAATGGGGAAATGGTCTGGAAGGTTGTCGTCTTCTTCCACGAGGGGGAGAGAGTCCACGCTTCCATGAAACCTAAGCCAACCCTCCAAACTTGGATACAGCCCTTTGGCATCTATTATATTAAGTTGCTTACTTGCCTGGCCCTTCTGTTTCCCCATCATATTTTTCAGTTGTATAAGACCTTGTCTCAGATTTGCTCTATACTGTTGACCTTCAGTTTTGAACAGCTTCAAAATTTTCAGCTCTAAGTCTCTCTTTTCCTGACGTTTCTTTGATTTGTCTTGAGGCTTGTAGTCATTCAGTCTGGTCTCCATAGTTTCACAAACCGCCACATCGAACGTGCCTCCCTCTGGCCAAGCATATTCTAAACCCTTGGTTCATTTCTCCCACTTTCCCGAAATTTTCTGAATGTCTTTTTCCAAATCAGGGTTTTTGTTCCCCACCTGTGCTACTGGTGTTGGAAGCATTGCTTCCGATTGGAATTTATTTGTTATGTGTTTGAATATTCTATTCACTTGTGCAATTTTATTTTCAAAATATCACTATGTGTTGGTCGCACTAGGTGCCTTTAATTTTCAATTTCTGAAAAAATAAAAGTACACTTCTCCGGCTTTTGTTGGCACTCTCAAAAGTAGGGGCTGGGTGGGACTACCACGGACCACTACACCTAACTATTTTTAGAAAGATTTTGTCTGGCCCCTCTTCTCTACCTGCGTTGCGGTAAGCGTGTGACCTCACTTCCTGTTTGTACATTGCTGAACGTAGTGCTTTGCTTGCTGTGCTAGCTTAAGTGTGATCATCCCCGCTAATTCCTTATTCTTTGATAAATTACCTTACCAAACTACATATCTATTTGCTTTATTTGGCCTAAGTTTAAAGACTATCTGTCTGACAACCTTTATTTCTGTAAACTCTCCACTCTAAGCTAGCAATGGCTTCCCCCTCTCGCTCTCCTCTCTCCTGCTCAGTGTGCCACATGTTTAGTTACTCCTCAGCCTCCTTTAGAGATACGGATACATGCGTTAAGTGTAGTTTGTTTGTAGCGTTGGAGGCGACGCTTATCGAGGAGAATTGGACCTGCGGCGGCTCCGCACCGATGGATCAAATCAATTAGCCGCTCGAGCTAGCCAGTCCCTGTTAGCTGGTGCTGACCGTCTTAGCTTAGCCCCAACTAGCGTTCCCCCAGCAGCTCCCAAGCAGCCGGGAAACCGGGGTGGCTGGGTGACTGTCCGAAGGAAGCATAGTCCGAAGCAGAAGCCTGCTGTCAGCGACAAACCACCGCTTCACGTCTCTAACAGGTTCTCCCCACTCGGCGACACAAACGCCGAGAAATCTACTCTGGTAATTGGAAGTTCCATAATGAGAAATGTGAAATTAGCGACACCGGCAACCATAGTCAAGTGCATTCCAGGGGCCAGAGCGGGCGACGTCGAGTCAAATTTAAAACTGCTGGCTAAAAGTAAACGTAAATACGATAAAATCATTATCCACGTCGGCGGTAATGACGTCCGACTACGCCAGTCGGAGGTCACAAAAATTAATATTGAGTCTGTGTGTACATTTGCGAAGACGATGTCGGACACCGTAGTGTTCTCTGGACCCCTGCCTAATCGGACCAGCGACAACATGTCGTCGTTCATCGCTGGCTGTCGAGGTGGTGTCCAGCAAACCAAGTGGGCTTCATAGATAATTGGAAAATGTTCTGGGGGAGACTTGGTCTGATTATGAGGGACGGCATCCATCCCACGTTGGACGGAGCTGCTCTCATTTCCAGAAATATGGCCCAGTTTATAATAGAACCAAAACCCTGACAATCCAGAGTTCAGACCAGGAAGCAGAGCTGCCGTCTTACACGCTTCTCTGCGCATCCATTAGGGCAGTTACCCACCCAAAACTACATAGAGACTGTGTCTGTCCCCTGACCACGTCAGTTTACTCACTCCAATTCTACTTGTAGAAGAATAAATATAATATATATATATAATATATATATATAATAATATAATAAATATAATCAAAAAAAACTAAAAAATAAACCTAATCAAAATTAACACAACCACTAAATTAACTAAAAAAAAATCTAAAAATTAGATGTGGACTTTTAAATATCAGATCTCTGATGCCAAAAACTGAATTGGTTAATGAATTGATATCTGACAATTGTATTGACCTGCTCTGTCTCACTGAAACCTGGCTGCGTGATGATGAGCATGTTAGCCTAGCCCAGTATACTCATATTCCTTGAGGCTCTGGCCGAGGAGGTGGAGTTGCTATTTTTGACATGTGTGTAGTAATAAATCCCAAACCCAAAATAAGTTTCAATTCATTTGAAAGCCTGATTCTCAGTTTGTCTCATCCAGCCTGGAAAACAATACAGCCACTCTTATTTATTATTGTGTACCACCCTCCTGGTCCTGACTCTGAATTCTTATCTGAATTTTCAGAGTTTATATCCAGTTTAGTTCTCAAATCAGAAAAAGTCATTATTGTAGGTGACTTCAATATTCATGTGGATGTTGATAACGACAGTCTGGGTGCTGCATTTATATCTCTTCTAGACACAATTGATTTCCATCAGTCTGTTCATGAACCGACTCACCGTCACAACCACACCCTTGACCTCATCCAAATATATGGAATTGAATCTGAACATCTAGTTGTATTTCCACAGAACGCGCTTTTATCAGACCATCAATTAATCACTTTTGAATTTGCACTAATCAGCTACACTCCACTCAGAACGGTGGTTTCAAGATGTTTGTCTGATCAGGCTGTAGCTAGATTTAAGGAAGCGATTCCATTGGCGCTAAATTCAGTGTTATGTCCCATTGTTACAGAGGACACTGTTGTCAACCTTAGTCCCTCCCAAATTGATCATTTTATCGATAGTGCAACAGGCACCTTAAGAACAACTTTGGACTCAATTGCCCCACTAAAATAGAAAATCTATAAATCCAAGAAAACAAACACCTTGGTACAATTCAGAAACCAGACACCTTAAACAAAAAACCCAGAAGTTAGAGAGAATATGGCACTCCTCCAAACTGGAGGAGTCTCATATAATCTGGCAAGACAGCCTTAAAAGTTATAAGAAAGCCCTTTGTATAGCTAGAGCAGCTTACTACTTGGTACTAATAGAGGAGCAGAAGAGCAACCCCAGGTTCCTCTTCAGTACTGTAGCCAGACTGACAGAGAGCCACACCTCTACTGAACCTAGCATTCCTTCTTCCCTGGGCAGCAAAGATTTCATGGACTTCTTTAATTACAAAATTGTCCTTATTAGAGAGAAAATTCACCTCCTCCTGCCATCAGCTGACAACATGGCACCTATGACATCAGAAGCCTTAGAGGCAGCTATAGAACCAGACATACACTTTGACAGTTTTCCCACCATTAGCCTTCATGAGCTCAGTTCAATAATTTCCTCCTCTAAACCATCCACCGGTCTTCTAGACCCCATCCCAACTAAGCTGCTTAAGGACTCTCTACCCCTCATTAGCACCCCTCTCTTGGACATGATCAATGTGTCGCTGTTATCTGGTTACGTCCCACAGTCCTTTAAAGTAGCAGTAATTAGACCCCTTCTCAAAAAAGCAACCCTGGATCCAGAAGTTTTGGCCAACCACAGACCAATATCAAATCTTCCTTTTCTCTCCAAAATTCTGGAGAAAGTAGTTGCTAAACAGCTGTGTGACTTTCTCCACAGCAACAGCCTATTAGAGGATTTCCAGTCAGGTTTCAGGATTCCATCATAGCACAGATACAGCACTAGTCAAAGTTACCAATGACCTCCTACTAGCATCAGATGAGGGACTGGTCTCTGTGCTGGTCCTATTAGATCTTAGTGCAGCTTTTGATACCATTGACCACCATATCCTTCTGCAGAGACTGAAACATGTCATTGGCAAGAAAGGAACTGCACTAAACTGGTTCAGGTCATATTTACTTGGTCGATCTCAGTTTGTACTAACTAATGATAACCCCTCGGAAACCACTGTAGTCACGTATGGTGTTCCACAAGGCTCTGTGCTGGGACCAATCCTCTTCACTCTTTATCTGCTTCCTCTCGGTCACATTATTAGGAAACACTCAATTAATTTTCACTGCTATGCTGATGACACATAGCTGTACTTATCAATGCATCCTCATGAAATGAATCAGCTGACTAATCTGGAGGCCTGTCTAAAGGAGATAAAAACTTGGATGACCCATAATTTCCTTCTATTAAACTCTGATAAAACTGAAGTCATTGTCCTGGGTGTAGAACATCTTAGAGACATCCTATCTAATGAGATAGGTACCCTGGAAGGTATTACCTTGGCCCCCAGCACAACCGTAAGGAACCCAGGAGTTCTTTTCGATCAGGATCTGTCCTTTAACTCCCACATTAAGCAAATTTCTAGGACTGCTTTCTTTCATTTACAAAACATTGCTAAGATCAGACACATCCTGTCTCAAAAAGATGCAGAAAAAAATAGTCCATGCGTTTGTTACTTCCAGGCTGGATTACTGCAATTCCCTCCTATCAGGCTGCACCAGAAGGTCCCTAAAGACTCTCCAGCTGGTCCAAAATGCCGCTGCCCGCGTGTTGACGAGAACTAGTAGAAGAGACCATGTCTCTCCTGTACTGGCTTCTCTGCATTGGCTCCCTGTCAAATTTAGAATAAAATTCAAAATTCTCCTTCTAACATACAAAGTCCTCTACAGTCAGGCTCCTTCATACCTGACAGAGCTCATAGTCCCCTATTACCCAGCCAGAACCCTTCGCTCCCAGGATGCGGGGTTCCTTGTGGTTCCTAGAGTTTCTTAAAGTAGAATGGGAGCCAGAGCCTTCAGCTGTCAGGCTCCCCTCCAGTGGAACCGGCTTCCAGTTTCGGTCCGGGATGCAGACACCCTCTCGACCTTCAAGAGCAGACTAAAGACCTTCCTTTTTATCATGCTTATAGTTAGGGCTGGTTAGGCTAGCCCTTAGATATGCTGCTATAGGCTTAGGCTGCTGGGGGATCTCCCATGGTGCACTGGGCTTCTCTCTCCTCCTCTCTTCCCTCTCTGTCCTCCTATATGTGTCATACATATATCATACTCATACATATTACTAACTCGTCTTCTTCTCCGGAGCCTTCAGGCTCCCCTCATCCCAGATCCTGGGTGCTGCTGGAGGAGGCTGCAGAACTGGGGCCTCATGTCTCAATACTTGCATGGATCTCATACTAAAAAACTGTAGTCGGAAGAATCGTGAAAGTTGTGTGCGCACAAAAAAATCCAGATGATCAATATGTGCGAGCACTGGAAACCACACACGTTTCGTTGATACATCCCAATCAGCGTGGAATTGAGCACAGATGTCAGAGCGACCGGGCCCTCCCCCGTTACGCCCACCTATAAATACGCAAATTCATTTAAATAGGGTATCCGCGGTCCGCGCTCGCAAAACAATGTCAAAGAAAAAGAGGCTCACGGCGTGGAGCTGGAGGTGCTGGTCGGGAAGGTGGAGGAGAGACAGCAGAGTTTGTTTGACATCCTGTCCAATGGTGTCAGTATAAACAATAAACGTAGTGAGTGGGATAAGAAGTGCGAGAGGATGAACGCACACCCACGAGATGAAAAAAAGTGGTCGGACCTGTTATTGGCTAAAGTTCCCTTCTAATCACCAGTTTATGTTTATCATCATGTTCATACATCTTAACCTCTTCTAATGACAGACAGAACGAGTCGCTGCGTACGCTCCTCCTTTACTGAACGATCAAAGTGAAAGCACAGTTTTCCTCACCAAACCTGCGCGAGCATAAGTACGTCATAAGCTTGTACCACTGCTCGCGCTCTGAAAGATTTCCTCTCTATTTCTAATGCATGTATTGCGGCTAATTGACGACCACTAAAATCCATGAGCCGCTGTGGGCTAAACACCAGAGATAATTGTTGACGCGCACATTGAACAGCCACTCTTGTTTCCTGGGCTCTGTTTGTCACTTTATTTACTTTTTTTAACGCAGAAGCCCCAATAACTTACGGGCGCCCTTAAAAGGATAAAAGTAAAGCACACATCTTACACAATGTATGTCTAAAGCGAAGCGGTCAACAGCGAGTTTCACCCTGACACTCACCCCACGCCATGATCCAAGCCTAGCCCCGTGAACAGGTAAGTGGAGTTAGAAATGACAGCGGAGTCCAACCCACAGTGACACACCATCAACCAAAGTGCCAATGCAGTGTGCCCACACAAACCAAACCTTTGAATATTCAAACTTACAGATATGGCTCCTACATTCCGGCCCCTAATTATGCTCAAGCAATAATTACACAACTACTAACATGTAGGAGACAAACTTAGAAAAATAATGAGTTAAACCACATCACATACAAGACAGTCCTTACCCAACAACCTAAAATCTGTAGCAATTAGCAAATAATCCTTCAAATCTAAAAATCTTCAGTACAAATCCATTCACATGCATAAGTGTCCAAGTCAATGCAAATTGTTCATATCTACAAAAGGATGAGAAGTCAATGCAGCTCTTCATGACTCCTCCGCTTCTTGAAGAAGGCACACCTTAGTGATGGGCCTGTCCAGATAACTGTTTCTAGTCTTGATGCGAATCTGACGCACAAATCCTCCCTTGTCAGAAACAGCACGCACAACCCTTCCAGTGAGCCACGAGTTGCGAGGAGCAGAGTCGTCTACGATAATCACAATGTCTCCAGGAACAAAGTTTCGTCTGGTGCTCTGCCACTTCTGGCGCTCCTGAAGTTGCGGCAGGGTGCAGGAGCGATCCGAAAATTCTAAAGGAAATGAAAAGGTTAGGCTAAATAATTGCATCTAATAAGTAGTCTACACCAGTGGTTCTAAACCTGTTGGTTGGGACCCCACGGAGGTCCCCCAGGTGACATTGAAGTAATCATTTAAGGACTTAAGACCCTCAAATAAAAACACCATTACTGCTACTTTCACAATATTTATCTGTGGAACAGAGTCAAACAAAGTGTGTGTGTGTGTGTGGTCCTCAGTTACAATGATTTTTACGTCCTGAAAAGCCTGAGAATCACAGTCTACAGTACACCACTGTTTCCAAAACACTGGGTCGGAACCCATTTGTGGGCCACAGATATTTTTATGTCCCCTTTTTTTGTGTCCCATTTGTTTTTCCTACATTTTTTAATGAGTGATCATTTAAAAAATAAATCAAACAGATTCCAAAAAATCTGTCATTTTCATCAATTAATCCCAAATTAGATGTTTTTTCTGTTTCATTTCTTGAATAAATGAAAGGAAAATCCAAAATTCCATAAATGTAGAAAACAAATCTTTAAAAACTAGTGACAATACCTGATCTACAAGCTCTCAACGCGGGGCATTTTCACTAGTTGGGTCCTGGGCGAACGTCTAATTTCTTTTTTGGGTCACTGGCTAAAAAGTTTGGGAACCACTGGTCACAATATACCTGTGGTTAGACTTCACCGTCATTGGAGTAAACTGTGAGGACCACATTGCCCTGGCCAATGACGTCACTGAAGATGTCAGCATCAACCTCGGTGCCAGTTGCATCCTTATATGTGAGACCTGCTTCTGGTGGCAGGCAAAATTTCTCTTTGACTGTAAAAGACAGAAAAGCGCATTCAGGTTGATCACACAGTCACTGTACTGAATGGAGAGCACAACTCTTCTGATTAACAATTTGAATGATACATTATGCAGTACATGCAGTAATGGGAATTCAACTAGATAAAAACTAAACTAGATAATTTCTTAAATCAGTGATCTCAACCTTTTCAAACATTTACAATCATTGGTGGCCTTTGTCATTACCTTTATCATGGAACTGCAGAAAGTCAAACCGCCCTTCCTCCACTTTCACATACTTCTGTTGTGTTTTATATTTATCAGTGACCAACATTGTTCAGACCTGCAATAAAGTCAAGCAAATGAAACCTGAAATAATTAAAAATGAAGCAGACTACATGCAAAAGTTATAGTAGGCTAAAAAAATACATCTTTGTTTTCATCCGTGTGAATTGCAAGACTACAAAGCACGATTAGAATCAGGGCTTGATGCTTAGCACCTAGCCTTGCAGGCCAGCCACCCCTCGGAACGCTGATTTATATTTGCCTTCAGATGTGAGGCAAAAGTAGGCTAAATGACCTTTAGGCTAGATAGCGAGGCAACTTAAGCCTGATTTATGTTTCTGAGTCACGTCAACGGCGTCGCAGACCCCTACACGGACCCTACGCCGTAGCCTGATACGCGCCTCCAAAAAATCCTGACTACGCGTTGCGTCGACACGTGGTGATGTGAATGTCAAGGACTGTGATTGGTCCACTCAGAACGTAATTTCCGGTTCAGTTGCAGCCCTATGGTCGCAGCACGACAACACCGCCATTTTCAAAGTTTCTGTGGTGAAAGCTCCAAGAAAAAATGCACCAAGCCGAAGAAAGGATTATTGAGGAGGTGTGCGAGTACGACCACCTCTACAACTCCTCTTTGTGTGTGAATTGTTGTCTGTGACCGGAAAAAAAACAAGGAATCCGACATACAAAGACAAAACCACACCCTCCTAGAGGCTTGGCGCTGAATTGCAGAACGCGTTCCCTTGACACAGAACTATAAATGGTCAGTGACAGCGTCGCGTCAATGGCGTAGGTACGGCCTCGATGCGACACAGAAGTCTAAACCAGGCTTTAGGCGTGTGGTAAGCCCTTCATATTTGCGGTAGAACGTTTATGCAGACATTGCTCACTGTAAATGCGGCCTTTGCAGGGACACCCAACTGGGTTGCCTCGAATGTTAATGAGAGACAAGTCCAGCATCTTGGGCTATGCAGAAAGTAACCAAACACAGTAGCCTACTACCGAGCCATTTGAAGCCTTTACAGCAGAGAATAAACATGCAAGCATTTGGCTTCATCTTTTTTCATTGTAAATGGCCAAGCTACAGACCACAAACAACCTGTTCACCACCAGGCTACTATCATGCCAAACATTTGTCAAGAATGGGCCACAACGCCACATCTCTGTGGATGTTTCCTTGTCGCTGCATATTGCAGTTTGCAGCACACATTTACTATAATTTCAAAAACCCTGCACTTACTATGAAATTTGTGTTGTACACCAAAAAACTTTTTGATAAAACGCCAGCACAGCACCGTGTGTTTGTCAGGGCTCATCAGTTCAAAATGAGGTGCAGAAGTGTGGGCCGCGGGAGGAGTTTATTCATGTCTCTCCTGAGTTGAATTAACACTGATGTCAATGCGATGTTTAAATCAGAGAGTGTTAAAAATGACACCTTGGGAGTAAAAATCAACTCCAGGGCGGAGTGATTTGAATAAACTATTAAAAGTAACTGCTAACACTTAACCATTACACCAGACAGTGTTAAACCAACACTTTGGGAGTAGTATTAACACCGATTTCGTCAACCATATTGAATGACTCTAGACACTTATCCATTACACCAGGAAGTGTTAAATATTACACTTTGGGAGTGGTATTATCTCAGGACTGAGCTGAGTAACATTGACGTGATCATCTCTTTCAAATAACTCCAACACTGAACCCAATTTAAATACAATGTGTTAAATTGACACTTTGGGAATTGAAATCATCTCTGAAATGTTTAACCCTGACATTCCAACTCTTTAATTTTTGCTGTACAGCCAAATATCATCATTACTTCACACAGCGCTTTAATGACATCATGTTACATAAAAAAAAAGGTACAGGCCACACTACAACAATTATCTAAATGATAAACCAACAGGCAACTAGGCCAAATTTATTCCCCCTAAACTGCCTAATAGGAGACTAAACTATCCATCTCACCCTAGTCTTCTGTGCATACTAGCGGTGGGTACTTATGCACCTAAATACCGTTAGCCTTGAACAAGACAAACAGCCTTAATACAAGAACTACGGCGGCACTCCCGAGCCGATGGCTCCACCCGCTTGATGACACGAAAATAACAAACGGCTTTATGACAAAAAAACAGTACAACCACCTTATGTGGATATACTGCTAAAGCCTGCCAGGGGAATAGATTAGTTTACAAATAATCACCTGTTGTGTAGCATATGTGTGTAGCCATACCTTATATCAGCAGCTGTGACAAGCGAGCCGAAGTAGGCAGGCTGGACAATGCCTGAATGAAATACACCGGCGATGAATGAACTTTAGCACTCCACACAGCGCGCTCCAATTTCCCTGATTGAAGTGTCAGAAATGATCCAAGAAATCCAGCATCACCAAAATTTTCCGTGGATCAGCACTTCAAAACATTCGCTGTTGACTTATATTGCAGCTAATTGACAACCACTATCCATGAGCCGCTGTGGGCTAAATACCGGAGATAATTGTTGACGCGTACAATGAACATCCACTCTTGGTTCCTGGGCTCTGTTTGTCACTTTATTTACTTTCTTTAATGCAGAAGCTCCAATAACTTACGGGCGCCCTTAAAAGGATAAAAGTAAAGCACACAATTTACACAATGGATGTCTAAAGCAAAGAAAACTGTGCTTTGTATCACTTTGATTGTTCAGTAAAGGAGGAGCCAACACTTTTCTACCATAGTCATAAAACTTCAAATACGCGTAGCGACTCGTTCTTTACATCATTAGAAGTGGTTAAGATGTATGAACATGATGATAAACAGCACTGGTGATGAGAAGGGAACTTCAGCCAATAACAGGTCCCACCACTTTTTTTCTATCTTGCGTGGGTGCGTTGGTCTGAACCCACCACGTTCACCCTCTCACTTCTTATCCCACTCACAACGTTCATTGTTTATACTGACACCACTGGGCAGGCTGCCAAACAGAATCTGCTGTCTTTCCTCCACCTTCCTGACCAGCTCGCACGCCGTGAACCTCTTTTTCTTTGACATTATTTTGCTAGCACGGACAGCGGACACCCTATTTAAATAAATTTGTGTATTTAGAGGTGGGCGTAACGGGGGAGGGCCTGGTCACTCCGACATCTGTGCTCAATTCCACGCTGATTGGGATGTATCAAGGAAACGTGCGTGGATTCCGGCACTCGCACATAATCATCCGGATTTTTTTGTGCATAGCAACTTTCGCGATTCTTGCGACCGCAGTTTTTTAGTATGAGATCCACGCTAGAACCGATACATGAGGCCCCTGGAGCAAGGGTTGTTTTTTTTGTTTTTTTGAGAAGATGTTTTGTCATTGCTACTTTAAAGGACTGTGGGATGTAACCAGACAACAGCGACACATTGATCATATCTAAGAGAGAGGTGCTAACAGGGGTAGAGGCTCTTTAAGCAGCTTAGTTGGGATGGGGTCGAGAAGACAGTAGGCTTGTCACTATACCAGAAATTTAGTAGTCGATATCAATACCACTTAAATTCCACGATACTCGATACCACAAATTTAGGCTCAGGCCCTAATAAAAAATAAACAATAAATCCCCTGTAGTTTAACCTATAACTGCGCATGCGCGCGCGCGCGCGCACACACACACACACACACACACACACACACACACACACAATCCTAACCTAAAAAGAGTTACAACTCAGAACACTGGCTAAACAGCAATGCCAGCCCTCTCAAACAAAGAATAACATTTGATCACATGCATTATTTCGGGGTGGTTTAACGGTACTTTAGGCGACCCAGTAAATGAGCTGCCAGACAACGTCACGTAACTATTATGCGGGACAGACGAGGCTGGACATAACGTTCATGTTACTTTGCCAGGCAACTACTTTATTATGGGTTCATCTCATCATTGTAACGTTATTAGATATGAGCAACAATGGTAACACGTGAATTCAAATGCACTCACCTTGAATTCTTTTTACAAATCTGGATGTTTGTCTTTTAAATGCTTTGCCAAGTTTGATGTGTTGCTCCCCCTCGCTGTGGTACGGTGATGGCATTTTTTGCATATCGTTTTTTGCGGATCACTAAGTAATCCCTCCTCATCAGCCTCGAATCCAAAGTATTTCTATTCGTGACTTTTGGTGTTTTAATTGAGGGGCAGCTGTCGCTTTAGTTGACGACCCAGATGCGTGATCAGCACCGTGGGAGGGTTGCCAGATAATCGCTCATTTACAGCCAAAAATCAAGGCTAAAGAAGTGGCCAGATCTGGCTCCTCGGTACCACCGGTACTTAAGGTATTCTAGAAAAGTCAGTACCGTCACATCCTGGGCGGCATGGCTCAGGGGTAGAGTGGCCGTCTAGCAACCAAAGGGTCGCTGGTTGGATCCTCGACCCCGGTGACCATGTCAAAGTGTCCTTGACCAAGATACTGAACCCATAATTGCTCCTGATGAGTAGGTTGGCGCCTTGCATGGCAGCGTCCTCCATCAATGTGTGAGTGTGTGTGTGAATGGGTGAATGAGATGACACTGTAAAGCGCTTTGAGTACCGCTAAGGTAGAAAAGCGCTATATAAAATTGAGTCCATTTACCATTTACCAACTTGGTATCGAAGTATCGGTTCTCGTGACAAGCCTAGAAGACAGGTGGGTGGTGTAGAGGAGGAAATTATTGTACTCAGCTAATGAAGGCTAATGAGAGAAAAACTATCAAACTACAGTATGTCTGGTCCCACAGCTGCCACAAAGGGTTAGAAGACAAAAACCATCCATCCATCCATCCATTTTCTTCCGTTCTTCTTATTGAGGGTCAGGGGGCTGGAGCCTATCCCAGCAGCTTCGGGCGAGAGGCAGGGTTCACCCTGGACAGGTCGCCAGTCTATCGCAGGGCCAACACATATAGACAGACAACCATTCACACTCACATTCATACCTACAGTCAATTGAGAATATTCAATTAGCCTAGTCGCCATTTGCATGTCTTTGGACTGTGGGAGGAAGCCGGAGTACCTGGAGAGAACCCATGCAGGCACAGGGAGAACATGCAGACTCCACACAGAAAGATCCCATGCCCGATCTGGGACTCAAACTCAGAACCTTCTTGCTGTGAGGTGACAGTGCTGACCACCGCACCACCATGCTGCCAGACAATGAAACCAATAATATCAAATTACTTACACACAACTATTTCACTTGTTTTATTGTAATGTTATCTTACCTGTCAAGCAAGAAGAAAACCACACCCACATCACTTTGAAGCTCCAAAACAGAGTGAGCAGTCCCTACAGTACTTGAATGTACTGCCAAAGTTTTCCCTTATTTTCAAATGTTTGTCAGTCACATTTGGCCGTCATTTCCCTGATAGAGAGCAACCAGAGGAACCTCACAAGATTGTCTATGATTGAGGAAACCATGGAAGATGAGAATTTCAATTATTTTTATCTTAAATAAAATCATTGGCATTGACAACTTCTTGAAATACATTTTAGAATCAATACTTCTTATCTAATGTATCTTTAATTAATACATGGCATGTCGATAGAGATGCACCCTGGACGGGTTGCCAGTCCATCACAGCAGCATTGATGATCATACTGAGTGGGAACTTGTTTGCGGTGGCGGGTTGTCGATCCTGGACGGTAACAAACTGTGATCGCGCTCACTTCCATCGTTGTGATGCTGAAGTTAATAAACATTCGATCATGAGTTTTCATGCGTGGCTTTCCGCTTCTCTGTGTGTATTGGACGTGCAGCTTTAGCAGATTTAAGCCAAGCTGGACAGCATCTTCAGACGCTGCCGCTTCGGCCAACACGTTGATAGCGCCACTTCTGCGTTTATGAAGCCCGTTGCCCCACCCATTCACTACAGCAGCAATGTCATGTCAAGTTTATTTCTTTTCATTGTTCTGACTAGTCTAACCATCTGGCAGGCCATTTCTTTTTGACTGAAAGGCCACTACACCGGCATTTGCTGACCACCAATTGAGAATATCCAATGAACCTTGTCCCCTCTTGCATGTCCCTGGACTGTGGGAGGAAGCCGTAGTACCCGGAGAGAACCCACGCAGCAATGGGAAGAACGTGAGATCCTATTTAACTGTCTATTTCTTTCTACTGCTGGGAAACTAACCTTGTTCTAGTCGTATAAAATGGATGGACCACCCTCTACTGGTAGAATGTTTCCATTGCATGAGATGGTTTCAATCTTTTGTGGATTTTTTTTTTTTTTTTTTTTTTTTGGCCAGTAGGTAGCTCGTAGGTGGCTGGCTGACAAAGATAGAATGTGCCAAGTGTCACGTTTCCTTGTACATCGGTATAGGGTGCACTATGGATGCTCATAATGCCAGAATGAACGCCGTATCATTTCAGGTAGGATTTTGACACTACGATCGCTGATCACTTTATTAATGTCTATTATAAATGGGAGTTAGACGGGTTGTTTGTGTCTATCAGATTTTGTATCGGACATAATTTAAAACCTGTCCGTTGCCCACATTGACACATTTCACCCAAATATAAAGAGGTCTAATGAGAATATAACACAATGAGAACTACTTTCACATCAATGGGCATGATTTTTTTTTTTTTTTTAAAAGAGAGACGGTTTTAGATTATCTTTTTTTTTAACTACGCGCTGGGCACACTGGGAAATTAATATGTTACGCGAGTTGAACAGTCAATGAGCTGAGAACTACATTTCCCATGACACAAAGGCGTTCAGGGTACGTAACATGTTGCGCTGCATGCTGTCCCACTGTAACTAGCAAGCAATGAGGTCCTTGAACGACACAGAAGAGATCGGGCTGGTCTGTTTGTCCTTCGGGTCCGAAGTGTAGCATTTTGTACGGATTTGAACAAGTAGCCCCCACTGTAAGTGCACTCTGCTCGTTGTCTGCCTAATTTGTGGGTTCTGTATATCATGGTAACTTAAAATCCAGACTGACTGGGGGTTATCAACTAGCTTAACGGCTTGCTAACTTAGCTAATATGGAGCCCCAGGCAAAGTTGACTTGAGCTCAGAGCCTGTTCTAGGAAAACCGTTTGCCTGTCAAGGAACGGTGTCTGCTTCATTAAATGACATTCCTGTCTCCTTCGGCTCCCTTGGAAACGCACCTTAACATGAGAACTAACAGGTTAGCATAACGTGTTAGCAGGTTCACAAATGTACATAGCGCTGCACCTTAGAGTGTTAGCATAAGGTTAGCTCCATTCCAGGCTAAACCCCAATCCAATGTTAACTTCCCCAAATGTCTATGTAAAGCTACTGTGGATTCAGCTCTTGATTTCCGGTTATCATTTTTAACATGGGCCACGGCACTTTCCTCAGGTTGCATAACACAAGGTCCATTTATGACCCTTGGTCTGCTCTATAACGTAAAATATTGTGATGACTGGAGGCAATGACGCTGAAGTTGGCTTCTGTTTCACAGCTTCTTATCGAATGGATAAGGACCGCATGAGGTTCACGTTAAAAGTGGCCTAACTCGTGTATATGGAGGTATTTAGTCGTTTTTTCAATCAACAGCAAAACCATTTAAATCGTAGATTATGTATAAGAATGAATATTGGAACAGTCATACAAAGAGGGGTCAGTTTACCATCACCATTTGCTCTTTGCTGCATTCTGTCTGTAGGAATGTTAATGCCTATCACAGACATCAAGCTATTTTATACAATGTATGAAAGCCTCATTCCAGATGTTTTTCCTTAAATGTAACCCTACATCATATTGCTCTTTTTTAAATAAGAAAAACACAAAGGCTGATGTTATGTCAAAAAGGGAAGTCATTTAAAAAAATTGTCGCAGTTTGAGATATGTCAAGTATAACCAACAACATTTGTTTAATCAACCAGATAATCCCAATGAGAACCAAGAAAATTTGATGCATGAAAAGAAGATTTACTTTGATGCAGATTAGGGGGTGACCAAGAACACCAATCTATGAAACAAACAAAAAAATCATGCCCAATATATTATCTATGGATATATATATTTTTAAAGCTAATTGACTTGGTCAAGGATAGTATATATATTTTAGATTCATAAAGTCAACTGCCGCTCATCCTGCCATTCGATATTTTGGATTTTAAATGTCAGCTAGTAGTTCTTCTGTCACATAAGATTTTTTTTTCCCCCAGTGCCTGTCATGTTATGGAGTGTAATTTCCAAAATGGTCCATATGGTGTTGTATATTTTCAGTGTAAAATAATTTTAACATAATTTTCTGTACTACACTACAATATACTACTGGTTACAATGATGCTAAAAGAAATGAAATGTTATTTGTGTTTGAACAGATGCCTTGCAATAACTGAAAGTTTCCACCATACTTTTTTATGGCATATGTATAACAAGTCTGTCATTTGCAAGTAAGGTTTGGAGTGAAAAGGATTCATGCACCTTCCATGCATGGTGTCATTGTACTAATTGAAATTTGTAACTCCTAGATCAGGAGTTAAAATATTTATATATTGTTTTTTTTTCCTTAACCAGAGTCTGTCATCTAGGCATTGCCGGAACAGAAAAAGAAGGCAGTGAAGGAGAAGATGATGTTATTGCAGCACATCCTAGCTAATGGCACACTGCGACGGGTAGCAGTCGTACGCCAGTTGCTATTGGGTGCTGCTCTTCAAGAACCACCAGTAGCATTTTACTGCTATGCCTTTCGCTTGTCTCCAGCCCATGCTACTGGCCACTGCTGGCTGTCAACATTTGCCTCCAACAAGGCAGCGCATCATTCAAAATACCCACAATCAGGGGAAGGGGAACCACAGTCCAGCTCTGCACCTCAAACACAGGTTGACCAAAAGGAGGAGGCAGGGTCTGATGCCATGCTGGTCGATCCATTACAGGATAAGTCTGTTGGTCTTGTTCAGAGGTTTAAGAGGACCTTCAAGCAGTACGGGAAGGTGATGATTCCTGTGCATCTCCTGACCTCTTCAGTCTGGTTTGGAACCTTCTACTACGCTGCTATGAAGTGAGCCTTACATTCTGATTTTGTGGCTTTACATATGACCTTCTTGTAGATGATGTTCCTCTTGTTTTTAATTGTACCTATGTCTTTGTAGGGATAGGTAAAAAAATGAATTTAAATCTATAAATTCCTTTAAAACTAATTGAATCTTAATAGAGTACCTACAGCAGCACGGTGGTGCAGTGGTTATCACTATTGCCTCACAGCAAGAAGGTTCCAAGTTCGAGCCCCGGCTTGAGCATTGGGTCTTTCTGTGTGGATTTTGTATGTTCTCCCTGTCCTAGCGAGGGTTCACCCTGGGTAATTTGGCTTCCTCCCACAGTCCAAAGACATGCAAGAGGGGACAAGTTAATCGGACACTCTAAATCGGGGGTGTCAAACTGAGCCAGTAAAGGGCCGTTGTGGCTGCAGGTTTTCATTCCAACCAAGCAAAAGCAACACCTGATCCAACAAATGAGCTGTGTGGACACAGCTTGATTGATTTAAGTTGAATCAGGTGTTGCTTTTGCTTGGTTTGAATGAAAACCTGCAGCCACACCAGCCCTTTACTGGCTCAGTTTGACGCCTCTGCTCTAAATTGACCGTAGGTGTGGCTGTGAATGTGAATGGTTGTCTGTCTGTGTTGGCCCTGCAATTGACTGGCGATCCATATGTTGGCAGACAGAGGGGTGTTCCTTGGTGGGGAAGTGTTTCACAAATAATCACAACAATAACACTTTTTCTCAACCCCACAGTACTGTCAGACACACAGCCCTCATTGAAGGAGTTTGGTACTTGTGTAACAGGTTTCAGTTCAATTTGTAACTTAAAAAAAAACATGTTTGATGACAGCAGGAAGTTTGGCTGTCAAAACTTTTAAAAGATCATCATTTCTTAAAAACAGGTCAAACTGATTTGAATATCTATTTTTATTTATTATGTCAGTAAAACTGGGTGATGCCACAGAGGGTTCTTTGATCTATTATCTATTAATCAATATATAACCCAACACAGTACCTGATAAAAGATCAAATGAAACTAGAAGCCTGGCAGCAGCTGTAAGCAGGCCCTCACAAACCTGGCAGTTTGGCTTTTGCACAAAGGAGCAGGCAAATGTGTACCGTGTGTATTGCAAAAGTAACTTCCTGTGTCCAGCAGGTGGCACTAGAGAATATGCACTCAGTGTACATTATGTTGCTACACATCAGGGGAAAATGGCAGGCTGCAGTTGTAATATTCAGATGTTTGTAACATCTGATGTACTTCCTACAACCACCATGTGGTGCTTTGACCAAGTGTGAACATTGACCTGAAAATGTCTTTAGGCGGGGATGATATCAAACATAAGTTTCTTAACCAGATCCAACACTGAGGAGCAGTTCCAACAGATTAAGTTTTCTTATCATCAACACTCGCCGTACTGCTATGACCTTCATAGTGTAGTGAAAAGTGGGCATCTTTGCTATTTTATTTTATTCATCTACTGCCTTATGTTTATACACTTGTTATAGATGTATTTATTATTTAGTTTAAGAATTGCCACAGTATTTGTGGAATGTGTACTTTGTTTTATTGGTGCTGCCTCTGGTTTTGAATTTCCCTCTGGGATCAATAAAGTATATCTATCTATCAATCATCGGCCAGTGGTGTAGTACACTCTGACCAAATCTGAAATGAATCAGGTGAAGCCCCTAGGAACAGTATGTAAATGTATGACCTTTGAAATTACCTTAACTCTAAATATTATTAAAAATTGTAGACTGCATGTTGATTTGATGTTAAAAGTCCTAGTGCGATTTTGTAGGTTTTAACATGTAGCATGACCCCACTAACTTTTGTACATATCGGTGAAACAAAGGTGTTTTTTTCTGAAATTTTTGCCTTGTCCAGGAGTGACATGAGCCAGTTATGCACACTTATGTATGAAACTTATGAAACATATCATTTTTACCGTGTCTGAGTTTTGTGCATAGTTTCATGAGGCTGTGGGCATTAGGCCCTTTAAAATGTGATTCTTTGTGAAGAAGAAAAAATAACTAGAAACCTACAAGTGCCTGTAAATGGGACCTTGTACTCTGTGCGGGTTTGTTACGACTCCAGGGTGGCGCAGGCTGTGAAACCCAGCCACAGTTTGAATTTCACAAAGAAGAGCAGTCTAATTTGTCAAAATACTTGTATGGATTGCTGTGGAGACATTTTTTTTTTGCATAACTGTGTACCAAACCTCTAAAATATGGAATATTTCACCAACCTTGACATCTGTACAAAGTTTCATGAAGATAAGACCATGTGGTGTCAGCTGAATGACTGTCATAGCAAAGTACCAACATTTGCTGCCTTGTCATGACCACATAGCTACCAAAATTCCCAATTCAAGGTCTTCCAGGGGTCAAGCACACATTTAAATATGCCGAGAATTTGCTAAAGTCTGTAGGAGGAGTTTGTGCAAGTATGACTCCTGAAAAAGGTGAGAAATAACAGACATAATGCAATCAATTGCTAAAGTGATTAACAGGTTAAATATAGGACATCTCAATGTAAAATATGTCACTTCCTTTTGCCTTCAGGTTGCGCTATTTCTGAGAGTTGATATTGAACCTTCATGTCTTCAGGGTGGAATGTTTATTAAACATGAGAAGTTTGAACCAGATACAAAAATGTAGCCAGGAGTTGGAGAAGTTTAATTTTTCATGGGCATCATCAAAACTTGCCCACAATGGCCACATACGATATTGAAAACTGAAAATCTTTGCAAATTTATATCCCCCAGGTGTCTAGTACACACTGACCCCCAATGACAGGAATATCTGATCTATTGATAAGATGGCAGTTGCAGTCAAAACAGTTCAATTCATATCTGATTTATTTACATATCTAGAAAATCTAAACCTGTGCAGAAACATGGTCATGTTACAAATCAGATTTGTTCCACATGAACAAAAGATTGGATTTGGGTCAATTGGACTAGGTAGTATAAATGAGGCCAAAATGTCACAAAATCCTACATGCTAGTCCTTTAAATGAATCTGGCTATTTTGACCTACTGTGAATTGCATACAAAATGGAATGAATCAATCCATCCTTATTCTTCCTTGTATTTTTATAACATTGTGCAATTAATAAACTAAGCAATATAATGTTTCTGTGTCTCTTTTGGATTCTTAAAATTGTTCCCTTGTGTCTTTTCCTATTCCTAAGAGGTGTAAATGTTGTGCCGTTCTTGGAGATGATTGGTCTACCAGAGTCGCTTGTTGGCCTTTTGAGAGACTCTTCGAGTGGCTATGCTCTGACTGCATATGCCATGTACAAGGTAGTCCAATCAAATGAACATCATGCTGTTACCCTTGTTGACATTTTATGGCATTAATGTCTTTTACTTTATTACACTGTCAAATGTCTACATGAGATCCAACTGGGATAGGCATTGAGAATATTCAGTATGCATTTCAACAACATTCTATGTGAATTGATCAGCCAGTGTTCTTGTTTTCTTACAGATTGCCACACCAGCCAGATATACAGTGACTCTGGGGGGCACATCACTATCTATTCAGTATCTGCGAAAGCATGGCTACTTATCCACACCACCGCCAGTTAAAGAATATATTCAGGACAAAATGGAGGAGACAAAGGAGAGATTTTCAGAGAAAATGGAAGAAACAAAAGAACGCTTCTCTGAGAAAATGGAAGAAACAAAAGAACGCTTCTCTGAGAAAATGGAAGAGACTAAGGACAAGCTTTCTGAGAGACTGCAGGAAACCAAAG
This sequence comes from Aulostomus chinensis, assembly GCF_037954235.1. Lineage (NCBI taxonomy): Eukaryota > Metazoa > Chordata > Actinopteri > Syngnathiformes > Aulostomidae > Aulostomus > Aulostomus chinensis. The sequence goes on from NC_141330.1 coordinate 23,072,075, forward strand.
ACAGAGTTTCAGAGGGAAAAGCATTTTTTAGGAAGAAGAACAATTAGAAAAATTACATTTTAAGAGTGGGACTACTCAGAATAGGCAAAGTCTCTAAAAGCAATTAGGGATTTTTTTTCTGGAGGAAAGGAACATACAGCATTTGAATAAGGAGATACATTGCACTATCGTCCTGAAATTTCATCTCACATGTTGTTTTCCATGTAAGTATCAAATTAATTTTGTAATTCTTCAACCACTGCCACAGTACACATTAGTAGAGACAACAGTTGCTGAGCAGAGTTCCGGCAAGGCTACATGATGGTTCAGTTTTCTTAGGCCCAGTTTATACAGAATCTAGAATTCTAGACTTAAGCTCTTTTTCACCTGTAGCCATTTTTAAATTTTCTTCACACACAAGGTGGAGAATATTTCTGTTATGTACCTAGTGATGACAGCTAAATTCACTGTTCGTGTGAAATGCAAACAGAAAAATTCCAGCACCCATTTAAGCCTTTATGGGAGAGTGCAATGCCATTCCTTTTGGTTGTTGGGAAAATAAAACTTGAAGCTCATGGTTACTTGTGTGGACTAGACCATCAAAGTCTTTCTGAAGGCTGTATATCGCCATGTGTCTTTTGTAATGTAAAGAGAAAGGAATTAAGTCTCATGTATTTTTATCAAATAGCCAAAGCTAATATATACATTATATATGTGTCCCAACAACTTAGAGACTGAAGGAAGTGAATCAAATGAAAGATGATTGAGAACATGTAAGTTTACTTGTAAACATGTAGTGCATATTTTGGATTAATAAACAGAAAGATGACTGTGTACCAGCTGAAAAAGTAAGAAATTCAAATGTCTGAATAAAACCACAACTGAAAGGTGAAATGCTTCATAATATTTGTGTGTTGTATCTAGAGGATGTGGGATTCATCCTGAAAGCCATCACTGCACCCTGTCTTAAGACTACTCGTTTCATGGTCCTGTACCCAATTTCAACGGCAACTAGAAAAAGGTGTGATACTCAAGCTGGACAGTATCGTGAAGATCTGTTGTTGTAATTTGTAAGAAGTAAAAATGCATGAAATAATGTTTTCATATAAACAGAGATGCCATTGATAGCCAGCTTTACAAAGCATTTTAGCATTGCACTAACATTTAGCAAAGTTTGACAACCTGACACTTTGTTGTTAAATTTATCACCATTCAAAAACTGGTTCCTACAATAGCAGGCAGGTGCTTTCATGCCCACTGAGTATACATTGTCGAGCACCAAACCAATGACAGGTGAAGAAGCTTGATGTTGGACACTGGAACTTTTAGCCACTGTCATAGGTCTTTGTCGAGAGTTAGAGACCAAAACAAAAGCATAAGAGTGAATATTTTTGACATTCACCTGATAAATATAAGTCCAACATCTGTTTAATTATAGCCCTTTTTTATTTTTAAAAATGCCTGAAACTAGACCTATCCAGGGTGTACCTTGCCTATTGCCCAAAGTCAGCTGGGATAGGCTTCAGCCGCCCCCCGCCCCCCGCAACCCTCACCATACTCACCATTACACCCATAAATAGATGAGCCCAGTAAAAGCATTCCCTCTTCACTAGATAAATGTTGAAAACAGCCATATTAGTTAAACACAGTTTGTTTTGCATGTTCGATAGTTCTACTTGAAAACAACATGATTAAAGTGATAGATTTGCTTTAACTTTATTTGGTTAATTGAATTTTGTCCGTTTGCACACATTTTCAACATTCACAGGAAAAAGTGCATGTAGATGGGTGTGAGAATAATTTTAATGAATCATTTGTTGTTATTGCAAACAAACCTTTGAATGCATCCCATGCAGTATAAAATATGTGGCTCCTGGTGACTCTGTTAGTTAAGGAAAGCATGTACACCACTTTATGAGAGTCCATATGGTTTCAACTTACAGTAATTTAGCTATCAGTGTGCAAAAATGCAAACCCGATTTTCCCACTGTTAAAGTGCCACCTGCTTCTACTCTGTGCTTTGGATAAGTGTTTGTTTGAGTTATGATGACCTCTGCTGTCCAAATTAATGTAGAGCTGCTTATGCCATCCTCCTCACACCTGTCTGATTTCCCACAGGGAGTGTGACACAGAAGAGAGAGAGCTGCATAGTATTTTAGGGTAAAGGCAATCTGTGTTCCTCAGGTGTGAGTCAGTGGACTAACATGACTTAAGTGTCAAGATGCTTCCATGAGGATTGGGGTGAGGAACTGGTCAGGTGTGAGAAAAACTGTCCAAGCTGTCGAAAGTCAGTAATTTTCTTGACTTTGCTTCTGTTTTAAAAAGGTGAGTGGGACTGTTTTCAAGTCCCACATAAAGTGGTGACATGAAAAAGTTGCCACAGACTTAAAATTTGTTCATAATTTCATCATAAAACTTTGTAGTTTATGAGGGTGGACAATGCAATGTTACTACTCAGATTTGTATAATTCTTAAAATATTATGTAATACAAAATATCAAGGCGGCACGATGGTGCAGTCGTTAGCACTGTGGCCTCACAGCGAGAAGGTTCTGGGTTCGAGCCCTGGCTCGGGCACGGGATCTTTCTGTGTGGAGTTTGCATTTTCTCCCAGTGCCTGCGTGGGTTCTCTCTGGGTACTCCAGCTTCCTTCCACAGTCCAAAGACATGCAATTGGGGACTAGGCTGATTGGATTCTCTAAATTGACCGTAGGTATGAATGTGAGTGTGAATGGTTGTTTGTCTATATGTGTTGGCCCTGCGACCTGTCCAGGGTGTACGCTGCCTTTTGCCTGTAGCCGCTGGGAAAGACTCCACCCCCCCCCCCCCCGGCGACCCTTAATAATAGGAATAAGCGGAAGAAAATGGATGGATGGATGGACAAAATATCAAAAATGAAAACATAATGAGTGCTTGTATCGCTTAAATCAGAAGATTTTGACCTTAGTATAATGAGTGCTTGTATCACTTCAATCACTTAAATATTTGACCCTTGTCATTAAGCCCTGCCCTCTCTTCATGATGAGTGCTTGAGGCTTTATTTCATTGACAATAAATCACAAACTGTATTCTATTTCAGTTATAAAGTGTTTATTATCATACTTTCAATGGATTAGACCCCACCCTCGTTGAACTGGAATAGGGCAGAAATCTCAATAATCAGCATTACTTTAAGTACTATGAGCTGAAATCCGATTTCACAGTCCTGTATCTATGCTTAATAAAAATGTTCCTTTGATTTCTCACCCATGTTGCTCAAGAGCTATTTATGGTGCCACTGCCTTAAAAAAAGTGACTGTGACCGACTGATAGTCTTTCTCCATGGCCTCACCAAACTTCTCAGAGTTTTTGCCTTGGTGACTGCCATGGCTGCACACCGCTTGGCCTGCCAGTGCCAGCCTCCCTGGAAAGGTCTACACCAGGGTACTGGAGAGGAGGGTCAGGGCGATAGTCAAACCTCAGATTGAGGAGGAGCAGTGTGGTTTTCGTCTCGGCCGTGGAGCCGTGGATCAGCTCTTCATCCTCACTAGGGTGCTGGAGGGGGCATGGGAGTTTGCTCAACCAGTCCACATGTGTTTTGTGGATCTGGAGAAGGTTTATGACCATGTTCCTAGGAGCACCCTGTGGGGGGTATTCAAGGATTATGGGGTGGATGGCCCTTACAAAGGGCCATCCAGTCTTTCTACCGGAGGAGCAAGTGACTGGTCCGTGTTGCCGGCAGTAAGTCGGACTTGTTCCCGGTAAAGGTTGGACTCCGCCAAGGCTACCTTTTGTCACTGGTTCTGTTCATAACTTTTATGGACAGAATTTCTAGGTGCAGCGGTGGTGGGGGTCAAGTTTGGTGACGGGAGGGTGTCGTTTCTGCTCTTTGAGGATGACGTGGTCCTCTTAGCTTAATCAGGCCACGACCTCCAGCTCTTGATGAGACAGTTCGCAGCCGAATGTGAAGCAGCTGGGATGAGAATCAGCACCTCCAAGTCTGAGGCCATGGTCTTCAGCTGGAAAAGGGTGGTTTGCCCACTCCAGGTCGAGGGGGAGGTCCTACCTCAGGTGGAGGAGTTTAAGTATCTCAGGGTCTTGTTCACGAGTGAGGGTAGGATGAAGCGGGAGATTGACAGGCGGATTGAGGCGGCATCCGCAGTGATGCGGGTTCTAAATCAGTCCATTGTGGTGAAGAGGGAGCTTAGCCAAAAGGCGAGGCTCTCAATTTACCAGTCAATCTACGCTCCAGCCCTCACCTGTGGTCATGAGCTTTGGGTAATGACCGAAAGAACGAGATCACGAATACAAGTGGCCGAAATAATTTTCCTCTGCAGGATGGCTGGGCTCTCCCTTAGAGATAGGGTGAGAAGCACAGTCATTCGGGAGGGACTCAGAGTAGAGCCGCTGCTCCTCCACGTCGAGAGGAGTCAGTTGAGGTGGTTCGGGCATCTGGTGAGGATGCCTCCTGGATGCCTCCCTCGGGAGGTGTTCCAGGCATGCCCAACCAGGAGGAGGCCCCGAGGCCGACCCAGGACACGCTGGAGGGACTATATCTCTTGGCTGGCCTGGGAACGCCTCAGGATTCCCCCGGAAGAGCTGATGGAAGTGGCTGGGGAGAGGACAGTATGGGTTTCCTTGCTGAGGCTGCTGCCCCCGCGACCTGGACCAACCGGACAAAGCGGACGATGACGACAATGTATTTAAATCTTTTATAAAAAATAATATGGGCCCCACCACTTTCTCCTGAATACATCCTCAAAATATTGTCATTTTGTTAAAAATCTATCGTTGCCTTTCAAGTTACATGTCCTACAATTTTTAGCAAAGCTTTTTTGTTATAAATGTATTGTTTCCAAACTACAAAATTACCCAAGGAATTTTTGGGGCAATCTGAGGTTGTGCTTCTATACTTTAACCTTCAATAGTTTCAACTCTGAATTTAACTGTGAATGTTAAGCTCCTGCAGTAAAATGAACAAAGAGCAGTTCCTTTGGTAGCAGAAGATGTTGAAACTTAAAATGATGACACAATGCTACAGTATCTACATACATATCCTTCAGTCACAGTTGACTAAGCTGGAGGCCTGTCTAAAGGAAATAAAAACATGGATGACCCATAATTTCCTTTTATTAAACTCTGACAACACTGAAGTTATTGTGCTGGGCCCAATACACCTTGGGAACACCTTATCTAATGAGACAGGTACCCTGGATGGCATCACGCTGGCCCCCAGCACTACCACAAGGAACCTAGGAGTTCTCTTTGATCAGGATCTGACCTTTAACTCCCACATTAAAACAAATCTCCAGGACTGCTTCTTATATTTTTGTAACATCACAAAACTCAAGCACATCTTGTCTCATAAAGATGCAAAAAAAACGTATCCATGCTTTTGTCACTTCTGGGCTGGATTACTGCTATTACTATCAGGCTGCACCAATTGGTCCCAAAAACTCTCCAACTCGTCCAAAACATTGCCGCCTGTGTGTTGACTAGAATTGGTCGAAGAGACCATGTCTCTCCTGTTCTGGCTTCTCTGCATTGGCTCCTTGTTAAATTCAGAATAGAATTCAAAAATTCTCCTTCTAACATACAAAGTCCTTGTTGAGCTGCATTTTGTAATAACGGTGCATTTTGTAATAAACGTCCAAAATGTAATAACTTTTTCATTTCATTTTGTAATAAAGCCGCATTTTGTAATAAACTGCCGCATTTTGTAATAAACTGCCCCAACGCATTTTGTAATAAATTTTGCCGCATTATGTAATAAGTTATAACATTTGGAGAAGATTGTTACAAAATGCACGTGCAACTTTTTTATTCTCTAGGAAATGTAATAACATGGTGCATTATGTAATAATACCTATTATTGTTGTTTGTTAAACAATGAATTTATACAAGAGTGACTTTTTGTTGTTTTTTATGCAATTTCCCTTAGAGCTATGTAGCCCAATAAATCTATGTATGACAGAACACGTTTTGAATTATATAGGCCAATAACTTGTGGCCAAATTCAAAGCTCTACATGGTCTGTCACTCAGCCAGGGAGGGGAGGGCGGGCTGTAATCTGATTGGCTGCTGCATCAGTTCTACAAAGATCATGCACTGCTTGCATGCTTAATTGAGACAGCCAACAGAGTTCAACATGATGCCAGGTATGAAAAAACTGTGTCAAACATTAGTGCTAGTACTTGGTCATGTGGCAGAGGGGCATGGAGAACATTATCTGAGTTTGGAGGGACCAGTCACACCATTTATAGAGCATGTTTTGGATGCTCAAGCAGGACAGTTATATGACAACAACACACTTTCACCACTGCAGCCTGCCTCACCAGATGAGTCTGACCCACCTATCCAGCCTGATGAGCCTGAGGACCCTGTTCTGACTACACCCCCTGTTCAGCCTGTCCTACCAACTGAAATGTTTCAGTCTATTATCAAAATGACCCTTGAGGATGACATGTCAATGCTTGGGACGTTTAACAGAGTGTCTCAACATTTTAAAGACATTGCAGATCGATTCCATCCATCAATCTATCTAAGGGAAACATTAAGCCAAAGCCTTGGGTTGGACGTCGTTGGAAAGCACACAATTAGTGTACAAAGGTTGTACAAAGCAGCAGGGCGCTTTGGTGGTGTGGCATTAAAACTCAAGGAGCTGTTTGGGAAACATTCCAAGTGGTTTAGGGCTTGGCTGGTAATTAGACATATTAGACATGGACAATTTGAAATTACGGATATATTTTGGAAATAGAAATTTTGTTGTTTGTTTAGCCTTTTGAGGCAATTTCATATTTGTTTAAAATTAATCTTAGTGGAGAAATTTGCTGGTCATAGCAGCTCTCTAAACAAGCAGAAGACACTTACGTTGTTTAAGGTAGAACTTATATTCATTGGTTCATTATTATTTTAAATTGGCCGCAAGCCTGCATGTGTTGGTTGCAATTATTGTTGTTGAAAGGTTCTATAAATGCATAAATAAAGCTGTTCTTTACCTATTCATCAGCGTTTCTATTTTGTATGTGCATATGTTAATGTTTATGAATGGATTAAATTTTGATACCCAGAGTTTTGTTCTGTATTATAAGAAGCATAATAGGTTTGTTGGATGTTTATAACTATTCTTGATGTGGTTTTGGTATCCAATAAAAAAAAATCTGGAATTTACAGAATATACTCTGTTAATGCAACCTTTGAATAGTGTACTGATAGTAATTGCTAAGTACTGCTACTAGGCTAATACAGTGATACTAATAATAGGCCTAACTTTTACAAATACTTTAAAGTAAAATAAAACACAATTAACAAACAAATAAACAATGCTTTAGAATTGTTATTACGTAATGCACCATGTTATTACATTTCCTAGAGAATAAAAAAGTTGCAAGTGCATTTTGTAATAATCTTCTCAAAATGTAATAACTTATTACATAATGCGGCAAAATTTATTACAAAATGTGTTGGGGCAGTTTATTACAAAATGCGGCAGTTTATTACAAAATGCTGCTTTATTACAAAATGAAATGCATTTTGGACGTTTATTACAAAATGCACCGTTATTACAAAATGCGGCTCAACAGTTCCTTAACAATCAGGCACTTTCAAATTTGACAGAGCTCATAGTCCCCTATTATCCAGCTAGAACCCTTCGCTCCCAGGATACAGGGTTACTTGTGGTTCCTAGAGTTTCTAAAAGTAGAATGGGAGCCAGAGCCTTCAGCTATCAGGCTCCCCTCCAGTGGAACCACCTCAAGGAGGAAAGCCACTCCTTCCAGGACGACCATGTCCAAATTCTCGACAGAGAGGACAGATGGTTTGAAAGAGGAGTTAAAGAAGCCATCCACGTCAGGATAGAGAAACCATCTTTGAACAGAGGAGGTGGACTGCGACATTTCCTTTCACCTATTTACAACCAAGTCCTTTCAAAGCTTCCCCAAAGAGTTCAGCTGAAAGACCCATGTGGAACGGCTGATGCCAGCACAGCCCATTAGCATCTGAGTGGTCGGTGAAACCCCCTAACGACCACCCCTGAAACTCCCTGACACTGCACAACGACTGTCGTTTGGAGAGGCCAGGTGAGTCTCGGGAGGGTCGTTTCCACCACAATAGCACTGACCACTCCCACATAGGTTTATAAGCTGGAGTTTCCACACTCTTCACTAGAACTGAAGAAGCCTCTCGGATGAGAGGTGAAACGTCTTCAAGATAAACTTACGTCCAGTTGACCAGATTTTACTTCGCTTCGATCTCCAGTGGAACCGTCTCCCAGTTTTGGTCCAGGATGCAGACACCCTCTCTACATTTAAGAGCAGACTTAAGACCTTTCTTTTTGATCAGGCTTATAGTTAGGGCTGCTTAGGCTAGCCCTTACATATGCTGCTATAGCGTTAGGCTGCTGGGGGATCTCCCATGGTGCCTCCTTCCTTTTTTTCCCCCTTGAGCCTGGATCTGCTCGACGTTCTTGCCTGTTAATAGGAGGGTTTTTTGTTGGGATGTACTTGTTCATGGAGAATTGTTGGGTGTAAATTCATTGAAGGAGCGTGGTACTAGACCTGTTCTACTTGTAAAGTGTCATGAGATAACTTTTGTTGTGGTTTGGTGCTATACAAATAAAATGAATTTGACTTGACTTAATGAGTCAGTCATTAATGACTGTCTACTTTTGTGTTTTTAATTGTGAGAATTTTAAGCAATTTCAAAAGCTTTCAAAACAATACTATCTTTGTAAACTTTGAATTGTGATTGGATTTGTTTCAATAAGGACATTTTAACTGTGGTTTATCGGTAACTTGCATCTGTACTCACGTTTAACATTTCATCCTGGAACAGGACCCCCAAACACAAAATCCTTTCGCACAACTGATCTTTTAATTGAGTATTGTCATGTTTTACTTGTCAATTACAGTTTTTAACTGTGTGTATTGTGTTCTTCAATGCTTGAATGTGCACTGCTAAGCCTGTCAAGGAAAACTTTCTGTTCCTTGTGACAAAAGTTTTCAGAATTTGGAGACTTTTTCAATTCTGTTTTACTATAATATACACAATCTTCTTTTATGAATAGCTAGAATTTTATATAACTGAGGGTGTACCTCAGTAGTGTTGTTAATGTAATGTTCTTTACTTTGAATAGTCAACCATACCTCACTGGACAATACTCTTACCAGCTTTCACCAGTATGTTGTCTGGCACATTCAAGGCAGTAAAACACTGGATCTCCTGTATGCAAATGCCAGAGATGCATAAAATACTACAGCTCTCCCCCCACTTGGCAGATCTGATTACAGCCTGGTTCTGTGAACCCCGAAGTATGTTCCCCTTGAATGAAGGCAGCCTGTCCACACAAGAACAGTGAGGAGGTGGACAGAGAGACTGCTGAGGCACCACGGGATTATTTTGGGACAACAGACTGGGATGTACTCTGTGAGACACATGGGGAGGACATTGATAATATGACAGAGTGCTTCACAGAATACATCAGTCTTGCGCTGCTTCCCCAAGAACAAGCTGTGGATCACCAGTGTCCTGAAAATACTCAACAACAAGAAGAGGGCTTTCAGGTCTGGAGACAGAGAGGGGCTGAGGAGAGTGCAGCATGAGCTCACAAAATGCTGAGGACATGCAAGGAGAACCCTCTACAGTTCGCCTATCAACACCATTTAGGAGTTGAGTTCGCCATCGTCTTACCTGCTACAATGAGCCTATAGGAGCCACATCTGTTTATTTGTCTGTCTCTTGGGTTTTCGTCAGGTCTCCACTCATCTCACCTCACTTCTTTGTTTTCCCACAGCATCCTTATTAGTTTCTTTTGCAGCAATTAAGTCATGTTTTGTTGTGACCTTTTTTGTCAACAAAATGGGAACATCACCCGAACATGGACCAGCGTATGGACAGCCGTTTACTGAGTGCGTCAAAAACAGTCTCTCACTTCCATGCAGAGTGACTAAAGGATGGCAGGATAGTCGCTAAAGAGCCCATTTACATCTGGATGGTGGTGGAGGCATCGCGAGAATCACATTCTTCGATTTCGCCAGTGCTTTTTATGTCATCCAGCCTCGATGAGAAGTTGCAGGGGATGGGTGTCAATGGCTCTGTGATATCCTGGATTACTGACCACCTGACAGGTAGTATCAGGCTGCAAATTTTTGAGACAGTGCACTGCATTCCACCATGGTGGAGAGGAGGGCATTGAAGAAGCTGCTATCCATCATGGAGAATGCTCAGCACCACAACCACACTATGGACAGACAACGAAGCACTTTCTTCAGAAGACTTACAGCTCAGCTGTCAAAGGGATGGATACAGGAAGTCTTCCCTGCCAAAATGCCATCTCCCTTCACAACAGTTCACTCCACACGATTTTTTTTTGTACCACTTGCACCTTACCACCTTTTTTTTTGGACATGAATTTGATTTTTATTGCAAAGTTTATTTTACTCCTCTTTTCCCTTTTCCTATGTATTTTATATCGTATATTTATTGTAAATAGTGTGCTCCACATTTTTATGCCCTGTGTTCTTAACTGTATGTCATGCTGCTGCTACATTTGTCTTACCCGGTTTTGGGATCAAGGCAAAGCAAGGCAAGGCAATTCTATTTGTAGAGCCTGTTTTCACAAACAGTTTGTCTCAAAGGGCTTCACATGGCATCATAACAACATCCTCTGCCCTTAGACCCTCACATCAACTGAGGAAAAACTCCATAGAAAACCCTTTTAACAGGGAAAAATCTGAGAAACCTCAGGGTGAGCAACAGAGGAGGGATCCCTCACCCAGGAGGACAGACATGCAGTAGATGTTGTTACAGACAAGAAAACAGTTAACAATGCAAAATGTGGGAAATATGGAAATGTTAATAACAGTGGTTTATCTGTACTCGTCCTGCTGAGTGATTGGAGGTATGTGATGGTGCAAGGAGAGATAGTGTCTGTACTTCTCATATTTGAACAGCACACAAATACAAGAATTTAAAATATTAATACTGACATTAAATTGTACTTTTAGCATTGTAAAACATTCTGGTTTGTGATTTGGAGTTTTCCTTATTTATTAAGCTGATCATTTGAATTAATTTGTAATTTTCAATTCAAAGTGTAGACATACTGTTATCTTTGCAGCCAAATAAATCAGCTGGTTTAGTAAGTAACAAACCTAAGAGGTTCTTTAAATATTTAGAACCAAGTGGAGAGAATTTTATTGTCTGAACATCACAAACAAGAAGTTGTATAAAAACGGGCAACAGAATGATCACTTTAAAAGTTTTATTCATTATGCTGTAGTTTGACTACAGCATTGGTACAAGCATAAAATCTTTGACTACAACAGCACTTAGAGCAACATTTTTGTTTTTTTCTCTTTTTTTTGTAAAAGTATTGCAAATACAGACCTTAGGCCTAAACCCTATTACATCACAATTTCTTAAATAAAGAGGCAAAAATACATAATTTTACCTCTGTGTTTGATATATATACACTGTATGGTCACTGAATACAGTCATATTTATATCTAGATTTAAGCACAGAGGGGGCCAAGAATGATTTATTTTGTAAATAAAGCAAACAGATGTTACAAAACCCATTACGTAAGCAGTCTGATGGTAACTGTCAAGTCAAAAATATCAAAAATTTATAGACAATATCAATATGTTCAAATCTGGAAAAATAAAAAGAGCTACTTGTTGTCAGCACTTGAGTGCAGACTTCTAATAAGTGGAAGGGACCGTGCTGCAGGAGTATTAAAGAAAATTCAGTCTGAGGCCAAGTTAGTTCTTCAAGCTACTGCAGGAAAAAAAAACAACTGTCAATTAAGAACACAGAGAGCCGAGCGTCACTCCATCAAGAGTTACAATAGAGACTTTTCCAAGTTAAAACTACAAAACTGCCACTTATTTAGTGCTTTGAAGAGAAAATGAGGCATTGCTATGTACATTTTCTACAGATAACAATGAACATGCTCTGCAGTTATTGTAAAATGGAGATTTTTTTTCTGAACATACTGTAAATGACTGACTGGAGATTAAATAAGACTTGTTTAAATATACTGTGCCACAGTTAACATTATAATGTGGAAAACAAAAGAAAATAATAAAAAAAAGAAAATTTAAATGAGATTTTGACACAAACAGTTTTGCACTTTTTCACCCTCTTAAAATCATCACATAAGTCATTTTTTCAAGTTTTTCAGAAAACAAAAAACTGGAGGCAAAACATCACAAGGAATTGATTTGGGCAAAAAAACAGTAACATTTTTGTCAAAAAAAATCACTTAGGCAATTATTTTAAGGAGGTGATGAACTGTTTGATACTGATGTAACTTTCAAAAAATAACAATAATAATAATAATTGTAATGATAATAATAATAAAGAACAATTTTCCTTTGATGGTTTTCCTGCTCAGACATGTAATCAAAAGTTGATGACTGTCCTGTAGATGAGCTGAAATGCTTTAATCACAGCCCAACATCCAGCTGGAGCTATGAGAGAGCCAGATCCACATCAGAGTGTGCTCAACACTTTTATACTTTGGCAAATATACAAATCTATAGCTAAAGTAATTTGAAATATTTATGAGACTGATGAAAACAGACATATTCTTGTGGACAGTGGTACAGTGACAGTGGACATGTGACACATCTGAGAAATTCTGCATTTTATTAAACAATTTACAGGGTGAGTTGAGAGGAAATTCAACAAGACCATTAATTCTGTTTTTGTGAATCAATTGGGGTTTAAATCAAACCATTAGCAAGTAGGTACATGATGGCAAACACTGAAATTTTGCTCTTATTAGGAATCCAGTAAAATAACCAGCTATCTTTCTTTTTCTCAGCAATGTCACTAATCCAGAGGTCACCTCACCTGTATCAGACTATATTTCATAGCAAAATATTAGAAGTACTAAGTATCTGTGTTGCAACCATATTCTAAGTACACATTGCAAACCAAGTTTTGTCATTAAAAAAGACAAAGCACATTTTCAACCTTAAGCAAATTTGATGATGCCCTCTTAAAATTCTTATACTGTCTATATATTATATTACATTATTCACAACTTTTTTGTGGTATCTACCCATTGGGTAGGATATGTGCATAATATATTTACGTTATATACAGCACCTTACAAACAAACATAAAGAAAGACGACTACAGAAAAAAGCACCGTTGGAAGTGAGGCACAACAAAGGTGGGAGCTTTTTGAGTGCAAGTGGGTTCCTATGTCTGCTCCACACATATCAAATTACTGGTTGAAATAGCTTCAGCTGCTTTATTAGGAGTGACTGCCCCTGTCTGGCATAATGGGAATGAGCAGGCTGGTGATCTTGTGGTTTGCTGACATGGAAACATGTGCACCACCGGTTATACAACAGTAACCTTAAAGTTCTATGTAAACCTTGAATTGAATGTAGCTTTTGTCAATTAATTTGCTCACGGAAGGCCATATTTAAGCTGTAATAATAACAGAAGAAAAATAAGTTCAATGTTCTCAAAAGTCTAAATCTTTTCCAGCACCTGTTACATGTGTCCACTGGCTTCAATCATTTTTCACATTTCTATTCCATTCTGCCAGACAGGTGATAACCCCCAAATAAAGTACCAGTAAGGATTCCAAGCAGCATTTGGACTGAGGTGTGGTCTGCTCAAACATGAACATTAGGCACCTTTTTTTTTTTTAAATCACATAATAGTAACATGCAAACCTCCTTGTAGAAAACATATAAATCATCTTTATATCCTCCATTTACAAGCTATGATTACACAGAAAGACCAAGCAGAAAAAAAAACAAAAGAGAGAAGGAGGAGCAAAGAGTGGAATTAAATGTGGGTTTGAGGCAGCTCCTAACAGTTAAAGGCCAAAGTGTTGGGACAATCTTAAAAGCAGCTGAATAACCCAAATGTTGATGTGTAATTAACTGAAGGAAAATCTCGCTATTTCTGTTTTTGTGCAGGTCTCAATTTGTCCTCAGCTGAAATAAAAACAAACAATAATCAATTTTGCCTTAATACTGAGGGTGAATTCACAAAAGGATTGCACAGGTTTTGCACCAGCTAAAAGCATGCAAATAAGACAAAAAGAACCAATTTAATTCACAAAGCAATCACAACAGTGAAATGCAGCTCTAACTGAGCTGCCAAGTGAGTAGCATCTCAATGTGCCGGTGCTAGATAAGATCTGCATGTATTTAAATGAGGTAATATGGATACATTTGGTGTAAACCTTGGCCCCTTTCTACAGTATGCAAACGAACATCATTGCACACAAAATCCAATTCACTAACACCAGTGGCAACACATTGCTGACATCTTTGTGTCCTCAGAGAATTTGTGTTGAATCTCTAACTATGTTAAGGTGTCCAACAGATGTTGGATGATTTTGAACACCAACAAATGAAACATGGTACATATTATAATATAATGTTAAAATAAAATAACAAAAATAATGGCAATATTTTTTCTTAAGGTGTTTGCCTGTTGCTCAGGATTTGCAGCTTGCGGTCTGAACATTTGTTCTCCTCCTCTCTGCCATTGTTCTTACTGTAATCTTGGTGCAAACAATTTATACTACATAGATAGTTGGAATTGGACTCAAAACTTGATGTGTGTTTGCGCAGTAATATAAGTGCAATATCAGTTGGACCTTGTTGGACCACAGGGCAAATAGCGGGTACAGGTGACGCAAAATTCATGGAGCTATCAGCAGGTGCAAGCCATTCTTTGTGAGTTCAACACTGAGACCCTTAGACTGCAAAGGGTCAGATGTTTCTCTTACTTTTGAGTGAATTGGGGGTGGGTGGTGGGATGGGGAAGCAGCAACAGTGATATAGTAGCAGTAGCAGCAACAGCAATAGCAGCGATGTAGTAACACACACAACAGTAGAGCTGGATTGGGCACATTGATCACACAGCAAGCACACATACATTTAAACATGCTGGTTTGCACACCATGGGACAGCATGGCTTGGGGGTAGAGTCGCTATCAAGCAACTGCAGGGTCGCTGGTTCAATCCTCACTTCCCCTGGTGACCATGTCAAAGTATCCTTGAGCAAAATACTAAGCCCCTAATTGGTCCTGATGGCCCTGTGATGGACTGGCGACCTGTCCACGGTGTATCCCGCCTCTCACCCAATGTCAGCTGGGATAGCTCCCCCGTGACCCTTAATGCATAAGCGTTATAGAAAATGGATGGATGGATGGGTTTGCACACCATGTTAACAGAAAAAGAAAGCCTTCTTCAAACTGACCTCTTCCCACTGAAATCTACCGAGCATGAAGTCACAACTGAACAGGGGTGCATCACTTTGTTCTTTGTTTTTCCTGTCAACTGAAAGTAGTAGTTTCTCAGTTTAATGTTTTAACTGGACTTCTCAGTATAAGGTCCCTGTGTTGCTTTTCAATGACCCAACGCATTTTAATAGTCAAGTTTGTATGAGGCAACTTTCAAAGTGAGCCAGGGAAGTCTTGCTGCTACTAAGTGCAAAATACTTAATTAACCCAAAATTCTCTGCACGGTGGGCTCACAGCAAGCAACCATTCACACTCACAGCCACACCTACGGTCAATTTAGAGTATCCAATTAGCCTAGTCCCCATTTGCATGTCTTTGGACTGTTGGAGGAAGCCAGAGTACCAGGAGAGAACCCATGCAGGCACAGGGAGAACATGCAGACTCCACACAGAAAGATCCTGTGCCCGAGCCGGGACTCGAACCCAGAACCTTCTTCCTGTGAGGCCACAGTGCCAACCACTGCACCACCATGCCGCCTTGAAGAAATATCACAAGGATATTAGGTTGCTTTCTGGGTGAGGCCAGAAACTTCTGGAACATCACTTGTAAATAATGTTATTTCTCTGTCAAAGTATGTCTTTTTGGATCTGTTTTGAAAGGTGCATATTATTAGAAAGAACCAAAGGGTGTGCAGTGAAGTACAGGCAGACAGTGTTGGAAAGGTAGAAAGTACTGAGAAGCGCAATGTTGGTTTTGGACATTTCATGGGATGTGACAAGAAAAATGGAATTTACGAAAAAAAGTGAAACAATGTGAGGAGTTCTAGCTTTGTTTTCCAAAAAATTTCACACTTCTCATTTATTTTCTGAGCTCTTCCTCAGCAGCTGACAATTCATATTGTAATGTAAGCTCTTTCATATTGAATTGATCATATTGTGATAATGACTATCAACAGCAGGTTGAGCTTCCAGTTAGGATCTATTGTAGAAATGGGATATTTCAGAGATGAGGTGGAGCTCTTGATAAGCCCATAATAAAGCCTATGAGGCATAATGTGGCATGCATATTTTCTACTTTTTTTACACTCATAATTTCTCAACCAAAAAAATAATGATCAAGCACCTCTGGTTTTTAAAAAAAAAACCTATGAATTCCAAAGAAAGCTGTGCTAATACAGACAGTGCCAAATATGTATGGGAAACTTATCCAAAGATATCAGCTAATAAATCATTGGCACGGTACATGCAAGCTCATGGGTTAAGAGACACACACACACACACACACACACACACACACACACACACACACACACACACACACACACACACGCACGCACGCACGACTACATTAGCATAGTGCCAAAAAAGTTTCAATCCAGTCTCCACTTTAAAGGGCTTGGTGGACTCTGCAACACTTGAATGCACTTTATTCAGCACATAAATAGAAGAGGGAAGATGAACAATGTTCACCAAAGACACTGTTATATATGGGGAGGGAGGGGCACTGCTGTTGAATGCAAACAATAACAGAGAGACAGAGAAAGCATGAGAGCAGAGAAGGCAACGATGAGCAGATACAAAGGCTAAATTTTCAAAAAGGTTTTTTTTCCATAAAAAAGGACCTTTCCATAGCCCTTTAAACTTCGACCACACCACAGTTTTCATTAAAACCTGATGCAGACATAAAACTTCACTCTTTGTTATCTTGGTCTCTTGGAAGCTTTAAAGAAGTTTTCTGTATTTTGTCTGTGGTTCACTGTGGCTGTTGGCAGAATGCACTGTAAGAGAGATGTGAGAGGATAAGTGGGGTGGGTTGGGGTGTTTGTGTGTGTTTGTGTGTGTATGTGAGTGTGTGCGCGCGTGTCAGGGCATGACACAAGAAATAGGAAGTCTCAGGTGTCCAGAGTGATCAGGACAGAGCTGAGATGAGACTCCGCTGTGATTGGGCAGCTGGATGGACAGTGTGATATGTTTGCTTTTTTGAAATGAAGCAATAAAGGTTCTTGGCTAACTTGACATCCAAGCAACTGGCCAGAATTTTTAAAGTATCATGCTGGATCTTGAAAAGCAGTTCTCATCTTTGCAGGGAATGACTGGAACATTTTAACACACTGTGAGAGGAAGTAGGGGATGGTTTGTCCACCCAGCTGTCAAGAAGCAGACTTCTTTCCTACTGAGGTTAAGTGTACTCAGACATGTAGCAGTAGAAGATCATAGTCTAACTGAGTCTCACTGTGAATGAAGTGATAGCAGACAGGGAAGCCATAGGCTGGGTACTAATATTTCTTGCAATTAAAAAAAAAAGGAAGGACAGAAGCTTAAAATACTTTTTGCTCAGAACCGTTTAAAAATTGAGGCTAAAGTCCAGTCACTCTTATCTCATTAACAGTTTGTTAATGAAACTGAGAACAAAAACACATCATCATCATCATCATCATCATCATGTAGCATTATTTCCCTCGTCTCTTTCACAAAAAAGATAGTGCAACTTTAGATAACTTCTTCCTTTTAGTGTTATGAAGTTTAAAGTCTTTTTTTTCTCTCACCCCTTGTTTTGCATCCTCATGAACCTTGGCACTAAGATTTGAGTGTGTGAGTCTCTTGTGTTTTTAGTAAGTCCTCGCTTTGTGCACAGATCCGGTCCAAAAAAAGGATTAAAAAGAAAATAACATCCTCAGTTCCTGGAGACAGAGTGGCAAACTGAGGGGGAGAAGGAGAGAAAATAAGTAAATGATTTCTATCTATGCTAACAGCATGTTCCTTTTTCATTAGAAAACAAAACAAAACAAAACAAAAAAAACAAAACACTCAATGGAGTGCATACTCCCTGTCCCATCAGTGACAGTCATTGAACATAGGAAAAGGACAGAACCAGAAATTGAAGGAAATCATGGTTCCAATCTTTCCTTGTTTTTGTAAGAGAAAACGTTATTTTTTGTGTATGGGAGTGCAGAGAGAAGATGAGAGAAATAGTGATGGAGAGACCACTGTTTAAAGGTGATTAAAGGTGATTAAAGGACAGCAGGGTGAGGAGAAGACAGCTCAATCACACCAGATCCTCCAGTTGGCCATCCTTGGCAGGTACTATTGTGCTTTCTGACTGGCTTTGCTGTTGGATCGTCCTGTTCCCCAGACCTATTGCCCCCCCCAGTCTCTGGTTATTGCTGTGCTGGTGTAGAAAGAATGCTGATCCAGGGTAGTGCCCCATCACCTCACTGTATGCTGGCGGAGGGCCCTCCATGCGACCATGGCTGCTGGAGTTGGCCACGCTGATGCCAGAGTTACTGCTTGGCGGTCTTGGACCACCTCCTCCAAATCCACCACCTAAGCTCCCACTTCCCCCCATGTCAATCAAGTCACTGTTGTAAATGGTCCGGTTGGGTGGAGCCCTTACCGACTCTCGGTTGAGCTCCATCTGCTGCTCAGGGTCACGGAGCTGTAGGGTACAGGGGCCCTGGTATGGCGGGGGCTCCTCACCATCCGATAATGAAATCGTGGGCGGCAGATCAATCTGGTGTTGCAGGTAGGGGTAGGTGGGCTGGAAGCGGCTGAACCGGTCACGTTGCATAAAGGTGGGAGCAGTGAAGCGATCTCTGGCCTGCGGAGCATATAATACCTGAGAAACAAAAGAGACAAAGAAGGGGCAAAGATGGAAGGTGGGAGAAAATGAGGCAGCAGGAGGGTGAGGGAAAGAAGCGGAGACCAAAATGAGATTAAGTAAATGGGGAGAAGGAGAAGAGACACAAGTATCAGCATATTATTATTATCTATTGTTTACCAAGAGCACCGCAACAAATTCCTTGTATGTGTAAAATCATACTTGGCAATAAAGCTGATTCTGATTCTGACTGCTGTTTGCAAGCAGGAAAGGGCAATAGAGTTACTTGTCACAATAGGTAAATATGTTCATATCTCCCCCCAAAAAATGTTACTTAAAGCCAACCTTGACATCCATGACATGAAGAATCTGCACATTGAAAGAGCTCACTGGGCTTTTGCATTGCAGCCTCAAACAGGTGCCCAACCCAGATTGATCAAAGTCAGATTTCCCCGTTTAAAGAGGAAAGAAGAAATTCTAAACTACCTTGGCAAAAGAAAGGCTTCGCGGGGGAAAACTGAAAGATCAGCAATGACCACAATGCACCTGGGATTCAGTGGAGGAGGTGATGTTGGACCTAATGGCCTAGGGACTGATGGTAAAGGTGATAGCACAAATGTTATCGCTTATAGGTAGGGGTTATAGCAGCCAGTGTGGGTGAGGAACATGATAGGAGCCAAGAGAGCACCAGGCTACAAAAACAAGCTGCAATTATTCAGACGTGTGCAGAGACCACAGAACAACTTCGAAGCTAAGAAACTCAACAAATGTTCTGAAAAGGTAATGTTTGGGCTCAGCTAAATCTTACGCCTATCAAGCTAGACATACTGAGTGAAATCATTGTGATATGGTCAAAATGAGAGTGTTTGTGTTTTCTATTTTTTATTTAGACTTTATTTGGCAGGGAGAGCACAGATTAATAAACATTACTGTAAATGTGTCTGCATTAGCCAGAGCTAATTTCCAGCTCTAGTCCCTGGGCCTCGGATGTTGAAAAAGCCACAGCTAAAGGAAAACATTTAGACAGCAAAAATGCATGCAATCAGTGAGTTAAGAAGACAAGTTAAGATAAAGTAAATAAATCAAAAATAAAAAAACACATCATGCAGTACAATATGTGAGAACAAATAAACATTTACCACATATTGTACTGTAAGTTGACACGTACAAACATGAACTCTACGCAGACAAAAACAAGAATCAGATATGTATGACAGCACAACACAGCACACACATTAATAGACACAGTAGCACATGCAATTCCAGGTATATGACAGCACACACATTAATAGAAGCACTAGCACATGCTGTAACGCCTACATTAAGAGTGCTAACACACACGCACGCACACGCACAAACACACACAGTCATAATACTTCTCGTATTATCGGTTCTATTTTGCGTTCTTGTTTTTCTGTAGTGTTGAGACTGCTTACTGCTTGTTTAAAAGGCAAGAGTGGTCATCTGATTTCAGTTGTAACTAAATTCAAGGTGTATGAGTGAAAATGAGTTCTTTTTTTAGCTGGGGCAAAAAAATTGTAGTAATAATGATTACAATAGTAATATTCACAATAGAAGAATGAAAAAATGTTAGTTTTTTTTTTTTTTTTACTAAAAAATGTTTTTTTTTTATTTGTACACTTTTTGATATAGTAATTTGTGATAACCTGTGGAACTTTGTATTGTTGATGCATTTTTTAACTCCACCAAGGACATAACATGATCATTAGCATTGTTTTGTGTGTTTACATGTTAGCAAGACAACTCCAAAAGTTGCCAGAAATTTGGTAGGATGATAGGAACATCAGGGGGAGAATCAATTAGATTTTGGAATTGTTCAAGTGCCCTCAAATTTAGATTTAACAGTGCCGCTCAGGTAAGCAGAATCAATGTACAACATGACAAATAGTTTCGTTCAGTAAATTGTAAATGATGATCCTGCACCTACTAATAAGTCATAAATTAGTTATTAAAGATAATCTAATGATACAGTAAGGTGAAGAAAATATCTGTGAAAACCAACAACATCATTCAGTAACCTGTTAGGTGTTGCAAACTATGAAACTTATTGTCCATCCCCACAGTTTGGATGAGAAGAACAAAAGCAGAAGATCAGGATAACTGAAATTAAGGAACTAAAGGAACAAGAATAGATTGAAACAAAAAAAAGGAAAGTTACTGAGTCAAGGAAAAGACAGACGGAGAAAATAATACAGTGTCACAGAGATAAAGAGTTAATGCCAGAAGAAAAGGGAGGAAAAAAGAGAGGGACACAGAACTACGAAGGGAGACAGACTGAAAGATCAATAGATAGACAAAGAAAGGGAGGACAGAGAGAGGTGTATAGTTGTTGAGGGAGAAGAGTGTAGCAGAGCAGGGGAGCTCTCAGATGGCTGTCTAGACAGTGTCAGGGGAGGTGCTGCTGATTAATGACCCCCCCCCCCCCCCCCCAAGTCACAACCACCCACCATCCTCTTCCTTGTATCCATCAGCCTGGCTGGCTGTGTCTCTCTGTGGCCTTTTCCTCCTTTTTTTAAGGTCTCTCAGGATGCTTTGACACTACTTCTGTCTCCCCTCAGCCTACTGCCCCTCTTTTTCTCTGGCTCCCTTACCTGCCATCCAGTCCTTATTTTCTCTCCATCCTCTTCTAATGTCTCTTTTTATCTATTCAATATATTTATACAAGTTCCTTTGTTGCCAGTATCCCCAAAACAAACCTAGACTGGTTCATCAACATGGGCATGAGGACCAAACAACACAGCTTGCCTTGTAATGGTTTTGATTTGATTTGTATGTCCATCCATTTTCTTCTGCTTATTCCTGTTAAGGGTCGCGGGGTGGGGGTGGGGGGGTGGAGCCTATCCCAGCAGCTATGGGTACACCCTAGACAGGTCGCCAGTCCATCGCAGGGCCAACACATAGAGACAGACAATCATTCACACTCACATTCATACCTACGGTCAATTTAGAGTATCCAATTGGCCTAGTCCCCAATTGCATGTCTTTGGACGGTGGGAAGAAGCTGGAGTACCCGGACTCGAACCCATAACCTTCTTGCTGTGAGGCGACACTGCTAACCACTGCACCACCGTGCCGCCTTGTTCTGTATGTGTCTCCCTTTAATTATTAAAAAAATGATTCATTTATTTTTTTAAATCATCTTATATTATCTTTTCCCCTCGATTCATCCACTGATTGCCTTTTTGCATATCTTCCAGTGCTGACGGCTAATGAAGATGACATGTGGGCCTTGATAATACAATATAGTTGATAATGATCTGTTTGTTTATTATTTTTATTACTATTTGTATCATTCTTTTGACCATGTGACATGAGGTGAGAGATAGGATGGCATGAACTGTGATGAGCAACTTGAAGAAGATTGTAGTTTTATGTCTGTTATAGGAAACAGCAGTGGTATAAGACAGACGTTTACATTTTGCATACAACTGCTTACACTATATAATTTAAGGACATTTCTTAAAGAAGCAGCGATGTACTTTTCTTTTTCTTTTCTTTTTTTGCAACGTACTTTTCAGCAGCAGGAGGGAGACAGACTGGTCAATTGTACAAGGGGGTTCTGTGTGTTGGTGGTCTTACCTCTGAGGCTCCCTGTCGAGAGCTGCTGTCTGAAGGCCACAGGTACCCATCCTACACAAGGAAAAAACATTAAGACAACATAGGTGCAGACTGCGCATTTAAGTGTCCCAGCTCTGAAGACATACCTGACTGAAACTTGTTAGGAGATTTATATTCAACCTGGAATCAGATTTCAACTGTCTCATTATTGAATATTAGATCATTTACCAGACCTTTACCTTTACTTTTTGAAATGTTGATAGGGTTATCATTATTATTTGTAAGATTAACATGTATGTAAGGTGATTGGTTTATTGTGAATGTCTGTACCCAGAGATTGGGAGGAGAAAGACACAGAATTGGAGACTGGGAGTGTTATTAGAGTCAGCCGGTCACTGTACTGGCAGCAGCTGCAGTTGTCTAATGATGTGTGTGAATCTTCAGGTTTTTTTTTTTTTTGCATGCGTTATGCCTGGATTTGCGCGTCTGTATCTTGTACTACCCCTCATGTACATCGCTTCCCCCCAACCGATCAAAGCAGAAGGCCGTCCCCATTGAGCCTTGATCTGCTCGATGTCCCTGCCTGTCAAAAGGAAGGTTTTCGTTGCCGCTGTTGCAGGATGTGCTTGTTCATGAAGAATTGTTGTGTGTAAATTCACTGAAGGAGTGTGGTATTAGATCTGCTCTACTTGTGAAGTGTCATGAGAGAACTTTTGTTGTGATTTGGCACTATACAAATAAAATTGACTTGACTTGACTTTTATGAAAGCAGACTGAACATACGTCTCTCAAAACAAAACAAAGTATCAGGGGTCCGTTTCACAAAGCAGGTTTAGTGAAAACTCGGGGTCTATTAACCCTGAAATAAGGAAAACACAGAGTTTTCCGTTTCACAAAGGGAGGTAACTCAAACCAGAGAAAGAGGGTTAACTCGAGCCTGTTTCACAGACAGCGGTAACTTAAGCTCTCGGTCAGTTACTGCAGTAACAGACGCTATGAAACTAACCTGGTCGGGACCAGGTTTTTGTCAATGAACCTCAAGTTTCTCGCTGTCTCCGCCCACTTTCCGAGCCACAAACTCCATTTGATTTCCGCATTCATTCATCAGCAGGCGAGTTTTTCAACTAACATGGCCTGTCCTTTTCTTGATGATCCTGTGGATGAAGGTGCAGCAATGCTGCGCAGAGAATTAAATATTTGTCAGGAGATGGTGATCAGACCGCGCATAGACGTTCTTGCATTTCCAGACAGTGTCGGTACCGTTTCACATCACAGTCCATCGTTTGCAACATCACCAGTCATAGTCATGCTCTCACGTCATATCTATATAGATCTCTCTATCTATCTATATAGATCTCTCTATCTATCTATATAGATCTCTCTATCTCTCTCTCTCTCTCTCTCTCTATCATGCCATATTACATTTTATGAAGGCACTAGTGTCTTGGGGGTTGGGTTCTAAGGATGACCTCCTTCAGCTACTGGCCTTCCTACACTCTGGCTTAGGGCCAGCTCCTGTGCCTCTGTTAGAGGTGGTGGTGCTGGGCCACCACCCGTTTTAGGGGCATCCGCCTTCTTTCTGTTGGCTGAGTAGAAGTCTGTGTTTGTTTAAATAGGCTTAATTATTTAACAGAACATGATATCGATGAAAAGACATTTGTGTATGAAACCAGCATTATGTTGGGGATAAAACAACTATTGTACACAGTCAAACAGCCACTTAATATTTAATTTACAATGCAGAACATGGGGTACGCCATGAGATGGTCTTACCTGTTTGAATAATGTTTTTATGCTTCATTTTATGTTGCTGCCAAGTGCGTTTCTCCCCCGCGGTATTGCATCCAAACGATATAAATTAATGCGCTACCATGTAAGCAGCTTCCTCCATGATAATCATGATTGCAAAGGACTACATTTAAACTCACGCATTGACCCGAGCAGCAATGTTCTTCCACGCCATCTCTCTCTCTTTTGCAGCTACAGTGGTGTTGCACTTCTTTTTTAACGCGCGTTGGAACTCTTCATATGATCGCATCAAGATTTCCACCTCCACTGACGTGAAAAACGAAGCTCTCCGCTTCTCCGTCACCATGGTGACTCGGTGAATCGGGGCTCCATTTATGCTGGTTTTTTAGAGTTGTCATGATCGTGCATTACCCCAGGTGAACCTACTCCGAGTTGATCAAACTGATTCAAATCCGCTGTTCTGAAACCGAAAATTCTGAGTTTTCCATCTTAGGGTAGATCAACTCGGAGATCAGGATTAAACTCAGGGTTTGATGAACTTGCTTTGTGAAACGGACCCCAGGTGTCTTTCCTGATCTGGTACTCTAAAAAGTGCCTGGATTGGCCCAATACAATATTACTTCGGATCTGACTGAGACATTCCTCACAAAGGGTTAGTCCATGCTCGTTATTCCAAGCTCAGAACATGTGCGCTATCTGATCATTACCCAAAAACTTTCTGTTGAGTTTAAGCACAACTTTTTGTTCCAAAACAGGTGATAAGAGGCTTTCTTGGAGCCAGTTCTTTGAATTCAGTTTTTTGCCCTAAGACTCCATCTCTGTCCTATTGTGCTGACACCTAAGTAGGATGGGCAGAACCAGAGCTTCCCTGACAGCACTGTAGTGCATTAAACATCAAGGCCTGAAATGACAGGTTGGGCTCTGAAGAAACCAATTCAGCAAGTCTTTCTAACAGACAGGAACAACACTGTTACCTTGGTGAAACTGGACAAACACTGCAACTAGGATGAAAAGGTGCACTTATCTCAGCGCATCTTTCCTGGGAACAGTCTGTGTTAAACCTATGTTTGTTCTGCTTCAGAAGTAACTACATGGATGAGAACAATTAAAGACAGTGACACACATGTAGTTTTATGCTCACTGACAGTCAAAACTGAAATGTATCTGGCATTTATGCTGTGACAAGAACGCTGCCAAGGCAGCTAAATACAATCCAATACAAACAGTATCCTTTTGTCTGTTACATGCAGACCCGGAGTGAAAACTCATTATCTTTTGGTGGAATTTGCCATTTTTACCTTGAGATACATTATCCACATCCACATTTGGTGGGAGTGGAAATTGGTGTTGAAATACAGAGAAGAAAATGAAATGTGAAGAAGAGGACTGGTCAGAGCTGTTGTGGGCTCCACAGACAGTGTATTTTGTTTTATTTTTTCTAAACTACTTCTTTCAGGAATAGCTCAGAGTACAGGGAAAGAGAGAGCCAGACTTAATTCATAAATCCTAGGTTTAAGGAGGCTCAGTTTAGGCCAGTGCTGCTTCCTTCTACAACCAACTTTGAAATATCTTCCATGTTCATCCGGTACTGCTGCACCATTTGACTCTGATCAGACTATCCATCCATCCAACCATCCATTTTTGACCGCCTATCCTGTTGAGGGTCCTGGGGGGCCTGGAGCATATCCCAGCAGCCTTTAGGCAAGAGGCAGGATACAACCTGGATGGGTCTCCATTCCATCATAGGGCCAACACATATAGACAGACAACCACTCACACTCACAGCCATGCATATGGTCAATTTAGAGTATCTGATTAACCTAGTGACGGTGCTAGCCACTGCACCACCGTGCTGCCGGAACAAGATTATAGTAATTCAAAAAGCCTATTGGAAAACTAGGTTCTGATATTGTGTTGATTAATGTCCTACCTATGCATTTTGCTCTTGCTGCTTGTTTTTTTTCTCTCCAGAGCTGGAGTACCCGGAGAGAACCCACACAGTCACAGGGAGAATATGCAAACTCATCAAAGAAAGATCGAACACGGAATCTTCTTGCCGTGAGGTGATAGTGCTAACCACTGCACCACCGTGCTGTGCTGATCAGACAAATAAACCCCTATTTTCCCACAAAACCTGTTAATATATCATACATGTTCAGCCACCAAGAATCAGGCAGGAGAAACTCCTTCAACGGAGCAGCCCTATTGGTTAATGACCTGTTGCAGTGTCTTTCTACTTGATACCTGTCTGGGCGTCTTTTTCTTTTAGTTGTTTGTTTCTTGAAGTCTAATGAATGAAACAACCATGAAATGCAATGTGTTTCATTAGCATTAGGAATATTTGTGCTTCAGTTTTACAGAGATACTTATTGTCAGATGAGAATGAACTTTTGTTATAGTACTACATGTGTGTCACTTAAACAGAACTCAAAGTAAAATAAATCGCACAATGTGGGATAGGTAACCATGCGTTTATAATTTCCAGACAAAAAGAAAAAGGCACGTTTTTGGAATATCACCAGAAAAGCACACAAATCCTGACCTGTTGCAGGTTGTGCCTGCGGGCTTGGCTCTGCCTTGTTATGAAGGACCAGGTGGAGAGCTTGTAGTGGTTGAGCAGGCAGATAATCACCACTACCATCACAGTCATCACCACGATAATGATGATGATCTGAACAAACTCCAGTTCAGCTGCAAAAACAAAAGAAGAGAAGATTAGCAGCAAATACTTATAAGTGATGTGGGGCTAAAATAAAATATTAAATTAATCATTACATCAACACAAAATCTAAAATGTACTTTAAAATGTTAACTTGTATGGGGATTGTAGTTAGGCAAATGCCAATTTTGTTTGTACTGTGTATGTGTATGTGGGTGTGTGTGTGTGTGTGTGTGTGTGTGTATGTGTGTGCATGCAGTGTAAAATGCCTGCAGTAAATTTGCTTTGCACAAACAGTAAAACTCTGTTAAAAGATTATATGTATGATCAAAGCACAAGCGATTTAAGTTACCTTGGGGTTGACCCTCACTGAAAAGGATCTATTCAAGAGATGTGTACTGTATATGAGGAGAGGATATTTCAGACAAAGACAAATTTATTTTTTCCAGAATCCTTACAAATATTTTTTCTCATACTGAAATGGTAATGAAAAATGTGCAATGCTGTTTGCTGACTTTAAGAATGGCTTAAATTCCATTGCAAGTATTTATTCTCTCATTTACTACACAACACCTGTTAATTAAATATGTACCTATTTATTCATTCACTGCACTTTAACCACTTACTTTTTGTTCACTGCACAAGAACTATTTGTGTCCATTGTCTAGAAACTATCTGTTACTTATTTGATGTAGTACAACAAGTTATATATGCACACAGCTATGACATTCATTCTTATACACTGACCAGATTTTCCAAAGCTGCAATTTCAAAATGCTGCTGAATGGGATTGCTCCAAATGGAGTTTGGACATACAAAAGTCTTGACTGTTTTAAACTATTTGTGTTTTTGTTATGGAAGAATTAATAAACCGTATTGCTTCCAAACACAGTTATTGTACAACAAATGTAAAAAAGAATTAAAAGTATTGACTAATGACATGAAAGAAAGACTCGAGGATATACTACGTACCAGAAGGAGTCAATGAACAAGACATGAAGAAAATGTCAGTCTGTGTGACTTAACGGGTATAAGATGACAATGTCAATCAATTCCACCATCAACCGCAATGTGGGTTGTAATGGGAGGCACTGTTTTTTTAATTCAGAAGTAGAACACAGCAGGCTTAAGTGTTACTGTTTTTTAATACAAATTACTAAATAGATTAATAATGTTTATTATCAGGCCAAGTCAATCTCTGTGTACGGCAATCTGTAACCAAGCACATTTTTATATGAAGTCAACCTCCCAGCAAGGAGATGAGTAGACTCGGAGGGATGAGTTTTTATTGTATTCCAAATACCGGTACTCATTATTTCCCAGGAAAAAAGCTGAGATTAATGTTTTTTTTTCCCTGACTGATAACACGTTTTTAACAAGTTATTAAGTGGAGTATACTACACATCCATCCATCCATCTATCCATTTTCTCCCGCTTATCCTGCTAAGAGTCACTGAAGCCCATCCCTGCTGCCTTCGGGCGAGAGGCGGGGTACCTTAGTCCCTCCTAAATTGATCATTTTATCGATGCAACTGGCATTTTAGGAACAACTTTGGACTCTATTGCTCCATTAAAAAAGAAAATTATGAATCTAAGGAAACAAGCACTTTGGTTCAATTCCAAAACCAGACAGCTTAAACAAAGAAACTCAGAAACTGGAGATAATACGGCACTCCTCCAAACTGGAGGAGTCACATATAATCTGGCAAGATAGCCTTAAAACCTATAGGTAAGCCCTTCGTAGAACTGGAGCAGCCTACTACTCAGCACGAATTGAGGAAAACAAGAACAACCCAAGGTTTCTCTTCAGTACTGTAGCAAGACTGACACAGAAACACAACTCTACTAAGCCAAATATTCCTGTTTCCCTGAGTAGCAATAATTTCATGAACTTCTTCAATGCCAAAATTCTACTTACGAGAGAGAAAATTCATCTCCTCCAGCCATCAGCTGACAACACGGCACCTATAACCCCACAAACCTTAGAGGCACCTGTAGGGCCAGACATACACTTTGATAGTTTTTCTCCCATTAATCTTCATGAGCTTAGTGCAATAATTTCCTCCTCTAAACCACCTGTTTTCTAGACCCCTGTATTTAGCTGCCTTGGCAGCGTTCTTGTCACAGCATAAATGCCAGATAAATTTCAGTTTTGACTGTCAGTGAGCATAAAACTACATGTGTGTCACTGTCTTTAATTGTTCTCATCCATGTAGTTATTTCTGAAGCAGAACAAACATAGGTTTAACACACAGTCCTTTAAAGTAACAGTTATTAAACCCCTTCTCAAGAAAAACAACTGTGGACCCAGAAGTTTTGGCCAACTACAGACCAATATCAAATCTTCCTTTTTGCTCTAAAATTCTGGAGAAAGCAGTTGCTAAACAACTTTGTGACTTTCTCCACAGAAACAGCTTACTGGAGGAATTCCAGTCAGGTGTCAGGATTCATCATATAGCACTTAAACAGTGCAAGTCAAAGTTACTAATGACCTCCTGCTAGTATCAGATAAGGGACCTGTCTCTGTGCTGGTCTTATTAGATCTTAGAGCAGCTTTTAATACCACTGACCATCATATCCTATTACAGAGACTGGAACATGTCATTGGCATTAAAGGAACAAACTTTTAAGTCATATTTACTAGGTCAATTTCAGTTCGTACTTGCTAATGATAATTCCTTTGTAACCACAACAGTCAGTTAGGGTGTTCCACTGGGGTCTGTGCTTGGACCAGTCCTCTTCACTTTGTTAATGCTTCCTCTAGGTCACATTATAAGGAAAAGCTCAATCAATTTTCACTGTCATGCAGGCCTGTCTAAAGGACATAAAAACATGGATGACCCATAATTTCCTTTTATTAAACTCTTACAAAACTGAAGTTATTTTGCTGGGCCAAAAAAACCTTAGGAACACCTTATCTAATTAGTTAAGTACCATGGATGGTATCACCCTGGCCCCCAGCACTCCCGTACAGAACCAAGGAGTTCTCTTTGATCGGGATCTGTCCTTTAATTCCCACATTAAACAAATCTCTAGGACTGCTATCTTTCATCTACATAACATCGCTAAGGTCAGGCACATCCTTGTCCATGCCTTTGTCACTTCCAAGCTGGTTTACTGTAATTCCCTCCTATCAGGCTGCACCAGTAAGTCCCTAAAGACTCTCCAGATGGTCCAAAACGCTGTCTTTCCTATACTGGCTTCTCTGCATTGGCTCCCTGTCAAATTCAGACAAGAATTTAAAATTCTCCTTCTAACATACAAAATCCTAAACAATCAGGTACGTTCATATTTGACAGAGCTCATAGTCCCCTACAATCCAGGTAGAACCCTTCGCTCCCAGGATGCAGGGTTACTTGTGGTTCCTAGAGTCTCTAAAAGTAGAATGGGAGCCAGAGTCTTCAGCTATCAGGCTCCCCTCCGATGAAACCATCTCCCAGTTTCGGTCCGGGATGCAGAGACCCTCTCCATGTTGAAGAGCAGACTTAAGAACTTCCCTTTTTGATAAAGCTTTTAGTTAGGTCTGGCTTAGGCTAGCTGTTAGATATGCTGCTGTAGGCTTAGACTGCTTGGGGATCTCCCATGGTGCGCTGGTCTTCTCTCTCCTCCTCTATTTCCTCTCTCTCCTCCTGTATGAGTTATACATAAATCAGAATCAGAATACTTTACTGACCATTAATCGTACTTGTGTGTTACTAACTTGTCTTCTTCACTTGACCCTGACCAGTTCATCACAGGACCAACATGGTAAATGGACTCAATTTTATATAGCGCTTTTCTTCCTTAGCGGTACTCAAAGCGCTTTACAGTGTCATCTCATTCACCCATTCACACACACACTCACACACTGATGGTGGAGGCTGCCATGCAAGGCGCCAACCTACTCATCAGGAGCAATTATGGGTTCAGTATCTTGCTCAAGGACACTTTGACATGGTCACCGGGGTCGGGGATCAAACCAGCGACCCTTTGGTTGCTAGACGGCCACTCTACTCCCGAGCCATGCCGCCCACGACAACATATATAGACAGACAACCATTCGCTCTCACAGCCACGCCGATGGTCAATTTAGAGTATCCAATCAGCCTAGTCCCCTCTTGCATGTCTTTGGAAAGTGGGAGGAAGCTGAAGTACCTGGCAGAGAACCCACGCAGACACAGGGAGAACATGCAGACTCCACACAGAAAGACCCCATGCTCAAGCCAGGGCTAGAACCCGGAACCTTCTTGCTGTGACGTGACAGTGCTAACCACTGCACAATCGTATACTACACAAAGAACAACAAATACTGCATTACACCTTCAATTTTATGCAATATGTGCATGTAAAAAGGAATATTATATAGGAAGTGTGGTTTATTTAACAATGAACTCAAGAGTATTATATTAATTGCAAACATGCAAGACTAATATATATTTCAAAATAACTATTAAAAAATTCTCAAATCACGTGCAATAATCCCAAAAGGTAAACATAGTATCATTTTAGTATACACACTGATACAGTGGGTAGATCCAAAGTAGGAAACCAATGAAATATTAGATAGTTCAGTGAACAATTTAAAAATAAGTTGTTTTTATGAAGACATTTCATTTTAATAAGAAACTGAAAATGCTTGCAGAATTCTATTCATAATCCTTTATTGTGACACTTGAAAAGTCTGTTTACAAGGAATACAATTCCACTACAAACTCAATCAATAACTATAAATAAAAAACTTGTTATGAGCTAAATTCCAATTGTTTTAAGTGAAATGACAAAATTTCATTTTAGTTCACTTTTAAGGAGATTCTCTGATTGAGCAAAATCCTGCAATTCATACATCTACCAGCAAGGGGTAGCATAGGTCAAACTCAAAAGTTTGTCACACCATGTGAAAATAAACCCTGATTTTCTTTTTTAGGGCCTGAGCCTGAAGGTACTTCAGGGGAAGACCCTATTATGTTTGCTTGACACACTCGTTTTCTTTTTTTTTCTCGAATTTCCCAATGGAGATCAGTATTATCTCATCTTGTTTTTATGTCAGTGGAAGGCTTCAAATCACAGAAAAGATGAGCATCAAAGCTGTGGTGACTATCCCAGTGATTGTACAGTGGTTGCTTTGTAACAACACTGAATAACTGCTCTGTTTCTGTTGTAATCGAGCAACATTCAGGGACCACACATGCAGACACACACTAGCATCTGGGCTGATGTGGAATGACGTCCAAGATCAGGGTGCGACTGGGAGACACAAGAAATGCTGTGTTACAGTCACATCTGCCTCTTGTTTATTGTTTCATCACCCAGCTACCAAAAGGACTGGGTATCATTCCTAAGTGTTTGATAAAATGACCTTTATTAATACCTTAACTTCAATACAGGCTCCTGAAGGATATTTATGATCATAACAAATTAAAATACATTTGAACAAGGTGAAAGCTCTCTGAAGTTACATATTTCTCAGTTGTGTCCCACACACAACAGAGCCAGCAATTTCATTTATAATTTAAATATAAACTAGGTTTATCAATATGCTTTAAATGAATTTTTAAGCAAAGCAAAAATATTCTTCTCAAATTAGTTTCAAAATAAAAAAAATAATTCAGAATTTAAAAATATACTTTTATCGTAATTGAAATTTGGTATTGAATGACAAGGCATATTTTGTTACTCTGTAGCAATTTGTTAAATCAAGAGCTGCACAATTTTGAAAAATTGCTATGATTTTGACTGATATGTTGACTGTGATATGATTTGTGATGAGATTTTTTCATTTAACATCATTATAATCAAAGCTATTGACAAACCCATTAAAATAATTGTAGTGTGATTTTTGCGGGGATCTGTATCAAATAAAGATTTTTTCTTAATTCTGTAGAATATAATGTGTGGATGGAAATCTCTGCAGCAACATAATATCTAATTCAAAATTTTACTGTGACACACAATTAGCCTTTAGTGAATACTGCTCCTTCATGCAGTTTGAAAACTGAAGGAAGCCACATAGCAATGTAACTGTGAAGCCCTATTTTAATGCTATTTAATATTGGTTATCCAGCCCTACCTCCCACTGTCTCTTTCCTGGTTGTCCCTTCTCCTATCTCCACATCTGCCATTGCTTTATGCAACCTCTAATCCCTTCCTTAATTAATTTTTACTCACAAACACAATTAAGTCTTCAAAGAAGCGATTCTTCACTAAATTGCAAAATATTTTTCACCAATTCAGTTATCGATTTTGATGTAGATATTTGTAATTACAGTGTATTATACATGTGAAATTGAACAGATTTAAGTCCTGCCGCTAAAGGTGTAAGCCTGGCAGCAACAATTTCTATTCAAGAACAACAATGGCACCAGTGGATTGTATGGCTACAAGTCTCAAAGCAGATGTTTGGCCATTCGCTATCCAGAAGGAAGTCCAGAAGGGATGACCTCAACAAAAGTCATGTAGTCTGTCAGCTTTTTGAAATGGCATTTAAATACTGCCATAACACATATTAAAATATACAAAATATTCCAATTACACAACAAACACAGTCAATCCACAGAATTGCATTGCATGCCGCTAACAGCAGATTCAAACCAAATGCAACTGAGCCAATCCTTTGTACATAATCAATCTGAGCATGGGCACAAAAAAGTAAATGATGGCAGGTTTTAACTTTCAAGACCTGTGCCCTTATAATGTCATGAAAAACAAGGGCTTCAGGAAAATGGTAGATAGGTACAATTGCACCACACCTTTTAAACATGCAAACATATGACTAAAGTTGCACTTCCAAACCTGTGTAAAGAGAGGAGGCACTCAAAGCCTCAAAATATAAGCAGAAAGTGGCCCTTTAGCTGTGACAACTTTTTGTGTATATAATTTTTTAATTTTGTCAATAAATGAAAAAACTATTAAAATGAAATTACAAGTTTACTGATGACAGCACTGAATGTATAAGATGTTAATGGAAAAAGAGTTAGCATTCAGCTGAGGAAAAAATCTGTACAACGTGTCAGTGAAGATTCCCAATCATCCAGGCAATGGTAACTTTAAGCTGTGTTGTTGGCAATTTACAAACTGAACAAACTTTGGGTTGATGATGACACAGCACTTAAGTGTTGTATTGAAGTGTGTGTGACCTTTGTGTCTTATTTCAGAGAATACACTGCAGTCTAAAGTACTATGAATAGATTAATAATTGCTTACCAAAGAATACTGAAGTGGAGAGATTGTTTTTGGGTTCAGTATCAATCAGTTCATCAAACCTTATTTAAAAAGCCCTGAATCACAAATCAAAATTTGTCTCTTTGTCTTGGGTTTTGGCATGCAGTTCACAGTGCAACATCCTCTGTCCAGAATAGACAACAAATCGACATGTAATTATTTCAAAAAACAATTTGATATGAGTACTAGCAAGTTGACCTATGTTCGGCAGTGTCAGAAATGTCCATCCTGGTGACCTCTAAAGCTGATCAACAATGCATCCAATTACATATTATTTCTATCATGTATGTTTCAGCATATTGATCAGTTTTTAAGTGTAAAATCCATACTGAATTGTATCAAAATAAATTGGAGGTCCTGGCCAAAAATTCCTGCCGATATCCACTTCCTGTATTCCTTCTTCAACCACATCTATCTGTGCCATTGTTTTTATTCTTCAACCCCTGCATAAAAGTCTGTTCCTTCATTTGTCTCTCATCTCCACACTTCTCTGTCTATAGCCTGACACTTTAGTTGTGTCCTGTCTGTTTGTTCTTGCACAGGAGACGTTACCTTATCTGGTCCCAGCCCCCAGTCTGGCCTGATTTAATCCAACCTGACCTCTGACTCACTGTCTTTCCAACTGCTGAGTGTGTGTGTGTGTGTGTGTGTGTGTGTGTGTGTGTGTGTGTGTGTGTGTGTGTGTGTGTGTGTGTGTGTTCCTGTACTTGCTACATATTGAGGACTAGAATACATATACAATACAATACATATTTAACCAAAAGAGTGAGGACTTTTTTGGAGAGTGAGGACATTTTAGCCGGTCTGCATATCCTCAAAGGGCTGTTTGAAGGTGAAGACTTGGTTTTAGGATTGAGGTTTTGAAGGTGAAGACTTGGTTTTAGGATTGAAGATAGAATTGATTTATGGTTAGGTATAGTGTCAGGCAGTCAGTTGAGATGGTTTGGTTTGGGGTAAGGGGCTAGGGAATATATTACATCAATGAAAATCCACACAAAAAATATAGGCACAAGGATGTATGTGTGTGTGTGTGTGTGTGTGTGTGTGTGTGTGTGTGTGTGTGTGAGTGAGTGAGTTAAAAACAGTAGAACTTATTTTGACGTCTAAAAAATGTAGTCATTTAAAAAATGATGCATGAATTAAGGTGCTATTTGAAGAGAAGCAATGGATTTTGATAACTAGACTGGGACAGAAAAGAACTGAAACATGTTTTAACATGAGGTAAAGGCGACTTTGGTCCAACCAGGTAAAACAGTCTGGTAAATACAGAAAATACATCACTTTTACCTAAAATGGAGCCTTTCAAAAGAGAGAAAAATAACACTCATGCTACATCACAATATAACTGTAGCTAAATCCTATCACAATATCCAATGTCACATGTCAATATCAATACAATATTGATATTTTGCTAAGCCCTTGTGCATTGTTGTTGTGATTTGAATGTTGACATGTCTAGCGAAAGTTGTTTGAGACTTCTTTTTGTTTTTTTCTCAACAATTGTAGCGTTTTTTCACATTACATTTGGTAGAAAAAAATGTACCGTAAATTCTGGACTATAAGCCGCGACTTTTTTTCGACGCTTCATGCCCCGCGGCTTATACTCAGGTGCGTCTTATACGAGGATTTTACCTTCACCCTGGGGTGTGGCGGGCAGCGGCAGCGGGCAGTAATTCCCTATTGTTCCTGATGGTAGCTCCAAGTACCGTACTTAGGGAAATTCCTAGCCAAATGTTATGGTAATTTCTCTAAGTACTGTACTTGGAGCGTCCAGTCCATGCCGCGGTGCAGTGTAAAAAGAGCATCACACAATATTTTCAGTCATTTGTACTCACCCTCAAGATGGAGAGCAGAAGAAGGAATGCTTATGATGCAGCTTTCAAGTTAAAGGCAATCAATCTGGCGGTTAAAGATGGAAATAGAGCTGCAGCACGTAAGTTTGGCATAAACGAATCGATGGTGAGACGCTGGAGGCGGCAACATGACGAACTGACCCAATGCAAAAAGACGACAAAAGCTTTCAGAGGTCATAATAGCAGATGGCCCGAACTTGAAAACGCTCTGGAAGACTGGGTCAACACGCAGAGAACGGGCGGCCGAGGTGTTTCCACTGTGCACCGCGGCTTATTTACCGGTGCGGCTTTATTCGTGTACAAAGTAGATTTTTTTCCCTAAAATAAGCATCTGTGGCTTATATAACGATGCGCTCTATCGTCCGGAATTTACGGTAAGTTTGATAGAGCACACAACATTCGGCATCAGCTTGTCCAACTGAAACACACACAAACACGCACACATGACACATAAAGCCAATAAAGAGAGTAAACAGCTGAGGGAGTCTCCAAAAAGAGTGACCAAATGACTGCTGTTGAACTGTTGTGTTTGTGTGAATGAGAGGTCAGACAGTTCAGTTGACCTGTTGGGGAAAAGAGTCTGTCCGAAAGCAGCAGCCGCTATCAGAGTACAACACTGTCGGAGGACACATTCAGATAACCAGTACACTTTTGCCCTTCTTATTCAGTGATGAACAGCAAAAAGGGTGAAGTAACATACTGGTTGGTTGGTATGCTCTCAGTCAATGGTGTTACTCTTTCATTAGCAGTTTTTTACAGGGCAGGAACCAGCTGTTGCTTCACTCAAAGGTCATCTGGTCACACAGCAGAGTGCTCTCCAGAGCACTGTACTGACTGCTGTACAAATTAACTACACCATTTGTAAAGACAAAAAGCAGTTTATGTGCATTATAGTCTATAAAAATCTATTTTTTAATCATCCAGCGCATGCTATGGTTTTGAGATATTTCTGAAAAGACAAATAAAACAAAAGACCAAAAGAACTAAGCTCTAGAAACAACTTTGACTCCCCATCCCCCCCTCACATCAACAGCGAAACATTGGGGGTGTGCAATAAATTCTATTTTTTCCACAGAGGCGGCTGCACTGCAGACAGGTAACACAGACAAAAAAGAATATATTGGTGTTGAGAATGCAGTTAGTGTTAGTGACAATAATCAACAGTTCATGCTGGGGGAAGCTCATTTACAGTGTGTCGTATGCATGTGGTGCAGCCTTACATAGTCAGGCCCTGAAATAAAGTTAAGGTAATGGCTGCCTATAGAGACTGTAAACGTTTAGCTGGGGTGTCAAACATTGCTATTACTCAGTAAACTTATCATCTGAGCAGGCCTAGTTGGTTTAGATTGCTAAAACTGGTTTTCAGACACCCATCAATCCAACCATCCATCCATCCATCCATCCATTTTCTTCCACATATCTCCTGGTAAGGGTTAGGGCTGGAGCCTATCCCCGGGGCTTTCAGGTGATAGGCGGGGTTCACCCTGGACAGGTTGCCAGTCCATCGCAGGGCCAACATAAATAAACAGACAACCAGTCATACACAGAGTCGTACGAACGGTCAATTTAGAGTATTCAATCAGCCTAGTCCCCATTTGCATGTCTTTGAACTGTGGGAGGAAGCCGGAGTACCCGGAGAGAACGCAGGCAGGGACAGGGAGAACATGCAAACCCCACACAGAAAGATCCCGTGCCCGAGCCGGGACTCAAACCCGGTACCTTCTTGCTGTGAGGCCACAGTGCTAACCACTGCACCACCGTGCCGCCCTGTTTTCAGACACCAGATCTTATTTTATAATTCTGGTTTAAAAGCAGATGGCTAAATAGCAATTTGCTAATTTTAGAGAATCTGACAGACTGAATCCCAGCATTAAGGCAGCAGTTTAAGGAACGACTGCAACAGATGGCCTATCAGTAAAATATACTGCCTGAGCTTCTGGAAGAAGCAGAAAACAGACAAAAATGACAGAAATGCAATTTCATCTGCAAAGACAAGGACTGTCCCCTTAAGCTTGTAAAAATGTAAAGGCATATGCAGCTCTGTTTATAGAGATAATCACACTGCAAGGCCCTCAATCTATGTTTCTGTCCTTCTAAACTCAGTCTACCTTGTATATCCTCCATGCATTATAATACATGTGGAAAGTTAACAGATGGAAAAATAGACCAAATAAAGTCTGGTTTCATTTACTCTGTTCTGACTAGATACTCCTGGTCCTCTGAGAGCTCCAGCCCAAATAGAGTCCTGCTGAGTTCATAGCCTGCTGCCCACCATACTGGGCCCACACAGACACACACACACACACACACACGTCTGTTGCCACTGTCGTTGCTATGGTAACACTTCGGCACGGTACTGTGATCAACAAGGCCTGGAGCTGCTGGCGCACCATGACAGCGACCTGACTGGCACACACACAGTGGCACTGAGAGAGAAAGATGGTGACAAGGGAGGAGAGGAAGCAACGCATGCACATAAACACTTATAAAGGCCGGACAGGAAGGAGAAAGTTTAGAAATGAAAGGAAAAAACTGTAGGAGAGATGGTGGGAAAGAGAAAATTAGGTGTTCACATAAACACAGGCTAACACACACCACTGTACCTCTCTTGGGAAATGTGCACTGTAATGTATAGAAAACTGGTATTGGGTTAGCAGAAACTGCTCTTAGAATGCCTGTGTGTGTATGGTGTCTTTACGTGTGAGTCTGTTTGATGCAGAATGAAGGAGATATTAGCTTAGTTGCCAGCATGCTCAACTACTGTAGTCAGTCA
Source organism: Aulostomus chinensis (assembly GCF_037954235.1). Classification (NCBI taxonomy): domain Eukaryota; kingdom Metazoa; phylum Chordata; class Actinopteri; order Syngnathiformes; family Aulostomidae; genus Aulostomus; species Aulostomus chinensis. The sequence goes on from NC_141330.1 coordinate 23,110,660, forward strand.
ACCTCGACATGGAAGTTAATGAACTGAACTTGTTTAGTACTTCTTCACCTCAAGGAGAAAGAGCTTGATTAAATCTGTGTGCACGCGCGTGTGTTTGTACATATGTACCCATTAGACAGGTATCAGTGGGGCAGGGAAAAGATTGTGAGAGTGGGATAGTGATTAAAAAGGCAGAGATTCACAAATAATAGACCAAAAGAGAGAGAGGCAGACAGAGTGAAAGATGCCAGACACGCCTATTGGGACTTGGGGCAAAAAGCAACCAAATAATTGCAGCTCTGCTTCCTTTGTCCACACTCTGTCTCTCTCTTACTATATTTCAATCTCTTTCCTGTGTTGCTCAAACACCACAGGGGACGCAGATAACCCGTCTATGCCTACCACAGCGACTAGGTGGGATAAAAATCCTCCCTCTAAAATGGAGTCTGATAGTTTGGTGCAGGAACAAGCATCAATGCCCCAAACTTTATTAAAACGTTTTAAATTTCTGGACATGGATATTAGATAACAGAATTGATGACAGGACTGTGGATAATTCTAGTAAATGCAATATGGAACTTATTTTTCCAGATTTGGAGGTCATGAGGTGCTGACAGTAACAACACTTTAACACACAAGTTCACAACTTTGAAAATTATATTGGATACTGTTCTCAAAATATGCTTTGCTACATCGTGTGCTTCAAACATAAAGGTGTCATTGCTAGTTTCAAGCCTATGCAAATTACCTTTTCATGCCAAGTGCTCTTGCTTTAGACAGCTTTCACATTACGAAGGTGCTTGATTTTATAGTTATTTTTCTTTCCATATGTTTTTGGCCACCTGAAAACTCAATCATACTTTGACCTACATACACTATACACATTTCAAAATGTTTAAAGGACATTCAAGGCTGTTTTCACATACAACTTTCATACGTTTTGCAGTAATGCAGTTTTCTGCCATTTTCTTTCAATTACACACACCATTCAACTATCAAAGTATTCAGCTTTTCAAATTCGTTATAATGGCACTTTTCATACTCCTAACTTTCATAATTAAAAAAAATATATTATACCTTTTAAAAGCTATTTTTGCAATGGAATTCAATGAATAAAATCATCAAATCCTCCAAATCTCATGTCAAAGTTCAGGCCCTGACATTTCTTCAAATCAAAATCCAACATTCACTCAAACTCTACAATGATTCTAAAACATTTTGGTCATTAAGGTTAAAGGTCAAAGCTCAAGGTCAAATGAAACAACCACAATATCTGAGGAACACCTTCAGGGAATTTTATATATGTGTGTGTGTGTGTATGTGTATGTATATATATATATATATATATATATATATATATATATATATTCTCTTACTTCCCCTCTGTCTCCCTCCGTCCCTCCCACTTTTTCCTCCTCTTACTCCCTCTGGCTCTCAGAAGAAGGGATGTACCATATCTTCCACATGTGGCCTCATTGTGCTGAGCCAATTGAGCAAAACGACCAAGCTTAAGTTGTTCAATAGATTTTACCAGATGACTAGCACTTCCTCCCTCCTTTTTTCCATCTTTTGGGTTGAGATGCTTAACAACCATGAAGCAATGCCTGGCAGGCAGGATTAGGCAGGGGAAAGAGACAGACAGGAAAGACACAGGGGAAGGAAGAGAGTGCAAAAGGAAAGATAATGACAGTAAAAAAGAGATCTAGATAAAAAGAAACAAGACACTGAAAGGAAAGCAATGTCAGTGCGAAAGAGACAAAAACAAACAAGTGTTGCATGTGTGTGTATATTTTGGGAGAAGTATGCAAGAAAAAGGGAAGTATATGTGGGGTCAGACTTCATGCAGAACTTAGCAGCTTTTGCTCGGAACACCATCTAACAACAGAAACAACTAAGGAAAACTGGGAAGAGCCATTTTCTATGAATTAGGGGTTGTTTTATGGAGAAGACAAGAATTACTTAGGTTTCCTACATGAGGGACATTTGTATAAATAGATCAGAGGAGGCAGGGGATTGGAGGAGCTCAAACAGAAAGGAGAGCAGCAAAATCATTCTCCTTTGCTGGTCAAATGAAAAGCAACTTAGGACCTGGCAGATATTTCTGCTGATATTAGATTGTTACGCTACAGAATACTAGCCTTGGTGTGATTGTCAGTCAATGATTGACAAGATAGATATATAGCTGTGTTATTATGCCCACAAAATGTCAAATCTAATGCTACTTATGTAATAGGGTAAAACAGTCAGCATGATTCTGGAGAACACTGAAATTTGGGCAGAATAAGCCTGTGCTGAGATTGTACAATTATTTGATTTATATAAAAAAAGCCAGCCAAAATGAAATAGTCTTATTGTTTGCTTGTATGTCTTCCTATGTGTGTATCTGCTCATGAGACAATGTGTTATTTCAGCCAAGGTTTGAGAGAAAGGCAACATCAAATCAAGCATGTGCTTTAAGTAGAATGGGAGCCAGAGCGTTCAGCTATCAGGCTCCCCTCCTGTGGAACAGTCTTCCAGTTTCAGTCCAGGATGCAGACACCATCTCTACATTTAAGAGTAGACTTAAGACATTACTTTTTGATCATTAAGGTTAAAGGCCCTTAGATATGCTGCTCTAGGCTTAGACTGCCAGGGGATGTCCCGTGGTGCACTGGGTTTCTCGCGCCTCCTCTCTTTCCTCTCTGTCCTCGTGTATGTGTCATATATAAATCATACTCCTAAATGTTACTAACTCGCCTTCTTCTCCAGGGCCTTCAGACTTCCCTCATCCCAGAACCCGGGTGCTGCTGGAGGAGGCTACGGACCTGAAGAGGCTCAAATTGACACCCGTAGCACCACCTGCTCACTTCCCCCTCTGTCCATCAGTCTCTTCCCTTTCTCTCACTCTTTATCTGTGTTTAATTTTAAGCTACTTCAAATTGAGGATGATATTAATATTCATATGTTAATATAGCGCAGGCATGTAAACTCAGCGACTGTTCAGGGAAAAAGGTCAGACTGATGGGTCCATATGTCATTGTTACAATAACATTTCCCTGAAAAATACCTCATGGGATTCCTCATGGACCAAAAATACACACACTACCAATCCTCTGATTGCAGGTCAAAAAGGTCATAAAGGTTAATGACCTGTAAATGGCACTGCGAGAAGTCAAAATACATTAATTAGAATGTGGGACATTCTGCTGCTGCAAATATAGAAAAGACCTGTATTTTTTTCAGCTGCTGCAGCATGAGATGAAGTGTCAGAATGTTTTAAATGACATGCATAAATTATCAGATTTTGTATTTGTATATCACGGTGTGCCAAAAAAGAAATGATTAATACTCAATATGTGGATAAATCTATTGCTTCTGCTGTGACTATAACAGTACCATGCCACAATGCATGTTATTCGTGTTTTTTGCCAGGCTCAGATTTTTAATGATGAACTATGAATTAAATACAAAATCTGACATTTCTCAGAACGCAGTTTTCATACAGCTGTTTCTTGAACTCAGGGGCAAGGCCGTGTGTGTTTAAATAGCTGGTGTAGTTGTTGGAAATGGATAACTTGTTGGATAACATAGACAACGCTATTTTTTCTCCTGCGAGCTTCTTACACAGATCCACAAGTGGCTGGGCCATTGTGAACGAGAGATTGTGTTGAGCTATGAATGCACACACTCGTATTTTCGGTTCGCAAACAAGGTGATAGTAGGCCTGGGCGACATGGACCATAAATAAAATCTCAGATTTTTTTCACAAAAAATTTGATTCATGATTTTTTCTGATTTTTTAAAATAAAATAATTAGTACAAAGGACAGAAAGAACTCAAAACAAATTCTTTATCAAAAACTTAACTAACCACTGTGTAAATGGGTACCATATCTTTAGCGATGTCCAAAGCAACTGCTTCAGTGATTGCTCTCCATCGTGCCCTTTTCTTATGATACGTGATCCCGTAGGTTAATGATTCCACCACAGTAAGCTGTTTTTAGTGGGAGTTTGATGGTTATAGCGGTCTTGTTTGCCTCGCAAAGTGTCATTTCTCCCACTCAACTGGATGCCTCTGTTTTTAGATGCTGAAATAAGTTTGTTGTGCTGCTGCCTTTTGTTGCAGTGGGCTTCAGACAAACTGTGCAGCGTGCAGTCACTTGTTCAATGTCTGTCGCTGCAAACCCAAACCAGTTCCAAACCACTGACCATACTACTCCTTTCTTAGAAACAAACTTCTCGCTCTCGTTAGCCATGTTGCTGCTATGCATGCGCAGGAAACAAGGGGGAGGGGGGAGAGGAAAGGCTATGGAAGCTCATGAGGGACAAAAGGTGCGCCATAGCAAGAAGAATAAAAAACTCAATTTTTTTATTTTTTAGATTGTCCGCAACAAAAAACTTGATTTAATCGATAAAATTGATACATCGCCCAGGCCTAGGTGATAGATATATTAGTGGCAATACCTGTAGCCGTTGCTCCCTGTATGGTCGTTGTGTGGGATAGTGCATAAAGAAAAGCTTTGTGACCCGGGTCTAAAGCATGATGAACCAAGACTTTTTTTTCAAATGCTTCCATAAATCCATTTTATGGAACATGGCATACAAAAACAAGCACCTGGCTCCCTTAGTTTTTGACACCAGGTACCGTAAGGCTTGCTGTCTGCGCCGCTTTCCTTTATCCAAGCCCGGGGTCACTTATTCCCCCCCCCCCAATGTTGACGTATCTTCACCAGGTTTAATAAACCTAGTCTCCATCCTCCGTCATTGTCAATGTTGTTAATTTGCTAACGTCAACTTAACTGCTAATGTCTGTATGTGGGTTGCTCCCCGATGTGAGTCACATGCTCAGTCGCATCTAGTAATGGTGTCAATCAACTCAAGTGTCACGCACCTGTGAAAACTTGTTTAAGGCCTGCCCTACTCTGCCTCTGATTGGCTAAAACTCCTTGTTTACCTTGAGTGATGTGATTATATCACTGGTAGTTAAAAGTATCCATTTGCTTTGCTTTAAAACCAGTGGTTAAATGCAGAGCAGTAGATTTAACAAATCTATCACTCTATTTCAATGACTATGGCTCCAAAAATATGATGTGCGCCGGAATTCCAGCACCGTGCCAAAGAACTTAAAGCCCTGCAATAATGTTAAGAACTGACTACGTTCCGGAAGCAATGATACCTTGAAATGTTGGCACAATGTACACAGGTAAATGCTAGACTTATGTTTCAGGAGACATGGCAGAGGAAGGCAGACATCTGGAGCAAGTGGGAAAAAAACACACACACTTATGACCCCATCTTCCACCTGACGCAAAGTGGATGCTCTGAGGATGCACTTTGCAGTTGCCATTGTTAACAGAACTGCAATATTGCAGATGTAATTGTGCCCAGTCTGGAAAGCAGGTCTGAAACTTAAGAGGAATCAGAGTCTCTGCTTGGCAGTTCTGGTCTTGTGAATGGTATTTTGTAGTAAAATTGAACAGCATCAGAATGTGTGAAGATCTTCTGTTTGTGTGAGAAGCTCATCTCCACATAAACAAAATTACATTTGTTCATGGTGCATTATCACATATAGGAGTGTGGGTTAGTAAGAGTCCTTCAAACATTGAAATATTCAAATAAACCATGTGCATGCATGCTTCCGTTTTCTGTCTTCATTAAAAATTCTCGCTTGAGGCAGAATTATAGAAGTAAATAGAGAACTGGTTTAAGATTGAGGAGGCAAATCTGTTTGTCATGTCATGATTACATGTAACATCTTGTTCATCCTGTATTTTATGTAGATTGTGTTTTTAGTTTTTGTTTTCCTGGATCGCAATAAATAGGTGGACACAAACACTGATCTGTTAAAAAAACTCTGGCTCTGATCCCTACCTGACAGGTCTATTAAGATATATAATAAGATTGTAATTATAATAATTCTTATAGTTACAATAATGTTAGACACACATGTGCATGCTGTTCATTTACATGTTCATGTTTTACTTCTATAAGAAAAGAATATTCATGCTTTATTTCTTATAGAAACTCTGTCTCTGTCTGGTTATTTGTGTGTGTGTGTGCTTGCGTGTGTGTTTTAGCCATCTTGGTCATCTACGATTAGACCCAGGTCTAGTTTGCCTACATTGCACTTTGCTCAAAATAGCAATGCGCCATATTATTTACATTTCCAGCCTTTGGCAGACAAATCTGTCACAGATCCTTTTACTACCTTGCAAACAGGGCAGGAATAGCTATTGTGCTAGAGCACCATCTATTATGCCTTATGTGTAAGATAGAGCACATATGTCTCCAAAATCCATCCATCCATCCATTGTCTACCGCTTATCCTGTTATGGGTCACGGGGGGGCTGGAGCCTATCCCAGCAGCCAGACTTAATTCATAAATCCTAGGTTTAAGGAGGCTCAGTTTAGGCCAGTGCTGCTTCCTTCTACAACCAACTTTGAAATATCTTCCATGTTCATCCAGTACTGCTGCACCATTTGACTCTGATCAGACTATCCATCCATCCAACCATCCATTTTTGACCGCCTATCCTGTTGAGGGTCCTGGGGGGCCTGGAGCATATCCCAGCAGCCTTTAGGCAAGAGGCGGGGTACACCCTGGATGGGTCACCTGGCCATCGCAGGGCCAACACATATAGGCAGATAACCATTCACGCTCACAGCCACACCTATGGTCAATTTAGAGTATCAGATAAGCTTAGTCCCCTCTTGCATGTCTTTTGACTGTGGGAGGAAGCACTCGGAGAGAACCCATGCAGGAAGAACTTGCAAACTCCACACTAAAAGATCCTGTACCCGAGCCGGGGCTCGAACCCAGAACCTTCTTGTTGTGAGGCGACAGTGCACCACCGTGCCACCTGTCTCCAAAATCCCCAAACCCCATTCTTTTATGACATTGTTTTCCTAGAGAAGTGCGAATTGGTCAAAGTTCCGTCCAACAAATTCCATCAGAAAAAAAAGTAAATATTTAAATTAACAGAGTGCGTACTGTGTGTTTTTAAAATTATTCATACCACTAGGAATATAGAAATTATCATTATATTGATAAATTTAATAGCTCTGCAAAGTGGCACAGGATGAGATCAGAGCAGATGGTTTTCAATTGATCAGTCAATGTGCCAACTGGATTAAATGATATCAATGTGTCTGACTGCTTATGGGAAATGGAAAAAACATGAACTGGAATATTTTGATCAATAATGTACAAAATGAATAAGACATGATATCTGACAGTGACATCAGGCTGTTCAGGGGTTAAAAAAAGATTTGACCTCAGTCAGATCATGATTGTAACCATCATCTTCCTTCATTTTCCACTTGCTCCATCTTTCTGTAGAGGTACCACTTGGGTGGTAGTTCAGCTAAAGGCAAAACTTGCAAAATTCAAAGAAGCTCCTGACTTGACTGAGGTAAAACTCTTTTGACAGACAAAAAGACAGAGTGTAACCAGAGGTTTTAAAAACTTAGCAAAACTCACACACAGACACAACCTTTTCCATGTTTTATCAATCTTTTAAATGCTGCTTGTGATGGCTTTTTTTTTTTTAAAGTTCAGGAGTCTGTCCAGTTTGTTTCAACTTTTCTCATTTCATTTAACAGCTTTAACAGAAGGATTCTAAGGTGATTCTATGAGCAGAAAGACAATTGCACTCATGATTAACTACTAATAATAGTCTTGACTTCCTCCATCGTCTCCTGCAAACAGCTGAAAGAGCCCGACACACACACACACACACACACACACGGCACATTTAGGTGCTTTAACAAATGTCAAGAAAAAGACTTGATTAGGAAAAGTTTTGTCTAAAATTATTTGGCCTTCTGCAAATAAATAAATAAACGTGTTGTAATATTTATAAGGTTCAAGTCAGTCAAGATCGCTGCACGGTGGTGCAGTGGTTAGCACTGTGGCCTCACAGCAAGAAGGTTCAGGGTTCAAGTACCGGCTCGGGCACGGGATCTTTCTGTGTGGAGTTTGCATGTTCTCCCTGTGCCTGCGTGGGTTCTCTCCGGGTACTCCGGCTTCCTCCCACCATCCAAAGACATGCAATTGGGGACTAGGCTGATTGGATTCACTAAATTGACCGTAGGTATGAATGTGAGTGTGAATGGTTGTTCGTCTCTCTATGTTGGCCCTGCGATGGACTGGCGACCTGTCCAGGGTGAACCCCGCCTCTCGCTCGTTGACGCTGGGATAGGCTCCAGCCCCCCGCGACCCATACTAGTAAGGAATAAGCGGAAGATGACGATGGATGGAAGTCAGTCAAGATAGTCAGCAGATATGCACTGATTTTGCTAAAAACAAAATGTGTTTTCAGTGATTTAAAACTTGTCTAACATTGATTGAGATTATAAACTATGGTTAACAGTTAACCTTATAACACTTAGTACAACTGAAAATCCAGAGCATGAGATATGTAATTTTACTGCATATTGTTATTGCTCCTTCAGTGTCCAAAAAGTATAAATCATGAGGGACAAACAGCTGGCAGGTAAAGGTTGAACCAAAATAATGATGAAATCAGACTCTGATATTGTCTTACCTAGACTGATCAGAGGAGGAAGCTCTTGATTAAGTTCTATTTTTACAGTTACACCTGTACCTCTACCCCCCCCCCCCCCACACACACACACACACACACACACACACACATAAACTTCTGTGCAGGACTCAGCAATTTAATAGTGAATTCACTCGCCCCTCATAAAATCATAATTCAATTCTAAAGGTTATTTAAAATGGCACGGCTTATATTTTTCCTGTACTTGTACTCCTATTTTCCATGTACTTAGAGTGCCAATCTAAAAACAACAACCTGCTTTGAGGATGGAATGGTGATGTGAGTTACTGCAACCAGCATTAGAACAGAGTTGTGTTTGTGCTGGTTAATTAACTTTGATCCATATATTTTTCAAAATTTAAATGTGAATTAAAAACCACTGCCCAATCCACAGTGGCTGTTTTTTAAATCATATTCACCCTTATAAAAATGTTAAACAACAACTGTGTCTTTAAATTTTAGCATTACTTAAGATTTATCTAATCGATGTAAATGATTAATTGATGCAATAATTCTCTAAAGGTAGGTGGGGACAAGGTGAAGGGGGGCTTGAAAAATATTTCAAGTTACAGGAAGGGGGCTAAACTGAAGAAGTTTGAGAACGACAGACGTGAATCATAATACAGTAAAACATATACATCCATATTTGTCCCATAATTGTGTTACTGATGACATTATAATAAAAGGACTTAAAATTAATGTAAAAAATAAATACAAATTTGTATTTATAAAGCTCACAGTCACACAGTGAGGTATTCTTCAGAGAAATGGTAGCCATGCTGAAAACTGCCTCCTCACTCAGAGGAATCCTTGGGAGAATCTAGCAGTTTTAGAAGTTGCTGTTACCCGTTCTGTCCACTGTTGCGATGATAGGGAGGTGTTTAACTTTTTGGGATTTGGCATCTGTCACATAATGGCATAGACTAGAACAGTTAGTGGTGGGGCCCTTTTTGAAGCCTCCCCTGGTGCATCCCTTGGTGTAGGTTATCTGCTGGGTTAATCTGGGCGACAGATGGGGCAGAATGTGAATAAGCACGGGTGAGCAGGGGCACTGTGCTTTGTGACAGTAATGGGACGGTACTGGACATGGCCAACTGTATGCTGTGACAATGACATATATTAATAATTCACATAGGATCTCCATGCTGCATGAGGCAGGAGGCCTAATCATTATTAGCCAGGAGTCATCTTAGCTTGCAGAAGAACAATAAACTTCAAAATGAGACAGAGGAGAAGATTGATTAAAATCTATATATCCAGTCTACCAGTTCATCAAATTAAAACAAGGAATACATCCTTATAAAAATGACACAAGAAGGGAGGCAGTAATATTTAATCTAAAATCATCACTGGAAGCATCACTGCCCCTCACAGGACTACTACAGTGGCCACTGTTCATTTTATTGTCATCTTTTTCACTGGGCTACTTGATTTAATGGGAACATGCACAACCTTACAATCGTTGCTGTAGACAACAGGTATATACTGGTGTTATACCAAGTTCCACCAGCCTACTGAAAATTGTGTGCACTTTGCAGGTATAACACAACTTGGTTAATGTGATTGTGATAATCAGTAATACAATCATCATAGTTTAATCACTGATGGTAAACCAATTAGCAAATACTTGCAGCTTTGGCCCAAAAAATGTCAATTTCATCCATATTTTATTGTTTCTGACAAAAAAATTGGATGAAGCCATTTTCCTAATGTTAAAAACAGCTCTACTGAATAATGCATTAAAACTGTCAATCTTCTGGACATCTATTAAATGGTTTTTTGTTGTTGTTGTTGTATCAAGACATTTTGATCTATTTCCTTTGACACTGGTCTGTTTTTGTCACTGTGACAGGAACTTTTTAGGTCAACTTTGAGTCTTGATGATTGCACAGTATTTGAACAAATTTACTCAAGGTGTTACGAAAATATTGTGCTCAAGTGAGGACAGTGATGTTTTAATGAACAAAAGTTTTGACAATCCCAAAAAATAACAATATGACAATATAACATAAATGTAAAAATTCATGGATCTTTGCAGGTGGACATTTATTTCCTAAATAAAATGTGTTTTTCTAGGACCTTATCAACAACAGTATAATGCTGAGCATCAGAGCTCCTTCTCTGCACAAAAGGTGCGCTGAAACATATCTGCTGAGGGTAAGAACCTTACTATGGGTGATTACACACAACCCCACTTAAAAAAAAAACACAAATATCCCTTTAAAGGGATTACTTCAGCATAGTCAAGTATGGTTTCGAATGCAGCTTTCTGTGTGATAAATAAATATTACATTGACTTGCCATTATTTTACGCCTCTATGATGAAGGGGAGGTGTTTGAAAGTCTCCATCCCTTTGACTTGAACTGAAAAGCATAAATCAAACATAAAATGCAGATCAAATCAAAATTTTCAGACATGTCTTTATATTCCTAGATTGAAAAACAAAAGGCCTGAGCTTTGTTTGTTATTTCCACTCTCAGTTTTTGTATAATGTTGGAATTATTTGTATCTTATTTCCTCTGGTGGGAGCACCACACAGAGCTGGTAAATGGAAGTGGGCCTGTCTACACACTGCCTAATGTAAACAAGACTAACGCAGGACAAGTAGACCAAACGCGAGAGTTACTGACAAGTTTCACTTTGCCATTGATTTCTTTTGTAACTGCAAATAATGAGAGCAGCACCAAGAGCGGGGTGTTTACACGTTACCATAACAATCCAGAAGTAGAGGTGCAAAGTTCTGTTGTATGTAGAATAGATTTACATATTTTGTGCAGCGTCTGTTTGAAGCAGTTGAGGATAGTTGTCATATTCTAAAGTTTTATCTTCATATTTTTATTGTAATTGATTTTTGATTAAATCTGTGTGAGCCAGAAGTTTCTCTTGCAACGAACCGGAAGCCCAGCAGTTCTGTGGAGAAGAGAAACAATACGCTTGCTACTTTTTCCACTTCTGGTCTAATCAGGTGAACACGATAAATAAAAATTGTTATGCTTCTGTTTGTACTTTGTTGTCATTCAGCAATTAAATGTTTAACATCTCAGAGCTTGTGGCTGTCTTCTTTTAAATTGTTCTCCTCATTGACACACATAATTATCAAAAAGTAAAGTTTAAACAGGAGAGGAGAGGAGGGGAGAGGACAGAAGAGAGGAGAGAAGAAGAGAATAGACGAGAAGAAGAAAGAGAAGAGAGGAGAGGAGCTGCATTAGGGTTGTGGGTTGGGAGTCAGGCAGGGGCAGACCAGACAACCTCTATCTTTGACCCCTCATCTGTGTGTATTTGTGTAGTGAGTGTCCCATCTCCCTGGCAAGACAATAGGGCAGGGTAAGGCCCTGTGCCTAAATCGGATAAGCTGTTAGCTGCGGGGGGGGGGGGGGGGGGGGGGGGACAGTAAGAATCGGATACTGCTGTCTGACTTGTGTGTCTGTATGGCAAGAGAAGGGACCAGAAATCAGACAGGCCCTGAGAATCAATAGTGATGAGCAAAGAAGAGGGAGAGAAGAAAAGTAAAGAACTACAACTTGACTCTATAAGCTCCTTTCCTACTGCCCAAAAGATCCTTCTTATACCTGCTAACATCTTTTGTCTGCAATGGGACTAGCTTTAATCTACATTCACTCATTGGTCAAATGATTCTTAAGTAAACATGGATAAACAACCATCTAGCAACCTATATTGAACTCATCAGACCTAGGAACTGGTTTTTGTACATGCATTTGCTCGGCATTAGGGCGCATTCAACCTTCCAGCAGACGCGGGTCTTAGCTCCCACTGTGAGGGCTGCGTGCCTGTGTTTTTCTCTCTCGTACGTCATTGCACTGACAATGTCATCGTTACACAAAAAAATGTGCCGTGTCTCAAAGTGCCGGTGATGTTCCCATAAATCACCGTGTCCTGTATGGTTCCAGAAATCTGCCGCCAGATCTCCGCTTCACCACAGATGCTAAACAGCTCGCGGATTTCGTGATCTTGCCAGTGCGCTGCCATGATCGATAAAAAGATGAGCAAGATCGCAATACAAGTTGTTTATTAACACAGTTGTGCTTGCGCAGTTCCCATTAGGATTCCCCAAGTGGTGGGAGTTCTCAGCATGATGTAGATTAATTCACCTAAGATCATACACATGTAAATTGTTTGAGGAAAAAAATGAGTGAAAGAGTCTCTGGGACAACAACAGGAAGACTGATCTCATGGCAGAGTCCAAAACTTTATTGAGTGAGTGAGCAGCTCTCGCAGCGCAACCCAGCACAGCACAGCACAGCACAATTTTTTTTCTGGAGCTTCTACAATAACAGCCTGACAGGCGGCATAGTGACAAAATCAGAACGTGCCAGGAAGGTCGTGGGAAACCTGAGACAACGCGGGTTGCCTTTTTCACACTGCAGGCCAGCTGAGCAGAGCCAAGGCAAACCGCTAAACACCTGGGTCACTTGGAGGGTCAGTGGATGTGGGTGGAAATGCTGAGTCAACCCTTTCAGAGTGCCCAAACATGCCAAAGCCAGTCAGTAGAGGATTTAAACATCAGAGGAAATACTCAAATTTTTGATTGAATTGATGCTAGAGCAGGACTTTTGGAAACCTCTTCAAGAGTTGCAATTAAGGCAGGAAGGAAGGAAGCAGCACAATGGCTTTATGGCTAACACAACAAGCAAGTGGTAAAAATTTGTCTCACTATGACTTGCACAAAACCTCATTCGCCTACAAAAACTTGCTCAAAAGCAGCCCACAATTGCAGAGTCATTTTCCCAATACGTCCCATATGACAAGAAAGCAACCTAGTGGAGAGCTACTGATGCAATCACACTGCAGTGGAAAAGCAGGGGTTTATCCACATGGAGAAAACTTTAGACCTCAACTAAGTTCTACCAAGCCAAAAGCATTTTGCTTAAAGGGGACCTATTATGCTTTTCATACTTATAAATATGTTTAAAATGTCGGATACTTGTTCTAAACAACATGGAGGTGTCTTATAATGAGGTATGAGTGTATTAAGGCAATCCCCGGGGGCAGTTTCAGACAATTCTGGACTGCTGAAAACACTTGGCTTTGGAGTTTTTTTTTTTTTTCAAAAGTCTCATTTTGTGACATCACAACTTCAGAGGAAGCTCCATATACAGCGAATCACCTGGGTCTAGTCTCAGTGCCCAGTGGTGTTGCCGCCCACCCAGCTCTACCAAGGAAGTATATGGTACAGACTACAGAGCTACAGTACGGTGTCATCATCAAAATGGCTAATGGAAAGTGTTTGTTTTTTTGGGGGGATGCAAACATTTCTTATCTTTGCATTGCCTTCCGAAAGAAGATGAATTCAGGCAGAAATAGGAGGATTTTTTGTTTTCAGAGGAGCAAGTAACTCTTTTGCCTTAGCCGGCATTTCATGGCAAGCAGTTTCATAAACAAACTTGAGTTCGAAACTGGATTTGCAAAAAAGCTAATCCTGAAGGTCTTTACATGGTCATGAGGACACCAAATCATAGGCTGTAAGTAACATTCTGTCAGTGTCTTGTCTGTTTTTAGCTCTGAAATGTAGTGAAAGAATTGCTCTCAGTATAAATACAAGCAGCAGGTACACATAGTACAGGGTTAGACACTTTGCTGAAGTGTTGTGTCATGTAGCGTCATTAGTAGATAACATGAGATGTGGTGGAATTTAGGGTTTACCATTCAGAGACGTCTTGCAAAAGTCATTGCTGCAACGGAGGTTCAGGTTGTGTATTGTTGTTGTCTGGGACAGAGTCCAGATCCAAAATCTATGGATGTATCGTTGATGTCGACATTTTAAAAATGATAAAACTGTAAACAAGCCGGTTACCACGTGGGAAAACTTCCTTGCATGTGAGAGGAGGCGTGTTACTATGCAGCCGGGGGAGCAGGCCCCATGATACATTGACCGATCTCAGCAGAGTGAGTGTGGTCAGGGCCGAGAAGTTGTGTATGTGTGTGTGTGTGTGTGTGTGTGTGTGTGTGTGTGTGTGTGTGGGCGGGTGGTTGGCTGGGCAGTTGGGTGGGGGGGATCCAAGCATTTCAGAGGGAAGCAGGAAAGAGGCAGAATAGAGGAGGACTGTGATATGCGATAATTATGGAGATTTTATTGATCTAATCTTTCAATAGTGCCCCACCGGAGTCAAACACCATATTAAAAGCCCCTGAAATGAGCATAATAGGGCCTCTTTAAGTTTCTCTGCCCCACTTGTACAACTATACACATGAAAAGATCATTAGAGTTTTCCATGAAGGTCTGGGGTCTAATTTATGACCACTCTCTACACCCAAAATAGTGCCGGTAACAGGCAAGTGCCAACTTCAACGAAACACTGTGATTTCTACAAATAAACAGAATAAGAAATTGTGCGAATTTGTAGGTAAACACACATAGTCTGCCTTCTCTGGCCACCTAGCTCTTTGAAGATAATGCCTATTGTTGGAAGTCTGGAAAAAAAAGTCAGTGACAGCCCTCACTCAATAATGGGACGTGAACTCATTATCAATGACACCGCAGCTGATCACCATTATCAAGCTCACATGAGACGTCATCACCTATCCCTTCACCCCTTCTTCAGAGGAAATCCATGTTTCCATTGTTGGGACCTCATGCCATGTGCCCCTAGAAAACAATAGAGAGGCCTACATGTCCCTCCAAAAGCCTATGATAGAGTTGACCAAAGCGTGGTCAAAGGTGCCATAAAGCCTCACATGACCATCACATGAGGTGCAGCCCTGTGTTGGAATGCAGATCCAACCTCTGCATTGACTAAAGCCAGGCTCTCACAGCAGGGGTCCCCAGTGATGCCACTCAGGTAATATAACGGCACCGCGACCCTCTTTCAGCACTTTTTCTCTATGCGCCAGACAGCAGAGAGGTACACAAAGCTTCTTCATGACATGGACACCAAACAGGAGCAATCACCAAACGTCTGGTGTTTATTTTCCCCCTTTTATTTTTGCATCTGCCGTATATCGCTGCGCAATCAGCTAATTGTTCTGTACGAGGACGAGCGCACAACTTTTTCCCAGACCAGATAAAGATTTTGTGACTCAGCTGAGAGATCCCCACTGCCGCCAAGGGAATCATCACTGCCAGAGGAATTGGACCACGCTGTGCAGAACGTAAAGCTGACTTTCATTTTAGTCTTTGACGGATCTGAGCAACACAAGGTAAGACGCATATGTCTGGGCAAACACACTTAGCATAGTCATAGCTAATAAGAGCCGTATTTCTTTGTAAAATTTTTATTTATGGGCAAAAGCTGTGTTTGATTCCTCAACCTCATTCACCGCAATCAGCTGGATAATCAAACATATCACCAGTTAAAGGACCAATACTCAACCAGACGGACCTATTTATCTGTTGGCTTGTTATTGTGTGGTGATATCGTAGTAATCATCTGCTGTGGTGAGGACTCTTGTGAACACTTTCTTATCCTTTCTTTCTCTCTCACTCCTTCATTCAGTTCATCTCACGACACGCATCTCAACTATATTGCACTCATATTAAAGCTGAACTAAAGTGCGATCATAGGACAGTTGATCTCTTGACACAAGGCTCGGGAATCACTTACTCACTTTTGTTCAGTGTTCTTATCTCACGGCCAGCTGCCATCAATCAGTGACATCACACACCTATGTAACCCTTACACTGGCTCTGACGAGTGCATCGAACACACACCATCGTGGCTCCCACAACACTCACATGGCTCCACCTTTCACACACACATACATACACACACACAAAGTCTGCATGTATCGATCCACTTCACTTCATGTTTGTTGCTTGTGATTGAATTATGATAGTGTTGACTTACTACTATTCTATGTAATTTTATTCTGAATAATTATCACTGTGTTAATAACAAACCCTGTTATAATTTATCATGTTGTTGTTTGTGATTATTTTGAAGATTGATTCATGACAGTCAGATCTCAGATTCACCCAGATAACTAACCTCAGAGACTGTATTTTGAGACAACCAATTTGGTCATTGGTCCCTGGTGACAGGGTGGTGCCCCAAAATTGCTCATTGGAGTGAAGATTCATATATATTGATGATTATCTTTGATAAACATTAACATATCTGCCAATAAACAATTGACCTCACTAGTCAAAGCGGGTTTTTGTACCTGCATTTGCTCGGCATTAGGGCGCATTCAACCTTCCAGCAGACGCGGGTCTTAGCTCCTGCTGTGAGAGCTGCCTGTGTTTTTCTCTCTCGTATGTCATCACGCTGACAACGTCATCATTACACAAAAGTGCGCCATGTCTCAAAATGTCAGTGATGTTCCCATAAATCACCATGTCCCGTACAGTTCAAGAAATCTGCCGCAGGATCTCCTCTTCACTGCAGATGGCGAGCAGCTCGCGGACTTCATAATCTTGCCAGTGCGCTGCCATGATTGATAAAAAAGATGTGCAAGATCAGTATACAAGTTGTTAATGAACACGGTCGCGCTTGCACAGTTCACATTAAAGTTCCCTAATTGGTGGGAGTTCCCAAGCATAGATTAATTAATGTACGATCATACACATTTAAACACATAAATTGTTTGAGCAGCTCTCGCAGCGCAGCCCAGTTTTTAAAATCTATTTATTATTTTCCAGAGCTTCCACAATAACAGCCCGACAGGCGGCACAGTGACAAAATCAGAATGCGACAGGAAGGTCGCGGGAAACCTGAGACAACGCGGGTTGCCTTTTTCACATTGCAGGCAAGCCGAGCAGAGCCAAGGCAAGCCGCTAAACACCTGGGTCACTTGGAGGGTCAGTGGATGTGGGTGGAAATGCTGAGTCGACCCTTTCAGAGTGCCCAAACACCCATGTTCACCCGCGTTTTTGGTGCAGTGTGAAAGGGGCTTAAGTTACACCAAAACGTAGCCCCTTACTAGCTGAAACTTCAAACACTTTGAATTAGCATCTTTTTTGAAGACTGTCATGTCATTTTTCTGAAAAACTGTCAATTTTATTCAACCAATCCCCATCACATTCTTTGCTGGATTGAAATAAAACTTTTTTGACAAACAATTAACCCAGATTTTTGAAACATCAAAACGCATCCACTGTGCATCACCTCTTTTATTCCATATGATGCAAAATAGTATTTTGAAAGCAGTAATCACTGTTCTTTTTATTTTGAGAAGGACCCAGAGGTTCAAAAAGGTAATAAATATACCAGCCCTGTAATTTCCCTCAATGCTTGGAAAAACAAATTGGCAAACATGTCAACGTGCCAACACTTTGACTGTAATGCCTCCCATCTATATCTACAGAACTGGAGCTTTGCTGGTGCGCTTAGCATCTCAGACAGTAGACCCCCCCCCCCCCACACACACACACACACACACACACACACTTGATGGATGGGCTGTCTTTAGTAACACTAGGACTACAAATCTGTCCTGGTCCCAAGGGCATTTTGGGAACTACAGGAGGAGCTTTAGTGTGTGGTGTGGGGGTGCAGAATCTAGACACAAAGGGACTCCAACCAGCTAGTGACAACAGTGTGAATGTGTAGGTGCTGCTAGACAAGACAGACAAGCTAAGATCACAGGGATCATTTTTACAGCTACAGACTTTGGAGGTTGCTGCCTCAAGTTGATCTACTCAGCTTAAATGAACTGAGCAACACTGTGACGCATTCTGCATTGTGTCTGCTCTCAATTTGATCCCTAAAACATACTTTCATTTTTTGCATAGCCAGAAGAGTGAGAGGTGGAAAAATTGATGTAAGAGGGGTAAACTGGAAGGGACAAACAAAAAGGCATTGAAATAAACACAGCAACACATAATTTTGTTGTGTTGACAGGACGTACAAATTACAGATAATCAACCTAGACACTGATGTGAGGCTCATTAAAAGAAGCACAAAGACGTGTCAGTCCATATAAACAATGGAAGTCCCACAGCTTATACAGAATCATTGAACTGCAAAAAAAAATTTGCATTTAACAGGTGCATGTATAGGGCGGCACAGTGGTTGAGTGGTTAGTACTGTCGCCTCACAGCAAGTAGGTTCTGGGTCAAGCCCCGGCTCAAGCACGGATCTTTCTATGTGGAGTTTTGCATGTTCTTCCTGTGCCTGCATGGGTTCTCTCCAGGTACTCCAGCTTCCTCCCACAGTCCAAAGAGATGCAAATGGGGACTAGGCTAATTGAATACTCTACACTGACCATGGCGTGGCTGTGAGTGTGAATGGTTGTCTGTCTACATGTGTTGGCCATGCGATGGACTGGTGGCCTGTCCAGTGTGTACCCCACCTCACACTCATAGGCTGCTGGGATAGGCTCCAGCCCTCTCCCCCCCAACGACTCTTAACAAGATAAGTGATAGAAATGGATGGATGGGGGAGGTGCATGTATGGTGAGTTTTTTTTTCAAATATGAAAAACCAATGTGCTGCATGGATGTCCTTTTTTATAGCTCATATTTTGCACATATTGATGCATCATATTTTGCACCAGTTTTTCTTTCATGAGGGTTTCTCCATTTAAAAATGTAAATGTTACTCATCGGTAAACTGTATGAAGCTAAATAAAATTGTTGAAAGTTCAACCTTATCAAATAACTCTGCAAGGTATTTTAGAGAATTTAATTTAGAGCTTTTGAGGCACTAGAAATTACTGCACTTCAGAATTAAAAGTAGTAAACAATCTACACTAAAATTTGCATAGCTGAAAACCTCATGGCAAGCAAATTGGATACAAAATTAATCAGATTTTTCACTTTTTGTGTGTGGGGGGGGGGTTTGACTTTTAACTTTTTTTTTTGACTAAAGAAAAGGTAATATTATCTTTCACTCCTGACCTTCAACTTTTAGATCCTCTTTGGTAGCTATAATAAAAGCAGCAATGAGGGCAGTGATGTTTTTTTCTGTTGTTACCATTTTCGATCTTTTTCTCCAGTCCTACACCAAGTGATGCCAGAATGCTACTGGAACACAAATGGGCTGAGTTCGTGGCAGAGATGACAAAAAGTCACACAGGTACCTTCAAAGTTGACGAGCTTTGATGCGTCTTCATGTAAATTATTGAAGTGGAGTCTTAACCACTTGTTATGTGTGTCCAAACTTGGAAGCGCCAGAAGAGTGCCACAAATTATTGTGTTCACTGTGGGTTTTGCAACTGACTAAATGCTGACCACATTGTCTTAAAGGTCACATCTCATTACAGAGAGAGAGAGTATGCACACAAACTCCACAACAAATATGCCCATCTGCTACAGTCTGTGCAGATTATTTTATTTAAACTGTGTCAACATCACCTTCCCACAGCTCATACTATCCAAAAGATTATCTTCACATCAGCAATGCACACACACATCCCCTCCCTATGACTATATACACAATGTAAAGATCAAAGTACTGAGCATCAATTAATACTCGGCTTACATATGGGTATCATCAAAAGGTTAACAGGTTTTGATGTACTGTAAGCATGTGAGAGAGAGGGAGAAAGTGAGTGCACTGGCTATAACTTGTCCCATCATTAGTTCAGCGGATGTATCATCTGATGGTACATACAATTGTTTAAACTGTAGTAACAGTATCATGAAGGGCAGTGATGTTACTTGGAACTCAAAGAGCCACTTGAACACACAGGCTGAATTTGTGGTTGATACATTCCTTGTGAGGGGACATGCTTTCATTGCCCCCATGTATATTGTTAACAGTGGTATATTGTTAACTGTGTCTCAGAGATTGGAAGTGCTGCAAGCCAGCTGCAAATTATTAAATTCATTAAGGTTTGTCCCCAATAATGATGATCTGAGCCAGAGCCAATAAATATCTTCTTGTCTTGTCTACTACAGGGTCTTTGACGCAGGAGCGGATGCCAACGAAAGCTGTTCCCATTGCAAAAAAAAAAAAAAACCTGAGTGTAAGTGGGTTTTTTGGCTAGTGCTTTAGAGACAGTACATGAGACACTACATGGGACTGACAATAAAACAAGCAATAGAAATTCCCTGTGAAATTAATTAACAAGAGCAGTGACCATAAAGAAGTCTGTGAGAGGGTAAAAAAATACTTTGGTTGACATTCCAACTGCCCCAATGTCTGAAACTTCCTATTTAAATTTTGATCATCCATCTATTCATTTTCTATAAGGATTAACAGTGAAGGATGGGGGGGGGGGGGGGGGGGCTGGAGTCTATCCCAGCTGGCATGAATTAAGAGGTGGAGTACATCCCTGGATGGGTCACCACAGGGACATCAGGAGCAATTAGGGCCTCAGTATCTTGCTCAAAAATATTTTGACATGGTCACTGGAGGAAATGGGGATCGAACCAGTGACCCTTGGGTTACAAGATGGCCTTGGATGGCCTCGCTACCTCCAAGCCATGCTGCCCCTCATTTAAATTTAGAGTTTTAAGTTTTTCTATGATTTAGTACCATGTTTTAATACAGCGCTATGCCTCTGCAATATGTGCTTATCCCAGTAATCTTGAACTTTTGCCACCAAACTTTTTTCAAGTCATCCTGGAATTCCAATGGATGTTTGTGGAAATTTTGTAGACTTAATTGTGTTATTGTGATACACAGTATCACACACAGATTTTCAATTTATAACACAGGCACATGATACCATCGAACATGTTTTTTTCAATAAATATAAATAAACAACTGAAATGAGACCTAGACCATCTCTAAATGTGGTCTCAGTGATCAGATCCCAATGCTTCTTCTATGGATCCTGAGTGTGTTTAAATCTGTATTAAAAACTGTCAACGTTTGGTGAACAACTTTGTATATGTTTGAGTGAGAGGAAACAAGTTGCTGTATGCATGTTAGGCCTGAGGTACTTGAATGATGACCCTATTGCCAACTACACATTAACATTATTAAAGGTCCCAGAAACTTCCCATTAATCCAGTCTGTAGTTGAGGTAATTCTTGATAGTTAGCCTGGAACTTGACTTCAGGGAATGTTCTGCATCCAAGTTTGATTGCTGTATTCACACCCACACAAACAAATTTCACCACGGGAGTAAATGGACCAGAGGAGTCAGGTGCTGTCTTTCTGTGGGTTGTACTGAGATTTGCTGGCTTGGTAAGAGGGATTGAATACAAACAGACTGACATACAAGCATAGAGAAATCTCCAGCTCTGCACTGACTGAAATTACCATAAGATCATTGTTAGAGATTGTCACCACAAACAGCCCTGGCCCTCAAACACCAGGCACTGAAAAATAGATAAAGGGATGGTGACAGTAATGACAAAGGATGGCTAGATCCAGTTGTTGTTGCTCAGAATTTGATTATGATACTTATAATTCCAAGAGTCTCCACATGCCAATCTGATCTGACACACTGATATACAGTTGCACCATGCACACTTCAAGGAGGTGTATGGTCATGATTTTTAAACCTATCCAATGTAAGTATGTATGAATTGCTAAAGGAGATGTCCACATTAACCAGACAAACCATTAACATTTTGAGGTTAATGTTAATCAACTAAATGGTTAAATGTTTGTGCCATGGTAGATTCATGGTAGATGCCTAAAAGCTGCATATCAATCAATTCATTCACCCAACGGCACATAGGTGTCACAGAAAATACTGGATCATGAATATAATAATAACAGCAACTTGGATCAATATAGCACATTTTAAAATTCCAAGGCCACTTTGTGAAACCTAAAGTGAACAGACAGTCCAGAGTACGCGCAATGCATGATGCAGAGAGTACTAACAAAGCGCTATAACTACACATCGGTACTATTGTGGAGCTTGTTCAGACTTCCAACAGGAAATTTTCTGAATAAACCACTGCTATCATTTGGGAGAAATCAGATAGTTCTGGCTGTAACCTTTATGCTGTTCTGATAGCGAAAGCTGTTCATCAAAACTTACAGCACACTCTGCACATGACACTTGAGGAGTCTTAGTTTGTGTGTGTGCATTTTCTTTTTGTTAAACCGTGTATTAGGACTGCAAGGCTTTTTACTATTCTGTTTGATAAATCATTGTTTCATATTATCCAGTATATGAGATCTGGACTTTGATGCCAGTAGTTATTATATCATCTTGTTTTGAGTGATGTCAGGTGTTTAAGTGACAAGAGAGAGTGATCAGCTGTTTGTTCAGAGACTTTATTAAATAATAGGGCGAGCAGTGCAACTAGAAATACTTTTCTCAGGTTCATCAATTGGAGATTCAGATGTTTATTCCTAACAAACCAACCTGCTAAAGATGCTTGTACCAAACAAAATAATATCTCTCTATGAGCTTTTCACATGAAAAGACATAATAATGTGCTGACATTCGCATGATCAGTGTTGGTATTTCCTTCAAGAAACGTGAGGCACTGAAGCAATCCAGGTACACACTTTAAATATGTGCGACATCTGTAGCTCAATAGCTAATAATGTGGCAGAAGTTAAAAATAATGAGACAAAGGAAAGATTATTTTATTGTGTTCAGCCTGAAATAACCTCTGAGAACCGAAAACACTCCCAACACCTGCATTGTCCTGAGGATGAACACACGCTTCTTTTTTACTGCTCACCTCCACATGATAATCCAAACAAGTGCTTTCCTCAGATAGACGGTAAACTAAATTCTGAAACTTTCTAGTGCATGTCTCAGTCCCACAGCAACCATGACCACTTTTCAACAGTGCTCTGCACCACGTTATTCTTCCTGTACTGGACCCTGCAGCTACCCACTGCACTGTCTTGCGCAGGAGCCTGTACTGAGTCTGTACTGTTATTAAAAGGTGATTTCAACAGAACTTTCAGTTGCTGGATGGCTGCATTGATGTCAAAGACACCTCCGAATTACTTATTTCAATATAATTATCACATAATTTTGTTTTTCATCAATGATCAATGCATCAATAAGCATATCAACAATTGGCAAAAAGTGGATCTTTTCATTGAAACTTCAGAGTTCACCAGACTGACAAAGTGAAAACAAGTTCAAATTCATGAACATATTCCAACACATTTTTCATGTTTCTTTCTGATTGTCTGATATGTGGCCCCTCACTCTCTTTATCCAAGCCATTGTGGCCCTCTGAGAAATAATGTGTTTCACCTCTGCTGTAGATAAACAGAGTTGCTATGCAACTGTATTTTTAACTATGGCCATAATAGACGATATAATTCAACAGCCTATCACCATTTCATGGTGTTGGATCTTGCAACTTTTGTATTTCCAACTTGTGTTGGTCAGGCCATCGGAGGCAAGTGTCCAGCACCTGATGGGCATCACCATGGATACCAAGAGACTGTAGAACCTATAGATCAGGGGTATTAAATTAAAATTCTAATGGGTCCAGTTTTTAAAAAAGTCTTCAAGCTTGGGTCAAGAGGCCTATCGCAATTTTTTATCACCATTGATTTCACTGATAGGCCTACGCCTGCATGTTAGCCAGCAGTCAAGTTGTGCATTATGATACAGTGGTATATTTATGTTTTCAGTTCAGTTTACTTGTTAAGTGAGAAAAATCCAGTCTGTGACGTAGTTGCGATTTAGATTGTAATCCTTTTAACACAGCGTGCTTGTGGACCACAAAATAAGAGCATGGCTTTACTACGACTTCTATAAAGAAATATTTAGCAGTCCATATCTTGTTGAAAATGTAGCATTAACATGAGCCAACATTTTTAGGGGGCCAAGGTTAGCTGGCTAGCATCACCAGTCGTAGTGCAGCCAGACAGACACAGATACGTACATCCATAAGTAAAAAATAAAAATTGTGTTGCTTTTGAAAATAAAAGCAACACAACTGTATTGCATACACAGCATAAATACTTGTTCATCTGTGCTTATGAATGACAGGGATGTCCAAAGGGCTCGCTGTAGCCCGCTGGCCATAAAATGTCCAGGTCTGATCTATGACAATAACTTTGAAGGAAAGTCTTGCTTCCTGTGTGTAAGGTATTTGCCTTGAGAATGAGGATCCAGTTGGGGTGTGGGCAGTGCCCCAAGAAAGTCAAGCGAATTGTATCACCGTCGAGTATTTGCAATTTTCCATGGTTGTTTGTTTTGCGAAGACTCCATCCCTATGTACATTGCATGTGCGCACATAGCCACGACCAGAAAGAGATGAGGAGAACATGTCATGTCAACCCCAACCAGCTGAAAAGTAGGCGAAAATATCTATATTTTTTAGATGGAACCACGCTAAATGTAGGACCAGTAGCGAGGATGCTAACACTAGCTCTGCTACTAGTAGCAGCCAGAGTAGATCACCTGCTGTACACCCTACCCCTGACAGCCGAGTTGCCACAGAATTACAGGTTTCAACCCAATTTTCAAAAACAATTTCAATCAGAAATTAAATGTAAATGAGAAATGCAAACACTTTCTGAAGAAATCATAATCTACCGCTAAGATTCCTTCTGTGAAATAGGATTGGGCGTTCGTTTGTCCAATCCATGGAAATTAATGATTTATGATCCAATCGTGTCCTTTACGTCACTGATGGACAGCAAGGTGAAAGATTGAGTTTGTGGCAAGGGAAAATCCACAGTGCAAAAATAAAAAAAAAATAAAAAAAACACTCAAAAATGCCATCATGAATATACATTAGACATAATTTTAAAAAAGGCCACAATGTCCCACATGACAAAAATGTCATTTTGTCATGTGACTGTACTTTTCAATGTGTTCTAGTTACATATTCTGTCATTTAGAGTTAGGTTTGATATGCAGCTAATTGGGGCAGCAAGGTGGTGTGGCGGTTGGCACTGTCTCTTCACAGCAAGAAGGTTCCAGGTTTGAGCCCCAGCTCGAGCCCGGGTCTTTCTGTGTGGAGCTTACATGTTCTCCCTGTGCCTGCGTGGGTTCTCTCCAGGTACTCTGGCTTCCTCCCATAGTCCAAAGACACACACGAGGGGACTAGGTTAATCAGATACTCTAAATTAAAAGTAGCTGTGGCTGTAAGAGCGAATGGTTCTCTGTTTATATGCGTTGGCCCTGTGATGGGCTGCCAACGCATCCAGGGTGAACCCCACCTCTAGCCCGAAGGTAGCTGGGATAGGCTCCAGCCCTCCTGCAACACCTAACAGGATAAGCAGTAGAAAATGGATGGATGGATGGTTGAAGCTAATTGTGCTTACAGTCAAATAGCAACATAAATTCTGCAGACTTACCATCCCTCTGATGCAGCAAAACTTCATCAAGCTAGTACAGCTAATGCTCCTCACCAGTCCACATTAATAGGAACTTTTGCAAAAAGTGTAAAATACAAACATGGCAGTGCAAATGGGTTGAGTGCACAACAGATGTTGCAAGGTATTTAGCAAAGGATTCAGTTCCATTTTACACAACAGAGAATATTATTAGAATAGTACTAAATTCTCTCCGCCCTGGACTACTCCCAGGTGGCACATCACTTTTTTAATGCACATCACACCAGTTTAGGAAGAGGAAAGGGGACACAATCAAATCAAATTTACAGGTAGTATATACGATACTACTCTTAATACTGCTTTACATACTCTCAAACCACACATGCACCCACACACACGCAAAATCACAAATGTTATTGTTGTTATTGTTGTTCACACTTTGTCCGTCCTGTGTTGTCACTGTCCTGTAAATGTCACATTGTACAAAAAAAATCGTACGAAATTCTTAAATTTTAATTAAATATCAAAAGGGGATCCAATGGTCTTTTTAAAAGAACGATTGTGATACATGTATTCAACTGCTGATAAACAATCTGATAGCCTATTGGAACAAGCATACTGTGGATGTGTAATTTTAAATAGAGAAGACAAACCTACAGTAACGAAAAATTATTGATGCTAACTAAGGGATCCCTTCTGTAAAAGTGCAACTAATATCAAATGGAGCAATCACCTACAGAAACATAAAAACCGATGATGTGAAAAACTTGTCATGGGGAAGATTTGTAAAAAAATGTTTCCCCACTTGTTGAAGACAGACATGAGTGATTACTTTAGAATAGAACCGTGTAGTTAATAGATCTACTTGCTCTGCTGAACAGGTTGATTCTGAGCTCTCTATGCCTGGCAGCTATTTACTGGTGAAAGTGAAAGAATGTGCACATGTATGATACAGCTGTATGAGATGTTGAAAGATTCCTTTCTGCCTTAATCAACTGTACTTTTCTGTTCTGTACATACCGTATTTATTCACTCTTCATACACTGCTTTCATGCGTCTCCTTTCTGTGTGTGCTATTGACATGGATATGGTACGGATAGACTATTTCTCTGTTCTTTTTTCCCCAATGAATACAGGCAATTAACTGCCAATAGATGATAGGTAAAATTAAGTATCGATTTTATCTATCTACCTCAGGAATTTCATACTGTTTCAAAAAATCATATCATATCAACAGTAAAGTACACTGTTATTGCTCAAAACTATTAAATCAATCCCTGCAACTACATGAGTTAGCTTAGGTCCTCGCCTTTCAACTATAGCATGTATAGGCTTCACAGGTCCAATTTCTCGTTTGACACACTGTCTGCTCTGTGATCCTTTCAAATATTACCCTTCTCCAAATAATGAGGAAACACAACAATGAGACAGGCTGCTCTGCTATAAAGAGAAAAAATGCAGAGAAAAGACTGTAGCTCTTTTCTTAAGCAAAATAAATAATCATGAGCCACATGTTTCTTCAAGACAAGACTACCTGGCAAACAGGAAGCTCCTTTGAAACCAGAGCGCTATAGAGGGCACAGCAATCTCAAACCATTTGTGAATGTATGTCAGGTCCAATGAGTAAGATGTTCAAATGATGAGAAGTGCTGGGAAAATATTTAGCAATATTTATTGAAAATACAGCACAATGTCATCTTTAATGTAAAATACGCTACAATTTTATTGTTGGTAAATATTATCTGAGTACCAACAAAGTATGAGTCTCAACAAATCTGAGTTTTTTCCCCACACAATTTCTTTGATTATTCTCTCTACTGTATCAGTTTGTCCGTCTATGTTCTTGCCCCACGAATACAATGATTAAAATGAATCACCATTCATTTTATACCATTTATTTTAAACACCAGTGTGTCTGCCACACAAACACACACAAATACACATACTTATTGGTTACAGTGTGGCGTCAGCACATCCACACTCTGCTGCAAAATCTAAATCTAATATTCTGCATTCGCCTCACATTGCCTGGACCTGGTCTCAGCCACAATGGAAATTACACATCTCAGTAACTCTGTCTGTCTGTCAATAGCTTTTTCTGTATGTCAGTCAATATGTCTGTCTGGCTTTGGATGTGACTACCCACATATTTGTTTGTATCTCCCCCAGTTCCTGTACCTGGTTGTCAATCTGCCCTCTACTCTGCTTACATGCCTGCAAGGGTTCTGTCTCATATTTGTTTGCCTTCAGTCTATATAATTGCAGTGAGTGTCTGGTCCAAATATCTGTCTGACTGTCCTCTTAATTTCTACTGTTTGCCTACCTGCATGTGTATGTCTGACTGCCTGCCCCCCCCCCCCCCCCCCCCCCTCAGCCATAAAGAGAAACATCTGCAGTGGATCTAAAAGGCAGCAGCAGCAGAGTTGATTATGATAGTTTCTCTCTGGGCTGCTCAGACAGCAGACAGACATAACATACCATTCCAGCGTTTCCTGTCAAGCTGACAGGCAAACTATTTAACCCTCTGTGGTGATCCTACACAGTAATATGCACAGACCAACACCCATGTTGCTAAATCACAATTAATCAATATAATAAAACCATCTGTTATGTCAGAAAATAACTGAAAAAAGTTCAGCAGTAAACTTCCAGTAATAATAACAGAACACCGCTAGTAAAAAAACAAAACTGACAAATCAGAATTGTTTCAAAGCTAAAACACACACACACACACACACACACACACACACACACTGTGGGAAACACTTACGTTCCAGTAATTTAATGGGCTGTCACTATAAACTAATGGTCTTACACTCTTTCAATAATATTCGTGCTTCACATAAGCTTGAAAAATAAATTAGCAAGCTAAAACATACCAACAAGTGTAATACTCAGTGTAAAACAAATCTGTTCGTGCTATAACTCGAACGACAACAAGAGACGTTTTAAAACACTGAGAACAAAAGGGTCACCACAAAGTTTACATAGCTCATATATACTGCATATGCCCATATAATTTTAATTTGATACTGTCGAAATTTTACTTGCTAAAAGACCGAAAGCGAGTTAGTTTCTCGTCTTAGATGCTGGTGGTGAGGTCACATAAAACGGATTAGATTCTAGCAGTTAGTCTCTTTGAAGGATTTTAAGGTCAGCTAATGTTACTCACATATCTCCATTCCATGTGGCTGGGAAGCAGTGCAGTTGCAGGAGCAGGTGACATTGGAGTTGCCGGGGCCACCAGGGGCCGTTAGGTTTTGCATGGGGCTGGGTAGACTGGGACACCACTCCGGGGAGAGAGAGCCGCCGCCGCCGCCGCCGCCACCGTCGCCCCCCGCCCCCCGACGGGAAAACAACGAAAAACTTCCAGGCAGCGGCAGCAGAGTCCGCCGATACGACCGACTCCGACAGTTTCACACTTATTATCCACTGTGTCTGTCACGCCATCTTTCTCATGGAGCGGCCTGGAAAGTGAATTAGACAGCGACTGGAAAACGAGCCATTTCATGTACACGCATAGTCAGTTTTTTCCCCCTTTCTTCCCCTGCTACTGTGAGGGTAGCAGCTGTCCTTCTCCAACTACGCAACAGCACTGAAACGGCTTAAGCCTCGCCCACAAGCTGTATGACAATCGTGCTAGCAAATCAGAGGGTTTAAGAGGAGGAGCAGAAAGAGGAAAAGAGACGTGCCGTCTTCAAGAGCATATGGAAAAATTACAATTATAAATAAAACGGGGGAAACGCCATAAAACCACATGTCCCTGTGAAATTAAAAGAAAGAAAGCATGGAGTTTAAATAACACTGAAGGTTTTAGCGTCATTAAGTGTTAAGTGGGTTTAATTAACTTAATCAATATCTTAAATTATTAAAATGACTGAAAAAATACTTCTTGCACAATTAATATTAACTGGCTATCTATAGACCTTGTCTTGAGCACTGGAAATATTAAAGTGGATGTTAATTTATCTATTCACGTGCAGCAGGACAGAATATTAATAGATTTTCTATGTCCCTCTTGTAATTTATTTCTCAACAGTGAAAATCACCTAAATATGCATCACCATACATATGCAAAAGTCAAAAATTAACTTGGGCAGGGAGTATCTGAAGGCAGCAACAGAAATGGGGGAGGAATGGGACATAGGGCAATATGGTGAGTGTGTTGGGGTGGGTCGAAGTGAGTAGAGGGCTACACTTGACAATGACTGTGGGAAAGCAGAGAAGAGGGAGGGAGAGGCAAGGCCAGTGACTAGTGGGTCTGGTGTGTTACTTGGAAAGGTGGGGAAAGCGCTTCAAGTTTCACTCCCTTGTTGTGGCGGACTTTAACCAGTGGAGATACTGTAGCTCTTGATGGGGTTAACCTTGAGGTGACCCTACAAGAGACTTGTAGTTCCTTGCCACATGTGCACCGAAGAGGTAGGACCCTCAATGTATCCACTGCATCTGACCAACAGTGGTACCCTCCCACCCACCTCACATACATATACACTGTAGTGCAGAACTGTCTAGATTCTATAAACAAACTACGCTGTTCAAATCTGAAAAAAAGACTCTGAATGTTACTCTAGACCAGTGGAATCTCAAACTGTGTTCTCTGGGTCATAGATGGTTCACAGGTGGTTCTCCATCCCATCCATCCATTCTCTGTTTACTCCTGTTAAGTGTCACGGGGGGCTGGAGCCTATCCCAGCGGCTTTTTCGGGCAAGAGGCGGGGTACACACCGGACAGGTCACCAGTCCATCGCAGGGCCAACACATATAGACAGACAACCATTCACACTCGCAGTCATACCTACAGTCAATTTAGAGTATCCAGTTATCCTAGTCCCCAGTTGCATGTCTTCTTTGGACGGTGGGAAGAAGCCGGAGTACCCATGGAGAACCCACGCAGGCACAGGGAGAACATGCAGACTCCACGGAGAAGATTCCGTGTCCGAGCCGCCCCCAGGTGGATATATATAGGATATATATATATATATATATATATATATATATATATATATATATATATATATATATATATATATATATATATATATATATATATATATATATATATATATATATATATATATATATATATATATATATATATATGCATACACACACAAACACATGTGTGTATATATAGAGAGAGACAGAGATAGATAGATAGATAGATAGATAGATAGATAGATAGATAGATAGATAGATAAAGTACTATTGTAACACATGATTCTGTGATACAAAAAAGTAAATGGCAAGAGCAAAGATCTCCAACAGATGTTAGGCATTATGTGTCGCATCACTGGCAAAGTTCTATATCCAATTTCAAATGCATAAATATTTTCCTTGACAGCTTCCAATAATTCCCACTCTTCTCTGTGAGTGGACTTACTCTTTTGAAGGGGGAATATACTGATGCAATTTCCAAATGGAAGAAGCTTTCATAATTTTATTGGAGCAAGAAATTGAAGTACTGTTGTCTTTCCAGCTGAAGTAGCAATATCACTTGAGACACTGAGAAGCATTCTTTTCTTCTTCCCTAAGGTAATATCATTCTCTCATCCTTATGCACAAAACAGTCAACATGCTAAATTAAAAGCTTTTCTTATAACTGATATCCAGTACAATAAATGACAATTTATTCATAAAATGAAATTTACAATTCTTTGAATGGCCTGTAAACATTTGTTTCAGAAGGTGTGTATTTGGCATGCATATTACATGGCCCAGCCATCATAGCTGATGCATGGAGGTGGCTGTGGTTATGTTGGTTTCCTTCATGACATTGACACTGTTCCGCCTGCTTTCCCAACTGATTCTTAGGATCTAGCGGAAGCTCAGCTGGCGGTACGGCCCTAGGGGTTTCAATTGTCTGCTATAGGTGGTCCACCTGTCAGCCCCATAGTGCAAGAAGGCAAAATTCAGCATCAGAATTAGAATCAGAAATCCTTTATTAATCCCTAGCGGAAAATTTTTGGATTGCAGTGCTCCATTTCACAGTAAAGTATACCACTGACAACAGATAAACAGATTTGTCTTGGTGGTGATGTCCTTATTCCCAAACACCTTCCTCATCAGCCTAGCAAAAGACAAATTGGTACATTGACCACTCTTGTGGAGAGAAAACTGCCAAGGTAGGCAAAGCGATCCACATCCTCCAGGGCCTTGTTTTCTACACATATTGTAAGGGTTTGGGAGGTTATTTCTGGTGCAAGTTGATGTAAAATCTGGATTCTCTTGATTATAATCTTAAACCTCATGAGTCAATCAGCTTTGGCAAAGGCATCCAAGATGCTCTAAGGTCTGCTTTAGAGTGAGCAACCAAAGCATTGTCATTTGCGTACTGGTGGTGGAGCAGTGTACCTTGCTTTTCGCCTCTAACTTGTTGAGGCTAAAAAGTCTGCCATTGGTCTTGTGGCAGAATTGGGTTCCCTTGAGTAGATTTTGGCTGGTATGGTGGAAGATGGCAGTAGTGTAGATCGCAAAAAGGTTTGGTGTTATGATGCACCCCTTAACACCTGTGTCCACTCTGAAGGGGGCAGTTGGGGTAGTGGGTCATTTAGGAGAACTCCTGTCCATGGTAAAATTTCACACACACACACAAACACACACACACACACACACACACACACACACACACACACACACACACACACACACACACACACACACACACAACCCATAAACAGACTATGCAGCAAGCAGACAGAGAAATTATAGGCAGGGCTGAATACCAAATATATTCTTGTTTACCAAATCCCTTACCATCTTCCCTGTCTGCATACACACACACACACACACACACACACACACACACACACACACACACACACACACACTTAGAGTTTAAGCCTTTGTGTTGCTGATGATGATATTATTTTATTACGCCATCTTGTGGCTCAGCTTGGGAAAGTGTTATGCATCATCCCAAACAAGAACATAAACATGAACCAGTGTCTAGTGTCTGCTTCTGCCTCTCCTTGCGTCTTTTGTCTGTCTGTCAAAATTCCTGTTGGCAAAGTTTTCTGATAAAATTCAGCTCTGAATCCATTACGCCTCATCTTCATCTGGAGCTGAAATCATGGAGCCAGACATAAGGAAATTGAAAGCACCCTATTTTAGAGTGTATTATATATATATATATATATATATATATATATATATATATATATATATATATATATATGTTTTTGCAGGGCATCCATAAACCTAATAAACCACAAATGTAAAACAAGTGTAATACAAATCTGCAGCTTTGAATATAATTATCCCAACATAATACATTTTCTACAAACAATTTCCAACAATTTTAATAATATGTTTGCAGGGATTTATTACATTTGCTGAATGGTGAAAATAAAAGGCAAAGTTCTCGATTTACCGGTCAATCTATGTTCCAAACCTCACCTATGGTCGTGAGCTTTTGGTAATGACCGAAAGAACAAGATCGCGAATACAAGCGACCGAAATGAGTTTCCTCCGCAGGGTGGCTGGGCTCTCTTAGAGATAAGGTGAGAAGTTCAGTTATTCAGGAGGGACTCAGAGTAAAGCCGCTGCTCCTCCATGTCAATAGGAGTCAGTTGAGGTGGTTCGGGCATCTGGTGAGGATGCCTTCTGGACGCCTACCTCGGGAGGTTTTCCGGGCATGTCCAATCGGGAGGAGGCCTCGGGGCCGACCCAGGACACACTGAAGGGGTTATATCTCTCAACTGACCTGGGAGCGCCTTGAAATTTCCCCGGAAGAGCTGGTGGATGTGGCTGGTGAGAGGGCAGTCTGAGTTTCCTTGCTGAGACTGCTGCTCCCACGACCTGGACCCTGATAAGCAGAGGATGACCAAGACAAAGTCGAAGAACGGTGGAAATATTCTGCTTTAAAATTTCAATAACTTTCTAACTAACCAGTCCATCGCAGGGCCAATAAATATAGACAGACACCATTCACACTCACTCTCATACCTACGGTCAATTTAGAGTATTCAATCAACCTAGTCCCCATTTGCATGTTTTTGGACTGTGGGAGGCAGCCAGAGTACCCGGAGAGAACCCACGCAGGTACAGGGAAAACATGCAAACTCTACACAGAAAGATTCCGTGCCTGAGCCAGGGCTTGAACCCAGAACTTTCTTGCTGTCAGGCGACAGTGCTAACCACTGCACCACTGTGCCGCCTCTCTGGGCGTCTGTGACTACATTTGTGCATTATTATATTTATGGAAAGTTATTACACACATATACATTGTAAATTACCTTTAATATGATAAGTCTTTATAAGTATGCTGCTTCAATTTAATTTAATGATTCCTTGAGGGCGGCACGGGGGTGCAGTGGTTAGCGCTACCTAACTTTTTTAGGATGATTAAAAGGTCACTGCTGGGAGATCTCAGGGTTCTGTAAGGCTCAAAAGATAAAACCAAATCTGATAAATAGCTAGGGCTAAGACCTTTGAAAGCTTTAAAAACCAATAATATACTGTGAATAGACTGTAGGTGTGACTGTGAGTGTGAATGGTTGTCTGTCTATGTATGTTGGCCCTGCGATAGACTGGCGACCTGTCCAGGATGAACCCCACCTCACGCCTGAAAGCCACTGGAATAGGTTCCAGCCCCCCCACAATCCTTAACAGGATAAGTGGAAGAAAATGGATGGATGAATGGATGGATGGATGGGTCTTAACATCAATTCTGAAACAAATTCATGCCAATGCAAAGTTGGAGTAATGTATGATCTCTTTCTGTTCTTGAGTTTTGCAGTAATTGTGTTGTGTGGGGGTTGTGCCAGGACAACTGCATGCAGAAGATGGAAAGAAAGCAGGCAAGGCAATTTGTAAATTATTGGCAAAGAAACAACAAAAGCTAGTCTTGGAAACTAAACACAAAAACTAAAAAAGGAACTGGGAAACCAGCAGGCTGGATAAGTGGTGCCATGATGTCATGTTCCATAATACAACATGAGGATCTCACGAAAACTGACACAGAAAACCAAACTCAAATACATTCAACTGATGCTGAAACATGAAAAAGGGTGGGAAATAGGCCATGGAAGGAACTTCTAGGGTGAGAAGCACTAGGAGCAGGACTTTGTATGTGACGAGGACTTCTTACAAAACAAGACCCAGGTGAAGCTGTCAAAAAAGAAGGGAAACAGACAAAGACGGGAAGTAACATGCACATAAAGACACAGAGGGAAAGAAAAATCAAACTTGAACTGAACACCAGCAAACTAAAACACAGGTAGAAACACAAATAAGAAATACTGTAAGTGAAGAAACAAGAAACACATAAAACTTCCAAACCAAACAGTCACTAAAACACGTAAGTGTCCATAACAGAACTAAATGCGTTCCTGATGGGGCCATGACCAGAGATTTTCCTCTTTGGAAAACTAGACATTAGAGCATTGCAATA
This sequence comes from Aulostomus chinensis, assembly GCF_037954235.1. Lineage (NCBI taxonomy): Eukaryota > Metazoa > Chordata > Actinopteri > Syngnathiformes > Aulostomidae > Aulostomus > Aulostomus chinensis. Next base: position 23,145,641 of record NC_141330.1, read on the forward strand.
ATCTGCTTTTCAGGTAAAAAAAGCATGCATATCTGTGTCCGCCCAAGAGAGCAATGGTTGACCTCAAGCAATATTCTTAAGATGATAAGATGCTGTCTTTCTCTGAGCTTCAGGACAAATAATTATGACCTCACCATTATCCTGGCTCAGCAGGAGAAAGTTCTCTGCCATCCATGACTGTATATCAAAAATCCAGTTAAAAAGGGCATCAATTGATCCTGAGGCACCAGGAGCCAAGGTTATGTACAGCTGTGAGTCACCAGCATAAGAAAGTTGTAAGTGTTTCCTGATGAGTTTTCCGAGTGGCAGCTTGTAGCACCCTATAATGTAATAATTTCATGAAAATGTAATCATGCCTGAAAATGTAATAAATTTGCATCTAACTCGTTTGAAAATGTAATAAACCCAAATGTAATAACTTCACAAATAATGTAATAAAATTCACAACATTACATGACACCTGACATAAACATAGGCCTACATATCCCCATAAATAATTATATCACCTTCAATGTCAAATTGACATCTTACTCTATGCCAAGTGACATAGTGTTCAGCTGACATACTGTCATAGTATGTTCTGAGCTTTACCTGTATAAATAAAGGTTAAATAAAAATGTAAATGACAGAACTTCATGTCATGGTAGTTCTGCATGTTCCTCAGTCTCCATTTATTAACCAAAACATGATACATGTTAATGACTTGTATAAAACAACATTTTAATGTCTTTGGTTGCATCAGACTAGTTAACAATGATTCATTTAACTTACTCTGAACCAAATATAAATTCTAGAGGTTGGATATCTCACCAATAACAATTGATAAAATAACCGGGTAGTCCAACAGTTTCAAAAGTAACACATGCAAGGTGGTGATTCATCCAAACAATATAACTCAACCTTTAGAAACCCAGCTTTGAAATGTGAGCTTTTGGGAGACTAGTTTGAGTTCACATCACATCGCTTACACTTGCAATGCTGAAACAGTCATTTTACAGTATCTAAATTCATCAACAATCTATTTCCAGTATATACCTCTCACTTGATAACTCCCTAAACTAAGCTTTTTAAACACAAACCATGCTTTCATTCAATTTGCATGTGTAGAGAAGAGCTGTTGAGTCAAAGTGATAAACCACTAAAGCAACCAGATGATTTATACAGTTTCATCACACTGATTGTCAGTTCATTTTCCCATTCCCATTTCAGCTTTGCAGCCAATGCATCTGGCACAAAGATCTCAGGTAGGAAAGATTTGCACAGATTTCTGAATAGATGAGAAACCCTGTTAAGTGTTCCTTACATGCTCATATCCATCTCAAGAGTGAACTTGATGATTAGTTCCAGCATTTCCAATAGCAGGGTGGCAGGAGATACTATGTCAGAATTTGATGCATTGACAGGAGATTCCGGGGAGCTCATCAAAGGAATGTCAAGAATAGAACCACCTTTAATTTCAACTTCACATGCCAGCCTTGTTGCGGTGTGTCTACTTGCAGGGATCCTTAGCATTTCCTCTTCCTTAATACACTCAGTGTAGGAGCTGACAGGACCATTAAGGTTGACATAGTGATCCTCATGCCCATCTACAATGTGACCAAGAGCCAATGTGGCCACTTCTTCATGGTATCCTTTAGTGAGAGAAACAATTGAGGTAGCATCCATGCCAAAAGTTGAAACAATTAGAAACTCAGTGTGGAACATTTGTGCAGCTAGTTGGAGAGTGATTTGATCTCCAAAAGTCCCAGCCTCAGCCATATGGTTGATATAGTCATCCCAATTACCATGTACAAGACAGTCAAAACTGATAAAATCTCTTCTCTTAAGGTTGCAGGTGACTGGAAGATTCCCAGGTTTGCTAACTGATCAGCCATAGCTGCAAACTGGCAGTTTCCCTCTGGGAGAGGATCAAGCTACACTGTCCTTCTATCCATCCATCCATCCATTTTCTACCCCTCATCCTGTTAAGGGGGGACTGGATATTATCCCAGCTGCTTTTGGGCAAGAGGCGGGGTTCACCCTGGACGGGTCGCCAGTCCATCACGGGGTCAACACATACTTATAGACAGACAACCATTCACTCTCACAGCCACACCTATGGTCAATTTAGAGTATCTGATTAAAAAATTTCTTTTGACATTGGTGCAGCATGCTTCTTGGTGACTTCCTTTATTTTTACCAACTTCACCGACACAGTATATTGAGACTGGTGTGGATCCCGAGGCTTTTAGGATTAGTCTGTCCATGCATTTCTTGTTTGCTTGACGTGCTTTTTGCCTAATTATTTCTTGTCTGTGGTCAAATGATTGTTGTTGTCCCTTGGTAGTTAAAGTGCTACTAAAATTATATAGATGGGTCTCTCTTTCCACCTCTGAAAGATCACAATCCATAGGTTGCACGACATTATTGCTTTTTCTGTCATAGTAGACCTGAAAAGGTGAAGCCCAGTGCAGGGTCTTCTTTGGGTCTTCATTCAGTACTCTGGCATAGACTGGTAAATGGCTTACCCATGGTCGTACAACATCTTGTTCTGCAATAATTGATGCATGTACCCTACTTTTCCTTGACTCTGACTGTGGATGATAAGGGGCACTTTGCATGATCTTCACTTTAAGGGACTGCGTGAGTTTCCTCACAGTACCATGGAACTCTTTACCTTGGCCAAGTTGTATTATTTTCGGAGGCCCATGTTCACTGTAGATCAAATTCAAGTAGTTGGCTATTTCACTGCTACTTTTCTCTTTCGGTGGCTTAAGCCAGCCATATCTACTGAAGACATCTTGCACTGTTAGAATGTATCTGTATATGGATTTTCCATACCGTACTTTCCAGTGATAATTTTGATGGAAAACTGTGGAGTGAAGAGGTATGTTTAGGGCAGAGTTACCTGGGGTCTCCAGTGCTGCTCAGAAGCTTATATCTGAGCTGGAATTCTGGTCTCCCAAGGAGGTAAGTCTATCACTCACTCTGTAGGACCAGGATGTCATTGCATTTCCCTATTTTCACATATGCATATGGCTATATGGTACTCCAGGTGTGCGATGTAACCCAGTGGTCATTCTGTTGTTTCAAATCCAGTGTATATAACTGTCTTAGATTCTCAAAACACAAAATGTAGAACTCTGGACAGAAAATGAACATATATATTACATTATCTATCAAGTATTACGTTATCAGTTTTGGAAAAAAGACCAAACTGAAAATGTAAAAAAATTCCCACAAATGTAATAAGGTATTACATTAGTGGTAGTAAAATTGGTGACGTTATTACATTATTGGGTTTTATTACATTTTTGATCAAGTCAATTGCAAATTTAATTACATTTTGAGATGTTATTACATTTTCAGTAAATTATTACATTATAGGGTGCTACACAGCATATAGATATTAAGAAGTGTTGAACCTCAAATTGCACCTTGAGGAACCCCACAATCCATTTTGTAGCTTCTTGATGAAAAATCTTCCATGGTTATATGGTATAAAATTCTCTCTCAGTAGGAAAAGATTCAAACTAGATAAAACAGTACCAGAAAAGCCACCCTGACTGTAAAGTCTGCCTGAAAGAATAGAGTGGTCAGCTGTATCAAAGGCGGCACTTGAGTCAAGAAGGACCAATAAAGAGCGCTTTCTTATGCCGATATTTGACCTGAGGTTGTTCAATACTTTGAGTAGTGCTGTGAGTGGCCTGAAAGCCAGACTGGCAATGTTCAAACCCACTGCGGTGATACATAAAATCACTGAACTGATTTAAATCAAGCTTCTTGAAAGATTTGCTTATAAATTGCATAATTGGATTCTGGTCTTTAGTTACTGAATCGTAAGGGATCAAACTTATTTATCTTCAGTGCGGGCTTAACCATTTGGTATTAAATGCGGTATGGAAATCCCTTGTCTGAAAAGAATAATTCACAATATTAAAAACATCTTCATCTACAAAGCCCCAAATTGATTTAAAAAAAAAATTGGGGTTGGGTACTTCTGAAAAATCTGAGATAAAAGAAGGGCATTGTTTGGGTGGCCTGTAAACACACACACACACACACACACACACACACACAAAGTATAAAATACATGTATTCATCAAATGTAATGTGTTGAAAACCAAGTGATGCTGAGAAAAGTTGCTATAACTCCACTTTTTAACATGTCGAAAATGAAAAAATGTGGTTTGGTGGGGAGGCCTCAGTGAGAGTTGCTGGCCCATCAGTGCAATACCATGTTTCAGTTAAAAACATAGAATCAATATTATTGTCTAAAGTCATTAATCAAGTCATTAATGAGAAAACTTTTGTTTAAAAGGGATCCAACTTTGGAGCCATGGCTCCAACTTGAGTCATATCTCCTTTCTGTCTAGTGTCATATGTTACTAGCATCAGCAGGAACAGGTACTGTGGATGCTATAGTTGCTTCAGCTGCATAGGGATATGACACCAAAATGTCAAAGAAAGAAAAAACTTATTTTGAATTACAAATCAGTTAATGTATTTTCATTTTAAATATTTACTATTTTGATGGTATTCTTTGTTTTTAAACGCTTTTGACTTGTTTATTTTCCCAAAAAATTCAGCAATTCTTCCACATATCATTTGGGGGAGCTCATTTATTACATACCACAGCTTGACCACCACCATATTATGTTTTTTTTTTTGTATTATGTTGGTTTTTTTTTAGTTGAGACAAGGCAGGTAGTAGGCCTGAAATGCAGCACAGATTAAGCTGAATAGTACAGTTTACTATATTTTGTTATGAATCTCATTCCAAAATGTTCGAATTTTGGGACAGAACCACATACACATACTATAAGTGCCAAGTTGCTGCTTACACCATACAAATTCACCAGAAACAGCCTTTGTCATATGTGCTTCTGGAAAGTGATATGGTTTGTGTTTTGGGGGTGATCATAAATTGATTTTAGTTAGGTTTGGAGTTTTTACATATTCCTTTAGAATTTAACAGGATTGTTTTCCATTGTTGATCTGATATTGCAGTTTTAGTGTGATGTTCCCATGGATGCTGCTAGGAGTAATAATACAGCTAAAGCAAACACTTTACAGTAAATTTAGCACATAATTTTTTTCTTCAGCAGACAGACATGGTTCCTTTCACTACAAAAGGAAATAATTAGTCCTTTCAAATATGCTTGACTAGTTTCAAGTACACCAGACCATAATTGTTCATTTCCAAAAAAATATGGATTGCGCTTTCTTGATGTCATCACAGAATTTTTGATCTGATAATCTGGCTTTATTGTATTTGCCATCTGCAGGTGCAGGAACCAATCTTACAATTTCGAACAGATGTTGACAAGCTGTGTGGAATGAGGAAATAATATGGATATGAATATGAATTCTAGTGATTTGAGTTATATTTAAAGTCTTTGACTGAAAGTTTTTTTTTGTGCCATATATCTACCCCTCCCATTATATTCACAATCTTCACTATATTTTAGAGCTCATACTGAATCTTTGGCACAGACTCAAAATCTATGCAACCAAAATAAGGCAATCTGTATGATATACATACAATTATTTAGATCAATCACAATACAGACGTCACGATCCCTGTCTCACGTTTCCTGTTATATTGTGAAGTCAGTGTCCTGTCTTCCTGTGCTCCTCCCTGTGATTACCTCATGTATCTCACCTGGGTGGTTTCGCACCTGTGTCTTGTTTCCCCAGTGTACTTAACCTCCATATTTCCCTTTGTTCATGTTGGGTCCTTTTTATTAGTTCACGTCATTTGTGTCATGTCACAAGTCTTGTCATCGTCGTCTCAGGCCTCAAGCCCCGGTCTCCTGTCCCTAGCCTCAAGCCCCCGGTCTCCCGTCTCAAGACTCAAGCACCCTGTTTGCCCCTCGTGTTCCCATGCAAGTCTCATTAATTAATAAACACCCCTTTTTTAGCACTCCTTTTCTCCGTCTGCTATTCTGTTACTTGCCCAGCACACCTTGTGACAGAATGACCCGACCACAAGAAAAGACCCAGCAGACGATTTTGCCCCCATGTATGATGACTCTCTTGGACTATTTTTGTTTAATGGCCCAGAAGACGGTGGAACGAGAGTCACCATACATTGAGGACTATACGGGGGGGTCCTCGCTTGGTGAAACAAGCCCTCAGGGCAGCTTGGGGCTGCCTGTTCAGGACAGACAGGAGCTCCCAGCCTGCGGGCACAGGGTCGGTTGGCCACCCTCCTGCTCAGCCGCGGTTGTCTCCAGTCCTCTCTCTAGCAAAGCTGCTGCCACTGGTGGACGCCATTCCTGTTTTAGTGTCAAGGTCCCTGCGGGCACCATCCCTGTTCTGGCGTTGGGGGTCGCAGTGGATGCCATTCCTGTTCTGGCGTCGAAGGGTACTGCATCTAGCTCTGCGGTGGAGGTCAGAATGTGAAGGAGGGGGCAAGGATGCCGATCCTTGAGCCTTGGTTTGACTGAATTCAGGGCTCCCGGTCTCCAACGTGTGCTGATGCTGAGGGTCCTGGCAGGTGCCATTCCTGTCCGGCGCCGAGAGTTCTGGCGGGCATCACTCCTGTGTCGGCGGATGCTGCTCCTGCTTTGCTCTCAAGGGTCCTGGCTGGCACCATTTCTGTCCCAGCGTCGAGGGTCCTGGGTGGCGCCACTCCTGTTCCAGCGCCGAAGGTCCTGGTGGGCGCTACTCTTGTTTTTCTGCTGAGGGTCCTGGCTGGACCCATTCCTGTCCCGGCGTCGAGGGTCCTGGTGAGTGCCACTCTTCTTCTGGTGCTGAAGGACCTGGTGGGCATCCCTCCTGTGTCAGTGGACGCCGCTCCTGGTTTGCCGCCGATGGTCCTGGCTGGCGTCATTCCTGTCCCAGCATTGAGGGTCCTGGTGGGCGCTACTCCTGCTTCTCTGCTGATGGTCCTGGCTGGTGCCACTCCTGTCCTGACTGCCGCCGCTGCAAATGTCCCAGCTCTGAGGGTCTGGTCGGACGCCACTCAGGCCCCGAGGGCCTCGTCGGACGCCGCTCTGGCCCCTGTTCCGAGGGCCTCGTCGTTCACCGCATTGGCCCCTGTTCCGGGGGTCCAGGCGGACGCCTGTCATGCCGCTGTTCTGAGGGTCCAGGCTGACAGCTGTGTACTCATATCTTTTATTTTGAACACGTACTTTTTTTTTTAAATAAATTGTGCTACTGTGTGTAATCATTGTTGCTAAGCTTTAACTTTTTTCCAAGTGCTGCACATCTGGTTAACATTAACACAGGATGCCTAAAATTTCTTATTGCCTCTATTCCTGATGAAAGTCAGACAGAATGGAAAGTTGTTAAAAAAAAATAAACCGATAGCAAATGAGCAAGATTCAACTTTTTTAAGTAATGTCAGACATAAAATAGTGTCTTCTATTTTCATGGGCTCTTATCTATCTTCCAATAAATATTCATTCAAATGTTGTTTTTTGACTGAAGAACTCTTTAACTGTTTTGAAAAACATGTTTATATATTAACGTATGCTTGTTTTTTGAGGGAGTTTTGATGCTATTACAATTACTGTATGCTTTGTATCTTGATCAAGCTTTAGATAAATTTAGCCTTATTGTGAGATGACAGAATTCAGATTTACTTTATGTATTGCAGTGCCTCGTGTGAGGGGTGGGGGTATGGTTTGTGTGATGCTAACAAACCTACCTAGCCAAACTTTAATGTAAGTCATTATGATGGTCACCTCAGTCAGTGCAGTGTCCATATTGTCCTTGATTCCTGACTACATTGACCACCACATACAAACAGAATCAAAGCTATCTATAATCCCGTCTTTCATCTCAGTCTCTCAATATGATTTTAATTTGTAGCCTGTTTATATTAATCTGTGTGCTCTCTGACACCTAGATTATGTCACAGAACATCAAAACTATCAGGCAGAATCCAGACTGTCATCTCTGTTGGTCATCCTATCATTTTACTCATTTGACCTACAGAAAGAACGAACTCAGCTTGCTGCTTGTGCTTCATCTGACTCAAGTGCACATGTATGACACATTATTCCGTGTTTCAGGCCATCTTTTGAAAAATATCTTTGGTAATACTTGCATCAACAAAGTTTGGGGGGTATTAAAGCCCAGGGGCCTCATGTATCAACGCGGTTTACGCAAGAAAAACTTGCGTATGCCAGGATCGGCGCTCACGTTCAGATGTATCAACGCGAAAAGTTCGTCGATTCTTGCGCTGTTTCACGCCAACTCTGGAGGTGCTGTAGAAGTTGGCGGAAAGCCGATTCTTGCATTAACCTTAACTGCACTTTGGTCTGTTGACGACACCCTGTGGCAGTGTTTGGTAACTGACATTATTTGACAACCGCACGTACATCGGGCACAAAAAAGCCATCAAAACAATCACAAAAACAAACACCTGTTGGCATTATGTAAGCGGCTATAAAAGAGCCTTCCCGATTGTGCTGAATGTGCAATTTTCAACAATGGCAGTACTTGCGCTGTTGGAGGACGTGGCAAACGGTGCAATAAGACAGGAGCGACATATCAGGGAGGACTTGCACCAGAATTCTGACGAGTGGCTGTTGAGCCGGTTCCAGCTACCACGGGCCATCCTCTTGCAAATTTGTGAGAAGCTGTGACCGGCGCTCCCCTCTATGAAGAGTACGCTTACGTTCATCGTAAGGGTTTCCACTCTATCAATGTGCAGATCATCGATGGCTGGAGGGATGGACGCCAATCCTGACAGGGCAGCCGTCCTCGCACGTCAGAATTTCATTTCCACATTGTGAATGGGTAAGAAGCGATTACACGTTCATGAAGCCAGATTAATTTATTTTGTCCACTAAACGTTCCAGAACATTTATCAGGTGGTCGAGCTGCTCATTTATCCCCGTTATTCCCCTAATAATGTCGCCTGTGTGACGAACCTCCCACTGGATCCGTGTGGGCCGGAGGATGTGCCGGTGGGTCCGGGTGGGCTGGAGGACCGTCCGCCGCTTGTCGGCCTGGTGCTGGTGCTGAGGCCGGGGGACGGGCTGGCCCGAATGCGCCTGGTCTTGGCGGATGACTCTGAGCCGGCGGACGGGCACCCGCTGCTCAAATTCCGTCAGATGCCCCTCTGCCTGACCCCCACCTGTCTGGCCGGCACTCCTCCGGAGGGCAGCTGTACACCGCTTGACCTCCACCTTGAGGCCCTGTTAGTGCCATTTTCCATATTGTTATTTAAATTTAGATTGAAGCCAATTGATTATTGTAGTTATTGCATTTAGTGATTGCGCAGTGTTGAATTTAGTATTGTCTAGGAAATTAGAATCGCCGACATGCATTAGAAATAGAGAGGAACTCTTTCAGAGCGCTAGCAGTAGTGCAAGCTTATGACGTAGTTATGCTCGCACAGGTTTAGTGAGGAAAACTGTGCTTTGTATCACTTTGATTGTTCAGTAAAGGAGGAGCCAACACCTTTCTACCATTGTCATAAAACTTAAAACACGCGTAGCGACTCGTTCTGTCCTTCATTAGAAGTGGTTAAGATGTATGAACATGATGATAAACAACACTGGTGATTAGAAGGGAACTTTAGCCAATAATAGGTCCGACCACTCTTTTTTAATGTCTGCGGGGGTGCGTTGCTCCCAACCCACTGCGTTCACTCTCTCACACACCTTATCCCACTCGCAACATTTATTGTTTCTACTGACACCACTGGACAGGCTGCCAAACACAATCTGCTGCCTCTCCTCCACCTCCCCGACCAGCACCTCCACATCGCACGCCGCAAACCTAATTTTCTTTAACATTGTTTTGGGAATGCGGACAGCGGAGACCCTATTTAAATGAATCTACGTATTTTTAGGTGGGCGCAACGGGGGTGGGCCTGGTCAGTCCGACATCTGCGCTCAATTCCACGCTGATTGGGATGTATCAAGGAAACGTGCTTGGATTCCAGCGCTCGCACAGATTGATACAGAGTGTAAGCAATTTTTGCGATTCTTGCACCGCAGTTTTTTAGTATGAGATCCATGCAAGTATTGATACATGAGGCCCCAGATCCTTCAATTTGGCAGTGCACTTCTTGGAGGTGTCAGAAAAGCTGAAGTCAAGTTTGACATTGATCAGATTGATCGATCAACAATTATTAATTCACCACAAACAGAATTTTCTTTTGTACTGTATGAATACGTCACCTTATTCTGGCTGTTCTAAACTTATCAGGGTGGGGCAAGTGAAGAGCTCGTCATTACCGCCATTGAGGTGCCCATTGAGCAAAACCCTCAACCTTGACTGCTTCGGTGGACCTGTGCAGTGGCCAGCAGTGAACAGCTTCCAGGTATGAATGTACGTAACTGTAAATGTGATTAGGGCATAAAGCAGTCCACTCCCAGTCAATAAAATAAGAATAACGTTCATGTTAAAGGTGCAAGGGACAAGTTTAAGAAAACAAACCATTTTCCAAAACAAATCGATCCACAGAACTTTTACAAAGGTGCAGAATGAAAGTCTAAATTTACCAGAAAAAAATAATAAGAAAAATTTGAAAATTTTATTGCATCCAAAATATTTACATTCTGATGAGTTGACTAACAAACTACTGAGGATCTCTGATATGCATAAACATGTTGATATCACGTGATGTCTATGTGTCGTCACCAACCTCAGGACCTCAGGAGTTGCCAGGTATTGGATTAACTGGGGAAATGGCTGAGAAATGCAGGGGTTCATTCTGTTTTCCATCTCAAGTACTGTCAGACTACCCAAGGATCAAGATGAGGGTCAAGACAAATTTGTTTAATGGAAGTACATTTTCATAACAATGATCAATTTTGAGTTCATCTTAATATTGAGTGAGACTTGAAACTGCACAACATTCCATCCATCCATCCATTTTCTTCCACTTATCCTGTTAAGGTTCGCAGGGGGACTGGAGCCTTTCCCAGCAGCTTTTGGGTGAGATACACTCTGGATGGGACACCAGTCCATAGCAGGGCCAACACTTATAGACAGACAACCATTCCCACTCACAGCCTCACCTATGGTCAGTTTAGAGTATCCAATTAGCCTTGTCCCCTCTTGCATGCCTCTGGACTGTGGGAGGAAGCTGAGGTACCCGGAAAGAACATGCAGGCACAGGGAGAACATGCAAACTCCCCACAGAAAGATCCCATGCTCAAGCCGGGGCTTGAATTCAAAACCTTCTTGCTGTGATGCAACAGTGCTAAACACTGCACCACCATACTGCTATTATATCAGGTCTCTTACCTAAAAAAATTAAAGGGTATACAATATACAATAGTGCATGCAGGATAAAAGATATAAAAGCAGCCTTAAGATGGTAAGCAAACATAAAATATAAAGATGACATATGGAAATTAAAATAGTAACAGTAGATAGATATAAGATGAAAACAACTTTTTGTGAAATTCTTTGTGGATTACTGAATGCCATTCCAAATGTCAGAACAAAAGATGGATATGACTCAGCTTTAACACCAGGCCTCAAAAAGACTTTTGAATTAACAGCAATGCATCTCCCTGGCTGAAAAAGCTGGAGTGAGGGAGTGGTGCAAGGGTACATGCATAAGCACTGACTTGTAGCAAACCTTGCATTTTCAGCAAAGAGCTAAGTAGAAAAAAGGTCCACTCCAGACAGACAGATTGCAGAGCACAGAGTTGCACTCAATAAACATGTCTGGCATGCCAAATCATATTTAGTACCTCTTGCCTGTCTGACAGCAGCACTGTGTCATTTTGTCCATACAGGTGCACCAACTGTTTGGCCCTCCTCGCCCCAATTTCTCTCTATCTCAAACCCCTTGTGCACACACACAAGCGCTTGCATGCCTAGTCCTGCTGGTTAGTTTGAAAAAATAATGGGAGCAACACATACAACAGAAAAACAATCACTGTCCTCTGTGTTGCTATCCTCATGATAACACTTTTCAAGTTAAACTTAGCTAGGGAAGCCTAGGAGAGATCTGTTGATACTGTACAGCCCCACTGGAAATTATGTGTGTAGCCTTAGTCAACAGTACTTTTAGTTTGCAATTTGAGTTGACTCGACACCATTGATCACTTTGAGTGCACCATTAAATTCAATGGACAACTGTGGAGGGATATATTTAAATGTATAAATGTATTCTGATGCGCATACATACACAATGATGATGTGATTTGCAGCTACTTTTTGATCAGTATAACTGGAGCACATACACATTACTTCAGCCAGTTGGAAGACGAGGATGTTGTTGGAACAGACTTAATTTAACCCATTAAAAAAATATAAATTTTGTCCCTGCCTGCATTTAAAAAGTAGCCAGCCACTGCCAGTGTTTTTGTCAACTTTTAAGACCCTAGAATATTTTCTGTTATAATCATAGTATGAAATAATATTTCAACTACATTTATGAAAAACCTGAACATATTCAGGAAAGATAAAAGCCTCTATTTTAATTTTTCTTAAATTGTCATTTTAAGTGCATCCATTCCTTTTTAATCAATAAAAGAATAATAATTGATGTCATCAAAAATGACCATAATCAAAAATATAATTATCACGAAAAGTTTTAGTTTTTGTTGTGATTTCCAACCACTGTGTAGCCCATTTGAGAGCTGTACCACCAGATGATGAGCATAACTACTGTTGTTCAATTTGTGTATCACCACTTAAGTTGATATTTTTCTTTTTAATTGATTTACATCATATCAACCCCATATAAAATACATTTATCCCAAAGACGTTGCTTTTTACTAGGTTTAGCTACCAGCTATTTTGTTCGTATCTTTAATTAGGAATCTAACATTATTGCTAGTTAATGCTAATGTTAGCGCCATGAGTGATGAAAACAGTTATTTATTGTTATGAGCCGGGGCTCAAAACCAGAAACTTCTTACTGTGAGCTGACAGTGCTAACCACTGCACCACCATGCCACCTGATATTACATTATTTTAGTCAAATGTAGGAGACATTTGAGTACTTTAGCATTCAGTAGTCAATGAAATCACACTTGTGAAAATGCAGCTGGGTGAGAATAATGGGGGTGGCAGTGTGAGACTTGATGTCCTGAAAGCCCCCCAATATTTAAATTCTCTCTCTCGCCCTCTCTCTCTCTCTCTCTCTCTCTGTATTTCTGTCTGATTTATACTGACAGTAGATAAGTACTTATGTATATATGACAGAGATGCTCATAAGTCTTTCAGATCAAGTCAATTTAAGTCTCAAGTCTTTGAGCTTAAGTCTCAAGCAAGGGCAGACTGGCATACGGGGAAGTCGGGGACTTCCCTGGCTGGCCTGGCCACAAGAAAAAGAAAAACTAAGACAAAAATTTAGTGAAATGGCCAACAGCGTTGAATTGCTAGTGGTGGGGGGCTGGGTCGGGCAGCTATTGGTTTGATGGACTATCCCATCCATTTCCTCAGGCTGTTGCAGCTGTCACTGTCACTGTCACTGTCACTTGTCAATCAATCACACTGTGCTAACGGTGCAAAACAGCCTTGGCAGATAGCGAGCCAACGTGATCTGGGCAAATGCAGCATAAAAAAGGCAAAAAAAAAACTAAAGGTGGTGCTGAAAAGTTAAGGGGTACAAAAAAGAAATCCCTCGAGGGAGTTGCAGCAACAAGTACGAAAATATTGGGCTTGTTTGGTGGTCGTTCGGGTTCGGCCATCACCACCAGACGAGAATCTGATGTTGCCACACCCAGCACTAGCAGTGTTAGCGATGAGCTTTGACAGCTGGATATTTCCAAACATGCACCTGAGTCCAGCAATGATGATAACATCATCCATCAGAAGGTAAAAAGTGTAAAGTTGCTTGAGTATGGTGAACCAAGTGAACGTCAAAGCTGGTGGGCTTGCCAGTATTTTTCACATTTCATGTTTTCAGTTTTCAAATGTCAGTTTGCTATTTTGAATTTAGTTTTTGTTTTCATAAATAGTCTGGATAAAGTTTTTATGTACTTTTAGTTTTGTTGTTCCACTATTTTTAAATAACATTTTTATTGAAATTGGCTTATTGTTGTAAATCCCTCTAGTGGTTTACTCTGGGTCAGTGTTGGGCACATTACTTTGAAAAAGTAATTAGTTATAGTTACTAGTTACTTCTCCCAAAAAGTAACTGAGTTAATAACTGAGTTACTCCACTATGAAAGTAACTAGTTACCAGGGAAAGAAACTGTTGCGTTACTCTTTTTTCTTTTAAGTTTAAAATGTCAAAGAATTTGTTTTTATTTATTTAGAAAATGTCTTTCTGGAGGGCGGAGCTGCTCCTCATTTCCTTGGTATTTTGCCTATGAGGACTCTGAAGTCTGAATCAACTGTTGACAACGGCAGCATGTTTTCAACAACCAAACAGCCTATCAGTTTGTTAAGTTCTGTCTGTGTCACAAGTTTTTGTGGAACGGGGCAGAAAAATCCAGCTGTGGCTGCTTGGATGGCGTGGCTCTGTGTCCTTCTTTGTTAGCGGAGCTCACATTAACAGCACCTGGCTTGCTATCACCATTAGTGGTGTCAACGGTGTTTCTGGCCACTAGTTTAGTAGAAGCGTGTGCCATCGAGAGGTGCTTCATTCAACTGGAGTTGCTTACATTGGACGTTGACAGCCTCTTTGCTCTCGCTCTGGGATGACATAACGTACACTCAACATGTACATTTTTACCTTAAAACTCCATGAAGTTACAGTAGTGCCTATATTTCCATCTGTATGTGTGTGTGCTGCTACGTGCTGGGTGTGTTTGTGTGTCAGCACCCGCCCACCTGATGTCTCTGTTTAGCTTAACATGAAATCTTACTCTATCTTAGCCAATCGTTATTACTTCGGCAGTTATCTCGCCCCTCCCCTCCTTCCCTCACCAAAGGAGAAAAAACATACACATTTGCGGCTCGTGTGTCTGTGAGCTGAGTCAGTTGACAGCTTCAATAAGTAGCTTCAGCAGTAATGTAGTGACGGCGTGTTGGTAACAGTAACACTGTTGTAACGATAGAGAAATAATTAGTTCGATGACCCATTACTGACAAAAGTAATGCCGTTAGTAACAGCGTTTATTTTAATGCTGTTATTCCCATCACTGCTCTGGGTATAGAAAGTCAGTGTCATGCAATTCTATATGTCTATCAACAAGGCAAATTGGCCAAATGTTATTGTATCAGGGATATGTTAGCATTAACATCACTACATGCTGTAAAATCCCCATACTGCTGAAGTTATTTTACCTTTCGGTACTCAAGAGTTCAGGTTATTGATTACTAATCGAATTATGAGCCAAAATAATGTAAAATGCATTTTTTCATCGAGTTACATAAACTTATGTTGCCGGCTGGCTGGCTTCCCACACCACACATGAAGTAGGCTGGTCTGTTAATGACTCCCAGGCCACTTTTTTTTCCTCAGTCCACCCCTGGTCTCAGGTCAAGTCTGAAGTTTCCTACAATGGTAATGAGCGATCATCTGCTGTCTGAATTTCAAAAAGACCTGACTGCATATGTACAGATAAATAATATTGATGACATTTATCTAATGACATTTTGGTAAGGGGCCAAAGCAGTTGTTAGAGGTCATATAATATCATACTCATCAGAATTTGAAAAGGAGAGAGAAAAGTAAAGAAATAATGGAATACTAACAGAGTGACAAGTTGTGTTGAAGTTTAAATTAAATTGAGGGAAAAGCATGAGGAATTGGACAATATCCAAACAGAAACTGAAACTGAGAGATTGATCAGGTTTACTTAGAAATTGGTTATGACCAACATCTCTTATTTTGGCATATAAAATTAAAGGACAAAAAAATAAAGCCCATACAGCAGAAATAAAAATGGAACAGTCAGAAATAATTACAAATAAAGGTTACAAATTATTATGAAAATGCACAGAGGAATGTTACAAGAGTAGATGTGAATCAAATTAGGGCTTACTTGAACAACTGAAATTATAGAGTTTTCCCCACAAAAATTAATGAATAAAACCAGTCACTTTATAGGAGATTAAATGGCACATATCAGGGCTAAAAACTTGAAAATCTCCATGAGATGATGGAATGATGAAAAGAACTCTATATAAGATGGAATTTATTGCTTACCATTTAAAACACAAAATTACGTATTAAATAAAGGAAAATGGGCATGGACATGGCAATCCTTTATAATAACTCTTATCCATAAAGAGGGGAAGGATGGCACAGAGTGCTCCTCATATAGAACCATTTCACTAGTGAACACAGACTATGAAACATTATATATTATATATATTAATATTAATTGTATTATTGTTAAAATCTTTATATATATTTACATATATATACACATAAAGCGGTGTAGGGGAAAGCCAAGGTTGAAACAAATATGGTTTGGCACTGTATAATGCTGGGTTGATTCTGATACACTTTGGAATCCATTCCTATAATCAGTAGGGAGAGCCCCACCTTACCTAGTAGGCATGTCAATGGGGTAATGCCATCAGCCCCTAAAGCAGCCAGTTTAAGTCAGTGTGTGCAGTGTGGCTAAGTCTCCTGAACAAGTAACCATTTGTAATGGAGAGGGATTTACCAGGAAGCTGAAGTTTGACAACCAAACGTCCATTGTATTAAGGCTAATTAAATTATAATGTTGTGAGGGTAACGATGATAGCATAGGTTCCAGACTGAAAAGATGGCAAAAAACAACTCACAGCACAAGTGTTTGGGGAAAAGAAAAGAAGACTCTCTCCACACCTCTATTTAATGAGTTGGGAAGCACAAATGTCCAAATCACCTCTTGTGCCTCTTGTGGAGCAGATGAAAAAATGCATCTACAGTTATCTACTGGGACAGGAGGTGATACAGGCTTGTACTTAATCACACTCACAATACTGACTTTGTCTCAAGGAGATTAAAGAAAGAAGAACAATGTCAATATTATGAATTATATCGTTTTGTTATATGTCACACTGATTATACACTAAAATGAGGGCTTTGGGGAGTTAAACACTTGCACGGTCACTATACAGAATGCATGTCACATTCTCGCTCAGGGCTGAGACTGCTAAAGATCTGCTTCTTAAATCACCCCTGATCTAAGAAATGCTATGTGCAAAAAGCTTGGACATTATTGACAGGATCTTGTCCAATAACCTTAAGAACATTTTTCCCAAGAGCTTTGGAGATTAATTTTTAGGAACATTACCAGAGGAGAGAGTGATTGATAATCAAGGGTAAGCTAGGGCCAAGGGTGGGTAAGACCTCTTAAAGGAACTTGGGGGGTTACATCAAGAGTACAAATGAAGAGGGAATATATGGGGCACACTGTGAAGTTCTGCAGAATGATCTGAAGGGATGATCTCAGACAGGTGGTCCGATGGTAAAGATAAGACCGCAGTATTATTGTTTGGAATGAATAATATGAATTTTGTCAACAGAAGACCAGGAAAATCTCACAATCAACTGAGGATGATGCAGATTCAGTATGAATGGCAGGGTTTGCCTAACCAGTCAGTAGTTTTTTTCAACTGAAACCTGAGATTATGTTTGTTGTCATCAATTGGGTGAACAAAACAAGCAATTCCTGCCTCTGATGTTATTATGAGACACCATTGTGTGTGTGTGTGTGTGTGTGTGTGTGTGTGTGTGTGTTTGTGTGTGTGTGTTTTGTTGAAGAACACATTGAATATAACTGGTAAAGAAGAGAAATGGACATACTTAACTGAATGAGAGAAGATACAATAAGAGAAAAGAAACAGACAGAAAGAAAGATTAGATAATCAGCATGTATTTGAGCTCTTTCCACCCTTGTGGTTGGGGCCTGCTGTGCATTGTAATGGGCTGTCTGCCCAGCTGGACTGATGAGCTCATGTCTGGCTTTAATGCCAATCTCCTGAACTGGCACACGGCTTGGCAGGGTGAGCACTACTACCCTGCTGCTCCTCAACTACCACAAGAGGATGCAAAAGGGATAGCCAAGACTTGAAAGAAAAAAAAAATTGTAGTGGACTGAGAAAAGTGAAAATTGTGCTATATAGCATGTTTGTCATACCATACAATACAACACAAATAATTGCCCTGAAGTGTTGTGCAATAATTACATTGCCAGTGAGACATTCAGCAGCCATAAATGCATGTGTGTGTGTGTGTGTTTTTGCCTGTTTGTGAAAGCAAGGGTACAGAAAGGAGATGCATGACAGTATATAAATGGTAGACTTGTCAGTCGATAAAAAAAAATTAATCAGATTAATCGCATGGTTGTCCATAGTTAACGCACAATTAATCACATATTTTTTTATCTGCTCTAAATCTAACTTAAACTGATATTTTTCAATTTTTTGATTAATCATAACATAGGAGAAGGCAAATAGTTGCTTTCTGCAAATGCCGCATGTTTATTAGTGTGGGAGCAATGTACTGTCCAGAAGTACAAACAAAACGAAAGATCCATCCATCCATCCATCCATCCATCCATTTTCTTTCACTTACTCCATTAAGGGTCACAGGGGGCTGGAGCCTATCCCAGCAGCTTTGGGTGAGAGGCGGAGTTCACCCTGGACAGCTCACCAGTCCATCACAGGGCCAACACATATAGACAGACAACCATTGGCTCTCACAGTCATACCTACGGTCAATTTTGAGTATCAATCAGCCTAGTCTTCAATTGCATGTCTTTGGACAGTGGGAAGAAGCCAAAGTACCGGAGAGAACCCACGCAGGCACAGGGAGAACATGCAATAAAAACAATGAATAAAGTGTGCATTAAACAGGGGTGCAATTCAGAACAGGACTCAAATGATATAGTGGGGATATTGCGGGTGGTGGATGCCTCCAATGGTGTCCGTCGTGCCAAACAATCCAGCATGGTTTGTTTTACGGCAGAAGGGAGCGGAGGGCTCTCTGCATCAGCTGTATGCTTCGCGGACAAGTGATACTTAAGACTGCTCGTACTCCGGTGGAAACTAAATTCAGCTTTACAGTGTATGCATATCACTGTTTTCCTGTCGAGACTGCAAACTGGCAGGGCTTTGAAGTTGAACTTTCCATTTAAAACTGACGTATTCTTTTCCATGTTAGTCCTACCTTAACGCTCACTGTGCAAACACGCGTTCAAGTCTGGTTTTCCATGAACTATGGCATGGCCAAAGTGTCAAAAAGCACCGTGTTAATCACGATAAAAAAAAATTTATTGGCGATAAAGGGACGTTGGGTTAACTAGTTAATAAAGCGTTAACACTGACACCTATAATAAATAATGAATAAATATGGTATGTACAGAACAGAAAAGTACAGGTGATTAAGGCAGAAAGGAATCTTTCAACATCTCATACAGCTGTATCATACATGTGCGCATTCTTTCACTTTCACCAATAAATAGCTGCCTGGCATAGAGAGCTCAGAATCAACCTGTTCAGCAGAGCAAGTAGACCTATTAACTACACAGTTCTATTCTAAAGTAATCACTCATGTCTGTCTTCAACAAGTGGGGAAACATTTTTTTACAAATCTTCCCCATGATAAGTTTTTCACATCAGTTTTTATGTTTGTATAGGTGATTGCTCCATTTGATATTAGTTGCACTTTTACAGAAGAGATCCCATAGTTAGCGTCAGCAATTTTTCGTTAGAGGTTTGTCTTCTCTTTTTAATATTACACTTCCACAGTATGCTTGTTCCAATAGGCTATCAGCTTGTTTATCAACAGTTGAATGGACATGTCATGATCCTTCTTTCAAAAAGACCACTGGATCCCCTATTGACATTTAATTGGAATTTTGGAATTTAGTACTATTCTTTTTTTGTGCAATGTGACATTACAGCACAGTGGCAATACAGGACAGACAAACAAGGTCTGAACCACAAACAACAGTAATATTTGTGATTTTGCATATGTTTGTGTGTGTGTGTGTGTGTGTGTGTGTGTTTGTAAGTTAGTGTTTAGCTGTTTGTGAAAGAGGGACAAAGAGGGAACAAGACTATCTGTGTTATTTTATAGTCATGAACAGCAGTGATCACAGAGCATAAATAGTGCAGGTTATAGCCTCTTGCTGTAAAAAGTCTGTGCATATAGTTACAGGCACACACATACGTACACATTTTCCTGATGTACCCAATATGGATGGTCCTTGGAATGCACCAAAAAGTAATTTCAGTATCAGTGAAAGCAATTAGTAAATATTTAGTAGTTGATTAATTATTTCAGTAGTTTGATCTTCATGTTTTACATTTTTACTTTAAAATGCAAAATGAAACGTATTTTACAGCAAAATTTAAAGTATGCTAATTTCTGTGAAAAAAAGTGGTTTGCAATCTTAAGCCCTGTTCAGACTACACAACTTTTTTTGTTGGTGACATGCCCTGCTGTTCACACCACCTGACGCTCAATCAGGCTGCTGTTCACACTACAAGATTTGTCGGTGAACGGGAGTGTTCAGACTACCCGATTTTCCCCGTCAGTAGGCATGGCTGACTGCCCAGCTGGCCAGGAAACTCTTGAACACAGCACACGCCCCTTTCATTGTAAACATGGACGCAGAGCAGAACGCAGCCCTCCAGGTCGTTTGTGCGCTACTATGTAGCGAAAATAAAACAAAAAAGAGGAAGAGAGTGTGGGCGAAGGAATGGAGTGGCAAACGAGGACAATGTAAAGGCAGGGGTGCTCACACCAATGCTCGACCAAGCTTTCCAGATCCTCCTGTGTCCATGGATATTGCGAACC
The DNA here is from genome assembly GCF_037954235.1 of Aulostomus chinensis. Lineage (NCBI taxonomy): Eukaryota > Metazoa > Chordata > Actinopteri > Syngnathiformes > Aulostomidae > Aulostomus > Aulostomus chinensis. The sequence continues at coordinate 23,166,243 of NC_141330.1, forward strand.
CTTTATAGAATCCATGCCTCTCGTCATTTTTGTTGTTGTTGTTCACTATACGCGGCTCCCCCGCTGCCGGAGCTCTTTTCGTCTGGGATCGCGGTACCTCCCATGTCTGCTTTCATTGGCTGCAGCTGTGTTTACGTCACTGCAACAAGTCCTGGATATCTAGCAGTGCTAGATGTCCACTTTTTGTCGCCGACATCGCCGACGCCTAAAATCGTGTAGTGTGAACTGGGCTTTAGTCTACAGTGTTCCCCTCAGATGATTGTTGTTGTGGAGTTGTAGCTTTTGTGAAATTTCTTTTCATGCACTTGAAAAGTTCATTTTGCTGGGAGGTTTCTATATGTCTTCCAGCACTCGATGTACAAATAATACAGATTCTTCTTTTGAGGAATCCATAATATGTAAAATGTTAATACTCAGCTATCTAAGTTCCAACAGGAGGAAATTGTATCATGGTTACTAATGGTTGACCAACATGTTTTTTCAGTGGCCAATGTTCAATATCAGAGAACAGTAAGTCTGATATAAATGCCTTTATCATGATGTTGTATTGATGATTTTTTTTCATTTGATAAGAAACAAAAATGTAATAATCTAACACAGAATTTTTGAGCTTATGCTTTGTTTCTGTTTTTTTTTACATAATTTGAATAATAATAATAATTATAATTGTTAATGATTGTACGACTCCTACTACTACTAATAATCTTTCTTTGTGTAGCACCTTTCAGCTCAAAATGCTTTACATACAACAGTGAGTCATCTAGCAGTAGATTCATTAACGTGGGTATCAATTCATTAATGATTGTAAGCAGCTCTATTACTGGAAGATGGAAGCACAAATTTTTAACTTGTTGTATGTGCACATTTTCAGTGTTGTCTCATTCGTATAAATTGGTAGTGACTTAACTACCAACATTTTTTGTTCAATAAACTTCTGTGGCTTGGATTGTCATTAAATTTGGCACAAGTCAAGAAATAACTGAAAAGATGTAGATGGTCAAAGGTCCAGGTTAATAAGATCTTTGGAATGTCTTGAAGTAACTCAGAGTCAAAATTGCAAACAAGCACTAACTGGAGAGAGGTACAGATGGCTTCCCTGGAGGAACAGATGGCTTCCCTGGAGAATTTTATAAATGTTTTGCAGAAGATATTAAACCAGTATTGTGTGTGATTTTTATCTATGCTCTGTCAACAGGAAACCCTCCAGGTACTTAATCAGAAGCCATAATTTCTGTGCTACATAAGGAGGGCAAAGATCCAACTTCATGTGAGGGATATAGACCTGTCAGCTTGCTCTGTAATGATTTAAAAATATTAAAAAGCATATTAGCACAGAGAATAAAACAACATATAATTATATTAATCAAACCAGATCAAACTGGGTTCATCCCGGGGAGACGAGGAGCTAATAACATCAGGAGAACATTAAATCTTATATCATGCACTAAAAACAATTGCCAACCTACCATGCTGCTTAGCCTCGATGCACAAAAGGCGTTTGACCGCGTGAAGTGGAACTTCTTGTATCAAACATTGGAGGTTCTTGGGTTTCATTCAACATTTATAAACTGGGTAAAAATTGTTTATAAAAATCCCAAATCACAGTTCAGAGTCAGTGGCTGTTGCTCAGAATTTTTCTACCTCAAAAGAGGAGTCAGGCAAGGAGACTGCCTGAGTCCGCTGTTGTTTGCTCCAAGTATTGAACCGTTGGCGAAGTCAATAAGACAAAATAAAAACATAAAATGAATAAAAGATGAGGGGGGCATAGAACACAAAACATTGTTATTTGCGCATGATTTATTAATGTATGTAAGTGAGCCCTCAACGTCTATACCAGCCCTACTAGACAACTTGAAAGAATATGGTGAAATATCAGGCTATTGATTTGGTTTCATTCATCAAATACCCTGATATTTGATGAATGAAACCAAATCAATAGCTATGATGCTCTCAGGAAATTGTCCAGGGGAACTTAAAGAAAAGGTCCACTTTAAATGGAATGAAAGAGGGTTTAGACACCTGGATATAATTATCACTCCTGGTACAGCTCAGCTATTTGAATCTAACGATGGGAAACTGATGACTGAGATGAAGATTGATTTGGCTCGATGGGAGATTTTACCATTGACTCTGCTGGGAAGAGTAGAGGCAGTAAGAATGAATATACTACCAAGGTTGTTGTTTTTGTTACAGACGTTGCCCATTGTGATCTCCGGAGCTTTTCTAAAAAAAATTGACAAAATCATATCAAAATTCTTATGGCAAAATAAAAAAGCAAGAATTAAATACAAGACGCTTCTCAGCAAAAAAGAGAAAGGAGGGTTGAATTTACCTGACTTAAGAAATAACGATTGGGCAGCACAACTCAGAGCCTCAGTCAACCTCAGAGAACCAAGCCTCAGAGAAAATGTCAAAATGTATCTTTAGAATCACTCCCGTTTTTGAACAAAGAGGCTTGGAGGAGACTCGAGAGGGGTAACGAATGGATCAGGGGAACAATGAAAACTTGGTCAGCAGTACAAAAGAACCTGAAACTGTCGATTTCTGTAAGCAGGGCTACTAAAATAACAAAGAACCAAAACTTTGTACCATCTATCATGGATTCAGGATTTAACAAATGGGCCAACAAAAGACTAATATATGTTGACCAAATGTTTCAGGACAAACTATGAAACTTCAAAAATAATTTACTTTACCAGCTCATGACTTTTACAAATTCCTACAGCTAAGAGATTATCTACAGAAACACCAGGAATGGGAGAACATTTATAAGACACCATCTAAATTAGAGGAAGTGTTCTGGTCCTTCTCAGTGGAGAAATAAAAAAGGGGTTATATCACAAATGTATAAAGCATTACAAAATTAATCCAAGGATAACAACTTGGATATTAAAGAAAAATTGGAGCTGGAAGCAAACATCATAATAACAGACGAAGAAGAATGGGAGGAAACATTTAAAGAGGGACATAAGCTAACTAATAGCCCAACATGGAGGAAATTTGATTGGAAAGTGAAGAGGTCTGGGAGAGGTAACGATGCAAAACTGAGGCCAAGGACTCACATCCCCACCTAATTAGCCTATTCAGGGTTCCCACTCTTTTTCACTGACAAAATTTCAAAACTTTTCCATGACTTTTTCATGACCTAAAGTGAATTTTCCATGACTTAACGGCACGCTACATGTGTAGAATTTAGCATACTTTTCAGCCTAAATATGAAATGTTAACCCTTTCCACTCACCTTATGGTATGGTGTTATATTTTTTAAACATTCAAAATACTGTCAATGCATACTGTAGTGGCTATTAAACAAAACCCCTCACGGTGTATCGTCATGGCACAACCAAAGTATGGCATGTGAATGACTGTATTTAAATTAATTTATGGCTAACAACAGATTAACACATGCAACTGATGTTTGCAGATAAGTACTTTATTCAATAAAGTCCCCGCTGCTACCACCAGTGTTTTGAATATAACAATTCCTAGAGCCAACAACTAGACTGTAGCCTAAAGCTAAAGATTGTACTCACAATACTTATGCATATAACACATTACATTACAACATAATGCAAAAGAACACTGCATTGAAACATTTCTCCGGTCTGTTCGTAACCTGTGAAGGTGTGAAAAAACATGAAACATTAATCTACGTGGACTACTTGTCCATTTGTTCACAAAAGATCCCTCAGCAAACAGACAACTGTAACAATCAAAATAATCATCAGGATTACTCTTCCATTTTTTTCTTTGTGCACTCAATGTCCTTGTCCAAAGCTGATAAGCTTGATCTCTTTTCTTTGGCTGAGTGCCGCAGGCTGTTTGACTGAACAACAAATGCTATACTGTGCGTTGCTTCAGCCTTCATAGCCAGTTCATCAGCTGACTTCTCAAGCTGTTGAATGTCAGACTCAAGACGCATTTTTTTTTGCCTCAGTTCTTTGAGTTCATCCACGAGGCTCCTCTTCTTTGAAGCTTTTGTTTTACTTTCGTTTACCTTCTTCTGGTCATCAAGGTATGCCAGATACCTTTGTCTGGCACTTGCAGCAGACATTTGAAGCTCTTTGGTGATGACAATTTTCTCGAGGCCACCTGCTGCCCTAATGCTATCAGCAATCACACGCTGTGCAACGACTGATTCTTCCTTCATATTCTATACCATGACTTGCTTATTCACAGAAAACCCTCGTTCGACACTGGCTTGTCCGTGGGACATGACCAAGAGAATTTGTATCACATGCCAAAGATTTTTCCATGCAGACTTGGAAGCAATGTTCTCATAGAGCAGTGTGTCAACACGGTCAGATGTATGGTCAAAATCAGCAAACGCTGATGATGCTGCAGCAACATCAAGGAACTCTCTAAATTTCTGCAGCACTTTGTCACAAATTGAAACATCCACTTGGTTAGCGGCGGCCAAGGTATGCAGGATACTTTTCATCTTCTCAACACATTGGTTCTTCTTAGAAGCCATCATCCTGGGATCTAGGCACTGCATATTTCTCACAAGCAGGTGATTTACTGGTGCCTTATGCAGGAGTTTAGTCAGAAGTTCTACAAGAAAAGTTTTGGTCTCCATTCTAACATCGAGAACCTGCCTTTCTGTGATCTTGTCAGAGCCTCTGAGTTGTCTGATTAATGTTTCTGCTTGGAAGCCAACGTCAATTTTGGAAGCATCCTTGTGGAGGGAAGGATTGTTGATGCTGATCTGGAGAAGCTTCTGCATGGTAGTAGCCTCTTTTAGCGCTGTGTCCTTCATGAACCTCTCCATTAACCCTTATGAAAGAAAGAAGAAATATGAAATTAACATAGAAAGGTTGTTTACATTGACACCTCAACATGACAAATTATGATACAGTCCAATACAACTGTTAGATTAAGTAAACATACACATTAACTTAGACATTATAGCGCAAATGTGAACCGATGGCAGAATGGCGCGCAGGAGTGTGGATATGAGTGAGTGAGTGTGTGTGTGTGGATGTGAGAGTGTTTGTGTGTACGTGGATGTGAGTGAGTGTGTGTGTGTACATGGATGTGAGTGAGTGTGTGTGTGTGTACGTGGATGTGAGTGAGTGAGTGAGTGTGTGTGTGTGTGGATGTGAGTGAATGAGTGAGTGTGTGTGTGTGTGTACGTGGATGTGAGTGAGTGAGTGAGTGAGTGTGTGTGTGTGCGTGGATGTGAGTGAGTGACTGAGTGAGTGTGTGTGTGTACGTGGATGTGAGTGAGTGACTGAGTGAGTGTGTGTGTGTACGTGGATGTGAGTGAGTGACTGAGTGTGTGTGTACGTGGATGTGAGTGAGTGAGTGTGTGTGTGTGTGTGTGTACGTGGATGTGAGTGAGTGAGTGTGTGTGTGTGTGTGTGTACGTGGATGTGAGTGAGTGAGTGAGTGAGTGTGTGTGTGTGTGTACGTGGATGTGAGTGAGTGTGTGTGTGTGTGTGTGTGTGTGTGTGTGTATGTACGTGGATGTGAGTGAGTGTGTGTGTGTGTGTGTACGTGGATGTGAGTGAGTGTGTGTGTACTTGGATGTGAGTGAGTGAGTGTATGTGCGCACATCACATCCTGGCATTGGATATTATATTATTTAAAAAAAAAAATTATAGTATATAGTTGGTTGAACATGTCATTAATAGTTGTGGACTATGTAGATTTCGCCAATAAAGTATAGTAGTATTTTCTAAATGGTACAAAGCAAAAATTAAAGCATTGTGAAATCCTGATGCTATTATCAGGATAACCTAATTTATTATATTTAATAACTTTTTTTAATCAAAACAAATTAAACTCAATGTGGTGTTAATAATGTTAAAACGTACCTTTGATTAGTTTGTTCATGTCTCCAGTCATGAAGGGGAGCATGGGTAAATTTGTCTGATAGGACGTCATAAATGGAGTGAGCTGTTTGGCAATGCTGGAAAATATTGCCACATGCACAGGGAAAATGTTGTTTGAAGCCTGCTTTTTGACTTCTTCGTAGGACTTGCACTTTGGTTCAGTGATGACCCGTCCCTTGGCCGCCTCCACGTAGCGCAGCAAATCCGGCAAAATGGACAGAGCCCTGTCGCATACATCCACATTTTCTATCCAGCGGTGCTGGCAGAATTTAAAGGCGAACGTGTTGCTGCCAGTTACTTTTGTGAAATCCTCTCGGCGGGAAGGGCTGTCCTTGAAGAGCCAGTACATGCTGTTGAGAGTATGGTCAACTTCCCACCCCGTGGCCTTAGCACCGCCACGAAATGCATTGTGCATTATGTGTAATCCGCATGAGCCAATGTTCAGGAGAGATCAGTTGATGTCAGCAAGCGGCTCGTTTTGCAGCAAGTCATATATTTTCCAATTAACGAGAGGACCATCCATTGATACCTGAACAAGGTTTTTCAGCCCAATGTCACCTAGCACAAGGCTCAATTTATCCACCACATCTCTTGCGGTAGCGTGCCCAAAGAATTCGGAGCTGATGTATCTGGTCTGAACAGTTCCACAGTCCCATATCCTGACGTGTAAGTCCAACTGTTTTCTCTGTAGCTCGCGATTCAATGATTCATCAAATAAGGCACAGTAGCTAGACTGGTTAGATATCTGTCTACCTAAGTGAGATTTAAAGTAAGGTGCAATACCAAATGTGCTGAGGTAGGCTACCTTTGTGCTGCCACACGTAAACTTCCTCGCAATTTCACTGTCCGGAAACATTTTCAAGAATAGTGGTCCAATGTTGCCGCAGGAATTGTAGGAGTAATGCGATGTCACCACCTTCAGAGCCCACAGGATTTCGGCACTAGATGCTGCCCAAGCAATCGGAGCCGGTGTAAATTTTAGCGTCGTTTGGTGACACTGAGGTGTTGCTGTTGCACTCACTCCTTGTGCACCGCGGGTACCGAAGTAACTGTCGAGCGAGCCTTCTCCAGCCATACTTTCACACTTAATGTGCTTCACGCCTTTTGCATGACTAGCAAGAGCTGCCTCTCCCATATTGCTCACATCAAAACTCTTTTAACACAACTTACATCTCGCTCGCGAGGCGTCACTATCCACTCCTAACCATTTTTTATATTTCTCACTACTTAACCAGGCAGAATTAAATGAACATTTACCTGGCATTTTCTAACTTTTATAACAACTACTCAAACTCATCCGAAAGGAAACCGCCAAATGCAGACGTGTAGCCTATGTAGGGTTGCCAACAGTCCCGGATTGCGAGAAACATCCCGGAATATAGCAAATTCTGATTGGTCCCGCCGGAAAAGCCCAGTGTCCCGACTTCCAATCACGCCCCCCCTTTTTGCACGGCCAAAAAGAAAAAAAACAAAAAACAAAAAACAAAACTCAGTCGGTGTCACTCCACGAGAGCCTGGGTTAGCTCTATCGGGAGCTAGCGTGGCCGCAGCCACACAGGGCGCTGCCATGGCAACAGTAAACGGTAGTGATGTGCGTGTGAAGCGAAATGCATACTTCGGAAATAATTCAAATAGTAACTTAACAGAACATTGTAGTTGTGTAAACGAGATACTAAAATTCCATGACTTTTCCAAAACTTTCATTGAATTTACAAAATGACTTTTCCAGGCCTGGAAAATGACATTTTCAATTTCCATGACCGTGGGAACCCTGCCTATTGTTCTGGCCTTATGACCATTTGTTTTTGCCACCACCCCCTTGGGTGGTTATATACCTGAGGCTTCCCACCAGAATTTTAGAACTGAAGAAGCTTCTTGGATGAGAGGCGAAACGTCTTCACTTACAAGAGGTGAGTCCAGTTACCTAGTTTGATCATTTTTGAGAGAGTGAAGATGCATTACTTTTACACCTCATTTATTACTTCAAAATACAAAAATACAACTGATCTATGCGGGAGGGAGTGTGGAGCGGTGGGTGACTCCACCCAAAAAATTGTGGGTTTGCCCAAAAATACAGGATTTCTAAAAGAATATTCTAAAGTGGATTAAACTGATTTTGGATATTGATTTCCCTCTGGAACCAGCACTTTACATTTTGGGTATAATTCCTGACAATATGACAGATAAGAGCTCTAAATATTTACTGAGAATCCTGCTGCTGATAGCAAAAAAGATAATAACAGCTTCCTGGTTGAAACAGCAGCCTCCAAGCATAATGCAACAGAGAGACAGAAATTTAAAAAAAAACATTAACTGGAGAGAGGTTGATTGACAAAGATCAAGGTACTTTCACCTCATGTAGATGTGATATCTCCAAATGTCGCTGGGAATTACATCACAGAGACCATAAAGAGAGACATAAAAACATATTTGATATGATTTAGGGCTATCATCTCCAGTTAGAATTAACAATAAAGGAACTGATAGCGGGGGGGGGGGGGGGGTAGGATCATGTCGTCTGTCCAACCTTGTTTGTATAGGTGAATGCAGAAGGTCTATAGTTCCTTTAATGAAAAGCTTTACCAGTGGTTGGCAAAAGCCCTTCAGTCAAAATAAATGGGCCGCCAGATGGTTATACTAGTCCGGAGAATGAAAAAATAAAAATAACTTGACATGAGGAAGATTGTTGCTGCTGTCGTTCCAATGAGCAGGTGGAGCACCTGGATTCATAAACGCTGCATTAGTCAAAGCAGCAGCAGATGCACCGTCCTGCCTGCCTTATGTCTGCTAAAGCTGCTTGTCCAATAACACACTGAGACGTGGAAATTCACACTTGAAGGCTAGCTAACTAAGCAAAACAACAAGCAAAACAACAATGGATGTGAGTGCCGCCGCTGTTGATGATGCCAGCCTGAGACGACAGCCCACCATCCGCAAACAAGTTCCCATTCAGTGTGATTGGTGCAATGCTGTTGCCCGGGGGTTTTTGAGCTGTAACAGACGTGATTCTGACTCTAATAATAAGCATTAATAAGCTCCTGAAGAAGTTGCAAACAGACCTGGCGGTAATGGAGCTCCGGAGGTGTGTTTGTGTGTGTGTGTAAGTGTAAACGCGGAAACACACTCTGATGTGCTGTGGGTCACTGCAGACGTCGGCTTGCTCTTCGATAACGTAAGGCCTGCCATGTAATGGCTTGGAAAAAATCTGGCCCTAGGCCAAACTTGACTGCTGAACCCTGGTCTATACTATCATCTTTCTCCAATTAACCCTGTAACACAGAGTTAAACATATTTGATACACAAGTTCCTGATTCTGCATCACCACTGAGATACATTTTCTGTCTAAGTTTGTTTGAAAACAACATAATGTGAGCTGAAACACGCGCGTGCGCACACACACACACACACACACACACACACACACACACACACACTGGTTTGGTGCCACATTGTCACGTTAGGTTGTTTGGTTAATACCCCGGTCCTAATCATTGGCAAGCCAGGTGGCTATAGTCACACCCAGTCAGACTCAGTTTGGTAACAGATTGGTGTTATTTCCACAGATCATTTCTGCTTGTCACAGTTCCACCAGTGCTTGAGTACTAGCTACAGGGTCTTCGGTAGGGAGCCATCCTTCACAGACGTTTCACCAATTTCATCTCAGAACATTTCAGAATGGTGGGGCAGTGATCTAGGATGTCTCCCTTCTGCTCCTGTAGCTGGATTTTGAAGGAAAGTTCCTTTCCTACATGGCTTCTTGGTTTATCTTCTATGCTGCCAAAGCCCCAAATCCAGCCTTCTCAGCTTTTTTAGCTAGGTCTTGAGTGACCATTTTGGCTTTGATGATGTACATGCCATGTCTCTCAGGAAGCATTTGGACAAAAGGCTCATAAAACAAATACTTGTGGTGGGTATGTTGTCACTTTTTGGTGTTTTTCTTAGTATTGGGAGGACTAGGTCAGCATACCTCAACATTTTCCTGCTGACCTCAGGACAATGTCAGGTCTCAGTGTGGTGGTGGTGGTAATCTCTGAGGGGATCCTTAGCTGCTTGTCAAGGTCTACTGTCATTTGCCATTGTATTGATATTTTGCACAAGCCCATTTGGCTTGCTGGAATAAATGACATGCTTATTCTTGGGACATTGGGAAGGTGTGTTTGCCTAGATTGTCATGCTCTATGTGCTCTTCCAACCTCTTTTTTTGCACCTGGCCATGCAATCACCTGCAGTGACCCTCTGCTAAAGCTGTCCTGCAGCCAGACTGGATGTGGTGGAGATCTACCTGCAGCCTTTCACACAGGCTACATTTCTCCTTTGAGCCAAACCATCAAGCCAGGTTCACTGGGCTAGGGAGGGCTATATGTAGCTCTGATTAGAAAGCTTAGTCTTGCCTGAGGGATCCTCCACAGGGTATCCACTTCATTGTCCTTGGAAGAATGCCCTCTCATTTTGTCCCCTGACCTTGCTGGCTTTGGCTGACTGACTATACCAAGAGCTTTTCCCCTTCACTTCTTGTCACCACTGTAATCACCATCCCCTTTTGCTTGACATTGAATGCTATTGACCAGAACCTCTGTGCTTCCTCCAGCTAGTCCAGTTCTTCCTTGGTCATTGTAAATTATATTATCCTTATATATCCTTATTATCCTTATAGTGCAGCCCTTTGTGCTCTATCCTTGTGATGCCATTGTTCACAGTGTCTTCTGCTTTCCATGCCCTCTCTGGCTGGATCCTTGCACCAGTGCTCCTGACCAGCTGGTCACTCCACTGTCTGAGTTCCAATATCAGCTTGGTCTTCTCCAGCATGTATCCAAGGGAAACATATTTTTTAGTGGTAGATGAAGGGCATTCTTTCCAAACAGAGTGGCATCGGGAGCATCTTGGTAGTCAGAGTGACTCCCAGATGTAGTTGTTGGCCTTGGCATCCAGTTTTGCTACTGTTGTTATCTTGCACATTTTCAATGGCCACATCAGATGTTGGTATAGTGCAAATTGGTAGCACCAGATTTTGCATTTGCCAGGAAGGTAGCTTTGGTTAATCCTCTTCAGTCCCTCTTCAGTTGTTCAGTAATTGTAGTGGCAGTATGCCTGTCTGAGAGTTCAGCTGTGTATTCTCTTCCAAGGCATCTAATTTGTAGCTTTGCAAGCACTGAGATTCTTTTGCCTGCCACTTGGAAAGAAACACAGCCCCCTCAGTTACCTTTGTGGATTGTGAGACTACAGGACTAGCTCATAAAAGCAGTTCTTTTAGCCTCTTGAGGAGCTGCCAATTAGAAGGAAAGAGTAACGCAATGAAAGACTGACATGAGTGTGTTTCCACAAATAGTTCACGAGGGAATAAACCAGGAATAACCAGGAGCTGTGGAAATGACATGAGTTATTGGAAATATTGAACCCCTTGATGACAGTGTCGAGCAGTGGGCTTGTTACACTGAGCGTTTAGAGTACTTTAGCAAGGCAACTGAGATTGGGGATGATAAAATAGTCCCAACATTTCTGAGTGTCATGGGCCCCAACACTTTTAACCCACTGTGCAACCTGCTGCAGCCAGTAAAGCCAGGTGATAAAACAGACAAAGACATTGTGGATACCTTGACCTGCCATTTCTCACAAAAATGCTAGTAATTGCAGAGAGATTCAGGTTTCACAGATGCAGCCAGGAGGAAGGGGACTCGTCACCATGTTCGTTGCAGCATTACACAAATTAGCCGTACACTGTGAATTCAGTGATACACTGAATGACACCTTAAGAGGTCGGCTTGTGTATGGCTTAAGAAATGAAGCAGCACAGAAGAAACTACTGACTGAGAGTAATTAACATCAGTGTGACAATGGAGATGGCATCAAAGGAGGCCCAGCAGCTACATGCAACAAGCAGAGGGCACCAGCCCAGTGGTGATGGGCAGAGTGGCCAAGGCCCGTGTTCTAGTTCAGGAAAAACCAGATATCTTGGGTGCCTGCTGGTGTAAGGACATTGACTATCATAACTGTGAGAAAAAAGGACATCTGGAGCATGCTTGCAGAAATAAAAAGAGCACAGAAAAATCCTACAAGTCCTGGAACAAGAGAGATACTGGGAAGCATAAGAAAAAAAAGACATGTTCATGCTGTTGAACAAGACAGTAAATCAGCAAGTTATTCTTCAGAGGAAAGGTGAGAATAAATTTTCTCAAGGTACTAAACTTGGATGAAAGCTCCAATGGCAACTGGACCACACCCGAGCTGTGAAAATGCAGATACAGGATCAAGGGCCTCAATCATTTCAGATAGTCTACAGGAAGTTCATGAGGCACCTGAAACTGCGACCGTCTGATACAGCGTTCCAGACATACACAGGACAGCCAATGCCTATGAAAGGAATGACTGACATTACTGTTAAGTGTAATGGTAAAACTGAGAAACTCCCTGTGTACATCACCAGAGGTAATTACCCTGCCATCATGTGACATTTGAAGGCTTAAAAAAATAAAGCTGGACTAGCAAGCAGTACACATGATATCAAAAAGCTTCAGAGGCGGCCCCTTCAATGGGCAGATCAGGCTATCGCCTGGGGCGACATGAGGGAAGAGGGGCGCCAGCAAGCAACCACCAAATATTTTAAACATCTTTTGTTGTTATATTATTATTTTTCTTCTAAGTTTTAACTCACAAATATATATATATATATAAATATATATATATATATATATATATATATATATATATATATGTATATATTCACAATATGTACATATAATTCATTAAATAAGGCGCCCTCAAATTTGCAAGTTCGGACAATTACATTTGGGGCATCACAACGACCACTCCTGCAGCTGGACTGTCTTTTGGTTTCGCCCAGCAGGACGTTCGACAACGACCGACGAAACAGCGCATCACTGTGACGCAATGTTTCATAATGTGTTTTTTTTTTGCCGATGTCCAGCAAAAGAAAACCCTCTTGTGCACAGGGAAGAAAGAGAAAAAGAGAAGAAAAGGAAAAATGGGAGAAACACAGAGGTGATTAATTGATAAGTTTGCTAGGCTAGCTATTGTAAACTTCTATACATTCTTTTAGCTAGCTAAGCTAGCAAAAAAAAACCTGTCATGACAGTACAAATCACTGGTACAAGGTCAACTAAAAGGAGTTCCTTGTAAAATTCTTGCCTGGGGCATCAAATTGATTACGGGCGCCACGGAAAAGCTCCACAGACCTGGATACTGTTCGGGGAAAGCACAATGAGGTTTTCCAAGAGGAATTAGGAAGCTTGAATAATATAACAATCAAGCTGCATGTAGAGCCTGATAGTAAGCTAGTATTTATGAAGGCCAGACTGGTACCATATGCTATCAGGGGCAAAGTGGAAGCTGATTTTGACGCTCTAGTTTAGAGTTATGGAGCCAGTCACTGTCAGCGAATGGGTTAGTCTATTGTTCCTGTAATGAAGAAGGATGGAGGAGTTCGCACCTGTGGAGATTTCAAGGTAACACCAAACCCTGTGCTATCTGCAGAGCAGTATCAACTCCCTCACATTGACTGATGTGGACTCAGTGGAGGACAGAAGCTCAGTAAAATATATCTGTGTCAACTACCTTTCTCTCTGTCAACTACCCTTTGGTATCACATTGGCACCAGCACTGTAACATGCCTCTCCTGCTTTTAATTCCTGTTTTTATTTGATGGTTATATTTATTTACCTGTCCTAATTATGTAATTAGTATTTTGTCTGTCCTAACTTTGTTAATTGTGTGCTGCTACCTTGGCCAGGGCTCACTTGCAAAAGAGAAGCCTTATCTCAATGTGATTTTATCCCTGGTTAAATAAAGGTGAAATAAAAAATAAAATAAAAAACATAATAGGGTCTCTGCCCCGGAGTACCTCCAGGCTCAGGCCCTAATAAAAGTGCCATGGACCAGATCCTCAGTAGACTACCAGGCATTCAGTGTTATTTGGATGATATCCTGTGCACTGGAGCTACTGAGGAGGAACACCTTTGGAACCTGGGCGCCACCCTGAAGAGACTAAAGCAGGGGTGGGCAAATCATGTGCCATGGAGGGCCATGTGTATGCAGGTTTTCCTTCCAACCAAACACTTTAACAAGTGATTTCACTGATTAACACTCTTCTGTGGCTGAAGGTGTGTTAATCAGTGGAATCACCTGTTAAAGTGTTTGGTTGGAAGGAAAACCTGCATACACACGGCCCTCCATGGCATATTATTGCCCACCCCTGGACTAAAGAAATATAAAGTGAGGGTTTGCAAGGAAAAATGTGAATTTTTCTGGTCATCTGTGGAACTTAGGACATGTCAAAGATGCCAAGGGCTTACACACAGCCCCGTCCAAGACTGCAGCCATTGTGGATGCACCACCACCCCAGAACATCAGCCAGCTATGATTGTTCCTTGGATTACAGAATTACTACTGTCATTTCATTCCAAACATGGCATCACCACTTAAGCAACTGCATGACTCACTCTGCTAGGATAAAACAGAAATGGACTGCTACATGTCAGGAGGCTTTTCAGAAAACAAAGGACATGTTAGTGGGATCAGAGGTTCAAACACACTTTGACCCATCACTCCTGATCCAGCTGGACTGTCACGCATCTCCCTATGGGGTGGGTGTAGTCATATCACACTAATGTCAAACGGTGACGAGAAGCCCATTGCTTTTGCCTCATGGACTTTAAATAAGGCACAGACCAACTATACTCAGCTAGAACATGAAGCATTGAGCATTTTTTGGGGAAATTTGCAAATTTCAGTGGTACCTATATGGACCAAGATTCACTCTCCTTACTGACCACCGACCACTCACCGCCATTGTCGGACCGCACATGGGAATACCATCTCTTGCTGCAAGTCGTCTGCAACAGTGGGCATTGCTGCTGTCTGCACACTCATACAACATCAATTATCACAAGGCAGACTCACATCGCAATGCTGATGGCTTGTCAAGGTTGCTGCTCCCTGTCACTAAACCACACAGAGGATGTCTTCTACTTCAGCTAGGTGGATGATGCTCCTGTTTCAGCTGAACAGGTAAGAAAAATTACACACATTGACCCTGTCTTGTCAGCTGTCTAGGACATTGTTTTCAAGGGCCATTCTGGCAGCAACGACAGCACCTTGAAACCAGTGACATGCAGTCAGGGGAGGCATCATGGAAAGAAAAAAAAAAGATTTAATTTTTTGAGTGATTTAGGATATTTTCCATTCATCTGCACCAGTTTTAGATTATGTTTGACTCAAAATTGACAAATGTTCCCATTTAGTGTTGAAATCCTGAGCACCACAGACTCAAGACGTGTGGTGAGGCAGCAGCCTAGTGACCCTCATGATGGATGTAATAATAACAAGTATAACAATAACAATAACAATAAGTAATAATAACAGGATGTAATAATTAAAGGAAGACCAACATTGGAGATAGGTAGCTTGATTCAGACTATGGGACAGACCCGCTCTCCCAATGGAGTAGTGCACACGCAGTGAATGGCAGTGTGGATGTCTAGCAAGAAACTGCCTTTTCTGCTTTTCTTGCCTGTTTTTCTCAACTTCTGATAATGTCTGGACACTTGGATTTTGAAAGATCTCATCAATGCCACCTGCTTCCTCGCCAAACAGGAGTTGGCATTTCGTGGAAATGATGAAAGTACAGGCTCTACCAATTGTGGCAACTATGTTGAACTCTTACATGCTTTTGCTGAAAGAGATGACAGGTTACCTAGACATTTGAAAACACCCACTGTATTTTTGAGATTGTCAAATAGAATACAAAATGATTCATTGGAGCAGTCAGTGATGTCATTCAAAATAACATTAAAAGGAGATTAGTGCAGCCCCATTTGTTGCTGTAGAAGTCGACGAGACCACAGATGTTACAAGCCCAGCTCAGATTTCAGTCATTTTGCAGTATGTGGCTAAAACCAAAGCAGACTGTGAGGTACAGGAGGCGTACTCCTTATGGCATATGAGGACATTTTCAATTGAAATTCTGTACTTTTCAGAGTGCTGAAAAACAAAATGATGGATATTGAATATTGTTTTGCACGCATCCGTGACACCGTTGAAGCTCTTGAGCGCATGAGACTAGAGTTTGACCGTTTCTATGACGGATTTGAGGACAAATGCAGTGCACTTGGCCCAACACAGACTGGTGGCAGAGAGTCGACAAGATATGAACAAAACCAAGTGTTCTGTGACATTCTGGACAATGTAACCTGTCAAACGAAGGCTAGGTTCGATCATTTTGGCGAGCTAGCTTTCATTGGCTTGGTGGATTGTGCAAAATTCAGGGAAATGTCACAAGATTTTGATGACAAGAAACTGCAGAGCCTAGCAAAACATGCCACAGAAAAAAAAAACAGTTGAGAAGGTGGGAGAGATATTCAACTGTTTTGGACTCCATGTTCAACTGGTCTCAGATAATGGGCCACAAATTGTTTCACAGGAAATGGCTATCTTCTGCAAGCTAATGGAGTGCAGCATTTACGATCAACGCCTTATCATCCTGCAACCAATAACCTCGCTGAAAGGTTTGTGCAAACCATGGAACAGGCACTTAATGCATCATATGTGCAGGGAACACTCCATCAATGGCTGCACAGGTTCTTACTCACCTACCGAAGCACACCACATGCCACCACTAAAGCTTCACCTGCTAGCCTGTTGCTACAAAAAGAGCTTCTGACGAACTTTGAAGCCAATATCAGTGAGGGACACAGTTTCATAATAGGAAAAGAAGCAGATCAAACAAAGAGGACATGTAAAAGTCAGAGTCTCCACTTCAGGAGAATTTGTGCCGGAAAGGAGCTACCGCAGTGGTCCTAAGTGGATTCCTGCCACTATCATCGCACAGACTGGGCCGTTATCCTGTACAGTTCAAACTGCCAAAGACACCATCTGAAGAAGGCAAGTCGACCAGCTGTTTCAAAAACCAACACCCACACAACTGTTTCATGAGAACTGTGCTGATGCACCATCTGCTGATTTTTCTACTTGTCAACCTGCACCTACCCAGAGCTCATCTACAGCTGAACCTGAGATCGAGCTCCTGATTCTCAGGTCAAAGAGACAGAAATGCAGCCTCCCATGTCAACTTGTTTCTTGAGCTCACCACGGGAACACACAGATACTGAGGTTCAAGTTGACCTCCGATACTCTACAAGGCAGAGGCAGTCTCCTAGTCTGGCAAGAAAGCCTTAAAACCTATAAGAAAGCCCTTTGTATAGCTTGAGCAGCCTACTATTCGGCACTAATCGAGAAGCAGAAGAACAACCCCAGGTTCCTCTTCAGTGTTGTAGCCAGACTGACAGAGAGCCACAGCTCCATTGAACCAAGTGTTCCTGTTTCCCTGGGTAGCAAAGATTTCATGGACTTCTTCAATGACAAAGAAAGAGAAAATTCTTCTCCTCGTGCTATCAGCTGACAACACAGCACCTATAACCCCAGAAACCTCAGAGGCAGATGTTGGACCAAACATACACTTTGATAGTTTTTCTCCCATTAGCCTTCATGAGCTGAGTACAATAATTTCATCCTCTAAACCGTCCACCTGTCCTCTAGACCCCATCCTAACTAAGCTGCTCAAAGACTCTCTACCCCTCGTTAGCACCTCTCTCTAGGAAATAATCAATGTGTTGCTGTTACCTGGTTACGTCCCACAGTCCTTTAAAGTAGCAGTAATTAAACCCCTTCTCAAAAACACAACTCTGGTTCCAGAGGTTTTGGCCGACTACAGACCAAAATCGAATCTTCCTTTTCTCTCCAAAATTCTGGAAAAAGCAGTTGCTAAACACCTCTGTGACTTTCTCCACAGCAACAGCCTATTAGAGGATTTCCAGTCAGGCTTCAGGGTTCATCATCGCACAGAAACAACACTAGTCGAAGTTACCAATGTCCTCCTACTAGCATCAGATGAGGGACTCATTTCAAGTCAAGTCAAGTCAATTTTATTTGTATAGCGCCAAATCACAACAAAAGTTATCTCATGACACTTTACAGGTAGAGCAGGTCTAGTACCACGCTCCTTCAATGAATTCACACCCAACAATTCTCCATGAGCAAGCACATCCATTTGTCCTTATTAAAGAGAAAATTCACCTCCTCCTGCCATCAGCTGACAACATGACACCTATAGCCTCAGAAGCCTTAGAAGCTGTTGGAGGACCAGATGTACACTTTGACAGTTTTTCTACCGTTAGCCTTGATGAGCTCAGTTCAATCATTTCCTCCTGTAAACCATCCACCTGTCTTCTAGACCCCGTCCCAACCAAGCTACTTAAGGACTCTCTACCCCTCGTTAGCACCTCCCTCTTAGATATGATCAATGTGTCGCTGTTATCTGGTTACATCCCACAGTCCTTTAAAGTAAAAATAATTAGACCCCTTCTCAAAAAAGCAACCCTGCATCCAGAGGTTTTGGCCAACTACAGACCAATATCAAATATTCCTTTTCTCTCCAAAATTCTTGAGAAAGCAGTTGCTAAACAGCTGTGTGACTTTCTCCATAGCAACAGCCTATTAGAGGATTTCCAGTCAGGGTTCAGGATTCATCATAGTACAGAAACAGCACTCGTCAGAGTTACCAATGACCTCCTACTAGCATCAGATGAGGGACTGGTCTCTGTGCTGGTCTTATTAGATCTTAGTGCAGCTTTTGATACCATTGACCACCATATCCTTCAACAGAGACTGGAACATGTCATTGGCATTAAAGGAACTGCACTTAACTGGTTCAGATCTTATTTACTAGGTCGATCTCAGTTCGTTCTCACTCATGATAAACCCTCGGAAACCACTGCAGTCACTTATGGTGTTCCACAAGGCTCTGTGCTTGGACCAATCCTCTTCACCCTTTATCTGCTTCCTCTTGGTCACATTATTAGGAAACACTCATTAATTTTCACTGTTATGCTGACGACACATAGCTGTACTTATCAATGCATCCTCATGAAATAAATCAGCTGACTAAACTGGAGGCCTGTCTAAAGGAGATAAAAACTTGGATGACCCTTAATTTCCTTTTATTAAACTCCAATAAAACTGAAGTAATTGTCCTGGGCCCAAAACATCTTAGAGACACCCTATCTAATGAGATAGGTACCCTGGAAGGCATTACCTTGGCCCCCAGCATGACCGTAAGGAACCTAGGAGTTCTCTTTGATCAGGATCTGTTCTTTAATGCCCACATTAAGCTAATTTCTAGGACTGCTTTCTTTCATTTACGTAACATTGCTAGGATCAGACAAATCCTGTCTCAAAAGGATGCAGAAAAACTAGTCCATGCCTTTGTCACTTAGAGGCTGGATTACTGCAATTCCCTCCTATCAGGCAGCACCAGTAGGTCCCTAAAGACTCTCCAGCTGGTCCAAAATGCTGCTGCCCGCATGTTGACGAGAACTAGTAGAAGAGAGGAATCCATTAAAGGGACTGCACTAAATTGGTTTAGGTCATATTTACTAGGTTGAGCTCAGTTCGTACTAACTAATGATAACCCCTCTGACATCCTGTCTCAAAAAGATGCAGAAAAACTGGTCCATGCTTTTGTCACTTCCAGGCTGGATTACTGCATTTCCCTCCTCTCAGGCTGCACCAATAAGTCCCTAAAGACTCTCCAGCTGGTCCAAAACCCTGCTGCATGCATTTTGATGAGATCTGGTAGAAGAGACCATGTCTCTCCTGTACTGGCTTCTGTGTATTGCAGAGACTTGAACATGTCATTGGCATTAAAGGAACTGCACTAAATTGGTTTAGGTCATATTTACTAGGTTGATCTCAGTTCGTACTGACTAATGATAACCCCTCTGAAACCACTGTAGTCGGTTATGGTGTTCCACAAGGGTCTGCGCTTGGACCAGTTCTCTTCACACGATACATGCTTCCTCTCGGTCACATTATAAGGAAACACTTGATTAATTTTCACTGCTATGAAGACAATACACAGCTGTACTTATCAATACATCAACATGAAACAAATCAGCAGACTAAACTGGAGGCCTGTCTAAAGGACATAAAAACATGGATGACCCATAATTTCATTTTTTTTATCTCTGACAAAACTGAAGTTTTTGTGCTGGGCCCAAAACACCTTAGAGACACCCTATCTAATGAGATAGGTACCCTGGATGGCATCACCCTGGCCCCCAGCACTACCGGAAGGAACCTAGGAGTTCTGTTTGATCAGGACCTGTCCTTTACCTCCCATATTAAGCAAATTTCGAGGACTGCTTACTTTCATTTACGTAACATTGCCAAGATCAGACACATGCTGACTCAAAAAGATGCAGAAAACTAGTCCATGCTTTTGCCACTTCCAGGCTAGATTACTGCCATTCCCTCCTATCAGGCTGCACCAATAAGTCCCTAAAGAGTCTCCAGCTGGTCCAAAAAGCTGCTGCCTGCGTGTTGACTAGAACTGTTATTTGTTTAAACTGCCAACAGGAGTTTAGTTTATTGGAACGCTGTGCATCAAAAATTGGCCATTAAAGTGTATATCAGTAGCAAAATTTGATTATTTGTGGAAGCAGTTAATAAATAAAAACACTCCAGTGTTTGTTTGCTGTGTGGTGTGTGTTGGGGATACCGCAGCAGCATTGAGTTTGCTACACTGGTGTCATACACATGCTGAACAGAATTTCAGAGATGCAGCAGTTTCAGCCAATGATAATTTTGGCACCGATGCTTGGAGAGACTATGGCAATGCATTTAGAGCAGACAGAAATGAAAAGGCAACAACACACTCAAAGCAAAGAAGCAGCCCCAGTTGCTAGAGGTATCTTCTTCCCCTTTTTCACTCCCCTATATTGGGTAACATCAGAAAACTCGAGAACGGGTGATGGCAGAAATGTGCCACCAGAAATCTGGTGGCAGAGGAGGAGGAGAGCTCCCCCTGACCACATGGCTCAGGAGCTGAATGACTCAGCAACCAAGTGGCTACAACCAGGAGAGCCAGTGAGAGTCAGATGCTGTAGCAGATAGTACTGGAACAGTTTGTGGAAGGGCATAAATTGATAGGAACCATTCCCACAATTCTCTTTGGTAGATTGTACTGGGTGGATTTTATCCAGTTGTTGGTAACAAAAAAAAGCACTTGGAAAAGGGTTTTCCAGTGGCATTAAAAACCAATGGCTGGGCAAATGGAACATTAAAGAATATATAACACACCAGATAATGGCACACTTCTATTGGCCAGGCATTTTAGGATATATTCATAGACATCTTTAGGTAAACACCACAGAGGTAGATGTGGCCATCTAACAACCAAAAGGTCATTGGTTCGATCCTCACTTCCCCCGTTTACCATGTCAAAGTATACATGAGCAAGGTACTGAGCTCCTAATTGCTCTTGATAGCCCTGCGATAGACTGGTGACCCGTGCAGAGTATACCCCGCCTCTTGCCCAATGTCCCGCTGTGTGTTGGTGCTGGTGGAATATATAATGGAATACCCTAAAGTAAAAAGTGTTACTCAGAGACTGTTACAGGTTTTCTCTCAATTTGGCATCCCAAGAGGGCGTCTGACAAGTCAAGGCCCCTCGTTTAATTTTTACACAGTAAGTAAACTATACACAGTGTTGAGAATAAGAGCAATGTGTATCACCCAGAGACCACATAGTGAATAAAATCTTTAACTCCTTGATACATATGTTTATGCAAAAAAAATTATAGAAATTTAGACAGATGGCTAAACCCTTTGTTGTTTGCAGAGCAAGAGCAACAACAGGCTTCCACTGGATTCGCCCGTAGATATCCTGTTTGGCTGGGAGGCAGCAGTAGGTGCCTATAACTCCACGCACTGTATAGAAAAGCATGGAAATCACAGGCTGGCTGAATGAACCATGAGAGTGAAAATATGTCTGTATATGTGTGTGAAACATACTAGCTCATGCTGATAACAGATTAGAATAGATTTAACCAAGACCAGAATGTCAAAACCCTCAACTCTGGAGAGCAGAGTATTCCATGCACACATATTGGCGTTCATGTCTCACACACTCAAGTGTTCACACACCAAAAGCAAACAGGACTATGAAGACTAGCAGACATATTTTCAATATATTGTACTCATAAGCAAATGATAAAATCCTTCCTACAGACATTACACATCAAATTCAGACATGGGCATGTATGTGTAAAACTCCCGTTTTGGAAAAAAACACCACATGGATTCTCTTTACAGTTTACACACTCAAACCTCAATGCATCCGTGACAGGTCACAATAACCTGATGAATTTGTTTTTTGTTTTCCTGCCACCTGACAAAAGCCCACATTGCTTCACTGTTTCATATAGCCTAACAAACACTAGCAAGCCAATCACATCCCACACACACACACACACACACACACACACACACAGTGATTATGGACCCTGAGGCCCACCCAGAGGAAGCAGCCACCAAACCACACAGCCAGCCCGTCTCCTAAAATTGTTTTCTCTTCAATCAACCTAGCAGGGCCAGTTTGTCATGCAAATGCAGCCCGGGCTTACCTCCCTTTGTTGGTTTGACAGATTAGGGAGTGTTTGTGTAGGTGTGTGTGGTGTCTATAGTGTATTTTTTCTTCTTAATCTCTCTTTTTCCCTCCCATTATTGTATGTGTGCAGATGTATCTATCCCTCTCACATTTACCACTTCATATTAGATACATGAGTTTTGGTGGCCACTATATCATTAGTGAGGAAATTTTTTGTGAAATTGGGATCTTTTAGTTTGTTTGAAAACAACATTCTCTGAGCAATAAATTACACTAAAAATCCAGACGTAACAGAAAAATGAAATGTAAAATGAAATTCATATTTGAAGCGTTGTTTAATTTTTATTCACTTTTTTAGTTGTAAATTCATAGCATAGCTAGTACATCTGATTTTTGTTTTTGTTTTGTGTCACTATTACATATATGCCAAAACTCAACTTGCAAGCGCCCTCCCCCATCCCCTAGTTACTTGGATGTATAAGACTCCAGCTGAGGTTTAGTGACCATCAGCTCTTTTTTTTCATCTTTACTTAGAGGCATAACACATGCCAGGATGTGCCTCAAGCTAAAGGACAGCAACAACTTGCATAACAGCTTACAATGCAAGTCACTGAAAGACTTTTCTGGTGAATGCAGATTACACAACACTATTGATACACTTCAGTTGATGGAAACACACCTAATTCACGTTTTTTTCCCAAAAGCCGTGCGTAAAATGCAATTGGCAGTTGGATTAAAATTGATATGTTGTTAGTCCCCCTGCTTTCACATTTTTCTCCTCTTGTATATTGACCCTTTCCCTCCTGTCATCTGTTTTCTTTTCACCCCTTCCTCTTTTCTTTACTCTTCCATCTCATTCTAAAGTCTGTCTTTGTCCTTTTATTTATCTTCTCTCTCTTTCCCTATTTAGTCATCTATTTACTTCTGTGTGCCTCAGCATTACAGAGCTGTCAGAGTCAGTGGTGTCCAAGTAGGCAGCACAGGTCAGGTAATGAATCTCTTCCCCCTTGGAGTCTTGTGTCATGAAGCTCTTTTATCACCCAGCTCAGAGGGGCAGGACAGCATGGGATGGGGATGGGTCAGAGTAGGTCCAGTTTAGTGTAGATAGATCACCATAGAGCTTGTTATGTTAGCAGGCATGTACGTAGCAGATTGCAGCATGTGGGGGCTCATATACCGTAAGTACAGTGAGTATTTACACTTCAACCAGTATCAGAATTATGTGTCTGATTTCAATACCAATGCATATTTAAACTTATGATTCAGGAAAAACCATGAAATCAGGATTACTACCATAGCTTTTTTTTATGTGTTTGTTTTAAGCTTGAGTAGTGTAGTGACTTGATAAGCCGAGGTGATGGCGTATCTTTAGAATATTTAACACAGTTGTTACTCGGGGCACCACTCATTGTAATTTAGTTTCGTCCAACTTGCATGCATATATATAAACAAGTTGGAAAACTTCTTTTAAATTTAAGAGGATTTAATACAATTAAAAAAACACTTAAGAGAGAGTAATAATTCCAGCAAAGCAATTAAGGCACATATGGAGTATCAGACATGAATTACTAGATTTATCTGAGCTTCAAGTGGATGGCAGAGGGGCAGGTAAAAAGGTGTGCAGGATGAATGATAGTTACCTACAAACAAATGAAGACTACTGAATGGAGGCAGACCAAGCTCGATGGAGTCAGGCAGAGTTTGGCAGTGAGAGAGGAGTCAAGGCCTGACCAGATGCAGCACTGATTTTTGTTAATGTGACAGTGCGAAAACCAACGTAACCGGCTTATGTTCTCAGCTGGATTGCTCCCATAGATGTACGATACCTCGCCAACGAGTTGTTGGGAGGACAGTCTTCAAAGACTCTGCCTCGTCAACCGTGGCTCCCGCTGAGACTCGGTTGATGGAGAAGGGAAGTGCGTTGATTCACTACCGTCTGGTCTCAGGCTGCTGGCTGCCTCAACAAAGCTGCTCTTCTCAGGTGCACGGTGGCTTCTCTCCGCTGGTCAGGGTGGAGATTCAAGGCCCACGGGAGGTCAATAGTATAGCGACCATGAGCCACGATCGATGACGAGTTACAAAAATAGGAAAACTCAATAATGTAGGTGTTACAGGGAACAATATCTTAACAAACTCAAAAATGAGAGGCATGTTCAACTCAACCAAAAAAACTTTGCTGAAGGAAAATTTGTTGCGAGGAAAGACAAGAAGTTCTGTCTAAAGTTAAAGAACACAGAAACAAAAATTAAGTAGAATAGAAAGAAAAGGGGAGAGACAGACCAACCGCTCTAGGAGCTCACCCTAAAAGGCAAGAAGCGGGGAAGAGAGCCCCCGAACTTCAATGCAACAGATGGTGTTTCGACTATTATAATAAACTGGTCCGCCTCGGAGGAGTGACCTTTGATCTGTGTGGGGTTGTTGGCCAATCAGCACACTTTGCCATCCTCAATACTTCTCAGATATCAACATATTAATGGATAGCAATCATACATCACATAGATAGACCACCTTGAGAATAAGATTTCTCAGAGTTATGACAATGACAGTGAAGAGGCAAGGAAAGCTTGACAACTACAGACAAAGAAACATGAGCGTGTGTGTGCATACGTGTACAACTGTCTGTGTATTTGAGTGTGTGTGTGTGTGTGTGTGTGTGTAGACGAAGTTAAGTGAGGAATTCTGTGACAGAGACTTTAGTTACAAGGTGACATCACTTAATACACAGATTCCAGGTTTCCTCCATTGAAGTTGATAAATTCCTACTCTTGTACTTCATTTAGCAGTAACACAGAACCCTTCAATCACATGAACATTCTTATTGGCGTAAACAGTTGGAATATTGGAATGTTTAAGCACACATCCACCACCAGACAAATGTTTATAGCCTCCTACGGGGTGGAAGTTACAGAGAAGTGAGAAACCCCTTTGACTAACCCTCCTGACTGGAATTACAAGTTCCTAGGTAAGGGTGAACAGGAGACGATGACTGGTAGACTGGTACACATCTTGATAATGGGGAATTAAAAGTTCTTGGTTGATCTAAGTGGTGAATTATTGTTAAAATGTCAAGAGGAGATTGTTCTGCTCCTCTTTCAGAACTAAGTGTCATGAGAGGGGGTCACTCCAGACAACCAGAGGAATGTGATGAAGGAAAAGGGGGGCTAGTACACTACAATAGTTAACAGTTATATTTTTAGATTCTATGTATTGTGATGATTTAGGGGAACATTTAAAATAGACAAACACAAGTAAAAGTCATATAAACGTTATTAAATTTTACACAAAAATATTGTGCTAAACATATAAATAGCATACAAAACAAAAAATGAACAATATCAACCGTAATTAAATATGAAAATAACCATACAGCTCGAATGTAATGAGTCCTGTAATCATATCGCAGTGAAGCTTCAACAAGACAGCTGCTTAGGCGGCATGGCTCAGGGGTAGAGTGGCCGTCTAGCAACTGAAGGGTTGCTGGTTCGATCCCCGATCCCGGTGACCATGTCGAAGTGTCCTTGAGCAAGATACTGAACCCATAATTGCTCCTGATGAGTAGGTTGGCGCCTTGCATGGTAGCCTCCACCATCAGTGTGTGAGTGTGTGTGTGAATGGGTGAATGAGATGACACTGTAAAGCGCTTTGAGTGCCGCTAAGGTAGTAAAGCGCTATATAAATTGAGTCCATTTACCATTACTTAGATGTGTTAAACTATTATAAAAACTCTTATAAAGTAAACATATACACTTTCAATCAGATTTCAGTGTACTACTTCCTGTTTCACCCTTCTCCCTCATTTTTTCTGTTCCATTGTTTGCCTCTTTTTCTCTAATTGTTTCTGATGCTTCCCTCTTTCTCTTTTCATATCTAACAATCCATCCTCTGCACATTTCTTTCCTTTCACTGTTTCTCTGCTGGCATGGTTAGTAATGATTACTCATCTTGGTTTGCAGAGTCACAGCCCCCTGCTTTTCCTGTGTGGTTCAACCAAACCATGTGTGGTCGTGTGTACATATGCATGTCTCACAGATTGGTACAAGGGCATTACATCACACCCTTTTGTTTGAAATAAGCAATGAATAAAAAGCTGTACAATTCAGTCTAAGGCTGGTCAATATACTGAATCTGAATATTTAAGAGCTGATCTGTCAGTCAGAGCTATTGTCAGAGAACTAGCACAGGCAAACACTGCACAAATTAAAAATTCTTCAAGTGAACTCTGTCTCTACCATCTGTTTTCAGTCAGTGCATTTGTTTCAATACATGTGTGTTTGTATGTCTTTCTACATAAGTGCAGACATAGTTAAAATTGATTCACTTTTAATAATGCCACTTCTCAGCTGTGCCTCACCAAGGGAGGACAAAAAGAGATGCGAGAGATGTGCTTAGTTTGTTAAAAAAAGAAAAAAGGCAGGCTATGTGGTGGATCAGACAGGCTGAGTGGGAGGAACAATGACCTAGTTTCCAAAAATCACTCAGCAACTCCACCAGCACACAGCAGAACAGATCACGCAATGTACTGCCTCTATCAAATGTCTATCATTCTCATAGCTTCATCTACTGTTTTACTCTCTATTCTCTTTTCTCTCTCTCTCATTTCCTCGCTTTTATTTGTCCTACTTTAGGCTCAGAGGGGCTGAGCTGGGCAGGGAAAGTGTGTGTGTGTTTGTTGGTAGAGTTAGTAGCTGTGTCATGCTGCACTTCAGGGAGGCCTTAGGGTCTCTAGCTTCTCTCTAAATATTAGTGGGACAAGTCACACCATGCAAGCCTCCCTGGTTTTCTCTTTTCCTGCTCTCCTTTACATCTGCTTCCCTCACTCTCTTTGTCAGACACATGCACACACAAACAATTTTGAAATGGAACTAATGCTTTGGCCAGACAGGGTTTAAGGATATTCACATTTCTTTGCAACAAATGAGTTTATCTGCTGTGGCCTGAATCCTGACTTAAGAAATGCCTATGTGACTGTCCCCAGTATTTTTTTTATTGACGTAAAGTATACATATAATTATTCTAGCTGACAAACAAATGTAATGAAAAGTAAATGGCCACATCCTTGATATCAAATACAAGCAATATAGCATCTGAAATCTGAAAACAAGGGACTAAATGTGTAAATGAATTTGAGGAGGTAGGAGTTTTATTAGAAAAAAAGAACCATTTCATTGAATAATCATCAAGGAAATGGTAAACTCTAGTTCTTTATTTTTTAATGTTAACATATTTATGGCACATTTTCACTGGGGTGGCACGGTGGTGCCTGTGTAGACATGGTCACAGTGGAGAAACGCATCTGGGTGGGGACTGAGCATGTCAGCGTGAATGTCACACTTGTGCGTGATTCAACATAGCGGCACATATCTGAACGTTCCAAACAAGCTAACTCTTAAACGGCAATCTACACAGTTTGAATCATCAAAAACTCAAACTACGTTAAGAAATTTTCAATTCTCTCATCCACCAACAATCCTCATCAATAAAATCTGGAAGAAGAAACCGTGGAAAGTCTGCAGGAATACGTCGACGAGTGCTACCACTGACTCGTCATGGGGAAGACCGGTAACGCGGCGACCCCACTTCCCAAAAGAAGCCGACCATCCAGTGCACCCTCATCACCCAATAAGGACTTCGGGGACATCCTGGACTTAATTGACAAGAAACTAACAAGTTTCGATGCAAGAATCGCTCGAGTGGAAATCCTCCACAAAGAGTTCCAGGCTCTCCGTGAGTCTCTGGAATTCAGCCAGCAACAGGAAACACAAAAATCAAGCCCTTAAAGCCTTCATTAAATCAGAGATTACAGCGGTGAACAAACTGATGAATGAGGCTATCCTTGACATCCAAGCTAGAATCATGCGGGACAACCTGGTATTCTCCGGCATACCTAGCAGACAGAGGAAGACCCTGAGATGTCCATCAAAGATTTCCTCCACAAACAGCTGAAACTTCCGATGGAGACCGTGAAGAACATCGCCTTCCACCGGGTGCATCGCCTTGGAGGGAAGAGACCAGATAACCGGCGCCCCAGACCCATTGTTGCGAAGTTTTAACACTTCAAGCAGAAGGCGCTGGTGAAGAGCCAGGGCAGGGAGCTGAGAGGAACGGACTTCAGCGTGAACGATCAATTCCCTGAGGAGATGCTGGAACGCTGCAAATGCCTGTTCCCTGTGAGGAAAAAGTTCATCAACGGAGGATCCCACGCTGTCATCACAGTGGACAAACTATATGTTAACGGCCAGCTGTTCAATGATCCGGGGATCACACCTTGGCTCGATTAAAGCGCTTCTCCTCTCTCCACCCGGAACTCACCGAATTCAGCCGAGGATGGTATTAGCATGGTTAAGGTTATGGATGAAGGTAACACCAATCTCTCTCATTCATAGTTTTTTTTTCTTTCAATACTATGTTAATCCTAAAAACATACTAACCCAGATCGCACGTGGTAGAATACTACATGCCAATCTCACTCACGAGTGTGTATTAATGTCACCCCGTTGTCTTTCCTATCGTTGTTTTGTGTTACATTTTATTTTTAAATGTGATGTTTATATGGTTCGCTGTGCAGTTAGAAAATATTCAGTTACATTTGCCACACACATGCAATCTTATCCTCTCTGGCACCACACACACACACACTCACATGCGCGTATGTACACTTTCTCTTGCTCACTCACCTACTTATTACAACTTACACTCAGTAGATTAATTTAGATACAAACAAACTACGGTTTGTCACTTGGAATGTACTCGGAATCGACTCACGCGAAAAGCGGCTAAAAATGTTAACACACCTACACAATTTACACTCAAACATTGTTCTATTACAGGAAACCCATCTACCTAAAACAGGAAATCATATATTAAGCTCACAGTTCCCGCATACATACACAGCTAGTTATGACACCAAACAAAGAGGTGTAGCCATTCTAATTCACAAAAACATCAGGTTCACTTGTAAAAGCACCATTGTAGAACCAGAAGTTAGGTTTATAATAGTCATCATATCCACACACAACACAGAGGTATGTATTGCCAGTATATATGGTTCAAATGTTGATGACCCCTCCATCTTCCACAGCTTCTTCACAGCACTTTCAGCCCACTCAGACACAGCACTGATGGTAGGAGGGGACTTCAACCTGGTATTCAACCCACAAGTGGACAGAATCAGTAGAGCAGTTAGTCAACGCAATTGCCAATCATCCGATATAATAAAGCAGTATAGGAGTGATTTCTGTCTTTGCGATGCTTGGCGCTCACGCCACCCCACGCTTAAGGAATACACCCACTACTCGCCAGTCCACCACTCCTACTCCTGTTTAGACCACTTTTTAATTAGTAACTCAATTGTGAAGGACGTCTTTGACACCAAGATTCACCCCATTGCTATTAGCGACCACGCACCAGTCACTCTGACACTAACAAAAAAAAAAAAAAAAATAGAACAGCACATTCTAAACAATGGAGATTTAATACATCATTGCTCAAGGACCCCAATTTTATTAAATTCTTTAAGGAGTAATGGACAATATTCTGTGAAATAAATGACCAGCCCAATGTCTCAGCTTGTGTGCTATGGCAGGCGGCAAAAGCAGTCATGCGAAGAAAAATAATATCTTACTCTTCATGTAAGAAAAAACAGGAGAAAGCTCTCAAAACAGAATTAAATGAAAAAAATAAAGCCTTGAAGACAACTTATGTCGCCTCCCAAGAGGAACATCTACTGAGAGAATTAAGGGAATTAAAACTCAAACTAAATGATTTACGCAACATCAAAACAGATTTTCAGCTGCAGAGACTACACTTGGAGAACTTTGACCATAACAATAAATCCAGCAGATTTTTAGCAAACCAACTAAAACAGAACAAAGAAAGAGCAACAGTATCCTCCATAAAGGACTCCAATGGGGAAACAACCTGTGACCCAGAAGAAATTTTAGGGAATTCTATAAAAAAACTTTTTTCATCCGAGATTAACCCACCCAGCATCGAAACCTTTCTGAGCACAATTGACTTGCCAAAATGAAATCAAGACCAAATAATGGCTCTGGAGTCACCTATTTCAATCAAGGAACCTCAAGAAGCCCTTAAACATATGCCAAACAAGAAAGCCCCAGGACCAGATGGTTTACCTGCAGAATTCTACAAAGAGTTTTGGCCTGAGCTTGCACCAATATTCTACTGAAATCTGAAATACAGGAAACCTCGACCCTTCCACCTGACATGAACTGTGCGATTATTAGCCTTCTCCTTAAACCGGACAAAGACTCAGCACTTCCATCAAGCTATCGTCCAATATCACTCGTAAATGCAGATATTAAAGTTATCTGTAAGGCACTAGCTAGAAGGCGTGAAAAAGTAACACCTCACATAATACATCCTGACCAGACCGGGTTTATTGAAGGATGGCACTCTACCAACAACACACATAGACTTCATCAACCTGATAGACTACTGTAACAGTCTGAGCAAGGACGCCGTAATTGTCTCCCTAGATGCAGAAAAAGCATTCGACAGGGTAAATTGGAATTTTCTCCTCACCACATTACAAAAGTTTGGGTTCGGAGAAAACTTTGTGAACTGGATCAAAACATTTTACCGCTCTCCCAGTGCTTGTGTCAGAACAAATGATCAAACTTCTCCAAGCTTCTCTCTCCAAAGAGGAACCAGGCAGGGTTGTCCACTTTCCCCTTCCCTTTTTGCTATATTTATAGAGCCACTCGCAGCTGCAGTTCGGTAGAACAACAACATCAAGGGAATTGATACAACAAATGTGAACCATAAGATAAGCCTTTATGCTGATGATGTATTATTTTTCCTACGAAATGCACAATCATCTCTCCCTGAAACGATAGCACTCATTGATAAATTCTCAACAATCTCTGACTACTCGATTAATTGGAGCAAGTCAACTGTCCTACCCATTAACTCAGGTTTCCAGAGTACGCTCGCTGCACCACTATGGCCAGGAAACATTAAGTACCTGGGTATCAACATCTCCTCCAAACTTTGACTTGACATGGCTAAATCATACTGCCCTAATTAAAGAAATAGAGGACGACCTCACCCGGTGGAGGACACTACCCATATCACTTATGGGAAGAATAGCAACAGTGAAAATGATGATCTTGCCAAAAATCAACTATGTTTTCTCGATGGTTCCGACCCAACCTCCCTGGACTTGGTTCAAAACACTCGGCTCTAACATCTCCAAATTTCTCTGGAAAGCTAAACCACCACATACTGTATAAGCTTAAAGACTTTACAAAAGAGTATAGACCATGGTGGCTTGGAACTACCAATTTTTTATAATTACTACTTGGCCAATAGATTACAATACATACTAAAATGGTTAAGCCAAACTCATTACTGTGTGTTCACACCAAACGCGCTATCCCAATCAGAAACCCTGGATGACCAGGGAGGTGAAGCAGCTCCTGAGTAACATTAACAGTAACATCGCCTTCAAAGCTGGTGACAGGGATCTCTACAGCAAAGCCTGTTCCAACCTGAAGAGATGAATCAGGAAGGCCAAGGAGGACTTCAGGAGGAGGATCAACAATCATCTGGACAGCAACAACAGCAGGCAGGCAGGGATGGCAGTCCAGCTCCTCACCAACAACAAACCCAGCATCAGAGCAGCTGAGGGCGATGCCGCACTGCCTGAAGACCTCCACTGTAGCCA
The DNA here is from genome assembly GCF_037954235.1 of Aulostomus chinensis. NCBI lineage: Eukaryota > Metazoa > Chordata > Actinopteri > Syngnathiformes > Aulostomidae > Aulostomus > Aulostomus chinensis. The sequence goes on from NC_141330.1 coordinate 23,198,221, forward strand.
CTTATGGTTTTCCACAAGGCTCTGTGCTTGGACCAATCCTCTTCACCCTTATCTGCTTCCTCTCAGTCACATTATTAGGAAACACTCAATTAATTTTCACTGCTATGCTGACGACACACAGCTGTACTTATCAATGCATCAACATGAAACAAATCAGCTGACTAAACTGGAGGCCTGTCTAAAGGACATAAAAAACTTGGATGACCCATAATTTCCTTCTATTAAACTCTGATAAAACTGAAGTCATTGTCCTGGGCCCAAAAAATCTTAGAGACACCCTATATAGTGAGATAGGTACCCTGGAAGGTATTACCTTGGCCCCCAGCATGACCGTAAGGAACCTAGGAGTTCTTTTTTGATCAGGATCTGTCCTTTAATGCCCACATTAAGCAACTTTCTAGGACTACTTTCTTTCATTTACTAAACATGGCTAAGATCAGACACATCCTGTCTCAAAAAGATGCAGAAAAACTAGTCCATGCCTTTGTCACTTAGAGGCTGGATTACTGCTATTCCCCCCTATCAGGCTGCACCAGTAGGTCCCTAAAGACTCTCCAGCTGGTCCAAAATGCTGCTGCCCGTGTGTTGACAAGAACTAGTAGAAGAGACCATGTCTCTCCTGTACTGGCTTCTCTGCATTAGCTCCCTGTCAAATTTAAAATAGAATTCAAAATTCTCCTTCTACCATACAAAGTCCTCAGCAGTCAGGCTCCTTCATACCTGACAGAGCTCATAGTCCCCTATTACCCAGCCAGAACCCTTCGCTCCCAGGATGCAGGGTTACTTATGGTTCAGAGAATTTCTAAAAGTAGAATGGGAGCCAGAGCCTTCAGCTATCAGGCTCCACTCCTGTGGAACCGTCTCCCAGTTTTGGTACGGGATGCAGACACCCTCTCGACCTTTAAGAGCAGACTGAAGACCTTCCTTTTTATCAGGCTTATAGTTAGGGCAGCTTAGGCTAGCCCTTACTGTGTGTTCACACCGAACGCGCATTCTTGCGAACTGTTTCCATTCAAAGAATATGCAAACGTGCGAATAATACGAATTTTAAGTCGGGCGGCGCGAATGACGCAAAATATTCGCACCGAGAATTCGCGAGGCAAAATATTCGCGCAAGTTGGAAGTATTGAACTTTGGCGAAAAATTCGCGTCAAGACAGCCAATCAGCGTTGAGGATGTCCCGCTTGAAGCGGCGGTTATCCAGATGCAGCCCCTGGAGGAGCTTGGTTCACCGAGCAGTGAAATTCATCAAGTTGAGCTCACCTCTAGATGGTGTTGATAACCCAGATATGACGGCATTTAGTTTTCCGATGTATTTCTGCCTTCCACGGCAGGTACAACGCAACAGTTCTGTGAATATTCATGGTGAAATGGCAGAGAGAAACGTTGCCGGAAATATTCGCTACTCTGGCAGGTGAGCGAATTCGCGTATTCGCGCGAATGACACAAAAGGACACTAAAGTGATCCAGTGTCAAATTCGCACGAATGACGCGAGGCGAAATTCGCATTCGCTTTTGGTGTGAACACACAGTTAGATGTACTTCTGTAGGCATAGGCTGCTGGGGGATCTCCCATGGTGCACTGGCCTTCTCTCTCCTCCTCTCTTCCCTCTCTGTCCTCCTATATGTGTCATACATAAATCATACTCATACGTATTACTATCTCGTCTTCCTCTCTGGAGCCCTTGGGCTCCCCTCATCCCAGATCCCGGGTGCTGCTGGAGGAGGCTGCAGACCTGAAGAGGCTCAAGCTGCCACCCGTAGCTCCACCTGCTCATGTCCCCGTCTGTCCATCAGTCTCTTCCCTTTATCACTCTTTTTATCTCTGTCCCACTCTTTCCTTCTGCATATCTATTTCCTCCATTATCTGTCTTTGTCTCTGCCCTGTTCTGCTCTCTTTCCCTCCAACCGGTCAAAGCAGAAGGCCGTCCCCATTGAGCCTGGGTCTGCTCGATGTTCCTGCCTGTTAAAAGGAAGGTTTTCGTCGCCGCTGTTGCAGGATGTGCTTGCTCATGGAGAATTGTTGGGTGTAAATTCATTGAAGGAGTGTGGTAATAGACCTGCTCTACCTGTAAAGTGTCATGAGATAACTTTTGTTGTGATTTGGTGCAATATGAATTAAATTTACTTGACTTGACTTGACTAGTCCCCCTACCCAAGAAATCCCACACAACCAGCCTAAGCGACTACCGGCCTTTTGCACTCACACCAGTGGTGATGAAGTGCTTCGAAAAACTGGTTAGGAGTCACATCACGACCTTAATAACCCCCAGCCTGGACCCATACCAATTTGCGTACAAGGAAAACAGGTCAACAGAGGACGCCATGAACACAGCAGTCCACACAGCACTGACCCATCTGGAGAAACTGGGAATCTATGCCCACCTTCTCTTTGTGGACTACAGTTCAGCTTTCAACACCATCCTCCACCAAGTTCTTGTGATGAAACTGCTGAACCTCAGGTTTCCTCACTCCATATGTCATTGGATCAAGGACTTCCTATCAGACCGCCCACAGAAGGTCAGGATTGGCCCCACACCTCCACAGCTCTCACACTCAGCACCGGCTCCCTTCAAGGCTGTGTGCTGAGCCCCCTGCTCTTCACCCTCTACACCTCAGACTGCACACCCATCCATGCAAGCAACACCTTCATCAAGTGCACGGACGACACCACAGTGGTAGGCTATATCACTGGAGTCCACTTACTGCACGAGGTGCAACAGTTGACTGTGTGGTGTAGAGACAATAACCTGCTCCTGAACACATCCAAAACAAAGGAGCTAATCACTGACTTCAGGAAAAACAAAACAGACTTTCAGCCTATTCTCATTGGCGGGACCTGTGTGGAAAGGGTTAGTGACACTTCCTCGGAGTCCATCATGAGGAGAAACTGATGTGGGACAAGAACACCACACAGCTGGTCAAGAAGGCACAGCAAAGACTCCACCTCCTGAGAACCCTCAGGAGGAACAACATCAGCCAGAGACTGCTTGTATCTTTTTACCGCTCCACCATGGAGAGCATCCTCACCTACTGCCTCAGTACATGGTTTGCCAGTTGCACAGAGACAAACAGGAAAGAGCACCTGAAGGTCACCAAAATGGCTGAGAAGGTCATTGGGTGCCCTCTACTCACACTGAAGAACCTTCAAGGCTCCTACTGCCTCAGGAGAGCCATCGCCATCCTGAAGGACTCTTTCCATCCAGGACATTCATTGTTTGAGCCACTGTCATCAGGCAGATAGTATAGGGCCATTCAAACCAGGACAAATAGGCTGAGAAATAGTTTTAAAATATCCAATGTCAATGCAATTTTATACGGTTTTTGCGCCCATCTCTCTACACATGTAAACCATATTTATGTATATGCCTTCCCTAGTCTTCGTAAGTCTGTATATTTTATATTGTTAATCACTTTGTTTTTATATTGCTTTTATATTTAGATATTTTCTCTGTACTGGAAAGGCTGCATCTTACCTTTTCATTGAATGAGTTACAGTAACAAAGTGAGTCTGAATCTGAATCTGATCATTGGTTAGCACTGTCACCTCACAGCAAGAAGGTTCCGGGTTCAAGCTGGGGCTTGAGCACTGGATATTTCTGTGTGGCATGTTCTCCCTGTCCCTGCGTGGGTTCTCTCCGGGTACTTTGGCTTCCTCCCACAGTCCAAAGAAATGAAAGAGGGGACTGGGCTAATTGGATACTCTAAATGACCATCCATTTTCTTCCGCTTATCCTGTTAAGGGTCGCGGGGGGGGGGGGGTCTGGAGCCTATCCCAGCAGCTTTCAGGCATGAGGCGGGGTACACCCTAGACGGGTCACTTATCCATCACAGGGCCAACATATATAGATAGAAAACCATTCACACTCACAGCCACGCCTAGGGGGCACCTTCTTGCTGTGAGGCGACAGTGCTAACCACTGCACTACTGTGCCGCCTAAATTATGTGTAATAAAATGGAATGACACAGAAAAATAGTATTGAACACACTCTTAAATATATTTAATACTTTGTACAAAAGCCTTTGTTGGCAATAACAGTTTCAAGATGCCTCCTGTATTGAGAAACTACTTCGATGCTTTGTTCAGGTGTGATTCTTCCACACAAACAGTCTTCAAATCTTAAAGGTTCCGTGGGTCTCTTCTATGAACTCTGAATTCTTTAAATAGATTTTCTACAGGATTCAAGTCAGTTTATTAACTGGGCCATTCTAGCAGCTTTGTTTTCTTTCTCTGAAACCGGGTGAGAGTTTCCTATGTTTGGGATAATAGTGTTGCTGAAATGTCCACCCTCATTTCATTTTCATCATCCTGGTGGATGGCAGCAGATTTTTATCAAGAATGTCTTGGTACATTTTTCATTCATTCTTCCTGTTATTATATTAAGTTTGCCAGTGCAAATTCTGAAAAACAGCCCCACACCATGGTTCTCACCTCCAAATTTTAACATTGGTATGGTATTTTTGGTGTGATGTGCAGTGCCATTTGACCTCCAAACATGGTGTGTATTATGGCATCCACAGAAATTTTGGTCTCATCTGACCAGACTACATTCTCCAAGTATTTCACAGACTTGTCTATATGTTGTGCAGCAAACCTTAAACAAGCTTCAACATGTTTTTTCTTCAGCAATGGAGTCTTCCATGGTGAGCGTGAATACAGGCCATGGCTGTTGAGTGTAATACTTATTCTTTTCCTTGAAACAATTGTACTTGCTAATTCCAGGTCCTTCTGAAGCTCTCCATAAGTGGTCCTTGGGTATTTCACAACTCTTAAGATAATTATATTAACTCCTCTGTCAGAAATCTTGTGAAGAGCACCTACATATTTCATGAGAGCTTATGAAAATTTCTGTCATTTGTACTTTGTGGATGCCTTGTACAGTATGCCTCTCTCAACCATGCAGAAAACCTTCCCTTCACAATTTTCCCATATATACATGCACATTAAAAACTTACACTGATTTCTCCTAAATGAATGCTTCTAGACAGCAGAGGTAAATTAGATGAGTAAAAGGTGTAACAGCAATGACACACACAGATACAGCTGCCTCGAATTTCCCCTAATCTCGTGCTGGGGCCCTGGCCGATCCGTGACCGGTTCCTGCTTGGCAGTAGGCAGGTCCGTGACTGTAATGAGATCCCCCGCGATAACGTCAACAGCGTGGGGCCGACTCGTAACGCCCCTAAGCGCCGTTTGTGGAAATTACCTGCACTGGTTTATCAGTCCACCAGGAGGAGCAGTCATTATGATTGGTTACCATGTCTGAAAACAGCGGCTCTACTGTCATATGCCTACAGCATTTAATGTACAAGGGAGTGCGCTTCCCACTCAACGCATCTTTTATTAGGCCGTTAAGGTCATCAACCATTATCACGCTACGGCTTTACTGAGTCTTCTTTGTTGTTCATTAGATCCGCATATAGCCTACATCGCTGCAAGAAAAACTGCTTGTCTAGTAGAGCACCATCTGCAGGTTTTTTTTAAATAATTAAGCTTAATCATCCACATTATTGTAGTGCTCGCTCACAAACTTCTTACATCTGCTCATCCTGCCATTTCCTCCACATCTCTGTCCACCTGTGAAGAGGCTCCCAGCGCACCTCAGCGTGCCAGTGACGTGCAGACAGCAGAGGCAGGGGAGGCAGAGCCTCACCTGTCATCATGGAAAAAATAAAATATATAATAAACAAATAAATGAAGTGGCTATAGTTATCAAGCTGCACAGTGGTGCAGTGGTTAGCACTGTGGCCTCACAGCAAGAAGGTTCCAGGTTCCAGTCCCGGCTTGGACACGGGATCTTTCTGTGTGGAGTTTGCATGTTCTCCCTGTGTCTGTATGGGTTCTCTCCGGGTACTCCGGCTTCCTCCCACCGTCCAAAAACATGCAATTTGGGGACTAGGCTGATTGATTCTCTAAACTGACCGTAGGTATGAGTGTGAATGGTTGTTCGTCTCTGTATGTTGGCCCTGCGATGGACTGGCGACCTGTCCAGGGTGTACCCCGCCTCTCGCCCGTAGATGCTGGGATAGGCTCCAGCACCCCCGCAACCCTTACGAATAAGGAATAAGCAGAAGACGACGATGGATGGATGGTTATAGTTATCAAATGGTTTGAACTATAAACTAATTTAAAAAACACTGAATTTTCACATTTACGTTCAAATACGGGGAAGAGACACATAGTGAGGCCGAAGCAAGCTGAGCCTCACCTTGGATTGCGCAATCCCTCACAAACTGCGCTGTGCCATGCAATGACAGCTGTCACTGTCGGCAATCAAATGTTTCAAACACTTTTAATTTATGCCCCCTGACTTTCCATGGTTTAGCTGATGTTTAGAATATTAGTGTGACCTGTTTTGTGTGCTGAGCGATCTTAAACGGCTATGAGCTATGAGAAAAAAAAACTGCACACGATTTAACACTCTTCACACTTAAACATCAGAAGCAAACACAGTTTGAATATAATTATTAGTTGTTTGAATCCATTTTAAAAACAAGTAATATTTGTGTGCATCAGAAATACATTCGTGAATTTGATTAATTTATTTGTGGATTATTTCTACTTTTAAGGACAAATTTTAGTGTGTATTGAAAAATATTTTGAGTTGGGAGACATTTGCATATAAATCCCAATATAGATTTTGTGAATACTTTGTTCATTTGTTGATTATGAGACTGATCGAACTCTATATTATCCACGGCTTCTCTTGGAAAAGGAAACAGTCATTAGCATTACAGCTTATCCTTTTGTTGTAACTCAAGGGGTGGTCGCCAGCCAAACAGGTTCCCAGCCCCCACATTGTCCTAAAGTACAGAATGACCAGTAACGGAGGTGAAGGGGTGAGGGGATCGCGTACCTCCAGTAATTAAAAACCAATTGGTGCCACAGATATTAACATTTTGTTGCGGGCTACTTCATAGACTTCACTCAATGTTTCCATTCCATTTGTGGATAAGCCAACTTTCCCACCTCCCTCAAGCATCAAAATGTACATCGTCAGTCCCTCCAGGAAATCTTGCGATCGCAAAAATTAACACATGTTCAACCAATACGAATATGAATGTCTACTGGCCGTTTCCTGGTCTATTTTTGCCGAGAGCCGCACGCCTGTTGCGTAAATCACTGGCAAGCCCTGGAATCTCCCGATGACGCGCTGCAGCAGACACGCAGAACCAGCGCAACTCTCCCGCTGCTCATGCTGGCATGAGCATGAAACGGGAAATAGACAGTCAAATCAGTATCATATGTGACACTGATGAGAAAATACACAATATGAGAGGGACAGGAGTTCTCCAGCATCTCTGCTGCAGCTCCGTCTCTGTTCCAGCGCATGTTAAGTAAAATTACATCACCATTTTTGTTGATAATTTAAAAGCAAACTTCATGTAAACAAACTTAAAAAAAGATGAGAACTAAATATTTTCGACTGTTTCTGTAGTTTGAGGTATGCTTATTATCATAAAGGAAGTGATTATATACAACTTTTTTTTACATTAGTTTGTTTTTTAAAAATTGCATTTTTTATTGACTTGCAATTTTGGCCAATTAATGCAATTTTACTGCAAAATCACTGGCAATCAAGCTTTTTTGATTGCACAATCACAAAATAAGTGGCAGGAATCTGGCTGGAGACTGTCTGGCAGCTGGCTGGCCTCTGGCTGGCCTCTGGCTGGGAGGGGAAATTCGAAATTTGTAATGCAAACTTCCAGATTTTCTCACAGAAGAATGGGGGGCCTACTTCCACGGAAGCGGATATATGGAATTCCTGGTGCACTTTCATATTATTTTTATTGAACAGCTATAGTAAACAATCACACAAACAACAACAAACAGGCGTAGCTATTTTATATTTTGATGGTAATTCCTGGGGCAATATGTTTTATATTATTTTTATTAGTCAACAATCACACAAATATATTATCAACTCAGATAACGACGCAATGTAAGGACAAAATACAATAACATAAACGCCATTTAGGTTTCCATGGTTTTAACCATAACAACTGCAGAAAACGCGACACTGTAATGACTCTCTTCCGAGAGGTGAAAGATTCATCGTAATAACGAACAAATCAAAGATTATATACAAGAACTGAGCGAATATTATAAAAATAAAATGTATATTTCTCGCCAGAAATGTCCTTAAAATGTTTTTTTAAAAATCAAACCTATCTTGGAATGACGCTCGTCAATCACCATAGCAACAGCAGAAAACATAACACTGTAACGACTCTCTTCCGAGAGGTGAAAGATTCATCGCAATAACGAACAAACCAAAGATTATAAGAACTCAGCGAATACTATGAAAAAAATGTATATTTCTCGTTAGAAATGTCATCAGAATGCTTTTTTAAATCAAAACTATCTTGGAAAAAGGCATTTTCCTCCGAAAATGACAGGACTGGCCGCCATGTTTTTGTTTTGAGAGGCCCGCATGAAAGAGTCACATGACCTACCAGCGTTCCAACAGAAAAGAATAGGGGAAAAAAAAGTACACATTTCACAATTTTTAGGCCTTTATCGTAGAACTGATACGTTTTGCACTGTGGACAAACATAGCCTTTTCACGTTATGACATGAGACTGGGTTGGTAGGAATATATCATGAGCAGCAAGTATTTACTTATGAAATTTGCCAGAAAAGTTCAAGTATCCAGAATACTGTGACGTTTGTAACATACCTACCAACATCTAGATCAAAACAAATGCATATGCAGCTGCAGCTGAAGCCACAGTTTTAATTTGCAGAGTCATTTCTCTTTATGCTCCTCCTTTGAGAAAAGGAAGGACAGTCAGTTGGCCCTGTTGACCACACTGTTTTTTGGCTCCACTAGTTCCCATAGTGACCAGTGTTACTATCTTGGTTACAGCCATTGGCACTTCCTCCTGGCTGGTGCTCTGAAGACACTTCCCTGGCCTCTCTTTTTTTCCCCTCTCCTCATCACTCCTTTTTTGTTCTATTTGCTTCCCTCACCTCCATCATTCTGCAAAATGTTGAAGCTTGTCTCTAATCTCCTTCTCCCTCTGTCTGAGTTTGTCTTTATCTTGACAGTCCCACTTCCTCTCTGCACCAGTTATCACAGCATCTCTCTCCTCTCTGATTCACCATTCCCTCAATATTGTTTCTGCCTCCATGCTTTCTCCTCAATCTGCTGTCTTGCTGACTCTAAGCCTCTCAAACCCTTATCTCTCCCTGCCCTTCCTCTGCTGTCTTTCAAACTCTTGTGTTCCACTTCAATTTAATTTATAATACAACAGGCCTGCATTTATAGTGCACCTCCTTTTTTTATAAATCACTTCAAATCATGAGCAAAGCCTGATTTCTTTTATTTTGTTTTCAGCAGAGTATCTAAGTCGCAGTACTTGAGGCAAATAAGCTACCCAGGCAGTAACATGCATTCTGTTCAGTAGAACAATGGGAACATATTGAAGATAAATTGGTCAGCAAACTATTAAAAAACAAAGCAACTTTGTTTCAGGGACAGAAATTACATGTGATGTAATTATAATATATTTTGTTAACAATATAGCTAAACATGGGTTCAAGAATGACATTTATGCACAACACAGCAGTAAGCATGGTCTACATAAGGATTTGTAACAGCCTTACTATAAAATCTGAACTGGAAATCTTGAAGCTGGATTTTACATGGTGCTTAAAAGCAAGCCATTGTAATGTCATGCATTTCAGTCAGTGCATTCCATCTCTTTTGCACTCCATACAGACTGTTTACATGGATGCAACTCAGGCCCCTATAAATTAACTTGACTGATTGATTGGTCAGTGCTACTCAAACAAAAAGCAGAAACCAGAAGCTTTCTGCTGAAATTTTTGCCCTTGCTTACACATTCTGTATTCATATGCACAGTTTCTTTATTGTGGTGGCCCTGAAGATAAAAGCACAACAAAATTTTAAAAAACATAGACATTTCATATAACACAATGACGTTTCACAAAAAAATGCTATTTTCACAAAACACAACAGAGAGCACAACATTTCATTTCCATCATCTGAAATGTGGTTGTGTTTTCTGAAAATGTCCTTGTTTTTTGAAAAGCCATTTTTTCTGGAATGTGATGTTTTGTGAAATGTTTCTGAAATGCTGTTTTTTTTCTGAAGTGTTGTTTGTTATGAAATGTCATGATGTTTTGTCAATTGTGTTTGTTTTTTGTGAGAGAGTGCTTTTTGTAAAATGTGTTTGTTTTGTGAAATGCTGTGTTTTGTGAAATTTTGTGTACTTTGAAATGCTTTGCTTTTTAGAATTTTGTCGTTGTTGTCATCGTTTTGTGTTCTGTGAAATGTGGTTGTGGTTTTGTTTTCCAAAGTGTAATTTGTTTTCTGAAATGCCTTCTTTTCTGGAATGTAGTTATGTTTTTTGAACGGTTGTTGTTTTGTTTAATGTGGTTTTGTTTCTGAATTGTTTTTGTTTTTTTCTGAAAAGTAATGTTTTGTGTTTTGTGAAATGTTTGGTTTTGTGAATTGTTATTGTGTTTCCTTAAATTGTATTGTGTTTTCTAAAATGTAGGGTTTTTTTTGAAAAATGTGGTTGTCTCCAGGGAAATGTTGTGTTGAATAAAATGTTGTTGTGTTATATAAAATGTTGTTGTGTTTTGTGAAATGTCACTTTGTTTTGTGTGATGCATTGTGTTTCCTGAAATGAAACGTTGTTTATTGAAATACTGTTATTTTTCTGAAACGTGTTATTTTCTGGAATGTTGTGCTTTATGAAATTGTAAGTTTTGTGAAATGTCTTGATTTGTGAAATGTCTGTGTTGTTTTTATGAAATGTCATTGTTTTGTGAAATGTCTTTGTTTTGTTAAATGTAGTCTTTTTCAAATGTTGTGTTTTGTAAAATGTTATCTATAGGAAATGTTTATGTCTTTAGAAATGTTGATGTGTGCGTGTGTGTGTGTGTGTGTGTGTGTGAAATGTTGTCTTTTTTGAAAGTGTTTTGTGAAATATCCCTCTGTTTTAAAATGTAATTTCTGAAATGGCGTGGTTTCTGAAATGTTAAGTTTTCTTAAATGTCATTGTGTTTTTGTGAAAGTTGTGTTTGTATTTTCTGAAATGTCTATTTTTCTTTAATGTTGTTTTAAATATTATTTTTTATTCTATCATGAATTTTTTGGGCAAGAGGCGGGGTTCACCCTGGACAGGTCGCCAGTCCATTGCAGGGTCAACATATATAGACAGACAACCATTCACACTCACAGTCATACCTACGGTCATTTTAGGGTATCCAATTAGCCTAGTCCCCAATTGCATGTCTTTGGATGGTGGGAAGAAGCTGGAGTACCAGGAGAGAGCCCAGGCAGGGACAGGGAGAACATGCAAACTCCACACAGAAAAATCCCATGCCTGAGCCGGGACTTGAACCTGGAACCTTCTTGCTTTAAGGCGGTGCTAGCCACTGCACCACCGTGCCGCCGGAACAAAAGTATAGTAATTCCAAAAAGCCTATTGGAAAACTAGGTTCTGATATTGTGTTGATTAATGTCCTACCCTATGCATTTTGCTCTTGCTGCTTGTTTTTTTTTTTTTTGGATTGATTTATGTTAAGCACTTTGAACTTCATTTCTTTTATGAAGGGTGCTATATAAATAAACTTTTACTCATGCTTCCTTTAATGTTAGTGTTTCCTGAAACGTTGCTCTGTTATCTGAAATGCTGCTGAAATGTTGCTGTGTTATGTGAAAAGTTTTGTTTTCCAAAATGTCATTGTGTTTCCTGAAATGTTAAAGGGGAGGTTCACCTTTTTGGATGCTTGGCCTTATTTCCAGCTTACCAAGGGTGCTACCAGTCACCCATTTTGTGTTGTCCTTCTGCTGAGACTATCTGCTAGCGTGAGTAGATAGGATCCCATTAGCCTGCCATTTGGTCTGGTCCTTCTGCCAACGCTATCTGCAATGCTAATGCTAGCACGAGTGGATAGGATTCCATTAGCCTGCCATTTAAATACCATCATAAATACCCCTTCCTCTTCATCATAGCCCTGGACTATGTGCTCAGGAAGGCCATCAGTGGATGAGAGCAGGATCTTGGCCTCACCCTAACACCAAGGAGATCGAGCTTATTTCCCAACCGAGCATGATCTTAAAGTGAGGAAAGCACTTGCTTGGAAAGCCTTGAACGGCATGACCAATTTATGAAACACCAACCACCCCAGAAAAATAAAACTCAGCTTATTTTATGTAATGGTAGAAAATAGCAGCTAGGAGATTGAGACTAGTAGTACATTGTCAAAGACATCAAGAACTGCCAACAACTGCAAATTGGTGCTGTGGGGACCAACACACGGGCGCTGATCACAAGACTGTCCAACAATAACATGTATGGATGTACTCCAGAAAGATGCAGGAGCGCAAAGCACCATTGAGCTAGCCAGCTGTATGGAGAACCAGGATGACTTGAATAGACGATGGAGGGCTCATCTTAGAACGACCTAGAGAGATCATGTATGACGATGCAAAATACCGCTAATATCATTGCCAGCTTTGGCCCATTAGAGTATATGAAAATTTGTATTTAGAGATCATGATAATGTATATATTTTTTTTATTTTTTTTTTGCTCATTACGATATAAGGGTCAGCTGCCACTGATTGGAGGCACACACGTGTGGAACTTTGTCATTGGCATCTCAGGTTTACACACACACTGACGTAAAGACACCCTCTGACATAAAGACACCAGCTGAGGATGAATTAGTCAACAAACTACACGTTACGGAAGAGTCCTGCAGGATGAGTGCTACTTGGTTAGAAATTGATTTATTAGTTTAAAAATGATTGAAAAAATTCTTGGAAGTGCAAGGAGTGTGTGCCCCTCCAAATATCATATGCTTTACAACAACATTACTTGTCAGTGGTTGAGGTTAGTGACATGCTGTTTTTATGTATTAAACTACAGATTCAAAGTCAAGGTCAGTTTTGTTGTCAACTCGACATGTACCACATCAAATCAAGTCAATTTTATTTGTATAGCGCCAAATCACAACAAACATTAACTCATGACACTTTACAAGTAGAACAGGTCTACTACCACACTCCGTCAATTAATTTACATCCAATTCTACATACAATACAATTCTCCATGCGCAAGCACGTCCTGCAACAGCGGTGATGAAAACCTTCCTTTTAACAGGCAGGCAAGTCAAGCAGATCCAGTCTCAATGGGGACGGCCTTCTGCTTTGACCGGTAGGGGGGCAAGAGAGCAGGAGGGCAGGGCAGAGACAAGAACATTTAATGGAGAAAGAAAGATGTACAGAAGGAAAGAGAGGGGCAGAGTTGAAGAGGAAGCGAAAGGGAAAGAGACCAATAAATGAATGGGGACGTGACCAGATGATACTAAGGGTGGCAGCTTGAGCCTCTTAGGGTCTGCAGCCTCCTCCAGTAGCACGCGGGATCTGGGATGAGGGGAGCCTGAAGGCTTCGGAGAAAAAGATGAGTTAATAACACATATGAGTTATATATAACACATACAGGAGGACAGAGAGGAGGAGAGAGAAGCCCATGCACCATGGGAGATCCCCCAGCAGTATGAGCCTATAGCAGCATATCTAAGGACCAGACTAAGCAGCCCTAACTATAAGCCTGATCAAAGAGGAAGGTCTTGAGTCTGCTCTTAAAGGTAGAGAGGGTGTCTGCATCCCGGACCGAAACTGGGAGACTGTTCCACAGGAGGGGAGCCTGATAAGTGAAGGCCTGGTTCCCATCCTACTTTTAGGAACTCTAGGAACCTGTAATGGTCCCATTCTTGTGTACAGTGTTTGGATTCTCTCTCTCTCTCTCTCTCTCTCTCTCTCTCTCCCTCTGCCTAGTCAGGGTGCTCGGAGGCAGGGCTCAACCACACTCACCTGTTGCCAATTTGTCTGATTAGTCCAGCTACTTAAGCCTCCTCCAACCCTTCCTTCCTGCCATAATATTACATTTGCTGCATGAATGCATTCTGCTCTTGAGCAAATTCCCTGCCTTCCTACAGTTGTATGCTAAGTATTCCTCTAGTGTTTTCCATTGATACTTTGTCAGCCAGTTTGCCTGGACACTTTCTGTTGTTACTTTGTTCACCAGCTAGAGTTTACTCCTGGTCCCTCATGTTAGCTTCCCCCCCTCATGTGTTTTCTGTTGTGACTTTGTTTCCAGTTAGAGCACGCTCCTGGACACTTTTGGTTTTTGTCTCTATTAACTTTGTCTCTTATTTGTGTTTTTTTTCCCTTCCAGTGATTTTTCTATATTTATCACTTTGTACCCTTTACATGAACTTTTGTGGTCTCTGGCCTCAATAAACATTGTCATCCTTTTGAACTCTGCATCTGGGTCCAGACCTCTCCTTTCTCAGAATGTGACAGAACCTTAAGTAACCCTGCATCCTGGGAGTGAAGGGTTCTTGCTGGATTATAGGGGACTATGAGCTATGTCAAGTATGAAGGAGCCTGATTGTTGAGGATTTTGCATGTTAGGAGAATTTTGAATTCTATTCTGAATTTGACAGGGAGCTAATACAGAGAAGCCAGTACAGGAGGGACATGGTCTCTTCTACCAGATCTCATCAAAACGCAGGCAGCAGTGTTTTGGACCAGCTGGAGAGTCTTTAGGGACTTACTGGTGCAGCCTGAGAGGAGGGAAATACAGTAATCCAGCCTGGAAGTGACAAAAGCTAGTTTTTCTGCATCTTTTTGAGACAGGATGTCAGAGGGGTCATGATTAGTTAGTTCGAACTGAGATCGACCTAAACCAATTTAGTGCAGTTCTTTTAATGCCAATGACATGTTCCAGTCTCTGTAGAAGGATATGGTGGTCAATGGTATCCAAAAGCAATTTGGGAGGGACTAAGGATGACAACAGCATCCTCTGTTATAATGTGACATGACACTAAATTTAGCACCAATGGAATCGCTTCCTTAAATCTAGCTACAGCCTGATCAGACAAACATCTTGAAAGTACAGTTTTGCTCAGTGGAGTGTACTGTTTGTATATTGTACTGATGAGTACAAATTTGAAAGTGATTAATTGATGGTCAGATGAAAGCACGTTGTGTGGAAATACAACTAGATGTTCAGCTTCAGTCCCATATGTTAGGATAAGGTCAAGGTTGTGGTTGTGGTTGTGACAGTGACTGAGTTCATGAACAGACTGATGGAAACTGAGTCTAGAAGAAAAATAAATGTAGCACCCAGACTGTTGTTATCAACTTCCACATGAATATTGAAGTCACCTACAATAATGACTTTATCTGAATTGAGAACTAAACTGGATATAAACTCTGAGAATTCAGATAAGAATTCAGAGGAAGGACCATGAGGACGGTGCACAAAAATAATTATAAGTAGCTGTAGAGTTTTCCAGGCTTGATGAGACAAACTGAGAATCAGGCTTTCAAATGAATTGAAACTTATTTTGGGTTTGGGATTTATTACTAAACTTCTTTCAAAAATGGCAGCAACACCACCTCCTCGGCCAGAGCCTCGAGGAATATAAGTGTTAATTTGACTGGGAGGAGTGGATTTATTTAGGCTAACACACTAATCATCAGGCAGCCAGGTTTCTGGGAGACAGAGCAGGTCAATACAATTGTCAGATATTAATTCATTTACTAATTCAGTAGTTCAAAGAGATCTGATATTTAATAGTCCACTTCTAATTTTGATATTCTTTTGAGATAATTTAGTGGTTATGTTAATTTTGATTAGGTTTTTCTGATTGACTCTTCTGCAAGTAGAATTGGAGTGAATAAACTGACGTGGTCGGGGGACAAACACAGTCTCTATGTAGTTTTGGGTGGGTAACTGCCCTAATGGACGCAGAGAGAAGTGTGTAAGATGACAGCTCTGCTTTCTGGTCTGAACTCTGGATTATCAGGGTTTTGGTACTATTATAAACTGGGCCATTCTTCTAGAAATGAGTGCAGCTCCATCTAACGTGAGATGATTGCCATCTCACCTAATAAGACCAGGTCTCCCCAGAAAGTTTTCCAATTATCAATGAAGCCCACTTGGTTTGCTGGACACCACCTCAACAGCCAGCTAGTGGTGTGCGATGCTGCATATTTTGGTATCAATCTGATACCAAGTAAATACGGGCCAGTATCGCCGATACCGATACAGATACTTTTCAATGATTGAGGTGAATGCATCATTGAATTGATAAAGCTCAATTAATTTTCATGACCTTAAGTGTTTTTGGGATGTTTCCTTTTTTATTATTAAATAGTTAAAACCCACAACAGAATTAGGACAAAGTTTGTAATTAAATAGAAAATGCTTTATTTTCAAAGTGGGGGAGCAAAGTGTGCCTGCTCTGTGCTGACACAGGAGCGGCGAGTCCGGCAACCTGGCTGTTTCCTCTTTGCCGAAACCACAGCATTGGAAACAAGAGCACAACTTAAAGTAAAGAATCGATCTCACCAGGCTAGTATCAATCTGATACCGATGCAGACTTGGTATTGATACTATAGATATTTGGATCAATCCACCCACCACTACAGCCAGCAGTTGAACGATGATATGCGGCTAAACATGTCGTCGCTGGTCCGATTAGGCAGACATACAAAGGAATCAAAATTAAGTTTATCCCTATCCTACAGTGAAGACAAGACATTTCTGACACTGCATTAAAAACAAAAACAGCAAAGTGCACAAGCACAGCACATAAAGACAGACATGTTCTACCACTAGAAAAAACAATAAATAAAGTGCGCAGTAAATGGGACATTTACTGTCTGTGAAGACATCCTTAAGCTCCTCTGCACAGTCCTTCAGCACACGACCAGGAATGTTGTCTGGATCTGTTGTTTTGCGGGGCTTGATAGCAGCGAGTGTTCTCTTCATGCTGTCAGCAGACAGACACAGAGTCTGATTGTGGGGAGGGGCTGGAGTCTTCTGTGGGTGTGTCATTTTTTGCATTAAAGCATGTAAAAAAAAACAACTGTTCACGTTGTTGAGCAGAGAGGTGTTGCTCTCCCAGCTCTGTGACGCAGGCTTGTCGTCCGTGATGGCCTGAATGCCCTGCCATAGGCTTCATGCGTCTATGCTGTCTTTGAAGTGGGAGGTTATCTTATGTGTGTAATCCTATTTTGCTTTCCTGATGCTACGGGACAGGTTGACTCTTGCTGTTCTCAGGCCAGAGCCTGTGAACGTCCCCTGTCAGCCATGGCTTCTGGAGCAGTAATGCTTTTAGTGTGGGTTACATTGTCAATGCACTTGGTTTTGTAAGAGATCACAGTATCTGTGTACTCCTCTATGTCTGTATGGTTGTTGTAAGTGGCTGCTTGCTATAACATTTTCCAGTTAAATGTGAAAAAGCAGTCTTGAAGAGCAGAGGAGGCCCCCTCTAACTCTAACACACACTAACCTGCTTAACCTGAGTGTTTGTTTAATCAACAAACAAATGTTTGTTGATTAAACAAACACTCATATAATAGCTTTAAATACATACTATGATCTACAAACTTATTGGTGCAACAATTTCTCCACATTTTGGCTCTTTGACCAGGTGTCAAGTTATATACTAGGTTTCACTTCATCTTGTTACATTCTACTTGAAAATTTGCCAAAAGCTTTCACATTTCTCACCCATCAGTCACAAGAGTAGACTTCCGTGTAACAGGTACTGAATATTGATTTGA
The DNA here is from genome assembly GCF_037954235.1 of Aulostomus chinensis. Taxonomy (NCBI): domain Eukaryota; kingdom Metazoa; phylum Chordata; class Actinopteri; order Syngnathiformes; family Aulostomidae; genus Aulostomus; species Aulostomus chinensis. Next base: position 23,215,848 of record NC_141330.1, read on the forward strand.
TCGAAAATTATCTTGACAGCAACTTAATTGGTTAGAATAACCAGTGCTCTGAGCTTTCAGTAAGTTACATTGCTGCTGGCAATTTGAGCAAAATATGTACTATGCAGGAATGATGAGTTTCCAGCAGTATTGCAATACCATATTTAATGTAGTCTGGTCTACTGTAGCTGTCAAAATTGGCTGTTAATTTAAATGCTCCTCTTTAATAAGACATAGCATGCCACAAACCCTGTATAACAACAAGTTTTTACCTGGCTTTAACTGCCATGAATTTCAGCCTGAAATACAGCATGAACTTGTGTAGCCACAGCATCGCCTTTGTAATGTAATGTAGCCTTGCTGCTATTATGTGTTGAAGCTTGACTTAACTTCAACAAATTATCTTCCCTAACTGTTTATGCCTTCTTAGTCAGCGCAAGTTTCAGTTCTATGGAGGAAACTGCAAACACACCTGAGTAAATTTGTATCAGCAAAAATTATTATTTATCCTACAGCCACTAGGTGATGCTATGGCTAACTTGTCTACTAAAAGCTAGGACTATAGTGTAGTGCTGCTGTACTCACCTTGATTTTTAAGTTCAACAGCAGCTTGACAATGAAGCCAGTGGTGCCAGCAGTGGTTAAAGTACACCAAATTAAGCATTCCTTTTGTATGCATCTCAAAGACTATTACAAACATTCGAGGCATACAAAATTTTAAGGACGGAAAGTAGCAAACTTAGATGATGTCCACCCTCAAGGCTTTCTGCAGCCATGCATACACAGTTAGGTCACGCTCAGGATGTGTTGAGTTGACCCCTCACCTTGGATATGTGAAGCTGATACTCTGTACAGGGAAAATGTTATTATGTCCAAAAAGTAACCAAACCTGTCAATTCAACTGTCCAAGCATCACCTGAAGCAATTGTCTCAAAGTGAAAAAGGACACTGACCATACCCAAAATAACCATGCAAAAGCCAATTTTGACCCTCATTTGGGCAGTAGACAGCCCTATTCAGAAATCCTGGTGCATAAAACTGTAACATTGCTCACACAGTATCTTTCACTACAACTTAGAAGATGGCAATAGATTTTGGGATCACCTATGATTTTTCTTTGATTGTGGGTACATGAAATGTTACAGCTCAGTGTCAAAACTCAAGCCAAGTCAAATCAAGTCAAGTCAGTTTTATTTGTATTGAGCCAAATCACAACAAAAGCTATCTCATGACATTTTACAAGTGGAGTAGGTCGACCACACTCCTTAAATTAATTTACACCCAACAATTCCCATGAACAAGCACATCCTGCAACAGCAGTGATGAAAACCCCTCCTTTTAAAAGGCAGGAATGTCTTGCAGATCCAGGCTTTGAATTAGAAAACTTAAAGCACAGGAGCTCCAGAGTTCATCCAGAGTCATCATTGTCCTCAGAAACACTGCCTAACCCTATAGTGAAAGTCAAATGCTAGCCTAGAATATCTTGGTTTCCTTAAAGTAACAGCTCACAACAGCAGTAACCTCCACTAAATTTATTCTTAACGGAACCTATTTGATAAGGAAGGGGTAAGGAGTGAAATAGAGGGAAAAAAAGAAAGAGAGGAGTATGCAGGTGAATCTTATCATATTTGACTTGGCTGTACAACCATTTGCTAGTTCTCTTTTTTCAAGATTTGGGCTTAGAGTTGTAAATTTCTCCTTGAGACAGTGAGACCAATTGTTATGTTGAATACTAATAGGAGCCTGAGGCTTTAAAATAACTTTGAGAAGGGCAGCAAAGCTCTGTCCAAAAAAGAATTCCTAGAAAAAAGGAAAGACTAAAGAAAAAATGTGTATGCAGTTGGGGGGGGGGGGGGGGGTGTTACCTGTTGGAGGATTTTCTGATATAAACATTAACATTGTCAGGATGTTATTCCTCGTGTGTGTGTGTGTGTGTGTGTGTGTGTGTGCGTGTAGCCCCAAGAAACCTTTTTAGCCATCAGAATGAAGAGAATTCTGGAAATTTAGGCCATTCTGGTTCCTCCTCACAAAATTAAAGGGATGTTTGAAGGTCAAAAATTGATTTGGGTTAGAATTAGGACCTGGTTAGGTTCAGGCTTTTACTTGTGACTGTTGAGGGAATGCATTACATTAGGGAATGTGTGTGTGTGTGTGTGTGTGTGTGTGTGTGTGTGAGTGAGTGGAAGGGGGCACTATGTTGTCATGTTTTCATATCCATATCATTCATGGAGCCCATTAACTGTCTATGCTGCTAGTCAGTTGGTGGATAGCATTTTATGTGCGCCATGCATTTGCATGTTTAGCCTCATTTTGGTATTAAGAATACACCCAACTGCAAACCACAACACTAAGAGGGAGTCATAAGACACCTAATTCCCATCGTCTATCGCGGATGCATTTCAGTTTCGGAGAAGCAAATACTTCTCATCAGATTCAGATTCAGAAATATTCAGATTCATCTGGAAATAGACCTCCTCGTGCACGAAGTGAAGGCACATAAGCACGTAACATATGCAAGCAGCGATACACCCAAGCCATTGTATGTGAAGTACATACAGTTTTCACTTTTTGAAGGGATTAATAGAACTGTGTTGCAATCCCACTCGGTTGACTGATGTGCCCTTTAAATAGCACTTCATACACAACACCACTGACCAAAGACCAGACACTTCTTAGTCTATGGTGGAAACTTTTTTTCTGGTGTCCCAAAATAGTAATACGTCATGGTTGTGCCAAACCTATCATTAATATACTAAAGCACTTGCTGGCGCATGCAGAGCTTAAGTTCATTTGCAAGTTACAGAGCAAGGGCGTGAGCAAGGGGTGTGAAAACATTATTTGTGCTGGCTTGAAACTAGCAATGCTTGCATCTTGCTTAGGATTAGGGGCGATATTGTTAAAAATAACTTGTAATACATGCCACAATGTTTGGTATTCTTTTTCTGAGAATCAGATCCAACACTGACTGATCCATACCACTCTTTTGGTGGCTTCTATGAAATCCATCCATCCATCCATTGTCTACCACTTATCCTGTTAAGGGTTGCGGGGGGCTGGAACCAATCCAAGCAGTCTTCGAGCAAGAGGTGGGGTACACCCTGGACTGGTCGCAAGTCCATCGCAGGGCCAACACATACAGACAGACAATCATTCACACTCACAATCACACCTACAGTCAGTTTACAGTAGGGGTGTCTAACTGATCCAGTAAAGGGCCATGTAGCTGCAGGTTTTCATTCTAACCAAGCAAAAGCAACACCTGATCCAACCAATGAGCTGTGTGGACACAGCTTAGTTTATTTAAGTAGAATCAGGTGTTGCTTTTGCTTGGTTGGAATGAAAACCTACAGCCACACGGCCCTTTACTGGATCAGTTTGACACCCCTGGTTTAGAGTATACGATTAAACTACGCCCCTCTTGCATGTCTTCGTACTGTGAGAGGAAGCCAAAGTACCCGGAGAGAACCCATACAGGCATAGGGAGAACATGCAAACTCCACAAAGAAAGATCCCATGCCCAAGCCAGGGCTCGAACCCAGAACCTTCTTGCTGTGAGGCGACAGTGCTAACACTGCACCACCATGCCACCCCTGTGAAATACAATGCAACCTAAATTTTGAGGCTCATTATAAAGAGTTTCCTTTTCGCTTGTAGTGTGTTATACAAAGGAGACTAAATTGTTGTTTGTTTGTTTTTATTTTGTTTCAAAAATGATAAATAGTGAATTTTTCATTTTCTGCATGTTTTTCTCAGGATTTAATGCATTTCACATGTTTCTTCACCCTCTAATCTGCTGTTTCATCTGATATTGTTGCTGCATTGCAAAGTTGAGTCTTGGTTTGTGCAGGCAGCCAGGAGATTATGTTTGATGGTAGCTGAAAGACAACAAAATTGTCAGGTTCAGTTGCAACCCAGTCTGGTAATGTTAGTGGAACCAAACTTTTATCTAGATGTCGGTGAAGGTTCTCAGTCATCCAGGTCTGATAGTCTCGGAGTTAGGGTTAGGCAACTGGACTTCTTTTTGGTGTAGAAATACCAAAACAGAACTCCAGTTGTCAACGTCTAACTCCTACACTATTTTTATCAGGTGATGTGAAAGCTCAGGCACCTCACAATTCGATTTGATTCAATTACAATTTAGGAGGCTCATTTTGATGACAGAACATATTGATACATCTCAATGCATCTTGATTTTATGCATCTTGTAAAGCTGTGGATCTCTGGATCCATTAATTCTTATTATTACAACAAATTGAAGAGATGTTTCAACTGTAATGTTAGCTCATAAATCATATATTTACTGCATGGTTTCCTCTCAACAAGAACAAGGCCACCTTAAAATACAACTATTAACAGCAGGTCTGGAATTAAGTCATTTTGGGGTAAAGTCACAAATTACAGATGCCACCTAAAGACCTCATGCAGGCTGTTGGTGTTCAATAAAGATAACTATTTAACAATGTTCTCTGAATGCCTCATAAGCAGCGCAGAGAAGCCAACTGATCTTTATTTCTGCTGTCCACCCTTTTGCTATATTCTACAACAGCAGCTAAACTGTACTTGTCTTGCATGAGCACAAAGATGTGGCTCAAAAATATGCACATACCCTATTTTAGACAACAGCTGTTTAGTCAAGGTATTTACTCCAAGACATAATTGAATTAGAACTAACTCACCTGTACTCCTCTGAACAATGGACACTAATATTGCTCTGTGCCAGCTGGATGGGTGACTAGTCAGTTGAACTTAGCACTAGTCAACCAACAGACTGATCTTATCAACTACGAGAGAAAGAGACATTCATGTGTTCTGCAGAATCAATGCAAATGTGAGCACATTTCCATTCACAGTACATGTGATACAAACACATTAATGTATGTAAATGAATGGATGTAGTAATTCACTGTAAGGAGTCACTCTTCTTTATACATAATGGTAAGTGCAATGACTAAATTAGCCTCCGGAGAGCTCTTATTCATAGGCAGATTAAGGCATGCTACGGTAATTATCTATATAAACATACCTACTGTAACTGCATGCAAATGGCAGCTAAAAACTAGAACTGTAAAAATATACACACACACACACACACACACACACACACACACACAGGGTGCCTAAAATTTGAAATATGCCCTACTTTAATTACATACAGCAATTCTCCTTGTAGAATTTGCTCTACGGCTTCAACCCAACAGATCTGGGTTCAACGCCTCCCAGCTGTACTGATGGCAAGGCTTCAGCAGCTAACTCCTAATCCTAACTTTGCTAGTGATCATGTTCAAGTATTCTTGAGCAAGATACTGAGTCCTAATTGCCCCTGATTAGTAGCTTGGCACCTTGCATGGCCGCTTCCACCATCTGTGTGTGTGAATGGGTGAAAGAGATTATACTGTAAAGCGCTTTGAGTACCATTCGAAAGGCTCTATATATATATATATATGTGAGTCCATTTAGTTCATGTGTCTCTGCCCCTGTGCGCACACACACACACACACACACACACACACACACACACACACACACACACACACACACACACACTCTAAGATGCTAATCAAGACAGTGTCTAATAAAAACGGACTGACTAATCAAGACAGTGTCTAATAATCTTTTCAACAATTAATACTATTCTGCTTCAGCCCATCAGGCCCTTCCTATAGTAGTTATAATTTAGATTATATATTTTTTGAATGTTTCCACATTTTACAATTACTTTCTTGGATAGGAATGTACTAAATTGGCACAGAGTTAGCTAGGTTTGAGTATGTGTACTTCCAAGGCCCATTTACTTAATTCTCACTCTCATAAAATACATTAGCACCCATATACAAGCATCGGTGACAACATGATCCATTTTTCAATATTGTTCTGCTCATGTGATAAAAATATTAAGTTCAACAATCACCATTAACTGATTAAAATGCTTGAATGCTAAAGATGCTGTCCCATGACCTTCAACATTGTATGTTGTGATATTGTCTGTGATATGACCGTCCGATTGCAGAGCATCTTCTACGACATGCGTGTATTACTACATTATTTAATTGCTGCAGTCTTCCTAGCCATTCATATGCGTGGTCCGTTAAAATCTGCTGATATGCAGTCCAGATCAGCACCAACATGAAAATGAGCAGCCGATGCTCCATGATAGACAGTAAAAATTGCAAGGGATTTGTCATCTACTTGCCTGAACTATATAAGCAATCACCGAACGGCTTTGCTACCACATGACAATTTTTGGACCATTTGAGTTTGGCCTTTGTGAACACGAACCGGACCAGTTGAGAAACTGAAACAATGTATCATCCTCGCTTTAGTTCAAGTCAGAAAAAGGACCTTTTGTTGTGAACACGACCTTAAGTATGCTGTGTTTGAAATGTAATAAATATGATCACAACTAGTTATTCTTTTAAGGGACAGAAGCCAAAAAGTGTTAACGATGGTTACCCATCACTGCATTCATTTGGTGAGTCAGTTAATGAAAGCTATCTACAGTATGCTCACTTCTCTTTACGATCAAGATCAAAGATAAAAAGACTTTATTGTCATTGTATAGCCTCGTCTCTTCTCGTTGTCCTCTGCTCATCCGGTTGGTCACGGGGGCAGCAGCCTCAGCAAGGAAGCCCAGACTGTCCTCTCCCTAGACACTTCCACCAGGTCTTCCAGGGGAATCCCGAGTCGTTCCTAGGCCAGCCAAGAGATATAAGCCGTAATTATAATACAAGCGTGTCCTGAGTCAGCCCTGAGGCGTCCTCCCAGTTAGACATGCCTGGAAGACCTCCCGAGGGAGGCATCCAGGATCCTCACCAGATGCCCGAACCACCTCAACTGACTTCTCTCAACATGGAGCAGCAGTGGCTCTAACTCCCTCACCCTATCACTAAGGGACAGCCCAGCCACCCTGTGGAAGAAACTCATTTTGGCCGCTTGTACCCAGAGCTCATGACCATAGGTAAGGGTTGGAATGTAGACTGCCCCTGGGATGCGGTCAAAACTCTGACAAATTGTGAATCACACAGAAGTCCAATAACTGCACACCACTCAGGTTCAGGTTGGGCTTGCCATTTGCCGTTCCTCCCTATCATGCCCATCCAGTTCACATTGTCATTGCCCACATGAGCGTTGAAGTCCCCCAGTAGGAAAATGGAGTCCCCAGTCGGGGCGCCATCCAGCACCCTTCCCAGGGACTCCAAAAAGGGTGGGTACTCTGAAATGCTGCAGACAAAAGTCAGGACCCATTTCCCTAACCCAAAGGTGCAGGGAACCAACGCTTTCATCCACGGGGTAAACCCCAACGTACAGGCAGAGAGTCTGGGGGCTAGTCCAGGGAAGGAGAGTCCAACCGGACTTGAAGCTATGTGTAAGGCTGACTACACCTAGCCAGTAACGCTCAACCTCTTCGCCCAGCTCCGGCTCCTTCCCCGCCAGAGATGACATTTCATGTCCCAAAAGCCAGTTTCCATGTCTGGGAATGAACCAGCCAAGGCCCCCTGCCTTGGTCTGCTCCCCAAACCATACTTCAGCGGACCCTTCTGGTTCCTCCTGCGGGTGGTGGGTCCACAGGGGGACAAGTCCATGTAACCTTTCAGGCTGGGCCCGGCCAGAACCCACGGGCTAATGCCCAACCTCCAGGCACTTGTGCGCAGGCCCCTAACCTGGACCTGGCTCCAGGGCGATGCCCTGGTAACCCTTGGGGCTGGGTACACAGTCTCTTTGTTTTTTTTTAACTGTTCCTTGTCTGGCCCTTCGGCTAGGACCAGTCTGCCTTGGATTACCCTACCAGAGGCAAAATGCCCCTGACAGTTTAGCTCTTAGGGTCCTTAGGGCACTCAAAATCTTCCACCATAATAAGGTGAGGGTTCCAGGAGGAGTCATTGTATAGCATGGAATTGGGGTGCAACTGCCTTTGGTGCAATTTTTCAAATAAACAACAATAAATAACTGTTATTGAATATATAAAAGGTTCTGGGCATAAAAAATGAGATAAAGAGAAATAGGTAATAAATATCACACCACTGGCTGACTAAAAATAGACAACAAGCCAAAATCCGTTCACAAACAACACGAGAGTCAGGGTATAGCCATTAGCTCCATAATTTATACAAATGCAAATTGCAGTGAAAGGACAATGCTTTCAGCAGCACCTTACAGCTTGATAACAACAGAACCGCTTTGGTCAAGATGAACATTCTTTTGTTTACTTTCTGTTTTTGCTCACTTCCCCTGGACAGGAGGCTGTAAAATTAAAGCATATAACAAAATAAAAGGCATTATATGGCTCTAGTTGCCACTATAAACAACAAAAATGCCTGCAGGGCAGTATACTCCCCCCTAGCTTCATTGAGGTCACTGCCAACTGGCTTCAAAATACCCCCTCAGTCCTCTACTGGTAACTAGAAAACAATGTGTGAGACAGGTCTCAAAAAAGTTTTTGGAGTGCCCTGATTGGTTGTCTTGAGTTCCACTTTGTGCACCCTTCCATCGGCGCTAGCAAATGCTGTGGTGACTAATGCAATAGGCCATTCATTGCATGCTACTTGATCATCCTTCAAAAGCACCACATCTCCTGCTTTCAGGTCACGGCGAGTCACATTCCATTTACACTGAGCCTGCGGAGTTGGGAGGTACTCGTGCCTCCACCGTGTCCAGAATATGTCAGCAAGGGCCTGCACTGGGGTGGTGGTCTTGATTATCAAGAAAGGGGACCAGAAGGTGTGTTCCAACTACCGGGGGATCACACTCATCAACCTCCCCAGAAAGGTCTACACCAGGGTACTGGAGAGGAGGGTTAGGTGGATTGTAGTGATGGGAATTCCAGCTCCTCTCAAAGCTTCAGCTATTTTGACTTGGCCCCCTTATGGCTCCCAAACGGCTCTTCAGAGCCTTCTATTTTAGCCTAATTTAGCAATTCTGAATGTTTTGTGTGTTGGTAAGACATTTGTCATTCTATGTTTTCATTAAAGCCTCTTTTAATGGATTTTTCCCTTTAAAAAATAAATACACAGTTACCAGTGTTTTACATTTTTAATCAAAACTTTAAATGGAGGTGTGGAGGTGGCATGGTGGTGCAGTGGTTAGCACTGTCGCCTCACAGCAAGAAGTTTCCGGGTTTGAGTCTCGGCTCAGGCACGGGATCTTTCTGTGTGTAGTTTGCATGTTCTCCCTGTGCCTGCGTGGGTTCCCTCCGGGTACTCTGGCTTCTTCCCACCATCCGAAGATATGCTCATTGGATACTCTAAATTGACCGTAGGTATGAGTGTGAATGATTGTTTGTCTCTATATGTTGGCCCTGCGATGGACTGGCGACCTATCCAGGGTGTAATCCACCTCTCGCCCGAAAGCCACTGGGATAGGCTCCAGCCCCCGTGACCCTTAACAGGAATAAATGGAAGAAAAGTGATGGATGGATGGATGGATGGATGGATGGATGAACTTTAAATGAACAGCTGAACACAGAACCACAGGAAACAAATCAAATCAAATAAAGCACAAACACAAACACAAAAGTTTTTAGTGCAGGTTGGCATTCAGAAATACCAGATGCCTCAGCTTAGATGGGCTGATGTGATTTGTCCTCTCAGTGATGATTTATCCTGTTTTAGAGAAGATTCTCTCTGAGGGGACTGATTTTGTAACAATGCAGAGTCTTCCTTCCATTACCTTTACTAGGTGTGGGTAGCCTGAAGTCTTGGCCTCCCGCCATTTCAGTGGGTCTTCAGCTCTTTGGATAGGGTCTCCTCAAGTTCGGACCTCACCTCCAGGACAGCATCAGCTGTGGGATTTCTCCTTGTAATGTCTCCTGTTGTGCTTTCCATACAGCAGAAGTTTGTGGATGCAGATATCCTTTGAAGCACTTCATCTACAGCTCTGTTGTCCCTAAAGGCACACTTCTTAAACCAGTCCAGTGGTCCAGTACAGTGGTTTCGGAAAGCACAGTGTTGTATTCCATTCTGAGGAATTTTCTGTCCATGGATGAACAAAGAGCGGTGGCCAGTTCCTTTGCTTTATCCACTGTTACACTCCATAGGTAGTGAGTTGTGATCCACTGCAGACTCTTGGAGAGAGGAAACATTTTGGAGACTGTTAGATAGCTGAAAAAGAAAACAGTAAATGTGAATATTAGGTTTTGTTTGTATGTGATACACTGCTCTATTTATAATTAATACATAATTTATCTTTTATAAATAGTATTTTACTACTATACATTTAAAGATTGTAGTATATAGCAAAGTAAAAACAAAATTATTCAGGGTACCTTTCTACACTTATCTCCACAGTCACTTGCTCAAAGGACTCCAGAATGGTGTAGATCTCTTTCATTGTCTCCCATTTCTCTGGACTTAGAGTACCGCAGGAGAATTGATGACAGCCAGGGTGGAGATGATGGCATCTTTTGATTTGGAAGATGCATTTCAACATATAAATGTTGAGTTCCACCTGGTGGCACACTCCTATTTGGTCCTTAGCTCTGGCATCCCTATCTGCTGTTGTGTGGTCTTCAGCTTCTTGATTGCAACTGTGCTTTTGTGGAAAAACTCAACAAGAGTCTTCACCTTGTCCAAAGTTGGTTTCACCACCTTCAACACATCTTTAATAATTAGATTAATTGTTCGTACGAGACATGGGTGGTGGATCCCCTGCAGAATTTTCATGGCTTTTGTTATGTTGGCTGCCTTATCAGTAACACAGCATGCCACTTCATCATCTACTTGCCACTCTTTTGCCACTCTTACTGTGTGTCACACCAGACGCGAACGCGAATTTTGCATCGCGTCATTCGCGCAAATTTGATGCTGGATCATTTTAGTGTCCATTTGTGTCATTCGCACGAATATGCGAATTCGCTCAACTGCCCGAGTAGCGAGTATTTCCGGCAACGTTTCTTTCCGCCATTTCACCATGAATATTCACAGAACTGTTGCGTTGTACCTGCCGTGGAAGGTAGAAATACGTCGGAAAACTAAACACCGTCATATCTGGGTTATCAACACCATCTAGTCAGCTCGGTGAATTTCACCGCTCAGTGAACCAAGCTCCTTCAGGGGCTCCGTCTGGATAACTGCCGCTTCAAGCGGTATTTTCGGATGACAACTGGCCAGTTTGACGACCTGCTAACTAGGATTGGTGAAAGAATTTCACGAATGGACACCAACTTATTCAACCGGTTCTTGTAATTTTGACACGTAGTATCATATAACATACTTTCCAAACACAGCCACAATCAACTTGTCCGCCATCTTCTCAGTCACAGTCAGCCGTGACGTCGGGACATCCTCAACGCTGATTGGCTGTGTTGACGCAAATTTTTCGGCAAACTGCAATATTTTCAACTTGCGCGAATGGCGAATATTTCGCGCCACAAATTCACGCGTTTGCATAGACTTTGAATGGAAACTGTTGGCGCGAATTCGCGTTTGGTGTGAACACACAGTTAGTAGTTCCTCTGCCAGGTTTTCTGGAGTATGTATCTTGAGGAACTCAAAACAATCAAGAAGGCAGGATGTCATCTTAAAGTTTTCAATGAAGTGACAAGTGACAGACATGTATGCGCATGTTGTTCTGAATGTCCATCAGTCGGTTGTCAGGCAAACTGCTAAAGCTTTTTTGACCCTGTCTTGCCTCAATGCACATTCAGTGTTATATTGTCACAGAATAATTGCTTGAGACAAGGTTTTTCTGCTGGGGAGAACATATGTGGGGTTTAAGGCCTAGACAAAAGTTTTAAATCCTCTGTACTCCACAATAGAAAATGGCTGAAAGTCACTGGATATCATTTTAGCCAACTCCTCATGAACACTAATCAATTTAGCTGGGGTCATTTGTTTTGGAATAAATGTGTTGATTGTGGTTTGACTTGCAGAAGGATGTGGTATACCTGCAGTTTTTGGCAAGACAGAGGATGCTGCAGCAGAAGTACTTGGCTCAGAGCAGGACACTTTTCCAGGGTCAGTGGATGCTTGCCCTCGAGCTTGCTCTCTCTCCTCCAGCTGCACAGATGGGTGGGTGGTTCTCAAATCTCTGTGCAGGTTGGTTGTTGACCCTGCTCTGACTGATATTTTCATCTTACAAATTCTGCACTCAGCTTTGCAGTCACCAGTATCCATGAAATAAAGCCAAATGCTGCTTCTTTTCCGGTTTTCATTTTAAAAGTCCAAACTGTGCTAATAACTCTGGCTCCCCTGTCTCTCTCTTGCTCTGTGTACAACTGGCCTGCACCATTACACTAATTGTCTTAGGAGCATCTTCCCCCCTTCATTCTTTCACATAATGGTATGATCCTAGTCTGTTCTCACATGTGATTGGCTGCATGGTGTGCCCATCAAAATAAAGTCCCACCTCTGCCTGCATTCAGCAGAGGTGACAAAGGCTGCGTCCGAATTGCCAAGTGGCAACCTACATCCTACTGCTACGACCTACCGCTACAGCCTACTCCTACAACCTAAATATGGCAGTACCATTCGGACACCCTAGAAGATTGGTGGTGAAGCACGACCTCTGCTGGCAGAGCACAGATACCGCAAATAGGTAGACAGCACAAACGAAAGCCCCCACCTGCTGCCCTGACTGTCGTACTGCACTCCACTCTGAACGCACCTTTCACTCATTCTCTATTAGTAAGCACATAAATGCACCTTTGAAGGTGTGTTCACACGCGTCGCGTTTAGTGTGAACACAACTTTAGTCATCAACAATGACTATAAACGTTTGTGTTGCATAAGAATGGGAGACTTTTGGTGGCGCAAACTTGGCTTGCGTGTCCACAAGTTTTTAGGGGACGAAGTAGTCCGCGGTGCATTGTGGGCCATAGGTTGCTCCGTAAGATGCACCTGAACCGACCTACAATGTGGGCGTGTTTAGGCTGGAATTTAGGTTGCGAAGTAGGTCGCTACTCGCGCCAGTTGTGGTTTCGGACAGCCTACGACCTACTCTGTGACCTATGATCCGACCTACTTGGCAATTCGCACGCAGCCAAAGAATTGAGCTGCACAGCTCAAGAAAGAGCCGCTGAAGATTTGGTTCTCCCAATAAGGGAACTGGCTCTTCTCGTTCAATACAAAGCATCGCCTCTTAGAGTCGGCTCGTTCGCGAATGACATTTCACTAGTGGATAGTCAAAATTCAGATTTAGGAGGAGCAATGTGGTTTTTGTAACACCTGTGGAACCGTGGATCAGCTCTTTACCCTGGCTAGGGTGCTGGAGGGGGCATGACAGTTTGCCCAATCAGTCCACATGAGCTTTGCAGATTTGGAGAAGGCTTATGACCGTGTTCGCTGGGGCATCCTGTAGGGGCTACTCCAGGAGTATGGGGTGGATAGCCACTCACAAAGGGCCATTCAGTCTCTGTACCGAAGGAGTCTGGTTTGCATTGTGACTTGTTCCCAGTGAAGGTCAGACTCAGCCAAGGCTGCCCTTTCTTACAGGTTCTGCTAATAATTTTGATGGACAGAATTTCTAGGTGCAGCCAGGTGTTGGAGGGTGTCAAGTTTGGTGGCAGGAGGACGTCCTCCCTGCTTTTTGTGGTCGACACGGTCCTCTTAGCTCTGCTTTGCAGTGCAGGAGCAAAGTTTGGTTACAAGCTATAATTAACAATCAAAGGTAATTTGTTAATTGTGCATGTGTCTCAGATGTGTGCATGTGTGTATAAGAATGTGAGTGTATGCGTGCGTTAGAGGGAGAAGAGGTAGCGGAAAGAGGAAGGAGAGATATCCAGCAGCAGTTCTCAGCCAATCGTGGTTGGGAAGCAACACTTCTCTTTGTTATAAAGAACTTGCTTGGCTCAGCTGATGAGCGGCATGAGTCTGGAGATTTAATTAACAAAGCTGGTTCTGATTTCAACCACGAGTGCAGAGCAATGTAAATTTGAGCCACTGTAGACGCATCAAATCAAAGTTTTCGAGTGGTAAAAACACTGTAATTGCTATAATCTCCCCAGAGCTGAAAGCCTCTTACTCTTTGCAGGTAAAGTGTTGAATTGGTTCATCCTTGGTGTCCTTTGTACAGCTAGATGGTGTCAATTAGCGGCTCTCGTCGCTACTGTGTCTTCCTGGCAGGATGTTTGGTCTCCGGCAGGGCGTCTAATTCTTGTACACGGCAGGGGATTTGGGATCTGTCTTTAAAGAAGCCAGGTCCTGGTTATCCTTGTTATCCTTCTTCTTCTTGAAATGGGTAGAGCTCTGTTAGCTCCCATGTTTTGCATCTGGGCGTGAGGGTCACTCCGTGGTCTTGGCTGGCTTATTATACTGTGCGGCTTTAACACAGGCACTTCTGTTGGTGGCGCATTCGTTGTCAGTGTCTTAACAGGTATGGGCGTCAGGGAACCGATCAGCATCGGAAGAGAGTTGGCAACAGGCTAAGTCCGTGTCTGTAACAGAAGAGTTTGTGTTGGTACAGGAATGGGCCAGCATCGGAAGAGAGTTTGTTGTGACAGGAGCTGGGCTGCGACAGAAGAGGACGAGCCTTTGGAGTCCTGGCATTAATGTATCTTTGGGTGACGTCACAGTTTTGTGGAACTTTGGGGGCTTTTCACCCAATGGGAGCCAAGGAATTTTGGGGGCACGTTTTATGACTCAGGTACACCCACCCCAAGTTGGGTGTATAAGTCTCATGAGGTTAGCTGGCTTTTTGGTTTTAGCACTGCTCTTTATTTTATCCAGCTGACCACATGTGGTCTCCAGGCTTTGGAATTTACATATAGGCCTAAAAGGTCCATTGTTCAAATGTCAGTTTCATAATCTTAAGTCAGTTGGTGAGGCACAACAGCTCCATCAAACAACGACCTCCAGCTCCTGCTGGGGCAGTTCTCAACCTAATGTGAAGCGGCTGGGATGAGAATCAGCACCTCCAAATCTGAGGCCATGGTCCTGCCTCAGGAGGTGGAAAGAGCGGAGGACGATGACAACAATGATCTATACAATCTTTATATATTTAGATACGATGATCTGTATCTATATCTATATCTATATATTAACTGAGTCCACTTTTTTCTCTCTTTCCGTCCTTCCTTCCTTCCTTTCTCCCCCACCCACATTTTTCTTGTACTTCAAATAAATATATAAGGTGTCACAGTAATAATAATAAACTGCTTGCAAGACGGAGGAAGAGAGAGAAAGAAAAGAGTGATATGATGTGTATGTATATAGCATGAGGGGGTGGAGGATGTGACTGGAGAAGGGGAGGGGATCTCCCAGGATGGACCAACTCAAACACTGCCAGGGGGGCATTTTCATGGCGCGGAACAGGCGGAGATGAGCACAGGGGCCAACAACCCTGGGGGCAAGGATCAGGAGCCATGAAACCCAAAATTATTTTAACCAATAATGCTTCATTTCTTTGCTGTTGTCGATTTTCTGCTGTTTTAGTTCTTTGATTCCAGTATTTCCCTATTTAAAAAAAAAACAAAAACAAATCAGCAGTGTTAAGCAGTGTTAGTGGGTGGTGCTCTGGGCAGCCCCCACTACCCCACCCACCCAGAAAAAGTTTGTTGAGATGAGAGATGTCAGGATTCTGGATTGTTTTGATGTTGCCTGTCCGTCTGTCAATATGCATGTGGAGATCTGAGTCAGAAACCAAAGATTACAAAAATTGACTCTGGCCTCTGGTTTAACTGGGAATTTGTGGTGCTTCACCAGCAACAACAACACCAACAACAAAATGCTGCCCAGCTCTAACACAACCATCTAGATCCTCTGCAGCCTTTTACAGCAACCCTTAAGGTCCTTAAAGATATCAATGTAAACAAATGTGTTTTTGCCTTGGCGACCGGCATGGCTGCATACTGCTTGGCCTGTCGGTACTGGTTGGCTGCCTCAGGAGGCCCATAGACCAACCACGCCCTGTTTGCCTCCTTCTTCAGCCTGACGCTGCGACCGGCAGGCTTACGGCCCCAGCTCACAACAGCCGCCTCGACAATGGCAGAGCGGAACATGCCCCTCTCCCTGCCTCCCTTGCCTACCAGAAGCATCCTACCTCAGCTGTTATTATCATATCCATGTTTCCCACATTTTTTATTATCAACTGTTTTCTTGTCTGTAACAACATCTATTGCATGTCTGTCCATCCTGGGTGAGGGATCCCTCCTCTGTTGCTCACCCTGAGGTTTCTCATATTTTACCCTGTTAAAAGGGTTTTCTATGGAGTTTTTCCTCAGTTGATTTGAGGGTGTAAGATCAAAGATGTTGTTATGATGCCATGTAAAGCCCTTTGAAACAAACAATTTGTGAAAACGAGCTATGCAAATAATAAAAAAAATACATCTCTGCAACATTGGCTGGACATCGGGGGCGGTGCCTTTGGAGTGGTCCCCATCTTTAAGAAAGGGGACCAGAGGGTGTGTTCCAACTATCGGGGGATCACACTCCTCAGCCTCCCTGGAAAGGTCTATGCCAGGGTACTGGAGAGGAGGGTCAGGGCGATAGTTGAACCTCAGACTGAGGAGGAGCAATGTGGTTTTCCTCCCAGCTGTGGAACTGTGGATCAGCTCTTCACCCTCGCTAGGGTACTGGAGTTGAGGCATGGGAGTTTGCCCTACCAGTCCACATGTGTTTTGTGGATCTGGAGAAGGCTTATGACCATGTTCCCAGGGGCACCAGTGGGGGTGATCTGGGAGTATGGGGTGGATGGCCCCTTACAAAGGGCTGTTCGCTTTTTCTTACGGAGGAGTGAGAGTCTGGTCCGTGTTGCAGGCGGTAAGTTAGACTAATTCCCAGTGAGGGTTGGACTTCACTAAGGCTTCCATTTGTCATTGGTTCTGATCATAATCTTTATGGACAGAATTTCTAGGTGCAGCCGAGTGGTGGAGAGGGTTGAGTTTGGGGGGCGGGGGGTGTCGTCTCTGCTTTTTGCAGATGATGTGGTCGTCTTGGCTTCATCAGGCCACAACCTCCAGCTCTTGCTGAGATGGTTTGCAGTCAAATGTGAAGCAGCTGGGATGAGAATCATTACCTCCAAGTATGAGGCCATGAACCTCAGCCGGAAAAGGGTGGTCTGCCCACTCCAGGTTGGGGGGGAGGTCGTGCCTGAGGTGGGGGAGTTTAAGCATCTCGGGGTCTTGTTCACAAGTGATGATAGGATGGAGTAGTAGACTGACAGACGGATTGGGGCAGCATCCGCTGTGATGCGGGTGCTAAACCAGTCCATTGTGGTGAAGAGGGAGCTTAGCCAAAAGGCGAGGCTCTCGATCTACATTTCAACCCTCACCTATGGTCATAAGCTTTGGGTAATGTCCAAAAGAACAAGATCACAAATACAAGCGGCCGAAATGAGTGTCCTCCGCAGGGTGGCTGGGCTCTCCCTTAGAGACAGGTTGAGAAGCTCAGTCAGTCGGGAGGTTCTCAGAGTGGAGTTGCTGCTCCTCCATGTCGAGAGAAGTCAGTTGAGGTAGTGGCATCTGGTGAGGATGCCTCCTGGACGCCTCCCTCGGGAGGTGTTCCTGGCATGGGATTCCTCCGGAAGAGCTGGTGGATGTGGCTGGGGAGAGGACAGTCTGGGCTTCCTTGCTGAGGCTGCTTCCCCCGCAACCTGGACCAACCAGATAAGCGGAGGACAAGGACAAGGATGATGACGACAAATGTGTGCTGCATTATTTATTGATTTAGCTAAACCTGATCATGCTAAGGCATTAAACTATATCATAGGAGGCAGGTTGCTTGATGTGCCTTCCTCCTCCGATCACAGCAGAAATGGACTAGAGAAATGTTGTTTCCTAAGCTTCTTTAAAGCAACTCATTAGACTTGTCATGGTTTGCAGTTTGCAACACTAGTTTCTCCAAGGCACCCTGAATGCATCACCTCTCACTCCCTCAGCCAACCTCCTCTGCCAATCAGTTTCTATCACCTGCACCTGTCCCATAGCTATTTAGGTCTCCCTCTCCCTTCATTCTCTGCCAGATTGTTATGCTCGATGCCCAACTCTCCAGCGTTTTTCCTTGGACTGACTTCCCGGCTTCGACCCTGCCTGCTTCGACTACTCCCCCCTGCCTCAGCCCTGGTAACCACTTCTGCCTTGATTCGCTACAAGACTGCCTCTGTTTTTGCCTGCCCATTATTGTGGTTACGTTCCTGGCATCCTCGGAATAAAGGCCATTACCGATTCAACTTCTGTTGCTCAGTGTGTTGCATTTGGGTCCATAACCCCCACCGTTTCAAGACTTTGACAACTTATTCTTTATTTTCTCATTCAAGGTTCAAAAAAACTTCCTGAGAGCTTTCAAACAAAGGTTTATTGACAAGTATTATCAGACAGAATGGTCAGCAGCCTAAACCAGTGTTGCCAACTCCTCAGTAAGAAAAGTCGCTGTTGGCTGTCCTAAAAGTCGCTAGAAGTCGCCAAATGATGTCATCGCCTAATTTGCATAATGTGCACGTGATCGCAATGGATAGATGGATAGGAGAGACTTCACAGTAGAGACAAAAAAGCGATTTAAAAAATCCCTAAATATGTTTTAGAACTACATAGACAGTATATATGTATACATATCATCGTCGTCTTCCGCTTATTCCTTACTAGTAAGGGTCGTGGGGGGACTGGAGCCTATCCCAGCGTCAACGGGCGAGAGGCGGGGTACACCCTGGACAGGTCGCCAGTCCATCACAGGGCCAACATAGAGAGACGAACAACCATTCACACTCACATTCATACCTACGGTCAATTTAGAGAATCCAATCAGCCTAGTCCCCAAATTGCATGTCTTTGGATGGTGGGAGGAAGCCGGAGTACCCGGAGAGAACCCACGCAGGCACAGGGAGAACATGCAAACTCCACACAGAAAGATCCCACCCCCGAGCCGGGACTTGAACCCGGAACGTTCTTGCTGTGAGGCGACAGTGCTAACCACTGCACCACCGTGCAGCCCCTATATATACATATATAATATATAATATAATATACATATATAATACTGTATAATGCAGTGATTTGGTGACAACGAATGAAATGAATGAAACTTTACGTTTATTTAACATTCTGCTATCCGATCCCACTCTGAGGGTGGGATCTCCTCAGCAGCTTTGCGCATGCGCGATTCATGAATGTCTGCATGGACGCAGAGGGGTGAGGGTCTCTGTTCCTCTCCACATCACAGGCACTGCTGTTGAACCAAGCAGGAGTGCAGATGCATATTTACGACACGCTTGCAGAAGAGGGAGACAAATATGCGGACATAGAGACAAGGCTCAAGACATATGTCACCCCCAAAAAGAGCACTCAGTATCAGGTTTACATGTTCAGAAAAGCAGTGCAACAGCCAGGTAAAAATCTATACAGATATTGCACCAGATTATGCATGCTTGCAAAGAACTATGAGTTTGCAGACACAGAAAAAGACATCAAAGCACAACTGATTCAAAGCTGTTCTTCTACCAGGCTGCGCCAATGCGCACTGAAAGAGCCTGACAAGAGCTTAGATGGCCTTCTCGACCATGGTAGGTCACTTGGACTGTCTGAGCAGCAAGCACCAGGCATGGAACAGACAATTGCATCAGTGAATGTGGTGCAGCAGACGAGGCGAGATGCTGGGAGAGGGGCGAGCCCAACAACAAGTGCAGGAAGTGTTGAGGACAATATCCACATGAAGGAGACTGCCCAGCACGGGGCAAGGACTGTAAAGCATGCGGTAAGATGAACCATTTTGGGAGGCAGTGTTGATCCAAGCAACAAGAACCTATTTAAGGGTGTGAACCGAAATACACAGACAGAGAGAAAGGTAAACAACATAGTCGCAAAGTGTGACCAGCAAAGAGCAAAATGATGGCTATGACTTGTCTAGTAGTGATGAGAACTATGTGTTTGTCATAAATAGCAACAGTGAAAAAACCCATCCACAGACATGC
This sequence comes from Aulostomus chinensis, assembly GCF_037954235.1. Classification (NCBI taxonomy): domain Eukaryota; kingdom Metazoa; phylum Chordata; class Actinopteri; order Syngnathiformes; family Aulostomidae; genus Aulostomus; species Aulostomus chinensis. The sequence goes on from NC_141330.1 coordinate 23,235,657, forward strand.
ATCACACTCAACAATACCAAGTTATCAGCACTCATAGACCCAAAAGGTCTGTTGTCATGACAATGACTCCGTGCCTGCAGCTCACCCCAATCAGCATAAAGATATATCCTTATGGTTGCACTAACCCACTGCCCATAGCTGGAGCATTCAACTGTGCCATTGAGGCAAGAAACAAAATGACCAAGAGGATGTTCTACATGCTGGAGGGTGCTGGCTGCTCTCACAGCTGACGAGCTTGTCCTGATCAAAATAGTCAACAGCACCTTTTCCAGTGGCAGACAAGTTAGGAGACAGCTATCCTTTGCTCTTCCAGGGAATAGGAAAACTGAAAGACTTTCAAGTCAAGCTACACATCAACAAAGACGTGTAGCCTACCTGTCAGCCATACAGGCGGATGCTGTTTAATGTCCGGAAAAAAGTTGAAGATGAACTGACAACTGACAAAACTCGAGAATGATGACATCATTGAGACTGTCACTGGCCCCACGCCATGGGTCTCCCCCACTGTGAAGCCTCCAAAACCAAAAGAAAGACAGAAAAGATAAAGTGAGGATCTGTGTTGACATGAGACAAGCCAACACTGCCACACAGCACGAGTGTCACATCACACCCACCATGGACAATGTCATCCACAAGCTCAACGGACCTCCAGTCTTCTCCAAGCTAGAGTTGACTACCGGGTAGAGTTTCTCCCGGCCAGCAGATACTTCACAACCTTCACCACACACCAAGGTCTGAGGTGATACATATGCCTAAATTTTTGTATATTGTCTGCAGCAAAGGTATTCCACAACCAATCTGCCAGACACTACAGGGGATCAGTAGTGTTAAAACCCTGAGCAATTACATCATTGTCCATGGCAGGACACAGGCTGACCACGACGACACCCTCAGAGCGGTTTTCCAGAGACTTAAAGAGGGAGGTCTCACAGTCATTTGCAAAAAGTGCGAGGTTAACAATCCAGCCTTTAATTCCAAGGCTTCATCTTCAAAAAGTCGCTGCCATCAAGCAGGTCAGTGACCCACAGGACCTGACAGAGGTCAGGAGCCTACTCGGCAATGGCGAATTGCGTGGCATGTTTCATACCAGATTTCGACACCGTCTCTCCTCCACTATGCGAGCTCACCAAAAAAGACACACAGTGGGGCTGGGGCCAGGCCCATGCTGCAGCACTACAGACAATCAAAAACAGCCTCACCAGTGACACCATCATGGCTTACTTTGATCCATCTAAGGACACAGAGCTGATCATGGACACCAGCCCAGTCAGCTTAGGTGCTATTCTTTACCAAATGGACAAAAAGGGGGAGAGGCACACAATAGCATATGCCAGCCATGCTCTGAGTGATGTGGAAAGGCGTTACTCACAGACTGAATGAGAAGCACCGGCCTTTGTGTGGAGTTGTTAACATTTCCAACACCATGCTACACCCAAAGCAGTGACCCTTGCCGGGATCAAGGAAGAAACACTCCAGGACCTGATACTACAGGAGGTCACTTCCCACATCAGAAACAACACTTGGCACAGAACAGACAACATACAGCATACCGCTTCTCTAAAGACGTTCGCCCGAGTCAGCAAGAAGCTGAGCATGCTGCCCAGCAATCACATCATCCTCCGCAGTACGAGGATCATCATTCCTGCGTCCCTCGAACACAGAGTGTTACAGCCAGCCCATGAGGGACATCAGGGCATTGTTAATACAAAGACACTTCTAGGGTCCAAGGAATGGTTCCCGATATTGATCAGAAAGCAAAACAGACTGTAAAGAACTGATTAGTTTGCCAAGCAAACACACCCATAGCCTGGTCAGAGCCCCTGAGAATGACAAATCTACCAGAAGCCCCCTGGCATAATGTAAGCGCAGGTTTCTATGGCCCTATTGACAAGGTGTTTTCCATGTTTGGTATTACCGGAGTAGTCAAAACAGACAATGGAAAGCTATAACAGTTTTCCAAGTTAGCTGACTACCTAGGTTTCCATTACCGGAAGACAACACCTCTCTGGCCTAAGGCCAATGTGACAGCAGAGCGTTTTATGCGCACATTTTGTAAAGCCATCTGAGTGTCCGAGACTGTGAGTATCCCGTGGGAGCGGACACTCAACACCTTTCTATGTGAGTATCGCAGCACACCTCACAGCACCACAGATGCATCACCAGCTGAACTCAATTCCGGTACAAGATCCACACCAAAATCCCCACACTCAATTACCTGATCGAAAAGATCATTGACCACATAGTCAGAGACAGAGACAACACAGCTAAGGCACAGATGAAGCACTACTCAGATGCACGCCATCATGCCAAACCATGCCCCCTCACTCCGGGCGACACAGTGCTTCACAAATAACCTAAACACAAAAAGCTTGCCACACCCCACAATAGTAAGTCATACACTATTTCAAAAGTGAAAGGCTCAAGGGCATAGATTTAGGGTGGTTTACAGGGTACAAGTCCCCTCCAATATTTACAAAAGGTGAATTTGCCCCCCCCCCCCCAATAATACCATGAATGATAACTACTTCACCAATATGGGCTTTTATAATAGCACAAAGGCTCTAAACAGTCATATTATGCATTAGATATAGCTTAAATGGTTTTCAGAAAATTCATACACCCCTCTTTTGGAACATACCATTTTTGTCGCTTGGCCCGCCTTTTCCAATCCCCCCCTGCACTACTATATGGAGTAGGAGACAGAGCTACCCATCTGATGATGTAAGTTTTGAACTCCCTCAGAAATCCTTCAAAAAGTCCATAAATCCAACTTTCCTTTGTATAAAATTGCATCTGGAATCGTTTGCAACCATCCATGGAAAGATTAGACCTTCCATTTTTTTGTTACAACCCAATTTTAATAATCGCAATTCTGTAAACACTCACTGACTCACTGAAACAGATGGACCTAACGTTAGCTAGCTACAGTAAAGTTACTGGTACATATTTGAGTGTTTACAAAATCCGATGTAATAAATCAGAAGGATATTTGCTTCAACATGATCAGACTTGGGTCCCCTCTGTGTTGGAGTGACATAGCTAAGCTAGCTAGCTAACGTTACTCAAAGGAAACCCCATTCTGCCTATAAGCTGTATGCTGTAACCGGAATTATAAAGAAAATTAGCTAGCTAGCTAACGTTAGCTGGCCTCGCTAGCTAGTTGGCAGAGGTTTAATTCAAAAACTTGCTACTATTAACGTTAGCTAGCAAACTGTGTGGAGCTGCTAACTTTAGGCACATTTGTGCTGCTTCAGGCAGAATAACAGACAGCCACAGACCACCACAACACTACCATGATGGGGCAAACCCCTTAATTCGTTTTTTTGATTATCAAAATTTTATTTTTGTCATTCTTTGCTTCTCACTAGCTACAGTAGGTCTCACTTGCTGATATCTCAGTCCCATATCATAGCAAAAAGTGCACTACAGAATAACGATGCACTGCAGACAGAATAATGTAAATAGGGAGGATATTCAATTACATTTGATTACTATAGTGTACAAGTATTATGTGGAAGAATTAGCTGTTTTTTAATCTTATATTGCCTTTGACAATGACAACATTCTACTATATTTGCAGAGTCAACATGAGCAAAAGAAAGCCATCTCATCCACATCCAGACATCCAGAGCTTTTTTGGTCCTAATAAAAGAGTAAGAGAATGAATTAGGCAACATGTCAAATTCCAAAGCCTTGGTCCCTCTATTAGTAGTCCAGTGGTCCCGTATCATAAGTTCAGTTCAGTGTAAATATGATTTTCTTGTGATAATGTTTGTGATAATTTCCTGTGAAATTGTACAAGCTAACTGATTTGACTATGACTATTTTGAATACTTAGAATAGTGTCTCTGTGCCTTTTGTCATGGTAGTGATTATGATAAAATGGTAGAGTGAAATAAGTGCTGAGATTACTGTATTCCTCTGTATTGAGCCTGCTGATGGTTTAATATGTATGTGCTGTTGTATTAAGGGAAGAGAGGACAGCGAGCAGGCTGGCCCTAGCAATGCTTGAGAGGACAGTCAGACAGGCCCCAGTAGCAATGAGGTTAGGAAGACGGTTATACCCAAAATTGAATGTAATTTACCCTGACTAGCATTGTCTCTTTAATTGAAAGACAGTTGCAGTTGTGTAGGTTACTTGTATTGGTACCTCTCACTCATATAGGTACTACTAACAAACATCTCCAATGTGTCCAGGACGTACCAGTCAGTGAGGCAGCAAGGCGGAGGGGAGAGCAAGAGGGAGAGGAAGAGCTAGAGAAAGAGCTAGAGGAAGAGCCAGAGGGCACGGAGGCAGAAAAAGAGGTGAGAACTCGATGCATTATTGCTTGCAGTACAGTCTGTATTTATAGGGTATCTTTTTTACAATGCATTTAGCACATTATTTGAAGGACCACAGTTATATCAGCAGGGCTCACCTGTAGAAGAAATTATAATATCAGTATGACTCACTTGGTTTAATAAAGGATGAATAGAATTAAAGAAATGTGTTTGTTTGTTCGTTTGACAAGGTTGAGGGTGTGGACAAGGAAACAGAGATGAGGGATCCAACACAGCCTTACCAGCCAGATGCGAGGGAGATTGAGCCACAAGTGTTGTCCAACAAAATGCTGAAATTTCAGGGGAAGTGGTTAAAGGAGTTTCCTTGGCTGCACTATGATGATAGGCTGAAAGGGTTTCTGTGTTTTCAATGCATGCAGACATTTTGTCATGACAAGTCTGCCTTTGGTGGAAAGGTGAATCCTGCATTTATGAGGGTGGGATTTAGAAACTGGAAAAAGGGGGAGAAGAAGTTTAATGACCATTCCATTACTCATAGCCACCGCCATGCATTCTCAGTAAGTCTCCAAAATGAGATTGATGCAGAGTTGTCCAGTGAGTTGCAATAGCAACAGGAAAACAACATACACTGTCTGTTAGAAATAGTGAGTGCAATCAAACTTTTGGCCAGGCAGGGGATTGCCCTCAGGGGACATAAAAAAGAGTAGAGCAATCTCTATCAAGAGTTAAAGTCACGAGCAGAAACAGACCCCATTATCGCCAGCTGGCTTGAAAAGCGCTACCATGATTATATCAGCCCTCAATCACAGAACGAAATTCTGAAAACCCTAGGTAATACAGTCGTCAGGGACATCATTGCAGCCATCAAAGCTCCACAGGTACTACAGTTCTCATGTATAATCGATGGCACACGAGACATTTCAGGGAAAGAGCAGGAGTCCATTTGCATAAGATATGTAGACATGATTTGGTTCCACATGAGGAGTTTGTTGGTCTACTCTACTCTAAATCGACGACAGGTGAATGTATCTCTAAAATAGCTACAGACGTACTCAAACGCCTGAATTTGCCAATATCCTCCTTAAGAGGACAGGCCTATGATGGGGCTGCAAACATGTCTGGGAAAAACAAGGGTGGACAGGCACTGATAAAACAACAACCACAACCACTGACCTTTTACGTCCACTGTGGGGGGCACTGTGCAAACTTGGTGACAGAGGCTGCATGTAAGTCATCCCCTCTGATCCGTGACTCCTTACAGTGGTCCATGAGGCAGGCAGGCACCCTGTTTAACATGTGGAAAATTCATGACCATCTCTGAGGATGCCGCCAAGTCAGGTACAGGGCATTACAAAACACTGAAGCCGCTATGCCCAACCAGGTGGACAGTTAGGCATAAGGCTATCAAATCAGTTATCGAGCAGTATCCTGCCGTACTGGACAGTTTAGAGGAGATGGCCACAGGCACAGGAGATGCAGCCACTAAGGCAAATGGCTTGTATGACGGGGACCACAATACTTGGTCTCCTCCTTGCCTCAGAGTTTACAGGAGAGATGGAGAGCCTTAACAGGTCGCTACAAAGCCAAAGTCAGACAGTTAGCGGTATGAAGGACGCAGTAGACTGTCAAAAAATCACCGCAAATAAAACGGGATGAGAGAGCTTTCCAGGAGCTCTTTTCGAGGGCTGAGACCATGGCCACTACCCTGAAGCTTAGGAAAATTGAGGTTCCCCGCCTGTGGAAACCACCTCCGCGCCTTGGTGGAGCAGAAAACGTGCATGTGCCAGAGTTAGCAGTTGACTACTACAGAGCACAGTACTTTAGCATGCTTGACACAGTAGATGCACAGTGAGAAGATTGGTTCAGTCAGGAGAGTATGGGTGTGATTGAGAAGCTTGAGGAGGTTGGCTGATGATCCAGTTGTTTCTCAGTACCCAGAGCTGGATGTGGAGAGTCTTAAGGTAGAGTTGCGTATGTTTCGGGCCAAATACCAGTATCAGTCCTGTGAGGAGGCTGCCAGTATTCTACGGAAAGCGCCACTTCTTGTACGTAGTTTGTTCAAAAAGGTTGAAACACCCATCAGGTTGCTCCTTGAGATACCAGCATCATCTTGTGAAGCGGAAAGAAGCTTTAGCGCCCTGAGGAGGCTCAAAACCTGGCTTCGGTCTACAATGGGGGACAATCACCTTAACCATGTGGCTGTGTCATGTCCACAAGCATGTACTGGACAATGTTCTTAAAAAGAAAGTCTGTGAGGAGTTCATCTCCCTGAATGGTTAGGGTTAGGGTTATGTTTTAGCACACGTCTGAAACTTCATTTAAACATTGGATTATGTTTGGATACCAGATTAATGGGACATTTTAAACCAGAAGAATGTGTACTGTTCAGTATGGTGTGGAAAAGTATTTTTTGTTTACTATAGGCAATAAATAAATTTTGGCTTCATCTATTTACAGTGCATAAGGTCTTGTATGCTGTTGAGTCAGTAAGGTTAGTAATGTTAAGGACCCATGGTCTGTATTTATGCGCAAGGCATAAAAGCATAACTTTACAAATTATTTAAATCTCCACGAGGATCAGCATATCAGGAACTTCCCATTTCATTTCTTTTTTATTTTGTATAGATAAGCAATTGTTTTTTTTAACTTTTAAGATTAGAGAGACAGATTTTAACCTTTTCATTTGCACAGCATTGTCCCCTCATGAAGCAAATGACTTGGGACGCCTGGAAAACAAAAATTATTGTAGCGGTATTATAAACTGTGTTGAGAAAACTGTTCAGGGGAAAATGTTCAAGCATTTAGCATTTGACTTTTTTATAGACATGCAAGAAAGAGCATAAAATCATTAGTTTATCAAAATTGTCAGATGTGTTATTTAAATAGCTTGTTGCAAGGTGCAGATGAACCTGACTTCTAAAGGGAATGGGAATGACATTTTACACCCAATGTACACAAACTATTAATTAAGAGACCAATCAGACTGCAGGCCCAGAGTATTCATCGATTCAGCACCAGGTACCTGCACGATATGCTTTAGACCATGCACTTTGGCTTAAATACTGGTCATAATTCTTAGATTAGTTTAGACCCCAAACTGATGAAACAACAATGTCCCATTTTAACCTTGTTGGAATGGTTAAAAACTGTAAAGGACATGCCCACTCACACACACACACACACACACACACACACACACACACACACACAAAACAATCCTCCAATCTCTTACAGTAGACAAATGTTTGAATGAATGGCGGGAGTTTGAAATGAAAGTCCTGGACCACCCAGGACTAAAAGTATCACCCTGTCGCCCTCAGTGGCTGATGGATGACGGCCATTCACATCAAGCCTTTAACACCTTTAGTTCCCTCTACACCACTCACACACACACACAGACAAAGCACACACGCCTGCACACGCACACACACACACACGCACACACACACACGCACACACACACACGCACACACACACACACACACACACACACACACACACTCAATAGTCAATACAAGCACCCCTAAGACAAACGGACAGACTTCAAACATGCATACAACCTTGAAAAAAACTGTGGGAGTGCAGCTGAGAGAGAAGAAAAAGACATAGTGGTTTATCAGAAAGAGAAAGATAGACCTGACTTCATCTATTTCTTTTGCTTTCTCTCTCCAGCCATCTTCTCTTTTCAAAATAAATGAACAATACTCATCTATAGAGAAGTATGCAGTAGCATGGCGACAGCTCAATTTAGTCCTCTGGAGGTTCATTTGGGTCTTTTGAGGCCCTCTGAGTGTATGTGTTTGTGTGTGGGTGTGTGTGGATGGGGGTGGGGGCGGCGGGGGGGGGGGGATGCGTGAAAGGCATGGGGTGCTGTCAAATAGCTCCTTGCTTTTAATGGTCCAGCTGCATCGTTACCGAGCACACACATTGAGCCCAAATAGACTGAAGGAGGAGGAGGATAGACAAGTCTAAGAAACTAAGTATAAGAAGAGGAGGGGTCACTTGTCATTACCAAGCATACAATCTAGAGTCCAAGGATCTGAAAAAGACAAGAGGAGGAGGGGACATACAAGCATCTACAGTAGAAAGTATATTAGTGAACTGTGATGCATGCACCCAACAGAGGAAGATACATTTTAGAATGCCATTTAAAAACAAATGAAATGTAACCATTTCCATCAATCCCTGTCACTTTGTTACCATCATCTCTACCAATCCATCTCTCATCAGTCTCGCATGGAGTGCAAGCTGTTGTAGGCCAGGCATACTTGAATTGTAACATCGCTTTGGAAATGAGGCCCGTCTGCATTTAAACACTACTCTCAAGATGCTCTGCAAACTTGATGAGAGGAGGATGAGCGGAGCTGGGGAGATGGGGGGCAACACTCAAAGAGATACAGAAACAGGAGGAGAGGGGTTGGGAGTATGTGGGGAACACCCCATCCATCCATTTTTTACGGCTTATCCTGTTAAGGGTCGTGGGAGGGCTGGAGCCTATCCCAGCTGCCTTCAGGCGAGAGGCGGGATTCATCCTGGACAGGTCACCAGTCCATCACAGGTCCAACACATATTGACAGACAACCATTCGCTCTCATAGCCACACCTACAGTCAATTTAGAATATCCAATTAGACTACTCCCCTCTTGCATGTCTTTGGACTGTGGGAGGAAGCCAAAGTGCCCAGAGAGTACCCACACAGACGCAGGGAAAACATGCAAACTCCAAAAAGAAGGCTCAAGGCGGGGGCATGAACTCTGAATCTTCTCGCTGTGAGGCAACAGTGCTAACCACTGCACCACCGTGCCACCCTTTGGGGAACAGTGGATAATATAAATGTATTATATAAATCTGCAGCTCAGACAAATTTACAGGTGGGGATTACACCGGAGAGAAGTGTTGAGAGGATTTTTTTCTCACTAAAGCAGTGCAGACTTCAGTAGCCTCCACTTGAGACAATTTTTTTTTCCTATTTCTAAACATAATATTCTAATTCCCAAAGCTGAACACAAAAACAAAATGCCCCACAATCAGCCATGACAATAGCAAGCCTGCGATGTAAAAAGATGACTGTGAGGTTAAGAGGAAGAAGTCCTCCAAAAGAGCAAAAAATGTTGCCCCTTGCATAAAGTAAATATAGTGGCAGTTGCTCATAATCATTATAATCAATTTGAGCAACTACACTGGCCATGTCCTTTGTGCAAGACAAACACATGACAGCACAGCAGATCTGTTTTTGTCATGGTCGGTCTTCCAGAACTGAAAAGGACAGAAACTCATGGGTAGAACCCTATGTTTGTGCTCCTGAGCAGACAGTATGAAAGCAATCAAGTGTCAATAAAGATCCCAATCCATCTACTGATTTTATATATCATAGTCAAAACTGTTGTATTGCAGAAATGAAAGATGAGAGGAAGATAATCCATCGTCATCTTCCGCTTATTCCTACACATTAAGGGTCGCGGGGGGGCTGGAGCCTATCCCAGCATTAACGGGCAAGAGGCGGGGTACACCCTGGACAGGTCGCCAGTCCATCGCAGGGCCAACACACAGAGACAGACAACCATTCACACTCACATTCATACCTACGGTCAATTTAGAGTATTCAATCAGCCTAGTCCCCAATTGCATGTCTTTGGACTGTGGGAGGAAGCTGGAGTACCCGGAGAGAACCCACGCAGACACGGGGAGAACATGCAGACTCCACACAGAAAGATCCCGTGCCCGAGCCGGGACTCGAACCCGGAACCTTCTTGCTGTGAGGCCACAGTGCTAACCCCTGCACCACCGTGCAGCCCTGAGGAAGATAATAATAATAATAATAATAATAATAATCTTTATTTATTGTTTATTGTTAAAAAGATCCCCATTAGCTGTCACCAAAGTGGGACGAACTAGTCTTCCTGGGGTCCACAATACAAAACAAAAATAACTTAACAATTAAACATTGCAGACATTATTATAGACATCAAATAAGTTATTACATTCATAACTATTACATTTATTCTCACTTTCACACAAAAATATGTTAATTCACTACTCACAAATTTGAATAGTGCATTCTCAAGTGATAATTAAAAGATACCTTACTATTCAGTTCACATATATTCAATGGGCAATTATTCCAATAACTGATGGCACGATAAATAACTGTTCTCTTTAAGGCATTTGATTTTGGACATGGTAACATCATCTGACCACCATTAGCTGACCTTGTCACATAAGAATGAACCTGATCACATCTGACAATTGGTTATATAAGAAAACGGGTTGAAAAGAATAGACAGTGTTTCTGAAAAAATGTTGTTGTATTGCAAGCTATTTGTATGGCACCTTTCAACATATAAGTTCACAAAGTTCAACACAGACATAAAACACAATTCTTTTACACATTGCAGTAAGTCAAAACAAAACAAACAAACAAGATGAGACAATAAAACAAACGAGCAAACATAAGGGGTACTTTCAGGCTCAGGCCCTAATTAAAGCTGCAAGCAGCGTTGTTAGGGCCTGAGCCCCCGTGCGACCGGCCCGAATCCAACGATGTATTGGCCAAGTCTGTAGGCCTTTTACTTTAGGAGTTAGAAGCCTGAGTGTGATGCAGAGTGCAGAGCTGAGAGCTGGCCCTTTAAGAACCCCTCCCCCGCTGCACTGTCTTTGATCTGTGCTAGAGTGGAGAGCAGAGGAGGATTAACAGAATTGTAGTGTGTAAAAGTGAAATAACTTGGCTTACATTAGTCAAAAGTGACAGATAATACCATATTTTTGTAGGGATTTTTGTCAGGAATGCAGTGGTGTGTTTATAAAAGCTGTAGGATGTATGGTGTAGACGTGAGAAGCGTTTGTTTGACAGTATGTACCCTGAGAGGACACAGTCTCCCCATAGACTTCCATTTTAAGCGTGAAACGTTTCTCCCCTACTTTGAGGGCTTATAAAGTCCAAACCGAGTAATTCATATAAAAACCTTTAGCAACTTGTAATCAGCACAGTTGGGAGAGTAATGTGTGAAAGTTTGGAAGCGATAGCATTAATGCCGTAGGAGGAGATAGATTTTGTTGGGGGAGTAAAAAAGTCCTCATTTTGACAGTTTTGTCCAAATTGTGGACATTCAGTTGTAGATAGGTGGGGGGTCAGTGCGTATGAATTGTGCGTCTTCATGAGATGAGTCCAACGGTGTTGGTCCCAAACGGTGTTTGTGGGACATACTATGGAGGAGTTATAGTGCTCCAAATTATCCCAAATTATCTTTTAGTTGTGTGGCTCCCTAGGTGGCGCTATTGAATTGTCTGGTGGGTTTTTTTTAGATTAGTGAATGTTTCGTCAGAACGGAGAAGTGTGCAGAATTTCAGCGAATTTCATGCATGTTCAGTGGGTGAAATTACATTACGCACATAATGTGCATATTGCGCGCACTCATTATCAGCAAGAACAGTCTGGCCGAGCTGCCTTGTGTGTTGGGGGGGGGGGGGGGCTGGGACACTGTTTAGTGTGTGTATTTAGTGTTTTTAGTGCTGTTAATATGTTGCTCTGCCGAGCAAACATAATAGGGTCTTCGCCCGAAGTACCTTCCGGCTCAGGCCCTAATTAAAAGCATGGGTAAATGAGAAGTCAGTTAAGAAGCCAACCTATGAAAGTGGACACTGAGGTAACTTGTCTGATTGCTAATGGAAGTACATTCCACCATTGTTGAGCCTTTACCTCAAATGCCCTGTTCCCCTTTGTGATAAGCCTTGTTCTGGGGACCGTGAGCAAAAGCTGATTAACAGATCTAAAAGTGCAACAAGGGGTGTATGGGGTGAGAATGTCAGTAATTTATGACAGGGTAAGGCCATTCAATGACTTAAAAGCAAAATTTTATAATCTATTCTAAACACCACAGGCAACCAGAGCAATGAAGCCAGAATAGGAACAATGTACTGATATTTCCGTGTCCTTGTCAGAACCCTCGCTGGAGTGTTTTGAACAAGTTGGAGACGGTTAATAGATTTCTGTAGCAGTCAAGATGGCTGGAAACAAAAGCATGAATTAGAGTTTGAGCATCACTGAGTGGGATAAATGACCTAATTTTGGCGATATTACTAAAATGTTTAGAAAAAATAAAATCAGAGTCAAATACTACTCCCAGATTTCTGCCCTCATGCTTACACTGTAAACCCAGGGAAGCTAAGGTCTGGGTTATAGAATCCCTTTGTGTTTTGGGACCAAACACCATCACTTGCTTCATAGCATTATTTAACATTAAAATGTTACTGGATATCCAGGCCTTAATGTCTGCAAGACAGGCTGTGAGTATGTTAACGTAGGTGAGGTCTAAGGGATTTATAGACAGGTAGATTTAATCATAAGCATAAAAATGGAAAGAGATGTTGAAGTTGTGAACGAACTGACCCAGTGACAATATGTACAGAGAAAAGAGTAAAGGGCCAAGAATTGACCCCTGATGAACACCACATGTAATGTTTACATTACTTGTGGAGACATTGCCAAGAGACACAAAAAAGGTTCTGTTACTGAGGTATGACTTGACCCAATCAAAAGTAGTCGCAGTCACAGATGAAAGCATATTTAGCTCAGAATTTCTTTTTCTTTTTTCAGTCATGGCAATTTACAAATGTGTATTTATTGCTTAATAAATGTGAATGTTTGGATCCATTTATCTATTTGATACTCCTTTCAGATCCAAAAATCCTGCTTGTGATTCTTAAGTATTTGCTTGCTGATTCTCTTTCAGCTTATGCAGAAAGATGTGAAACATATCTCAGTTGCCTAGTGTGACAGCTTGACTCATGACTGGCCAATATAAGCAAGCAAAATTTTTGCAGTCAGAAGTTTGAATTGGCTGGTATATATTTTTATTTAAAGTTTATTTTACTTTCGTACAAAAAAGACTGTAATGTTGATCATCAAATAAACTTTTTTATCACAAACATATCCTGTTTAATTGCATAGTGAATATTCAACAAAAAAGCACAAAACCACCACCAAGTTTCAGAACATAGTTAACAAGAACATGTGTTGTAATGTTATGTAACAGTTTAAGAGGATATTTCAGATTGTTTGTACTGGATTTATATGCAGTTGTTATCAATAGAGGAGGAACTGCGTTCAGTAGATCTGATCAGATGTGCTGACCCAGATCAACTGAATGTAAGAGCCTTACTTTGGATGACTACTTTACCATATTAAACAACTCAATTACCAACAATTGTAAACTCTTACGAAAAAAATAAGAGACCTAATTTTCTTAATTTTAGTAGTCTTGAAATGGTGCACTAATTTGCCTTCTTGTCTTGATGATGTAGGCAAGGACTGTCAATATCAGTCTCAATTGTTAAATTTTAAGGAGTCCTTGGCGGCACCCAGTGACTTCAATCCCTTTTCAACAAATCAGCTCAAACAGTGACATAAGATATAATGTGTATTTATTTATATAAAAAAGATGAATGAACAAATTCAGCATGACTCACTAATTCCTGAGGTAAATAAAACCAGCAAAATTGATGTGTATGTCAGTAAGCGTGTGGAGTGTAGAAGAGAAAACAACATTAAAAGAGAAACAGAACCCTAAATATCTGGGAGTGGTAAAATAAGATAATTTGTTTTCAGGTTGCTTGCTGCACCTGTCTCAAAATATGTGTGTGTGTGTGTGTGTGTGTGTGTGTGTGTGTGTGTGTGTGTGTGTGTGTGTGTGTGTGTGTGTGTGTGCGCGCGAGCGTGCGTGGATGCATATCGTAAGGATGATTGTGGCTTTAAGTGAAACTCATCTATGGCATGAATCTATTCATGATTCAACAGATAGGAGACAATTCCCATCTCTGCATCTTGGGGATGGTCATATTCCATTCAGTATTCACCTTCACTTCACTGTCTCAGGGAAAACTCTACATCAGTCAAATTACATGCTATTGCCATGGTTTGAAATCCCATTGAGTCCATAGTGTATGATGTCTACAGATATCTGTCTTGGAGGTGTCTGTGGTGGTGAAAAAAAAAATAGAGTTTTGATACCATTGATCAAGGACTGTCTGGAAGAATCTGGTGTTGGAGAGGAGTCCTGAGTAATGTTCTGCTGCGTACCATAAAACAACTTTGATGTTTCAAGGTGCTAGTCTCTGGTTCACCAAAGCTCCCTGTGGCATTAACTTTTTGATGTAACAAACAAACAGATGGTTATATAAAAACTTCAAGTCAAAGGGGTTTTCCATGTTTTGTACAGAATTTTAGGGAACATGTCTATTGAGAAAAATTCAAAGACAATCAAATCTAATGCTTTCATAACCATCCAGTAACCTCAACAATGAATGTATTAAGAAATGCATTAATTTGGGGATATTTTGGAGAGCACTTAATCCACCACACTAAATACTCCACACAAACATTAAAGTTTGGCCAGTCACCAAAGCACAAAGGATGTTCCAGATGGGCCTCACACAAACAAACATTTGTCCATATTGTGCGACTGGCTCACCAGACTGCTATCTGCATGCTATATGGCTTTGTACACCTGTTAACAATTTTTGGCAGAGGGTTTGTAAAGACCTATCACGGTGGTTAGGGTACCCCATCCCCATCTCCCCCTCACTTTGTCTGCTAGGTGACCTCACTAATGTTAATATGGAAGTAAACAAATCCTTCATGCTTCTCACTGCTCTAAGCATCACAAAGAAGGCCATCCTGATGAATTGGAAATCAAAGAACAACCTAAGCATTACTCAATATAGAAACCTTTTATTAGACCACATTTCCATGGAGAGAATGTCTGCTTGGGAGGAAAGTCGATCGTCAGAGTTCGAACAAATCTGGTCCCCGATAATTAAATCCATCACATAATTTTGATTAGGGGGGGCTGGGCTTCGTGGCTCTGGCCCCGGGGCGGGTGGCTATGGACGCTGGCTGCCTTGGGTGTCCGGTGGCTCGCTGGGCTGGTGGGCCTGGGGTTACTGCCTTCTGGGGCGGCTTTGGGTCTCGCCTGTTGAGGGACGACGTGGGGGGCGTGGGGGCGGCTTCCCCTATCATGGCGGCACCCTATGGGATTGGGGGTTGGGGGTCCTTGGGCTGGGTCGGGGCCTCCACCCGGCATGGGGGGGTCGGGGGCCCTGTGCTCTGCTGCCGGGGATTCGCGCCGGTCCCCCAGTGGGGTCCTGTGGTGGGGGGCTGTGGTCGCCCTGTCCCCGGGCCCCGGTGGGGCGTGCTGGGGCCTGCCGTGGCGGCTGGGGCATATTTGCCCCCGGACGATGGGAGGAGGGTGGGGAAGGAAGGTTAGGTGGGGTTAGGGAGGGAGGGGGGTCAGGGGGAGGGGGGTCAGGAGGGAGGGAGGGAGGGAGGTAGGGGCTGGAGAGTGAGGTAGAGGTGGACTGCTTGGCGCCTGGGACTTGCTGACCTGGGGCCCTGCCGCTCCCCTGGGGGGGTCGCACCCACATTTGGGAGGGGTTTGCTAGCCGCGGCCCACCCTCGGGCGGGCTGGGCCCTGGCGCGGTGTCCTGGACTGCCACCACTCTGGACAAAGGGAGGATGCTAGGGGACGTCTGAGGATGGGGGCTGACCTCCTTGATGCTGATCGAACTGGGGGCCCTGACCACGGGCTGCTGGCTGGGGGTTCCGCTGTGCACTGGGGGCCTGGGCCCTCCCTGCCCTCTGACTGCACGGTGGTGGGCCCTCTGCCCGGATCTCCGGACAGTGCCCCTTGGTGCTCCAATCTGACCTCTGGACCAGGGAGGCAAGACTCCCTGTCGGCTGGTTGCAGTGGTGACGGGGTGGTCAGCGGGGCCAGTCTGGAAGCTGACCCCCTGCAGGTCTGGCCCATTCCTCAGCCCCTCTCATTGCCTCTCTGTCCCATCACATCACATCTTATGTATCACTAGGCCTTGAGGGGCTGGACCCCCCAATTTTAATCACATCGTAGACATTTAGGGCTTGGGGGAGTGCATGAGGATGTACTGGGAGACTCTGCCATCTGCAACCGGCGGGGCTCCCATGCCCTGGGTGCCTCCGCCAATTCTAACCACATTCTAGTCATCCACATCATCACATCTACATTCCCATGCACAACACGCACCCTGCACCATGTTGGGATGGGGGGGGCAGCTGGGGCAGGGAGTGGGTCCAGTGCTGCCTCCTTTGCTAACTGCACCATTGCGGGCCTGGGGGCCTGGCCGGGGCTCTTCGGGGGGGGGGGGTGGTCCTCTTCCCGGCATGGTGGTTGGGCTGGGGTTGGTCACGGGCCCTGCTGCTGTACGGTGGATATCGCTCGCTGGCGGTTTCACTAAGTCTGAGGTGCCCTGGACCGTATCAGCATCTATGGTGTTCTCAGCCCCTGTATGGAGGAAGATGAAAGTATGATTGTTTTGTCCGGGGGTGGCGGTCCTGGGCGTGCGTGCCTTCGGCTCACCCCGGCGGGTGGGCTGGACCTTTCCGGGGAGTGGGGGGTCCCGGCTGGCTGGCTTGTGGTGCCCTATAGCCTGAAACCCTCCTGCTCTGGGGGGAGGGGGAGAACAGGGGATGAGTAGAGGGGATGGGGATCGAGGGTTGGGGGGGGGATAGCTCTGTTCGGGGGCGGTGGGCCTGGTCGTTGTGGTGGGCTGTGGCTGCCCCACCTGGGTGTGGGGTGTGGGTGGGTGTTGGCCTCGCCGCTGGCGGACCCCTTGGGGGGCTCTGGTCGGGTCTCGGGCTGGGGGGCCCTGTGCCCATGGGCTCTGCTCATGCTGTGGGGGGGGAGTGCTCGGTGGGACCGGGGTCATCTCTGCCCCGTCTCTCTGTGGGTTGCTTCCGGGTGGGGGTTGCTGCTCCTATGGTTTCCTATGGGTCCTGGCATGGGTTGGGCCTGTGGCTGTTTCCTGGGGGAGGGGTGGCCTGGGGCTCCCCGTGTCCTGGGGATTTCGGAGTGCTCTGGTGACCTGGTCCTGACCTACCTGCCATCCTGGACTGGGGGTGCGATGTCCTGGCCCCCCACATCAGCTACAGCCAGCTACGCACAGCATCCAAGATAAACCGTAGCACATACACATACACGTACACACGCGTATACACACATACACGCATGGAGCGCACAGCTGACCCATAAACACACACTCAGACATTTATCTTAAAATTATATTAAACCAAATGGTAAGCCTGCACCGGAAATTCTGCAACCATTGTTTTTTGTTTTTGTTTTTTTTTCTTTCTTTTTCTTTTGTTGTTGTTACTTTTTCTTTGTTTGTTTATTTGTTTTTTGTTTGTTTTTTGTCTTTGTTTGTTTTAGTGTTTTTGTTGTTGTTGTTGTTGTTTTCTGCTATTGCTGTTGTTGTTTTTTTTGTCTCCCCACTCCCCCTTGTCTTCCCTATCCTGTCCCTGTTCTCTCTTCCTGTCCACTCCTGAGCCTCAGTCCGGTAACTTCATCAATGAACCAACACCATTCCTAATAAAGTTAAACATAAATGGCAATAGGAGGAGTTTATCAGATTCCTCCTATGCAGAATAAAACTGCTTCAGTACAACAAGGCACCAGGAACACTGATGCTGCTTGCCTCAGCTACTGAACAGGACAGGTTAAAAAAAAAAAAAAAAAGTTTGGCCAGTCTCAGAAAATACATGACATACATTCCACTTGTTAAAACCATGAATATCAAAAAATAATTCCAAAAATCACTTCAGGCACCACTATCAAATCAAGAGGTGGTTTGCCTTCATAAGTGACCATAGGAAAGGACAGAAGTTCTAGTTATAGACTGGTGGCAGCAGTGGGGCTCTTCAGCATCTACAGCTGCTGTTAGCTTTAAATGGCCTTGCAGACTTACAACCAGGTGCCATTCATCTCTGACCAGAGGACTGCTAGGAAAATCATTAAAATGAGCTTCAAAGACAGTGGCAGGGTTGAGGAAGGGACACAAAGAATGAGACTGAAAGATCGTAAAAACTAAAGATAGAAAGCAGCAATCACGAGGTAAAAATGATAAAAGGAAAATGAATGGAAGACAGAGGTCTTGATGAACATTTTATTCAGTGCTTTTCCCAATAATTTTTCCATTGTAATGTTGTGTTTACTCTAATTCCTTTAACCACCTGTACTCAAGGCAGCTCTACACGACTGTGTACAATTTTGACATGTTCTGACAAATTAAAAAAGATCTTAAATCAGCATCTTGTGTCAATGATGTCACTGCCCTAAATTGTATTTGTTTTGTGTCATTTATAAGAAATATGACAAAATGATTTCATCGTATTATGTTTTTATTTCCAGATAAATAAGGATGCAAGTCTTTGCTAAAGAAGAAACAAACTGCATTTGACAACAACGTGAAACATGAGTTTGTCTCAAAGAAAAACCACATGACATGACAACATGACAACGCAGTAAAATTTTGGATTTAAGGCGGACAGTGATGTGAGAGATGTGAGCTGAACAACAGACTAAATAACATGTTTCATCTCTCCTTCTGTCTGTGCTCTCACCTGTTAATAAATCAGTTACAAATGTTTCCATTTTTGCTCTAGGATAACATGAGTTTGAAATAGAGACTCATCACTGCATTAATGTTACATGTTAACCAGTAACAACTAATGACACTGGATTTATGAGTGATTACCTAATACTCTAAGATTTTAATTTTAATTTGACTGAAAAAAAATTATCACACTTTCAGACTGACAAATACACACAGAAAATGTTTAGGCATGCTCATTACGATCTAACAACTGTGGTAACCAGCTAATTATTCCCATCTCAGCCTTTAGTGAGCCCCTGAATCAGCAGCATCCTGTTACTGCATTCATTTGCTGACTAATTGAACTTCGAGTCAGTGGTTGTCTGTCTATATGTGTTGGCCCTGCAATGGACTGGCGCCCTGTTCAGGGTGTACCTGCCTCTTGCCCGAAAGCTGCTGGGATAGGCTCCAGCCCCGCCTGAACAGGATAAGCGGAAGAAAATGGATGGATCTATGGATGGGTGAACTTCGAGTCACAGTGGAAATTCAAGGAAAATATCGACACCTGGACAGAGTGAATCGTCAAAGGAAGTCTTGAGTCTACAGTGTTTTTGAAGAACGCTTTAAATTTGCTATCTGGCTTGTAAACGTTTCAGATTCAGTTATTCTTGATAACAACCCACACTACTTTTAGCTGCTGTGAATAGGGGTGTCATTATTGATCTGTCTCCATTCATTATGTATTCTGATTATATCCACACCAAGTAGAAGCTAAATTGGGGCTTCAGGAGCCAGCTCTTGGCTCTGACTGGCTATAGTCCGCAGGTGTGGATGGCCTAGGGCAGTTTGCTGTGTGGAAATCTCTGATCGAGCATTTGTAATCTGGTTACACTCCTATTGGGTTTGACAGAAGAAGTGTGACCCATCCATCGATGGATGTTAACTCCATCCCCAATCACCACGATGAAGACAATGTTCAACTTTGTTTAATAATGAATTAGAGGTCAGGTAAAACTGAGACAATAAAGTACAATGAATACATGTAAGAGGTGGCATGGTATATGGTATATAAACGCAACAAAATGGATGGATGGGTGGATTACATGTAAGATGTTGTTGTCAACAGTACATGAAACATACTGACAGATGCTGAAGGCATTTAGAGATGTTCTGCCATGCTCTTGCATCTTCCTTATGCTTAAACTATCACAAGACTATACCTAGTTCCACAAGACTTTATGTGATGGCATCTTTGTCTTCTTCTTCTGGTGTTTAATGGCATCTTGTATCCATAAACTTGCATTGCTGCTTTGTCACTGCTTATGAAGAATTATATTTTCTATCCCTTAGTATTAAAGTCTTTCATCTGCCCAGTCTGCAACAGAAATTTGATCATGTCATCTCCATTTTCCTCTTTATCCACACTTTATCATAGATTGTACACTTACGTCTCCAAGTCCTAATTCCTTCCCATTTTCTAACCATGTCCACCCTACATACCCCACACACTTAAATGAGCTCCTGTTTCTGTTACCTGACAGTGGTTGATGACATCATCAGAAAGACTAAGGTCTCTTAAAGAGACAGTCCATACTAAACCCAGCTGCAAATATTTTGTGTAATGACAGAATACAATCACATTTTGAGAGCCAGCACACTGACCAGCAGACTCAATTAAACATAGCAAGCTTGTGCAAGTTTTTGTCTTACAGCAGCTTGCACATCTGTATAACCTGCTCTCACTTCAGCCTCAAACTTTACATGATGTTTATGTGTCATTAAGAGTTGAATTTGAATCACATAATTAGAATTTGGAGGCGGCACTGTGGTGCAGTGGTTAGCACAGTTGCCTCACAGTAAGAAGGTTCCAGGTTCGAGTCCTGGCTCGGGGCATGGAATCTTTCTGTGTGGAGTTTGCATGTTCTCCCTGTGCCTGCGTGGGTTCTCTCCAGGTACTCTGACTTCAAATGCAAATGGGGGCTAGGCTAATTGGATACTCTAAATTGACCGTAGGTATGACTGTGAGTGTGAATGGTTGTCTGTCTATATGTGTTGGCCCTGCGATGGACTGGTGACCTATCTCGCCTGAAAGCCGCTGGGATAGGCTCCAGCCCCCCCCCCCCCCCCCCCGTGACCCTTAACAGGAATAAGCGGAAGAAAATGGATGGATGGATAAATACCTAACTCCTAACAGGGTTCAGGAGAGAAGAGGAGAGCAGAGGAGAGGAAAGGGTGCTGTGTGTCAAGCTACAGTCTGTCTAGACTCTAGACAGTACACATGATCCATCTGTCTTTCACAGTAACAGCCAGCGGCCACAAGATGGCAACTTCATTTCTTCAGAAATATTTTTCAATTGCACTCCCTTCTTCCTGCTCACCTTGCTTTCTTTCCCTCTCTACCTCCTTATCTGGACTCCTAAGCTCCTGCCACTCTTCAGCAAACGCTACTCATCTATTTATTACTCCTTTTATCCCCTTTTCACCACCTCTCTCTCTCGTTCTTTCTCTCTGTCTTTCTCTCTCTCACTCGCTCTCACTTGGTAACCCTTCTCTCAGGCCTTACCAGAAATTTGCAATATGGAACTGCTTTCCCATAATGCCAGCCGCAGACACTTACATTAACATTCTCTCCAGACAGCTAAATAGTTTAATACCCAGCTCAGGATTCTATGCATTGGAGATGTCCTCCTGCACCAACAAGTCTAAGCACCCCTACCAACGCCACCACCACCCCACCCCCCCAAAAAAAAGAAGTAGCTTGAGGAGAGAATGAATAGGGTAGGGGTCTGATGTTTATCTGAAGAAGCAGGGTAGGCAGTGAATGAGGGGGAATGAGATGAGAGGTGGAAACAAGGGGAAGACAACCAACTCACCAGATATATTCAGGTAAACACATACACACAGTGCTAGGGATGAAAGTGTTCCTTAAAAAAGTTTTTCCTTTCCTCCTAAAAATTGTTGAAAGACAATGCAGTAGTACATCAGAGTAGCCTGGCATGCATCCATCAGAGCCCATTGGTGTCCTTCACCTTCCCTCGTCCTTCCTTTCTCTCCATGTCTCTCTCCTTCACTCTCTCAGTTTCCATCAATTGTGGCTGAGTCGAGGGAACACTTTTATTCCCTTGACAATGCTACTCAACAGGAGGGTAGAAAGTGCTTATGAAAGCAGCAGAAAGACAAAAAAGTAGACATAAATGGGGAGGTTAAGAAAAAAACTTCAGATAAACTTGTCAGACTTATAAAATGGGATTTTTGTTGGGCTGACTCTATGGCAATTGGTGGTGTGACCTGCCACTGTAATGCTAAATAATTTTACCTGCAAATACTTAAAGGTGCACGATTATATTTTTGTCTCAAATTGTAGGCATCTCCTCTTGATCCTCTGGCTTCCTGCCCCCTGAACACACACACAAAAGTCAGATCTCTGGAGACAACACAGGACTCACAAACAGCAAACAAACACTGAGTGCACAGGATGTGCACATAAACGTCCCAGCCAATCTCCAACAAGATGGTCAGGGATGGTGCATGTGCATAAATTTGGGAATAAGCAGAGTCAATTGAGTCACGTAGTTGCAAGCAGCTAGATAGCTGTACAGCGTCTAACAATTCAACACATACACTTTGGGAAATAGCCAAGGCACGACCAAAGAAAAGATTCAAATTTTAAATATATCTGCTGTAACTCATAATCTTATATCGTAAAGTTATTGTATAAAGATTTAGAAAATAAATTTACTCAAAAACTGTTGGAGTTTGCTCACTCATCTTAGCGATGTTAGCTCAGCACAGATCCGCTTTCGATGTCAATACGCATTCGTGGCATTTTCCGAAACATGGGGGGAGGGGCAAGCTTGCTCTGTGTTTGTTTGGTATTTACAACGAATGTCAACAGAAGTGACATCAGGCAGCAATGCTTAGTGCACCTTTACGATACATTTCAAAGTGAATGTCTGTCTACAAATCGTGCCATATTGCCGTATTGTATGCTGACCAGACTGAGGATGAGAATAAGGCTCTTATAGTTATCTATAGAAGAACATTATGCTTCTTCTTTCTCTTTTTAATTCCATGAGCTGATGATGTATTTCTTGTTTTACATTGTGCTTTTTTTCTTTTTCAGTTTCTTTTTAGTTTTAAAACAGCTTTTAGCAACACAAAGAGCTCACAGTGTCATACTATTGTACCTTTGAGTCTGAAGTGCTGTCGATTTCTGAAACCAGAAATTCCTCACTCATCAACGAAAAATTGAATTTTAGTATAGCTAATTTCAACACTTGTTACAGTTAGATTTTCAAACTTTGCATCTCCAAGGGGGCTCCACATAGTTGCAGTGGGGTTCACTGAATGAAGGTGAAAGAACATCAAAACCACATTATGTTGAATAGCCTAAATATATATGTTTTGGTAAGAGATAAAATATGGTAAAGACATGCAATAGTTTAAGGGGAATTTTCCCATTTCCCTCCTTTTCAAGTCAGAAACCAAAAAAAGGTGGGACAGAGCATGTATTCTGTGTACTCTGAAGTTACATAAAGGTTCCTGACAAGACTAGTTTGGCTCAGTTATTACTATCTTTGGGATCAATAGTATAATAATGATCCTATATACTGTAGGTATCTTGGGAAATCTAGAAGTGATATAAAGGGGGTGCATTGTTTCAAGTATTGTATAAAATTTAAGCAATTTAAGCCTGTCTTTGGCCACATAAACTAATCACGATCCAGTTAGCCGCTCCCCACTAGTCATGCATTGTCCAATTCATTTTTAAGTCTGAAATTTTGGTGCACTGACTCAAGATCATTAAGACTGGAAGCACTGCCACAAGCTGCATTTTCTTATTATGCTAAGTGGCAGACATTTTCTGAAAGTGCTAGGATTACACAGCACATTACAGGAACATGGATGACCAGCTTTGGCATAATAATTTGAATCCTCTGAGGATTCAAATTATTATTTATTGACAACTGTCATTAGGCAGAACAGTAAGTAGGTACCCATAGCCACTGTGTGAGCAGTAATTGGACAGTGTGAACACATGAATCAAGAGCTTTGGCTACAAATCTCAATCTACTCATATAGTGTGAGTTGGTATAAAACAAAAACTTTTCTACTTTGAAAATCTTTGATCTAACCTATGTACATTTTAACTTGCATCGGTATTTGGTTTTGTTTGAATATGCTTACATGTAAAATTAAAGTTAGTTACATTCCAGTTAACTTAAAATGTAGACACACATTTACTAGCTTCCACTCCAATCAGCTCTCAAGGAAGTGGCTTTGAGTTAAAAGGCTGGTTAATGCAACAACACTCAATTGGCTGTCAAAGGAAATAAAAGATGGCCAGGTTTCTTTACTGTCCAGCATGACATCCTACCAATAACATCAAAACTCATCTGACTAAATCGTCTGTGTAGGTTCTCATTCATCCAGGTCATCGTAGATCGAAGCGAAGTAAAATCTGGTCAACTGGACGTAAGTTTATCTTGAAGACGTTTCACCTCTCATCCGAGAGGCTTCTTCAGTTCTAGTGAAGAGTGTGGAAACTCCAGCTTATAAACCTATGTGGGAGTGGTCAGCTTCTCAACGAGAGAGTGAGACAGGTCCATTTCACCATCGAGGGACTAAAGAGCAAGCTAGATCACCTTAATCAAGAGTTAACGCCATTTTTGCCACCCGCCATCTTGGACAAGGTCACCTCCTTTGTTGGGACAGCCCAACTATCTCAACATCAGAAGAGCAAGGAGAGGCAGAAAAGGAAATTCGCGCGCCTCCAGTCTCGCCTCGACCGGGAACGAGAAGCAGAAGGCCCAACCCCAGCGGACTTACAGGACAGGTGGATAAGGAACTTATCCAACAGGGAGCTCACCAGTCCTGAGAAACGCGTCCTTGCCAAAGGAATGAACTTTGCTGTCACCCCGAAACATCTCCCGACGGTGGACCTCATCACTGCCACAGAATCCGCCATCAAGAAGAACAACCTCTCCACCACAGAAGCAGATGAACTATGACTCAAGGTCACAGCGGCCCTCTCCGAAGCGAAGGTCCCCTCTGCCAACCTCTCGGTCCAGGAAAGGAAGGCCTTGAATGCACTGAGCAAAGATGAGAACATCACCATCCTTCCAGCTGACAAAGGAAGATGCACGGTGGTCCTTGACACAACTGACTACCAGGACAAGATCAGTTCTCTTCTCAGTGACATTCACACATATGAGACCTTAAAACGCGACCCCACCAGCAGCTATAAGAAGAAAGTGGTGGAACACCTACAGAAGCTGCAAAAGGGGGAAATCATCAACCGCTTGGAGTATCACCGCCTGTACCCCGGAGACGCAGTTCCACGGATTTACGGCCTCCCCAAAATCCACAAGGAAGGTGCCCCGCTCCGACCCATTGTCAGCAGCATAAACTCCGTGACGTACAACATCGCCAAACACGTCGCCACCATCTTAGCCCCCTTGGTAGGGAAAACCCCCCACCACGTCCAGAATTCCATGGACTTCGTGAACAAGGTTAGAGAACTCAAGCTGGACCCAGATGAGACCATGGTGTCCTACGATGTGACCTCCTTGTTCACCTGCGTCCCTACTGTGGAGGCTGTGGAAACAGTGAGGAAACGCCTACAGCTGGACAACACCCTCAGCAACAGGACCAACCTCAATCCAGACCAAATCTGCCAACTTCTGGACCTTTGCCTGAACACAACTTACTTCCAGTACAGAGGGAAGTTTTTCAGGCAAAAACACGGCTGTACCATGGGTTCTCCCGTATCTCCTATCGTGGCCAACCTATACATGGAAGAGGTGGAACAGAGGCCCCTGACTTCCTTCAGTGGACCCTCCCCCACCCACTGGTTCCGATACGTTGATGACACCTGGGTGAAGATCAAGGTTCAGGAGGTACAACCGTTTACAGCACACATCAACTCGGTAGACGTCAACATCAAGTTCACCAGAGAGGATGTGAAAGACAACCATCTGCCCTTTTTGGACTGCGACGTCTACATTCAAGAGGACAGGAGCCTGAGGGTGGATGTGTACAGGAAACCCACCCACACTGACCAATACTTGCTTTTTGACTCTCACCATCCTCTGGAGCACAAGTTAGGTGTCATCAGGACGCTGCAACACCGAGCGGAGACCATCCCTACCAGCGTCCAAGGCCGGAAAAAAGAACAGCAGCATCTGAAAAGAGCACTTAAAACTTGTGGCTTCCCAGACTGGACCTTTGTAAAATCCTCTTCCAGGTCCAGAAAGGAGGAGAGCTCCAGGAGGAGGGAAGATGAAGAAGGCAGGAGAAAAAACATAGCGATCCCCTATGTGGCAGGGGTTTCTGAGAAATTAAGGAGAATCTATAACAAGCACCGCATCCCTGTGTCTTTTAAACTAGAAAACACTCTGAGACAAAGACTGGTTCACCCCAAAGATCCCACCCCTCACAGCCAGAAAAGCAATCTGGTATACGCTGTCAGATGCAGTGAGGCCTGCACGGATCTCTACATAGGGGAAACCAAACAGCCCCTCAACAAGCGCATGGCCCAACATAGAAGAGCCAACTCTGGAGGACAGGACTCAGCGGTTTTCCTCCATCTCAAGGAGGAAAGCCACTCCTTCCAGGATGACCATGTCCAAATCCTCGACAGAGAGGACAGATGGTTTGAAAGAGGAGTTAAAGAAGCCATCCACGTCAGGATAGAGAAACCATCTTTGAACAGAGGAGGTGGACTGCGACATTTCCTCTCACCTATTTACAACCAAGTCCTTTCAAAGCTTCCCCAAAGAGTTCAGCTGAAAGACCCGTGTGGAACGGCTGCTGCCAGCACAGCCCATTAGCATCTGAGTGGTCGGTGAAACTCCCCAACGACCACCCCTGAAACTCCCTGGCACCGCACAACAACTGTCGTTTGGGGAGGCCAGGTGAGTCTCGGGGGGGTCGTTTCCACCACAATAGCACTGACCACTCCCACATAGGTTTATAAGCTGGAGTTTCCACACTCTTCACTAGAACTGAAGAAGCCTCTCAGATGAGAAGTGAAACGTCTTCAAGATAAACTTACGTCCAGTTGACCAGATTTTACTTCGCTTCGATCTGACTAAATCCACCACAAGGCTTTTTGTTTCCTTGACCTTAGGACTCCACTTCTTGTCTAGTCAGCTGTGATACGTACACTGAGACAGTGGTGAGATGACTTTAAACAATGGAGGTGAAGCATGCTCTGCTGGACAAACTACCTAACTCCATAATTGGTATTGGGATTGGGAAGCAAACACGCTGATTTCAATGTATCTGCAAAAGCCAAATCAGTGTGATACTGTGACTTATAGTATATCTATACCTATCGATCGATAGATAGATAGAGAGAGAGAGATACTATTCATCTATACATAACCAAAGACACAGCTAATTATAGCTTCAAAGTCTGGCACTGAAGCAAAGAAGCTCAGAGACAGAAGAATATATGCAACAAATATTCTATCATTGAAAATGTGTTACACTTTTGTAAACTACCACTTTTGCAGTATCACCCCTGGCAAAGACTTTCTGTACCACAACAACACATTGTCCCTGTGGGAGCTGACAAAGTGACCTCAAGGAGAGACAGAAGTGAAGAACAGAGGAAAGACAAGCCAGAGAAACAAGCCAGGAATGTGAGTATCTGCTTTATAGAGTCATGTACAGTGAAGGAGGAAAGGGGGAAAAACACCACTCTGCAGCACTCACAATTGAAGATGCCCGGTGGAGGATGCTGAGTAACCACAGGGCAGTTCTCTTCATCACTGTTGTCTCCACAGTCATTCAACTGATTGCAGATCAGTGAACCAAGACGCAAACAATTCCCATTGGTGCAGTGGAACTTGCACTCTGTACATGCAGAGGAAAATGACAAGAAAAGAGCAGAAAAAATAATTCCTTTGTACAAGAAGTCATACATTTATTAATGTGAATAGTCACACTGAGTTCTTACATTACTTGAAAAATGATTATTATTGGGGATTTTCCATGCTACATCCCAGCCAAAGTGTTGTGTGTTTGATAAAAGCCCCTAAGTCTGTAGTGCTTTTACAAATGAAAAAAAGATTGGATTGCTCTTTTTCAAGCAACTACATCAACATTTATGGGAAAATAAATCAAGAAATAACTGCCCAAAAATCTGCGAAGCCTCAAAAAAACTGAAGAAAATATATCTTTAAGAGATATTCATAACAAAATGTATAGCCACACAACTGTAATATCAGTGTATGCAGGATTACCTAAAAATGTAAGTTAAGGCACTGAAGACACTGTACAGACAAAAAAAAAATGTTGGGTTGCAGTTAATACATCTCAGAATGTGCAAGGTTACGTAATTTTTTAGTTTTTTAAATTGTTTTACCTGTAGGCTAAAACACAAAACTGAGTTATAGTGTTGTGTTCAGACAGTAATAAGGTCAGACAAAAGTGGTCTCCTTTTCAAAAAAATAAATAAATAAACAAATATTTCAAATGAACTTTTGATGTGCTGCAGCCCACTGGCATAATGTAATTCCGTCACTTTGATATCACCAAAAAAATTCTCCCCCTAATTATCAAAATATGCCCGATCAGTATTTCAGTGTGGCTCAAGGGGTAAAAACATGTCTAACTTAAAAAGATAAATATATACATTGGAATGAATACTGAACTGGGCTTCATTGCACTGAGGTGTTTGAAATATTTCGGCCAACAAGTTTATATGAATGGGAGTGGCAAAATATGAGAAACACCTTTCATGATATATTATGTGGCTAAATATGCAGTGTATTGTACTTTTCTCTGCATGGAGGCACAGGTGAGGTTAGTCTCCCTTGGAGCAGGATAAACCAATCTGATAACACTGCCAAACTGTCATTTATCAGGATGATGCACTGGAAGGCCAGTTCCTTGGCCTCAAAGTCAAATCACGTCAGAAAGTTACCTCTCCCAGATAAACAGCTACGTGATCTCCCATTGTTTCCACCTGATATAGGTTTTTTTTTTTTTGGTGGAATTGTACATACCTCTGACCTATTTACCATGCATTTGAATCGATGAATTGTTTGCCTTCTATCTGTTTTATATGTTAACACTTAGACCTCAGAGTAAATTAGGTAAGTTTACGATCACAATTGTCCATTACAATCTGTTGCTACAGAGATATTATGAAATATATATGCACTGCCTCTGTGGTAAAGATCCATGCTGCTTGAGCTCTAATCGTTGACTGATGCTGTACTGGACTTCCAAAGCAAAATTATCCATATAGGCTGATTTATACATAAAAAAGTTTTTTTTTTTCAGAATGCATTTTTTGTATTTTTCATATTATTTACATATTTTGGTGAACCATTTATACTAATACAGTGTCCTATTTTTCTAAGGTTGTTTTAGATATCTCCTTAAAATAATTGCCTAAGTCATTTTTTTTTTACCTAAAAGAACTCCTTATGATGTTTTAAATCCATTTTTTTGTGTTTTTTGAAAAACTTGAAAAAAAATGACTTGGGCGGTTATTTTAAGAAGGCGACCATATTGTAGTACGTTTATTAACTAACTGTTATTTTTGTTCCTTTTTTTGCTCATGTTGAATGTGATCACTTACCCTTGCAAACCGTGCAAAACCAAGGTGCAGGAATCCATCGTACTGCCACCTTTTCAGAAAGATGTTCCTGATTTCTGAATTTTGTTTAAAGATCCAAATTCTAATTCCATCCATCCATTTTCTTCCACTTATTCCTGTTAAGGGTTGCGGGGGGGCTGGAGCCTATCCCAGCGGCTACAGGCCAGAGGTGGGGTTTACCCTGGACAGGTCGCCAGTCCATCACAGGGCCAACATACATAGACAGACAACCATTCACACTCACAGTCATACCTACGGTCAATTTAGTGTATCCAATTAGTCTAGTTCCCATTTGCATGTCTTTGGACTGGGAGGAAGCTGGAGTACCTGGAGAGAACCCATGAAGGCACAGGGAGAGCATGCAAACTCCACACAGAAAGATCCTGTGCCCGAGCCAAGACTACAACCTTCTTACTGTGAGGCGACTGTGCCGTCTCCAAATTCTAATTACGTGATTCAAATTCAACTCTTATTGACACATAAACCAAATTTATTCTATCTATCTATCTATCTTTTCATACATATATGTATATATGTTAGGACTACTAGTCCGAGTGAGTAGTAAGACCCAAAAAGGCTAACACCAAGCACAGAAACAAGGAGTTGTCGAACAGACAAAAGATTTAATAGCCAAAAACAAAACCACAGTAACAACCAAAATAATACCAAGTCCTAACTAAACACAAAATCAGCCCTAAACTAAATAATCTACTACACCATGGCGAGCGGGTAGGAAAAACAAACAAAGTCTATGGATAAGCTAACAAAGGATGGAGCCACACTGGGAACGATACAAGAGCAAACAACACTACAAACACTGGGACTGAACAAAAACAAGGAAACTGGTACAAGGAAACTATGGCAAGGTACGCGATCTAAAAAACGCAGACAGGCTGGAAAGTCAGGCAACAACCAAGACAATCTGGCAGCGAGGTGAAGCCGCCAAGCTGCTTAAGAGCAGGCAGGGTAATTACAGAGATGAGCCTCAGGTGCGCAGTGGGCCTGCTGCACCGCCAGGCCACACCTCCACAGCGGAGACAGGAGGAAGACAAAAAACACCCATGAAACAAAACACAAGCAATAATAAAATACACCGAAAAAGTCCAACTCATAACAATATATGTATATACATACACGCATATATACACATATATACATATATCTATAGAAAATATATATCATTAATATAAATAAATAATATTAAAAAATTATAATGATAGCCATTCCACAATATGGGGACTCTAACAAAAGATGCCTCATCAACTTTAGTCACAAGTTGATCAAGGAACAACAAGAAGTGGTGCATGAACTGATCTCATAGAACACCCAGGCATATAGGGTGTCATCCATCCATCCATTTTGTACAGCA
This sequence comes from Aulostomus chinensis, assembly GCF_037954235.1. NCBI lineage: Eukaryota > Metazoa > Chordata > Actinopteri > Syngnathiformes > Aulostomidae > Aulostomus > Aulostomus chinensis. The sequence continues at coordinate 23,266,322 of NC_141330.1, forward strand.
TACCCTTTTAAGGGTCGTGGGGGGGGGGGGGGGGTTGGGGTTTAGGGTTGGGGGGGGCTATCCCAGCAGCCTTCAGGGGAGAGGTGGGGTACACCCTGGACAGGTCACCAGTCCATCGTCGGGCCAACACATATAGACAGACAACCATTCACACTCACAGTCATACCTACAGTCAATTTAGAATATCTAATTAACCTCATCCCCTCTTGATGTCTTTGCACTGTGGGAGGAAGCCGGAGTACCTGGAGAGAACCCACGCAGGCACAGGGAGAACATGCAAACTCCACACAGAAAGATCCCGTGCCCAAGCTGGGACTTGAACCCAGAACCTTAAAGCTGTGAGACAACAGTGCTAACCACAGCACCACCTGCCGCCCAAATTCCGAAACCAGACAGCTTAAACAAAAAATCTTAGAAACTGGAGAGAATGTGGCACTCCTCCTAAACTGGCTTCTCTGCTTTGGCTCCCTGTTAAATTCAGCATAGAAAATTAAAATTCTTCTTCTAACATACAAAGTTCTCAACAATCAGGCACCTTCATACCTGACAGAGCTCATATTCTCCTACTTTCCAAGTAGAACCTTTTGCTCCCAGGATACAGGGTTACTTGTGGTTCCTAGAGTTTCTAAAAGTAGAATGTGAGTCAGAGCCTTCATCTATTAGGCTCCCCTCCAGTGGAACCGTCTCCCAGTTTCACTCCGGGATGCAGACCCCCTCTCTATGTTTAAGAGTAGACTTAAGACCTTCCTTTTTGATAAGGCTTATAGTTAGGGCTGCTTAGGCTAGCCCTTAGATATGCTGCTTTAGAGTTAGACTGCCGGGGGATCTCCCATGGTGCATTGGGATTTTCTCTCCTCCTCTCTGTCCTCCTATATGTGTCATATATAAATCATACTCATATGTATTACTAATTCCTCTTCTTCTCCAGAGCTTTTGGTCTCCCCACATCCCAGATTCCAGGTATTGCTGGATGAGGCTACAGACCTGAAGAGGCCCAAGCAGCCACCCTTAGCACCACCTGGTAACTAATGTGGTTTATTACTAATGTGGTTTATTTATTTGGTCGTTGAAGTAACACTGCAATTTTAAAAGAATAGAGAAAAAAAGTAGAAATAAACACATAATCAGACCAAAAAGGTGTAGGTTGAAGCCTAAGCTTATTGTGCCTACCCTTTATACCTTATAGTGGAAAAGAATACAACAAATACAAATAAACTACAACAAAAACATACAAAGTAACACGACAAGAGAAGGACTAACAAGACAAAAAAAAAAAAAAAAAAGAAGACCAAAAATGCATTTACATCACACTGTTCTATATCTCCATATTATATCAGATCTATACATCCTTTTGAATTCATTTACCGAACTGCATTTTTTTCATTCTTTATTTAGGCTGTTCCATAATGTAACCCCTATGGCTGATACACATCTATCTTTAATATTTATTTTGCATTGTTTTTTTGTGTGTGTTTTTTTTTTTGTTGTTAATATAGCAGTGCCCCTTTGGTTGTACTGGCTCTCTCTAGGCTGGAACAGCTCCTGGATACAGTATGGAAGCAGATGGTTATGCACTTTGTACATTATGAGCGCAATTCTACTAGGTCTTGTAGTTTTAGGGATTTTAGTTCTATGAAAAAGGGATTTGTGGGTGTATAGTAGTCGGATTTACAAACAATTCGTATTGCTTTTTTCTGAAGTACAAATATTGGGTTTATTACTGTTTTGTAGTTGTTCCCCCATACTTCAGCACAATAGCTGATGTGTGGGAGTACAAGGGAGCACTATAACAAGAGGAGTGACTTTGTGTTTAGGATGGTTTTAATTTTATACATTACAGCAATAGTTTTGGATGTTTTTTGTTTATATGTAGATTCCAATTCAGTTTATTGTCAATGGTTATACCTAAGAACTTATTCTCCAACACTCGTTCAATTTCCACTTCATTGATCATGATTTTACTGCCGCCTCACAGCAAGAAGGTTCCGGGTTCGAGTCCTGGCTCGGGCACGGGATTTTTCTGTGTGGAGTTTGCATGTTCTCCCCATGCCTGCGTGGGTTCTCTCCGGGTACACGGCTTCTTCCCACTGCCCAAAGACATGCAATTGGGGACTAGGCTAATTGGATACTCTAAATTGACCGTAGGTATGACTGTGAGTGTGAATGGTTGTCTGTCTATATGTGTTGGCCCTGCGATGGACTGGTGACCCGTCCAGGGTGAACCCCGCCTCTTGCCCGTAGCCACTGGGATAGGCTCCAGCCCCCACACGACCCTTAACAGGAATAAGCGGAAGGCAATGGATGGATGGATGGATCCTGATTTCAGCCTCTCTGTGAATTTTTCTATCACCTAAAATAATGAATTTAGTTTTACTAATGTTCAGTGAAAGTTTATTGACATCAAACCATTACTTCAATGTTGTAAGCTCACTTTGTACTGTGTTCAGGAGCTTGTCCAGATGTTTTCCTGAACAACACAGACTGGTGTCATCAGCAAACAAGACACAGCTCATATCTTTTAATATGTCACATAGATCATTTATGTATAAAATGAAAATTTTTGGGCCCATTACCGAGCCTTGAGGGACTCCGAATGTAATGAGTTCCATGTCAAAATTGACATTGTTCATATGAACATATTGACATCTGTCGCTTAAGTAGCTTTTTAGCCATAGATTTGCCATTCCTTTGACCCCGTATCTTTCCATCTTTTTTAAAAGCAAGCCATGGTGTATGGTATAAAATACCTTTCTGAGGTCAATAAATACCCCAACTGCATATCGTTTATTGCTGTTGATATCTGTTCAACTAGATGTATGGCTGCCATTGAGGTGGACCTTTTTGACCGAAACCCATACTGATGGTTACTGAGTAGGTTATGTTTTTCGATAAAATTGTCAAGCCTGGCCACAAACAGTTTTTCCAAGATCTTTGAAAATTGCGCGAGCAAAGAAATAGGTCTGGTAAATTGATATTTGTCTCCACTTTTAAATACAGGAATGACTTTAGCCATTTTCATACTACTAGGGAAAATGCCTGTTAGAGAAGATAGACTACAAATGTATGTGAATGGTGTTACTATACTATTTCTTTAACAAGCATCATATCTATGTCAGTGTTGTCTGTGGACCTTTTATTTTGAAATTTTGTGACTATTTTCAGAATTTTCACTTTTGGACTTTCCTTATAAATATATAATATAATATATCATATCAATATTTCCTTATATATATATATGTGTATATATATATATGTGTGTATATATATATATATATATATATATATATGTGTGTGTATATATATATGTGTATATATATATATATGTGTGTGTGTGTGTATATATATATATATATATATATATATATATATATATATATATATATATATATATATATATATATATATATATATACACACACCGTAAATTCCGGACGATAGAGCGCACCGTTATGTAAGCCACAGATGCTTATTTTAGGGAAAAAAATCAACTTTGTACACGTATAAGCTGTACCGGTAAATAAGCCGCAGTGCACAGTGGATGGAAACACCTCGACCGCCCATTCTCTGCGTGTTGACCCAGTCTTCCAGAGCGTTTTCAAGTTCGGGCAATCTGCTATTATGACCTCTTAAAGCTTTTGTCGTCTTTTTGCATTGGGTCAGTTCGTCATGTTGCCGCCTCCAGCGTCTCACCATCGATTCGTTTATGCCAAACTTACGTGCTGCAGCTCTATTTCCATCTTTAACCGCCAGATTGATTGCCTTTAACTTGAAAGCTGCATCATAAGCATTCCTTCTTCTGCTCTCCATCTTGAGGGTGAGTACAAATGACTGAAAACCGCGGCATGGACTGGACGCTCCAAGTACAGTACTTTTTTTTTTACAGAAATTACCATAACATTTGGCTAGGAATTTCCCTAAGTACGTTACTTGGAGCTGCCATCAGGAACAATAGGGAATTACTGCCCGCTGCCGCTGCCCGCCACACCCCAGGGTGAAGGTAAAATCCTCGTATAAGACGCACCGGAGTATAAGCCGCGGGGTATGAAGTGTCGAAAAAAAGTCACGGCTTATAGTCCAGAATTTACGGTATATATATATATATGATAAGGGTCATGGGGCGGCTGGAGTCTATCCCAGGAGCTACAGGCGTGAGGCGCCAACCATAGTGTGTTTTATTTATTTGTCACCAAGGGATCGAGCCCAAGGCGAAATTGCATTACACAACTCAAAGCCTGATACAACTATCACAAGCGGTCACAATTATTACAGATTGAAAGTAATAATGGTACACTTCAGAAATTTAACAACAGCACATATACATATACATTTGTTGTGTATGTACACTAAACTTGAGCAGTCCGTTGACCCAATGGAGGCAAGTGAGAGTGAGGCATCGCAGCAGGGCCGCGCCACCAAGCCCGGGCAGGGCAGGCTGCAGCCAACAGGCGCTGCCACCCCAAGGGAGGTGGAGAGGGCAGAGGCGGGGGGGTCAGGAACACACGGGGGAGGGGGGGATAGTACGTGCCATTTACGTCACCAAGGCAGAAGGAGTTCTCCTGGAGGGTAAACAGTAGGGCAGATGACCTTCAGTAGCCGATAAGGAAGCTGTGTTTGGGTTTGGGCAGAGGAGCACACATTCCAATCCGTCTTCTCTTTCAGTCCAATCCAAATTAAAACTTATTTTATTTTCCATAAAACTACAAGATCTAGTAGAATTGAACACTGCACTCATGGGAGGAAGCCAGAGTACCCGGAGAGAACCCACCAGGCACAGGGAGAACATACGGACTCCACACAGAAAGATCCTGTGCCCGAGAACCTTCTTGCTGCGAGGTGACAGTGCTAACCACTGCACCACCGTGCTGCCAATCATAAAAATAATAATAATAATAATAATAATATACAAATATAAAATATAAGTAATATAAACTGAAGTAATCACCTAAGGAAACAAGTGGCCAAACATGAGGGAAGGAACTAATGAATGTCAAGGCTTGAAACACAAGACACCAGTAGTTCACTAAAAAAAATGGCGAGAAACAGACAAAGAAGAAGGTCTTTGGGCCATCTAATATAATGCAAAAATATTATTGTATCATTGTATTATAATCATAATATTTTGACTCTCTGAATGGCTGGCTTCCTGACTGACCCATTTAATTAGGGCCTGAGCCAGAAGTTACTTCAGGCTCAGACCCTATTGAGTTTGCTTGACACACTAGAACACTAAAAACACAAAAATGACACACTCAACAGTGTCCCAGCCAAAAAAAAAAAACATATAGGGGTGCTCGGAGGGTCAAGGGGGGGTCAGGTCTCCCATTAAAAACTATGGAAAAACGAGCATATTTGAAATTGCTTCGTTTTTTTATTAGGGCCTGAGCCCAGAGGTACTCTGGGGCGAAGACATAAAGTGTTTGCTCAGCACACTTAGCTTTGTCAAAAGTCTATCGGGTCCCATTTTATAAGCTGTCAAAGTGGGAGAGACACTTTTCACGTCACGTCACGTTCAATGGAAACTAATAGGGAGGCTGTGTCCTCTCATGGTACATTCTCTCAAACAAACGCTTCTCAAGTCTAAACTACACATCCCACAGCTTCTAAAAAAAACACCACTGCATTCCTGACAAAAACCCTACAAAAATATTGTATTATGTTATACTTTGGAGCAACGTATGCAGAGATATTACACTTTTCCACACTAAAATTTGGTTAATCCTCCTCTGCTCTCCACTCTAACTGATGGCAGAGATTTGTTGTCAGTCCTCATGACAACCAAAAGGGGAGCATCTCTGCCCTCATGGTACATACTCTCAAACAAACACTTGTAGCTTCTACACTAAAACTCCCACACCTTCAAAAAGCACACCATTGAATTCCTGACAAAAAACCCTACTAACAGAAGCTCTTACATTCCACTTTTGACCAACATATGGTGAGTTATGAGTTTTTCACACTAAAACTCAGGCTTCTATCTCCTAAACTACAAGGCCCAGGGATTTGCCAGTTACACCGTTGGATTCGGGCCGGTGTTTGGCACCCGGCCGCGGGCGCGAGGGGGCTCAGGCCCTAACAACATTGCTTGCAGCTTTAATTTTAATCTGCTTTCTGTCTCATGCAGGTGTCAGTAAGGGGCTCTTTGATTGGATGGTCAGATTTATGAGCATGACCAGGGGGTTTGTTTATTTAGGGTTTATGTCTTAGTGTTAAACCTTCTTAAAGTTGCAGAGCAGCACAAAGTCAATCATGATAACTTAAACTCTGTTTCACTCCCTCGACTTCCAGCTAAGAGCTCCTCGTCATGTTGGACCTTCCAGTGGCCTCAACGCAAAAAATTCCCACTTTCAGAACAACCTTGTTCTGTCCTATGAAACAGGAGTCAAAGGTCAACCTGGAATTTTCTTTATTTTAAATGTGGCTCTCTTTTCAGTGGACGATGTTACCATGGTTACTGGTATGCGCAACAGAAGTGTCTAAGAAAAAAAAAAAAAAGCTCCGCCCACAGACCCGATCCTGTGAGGGGAGGGTGTCAGGAGTTCTAAGGTTCTGAAGAAGAAGTTCTCTAGTTAAAACTGTGGAAGCTGAACTTGTTCGGGAGTTTAAAACTAAACAGGAAGTGGATTCGATTTCTGATCCATGTTTTTAATCGCATCAATTTATCAATTTTTAAATTATTGAGAATGTTTTGAATCTCGATTTCTAATATATTTTAAAATCAAAACACATGATCTGATAAGTTACATTTGTGGCACATGTAATGTCATTCCATTATAGTAGATATTTCAATAGTTTGATCTGTTAATTGGTAAAATTAAATGCTTAAAACTGACATTTTATTAGGGCCTGAGCCTGGAGGCTTCGGGGCGATGACCCTATTGAGTTTGGTCAACACACTCAAAACACTAACGCTAAAACTGACCGCCTAAACGCGCTCGAAAACTCACCAAATTTTTGCACGCTAATCAGGTCTGGCAAAAATCAATCAACAAACAAAAATTGAAAACTCAATAGCACCACCTAGGGAGATGTAACCCCGTTTCTGCCCATAAATGCTCCTAGGATTGTCGTGTACACATGGGACCAACACCGATTTATTCGTCTCATCAAGACGCACAAATCATACACTGACACCCGTAACCTCAATCCAACAGGAAGTCCACAAAATGGACAAAACTGTCAAAATGTGATATATTTACACACCCCCAACAAACGCTATCTCCTCCTTGGGCGTTAATGGTATCACTTCCAAAATTTAATACATGATTCAGGAAACTTTGAGGATCAAAAATTATTGAAAGTTTTATATAACTCAAACGGTTTGGATTTTATAAAGCCTCAAAGTTGGAGACACATTTTTCACATACAATGGAAACCAATGGGGAGGCTGTCTCCTCTCACAGGACATACTCTCAAACACACGGTTCTCAAGTCTAAACTAAAACTCACACACGTTCAAAAAAACACACCATTGAATTCCTGACAAAAATCCCTACTAAAATATGGTGCTACATTCCACTTTGGACCATCATCTGACAATTTATGACACTTTTTCCTACTAAAAACTCTTAGAATATCCTGCTCTGCTCTCCAAGCTGACACAGGTGACAGGGAGGAGAGGGGGAGGGGCTCTTAAAGGGCCAGCTCTCAGCTCTGCACTCACCTTAGGCCTCACACTGAGGCTTCTGTCTCCTGAACTACAAGTCCCTCTGCTGTCACACTTATACCATTGGATTCGGTGAAATATGTGCCGCCCAGCCATGGGCACGAGGAGGCTCAGGCCCTAACAACGCTGCTTGCAGCTTTAATTGCAATTGTTTTTCTGATAGCCATCAAATTTGGCATGTCCATTGCTGATGCCAGGATGAATTTGATTTTGATTTTTTTTTTTTTGTTATGCATTGTTTAGGTCTTAAATTTCGATTTATAGTGTCTTAAAATGTCTTAAAAGGGTCTTAAATGTACTTACTGAAACAGGCAAGAACCCTGTTCTTGTGCCACTGACTGCTGGTTCAATGTCAATGTCAGGCAAGTCTTATGTTGCTGATGGACCTAAGAATGTTTGTGTTTCAGATACAATAAATGAATAAAATGACAGAGAGACAGAGTGTGTGTGTGTGTGTGTGTGTGTGTGTGTGTGTGTGTGTGTGTGTTGTTTGCACACGCTTGTATATCAGCATAAGAAAGTATGACAGAAATACAAGGGGAAGTATTATTTACCATAGTTGCAGGCCACATTATGGTTGGGTTTTGTTTATTAATGTTTGAATGAACTGACAGTGTGACTGTGGACCTGGGGGATGATGCAGCACTTACTGCTTATTTAATAAAACCACTTGCCTACTATTCTATCAATCTGCAATCCCATGTGCTATCCAGTGTAAACAGCAAAACTTCATTCTGAGGTGTCTAACCACCTCCCCCTGTAATCCCTTCGTGTATTAAAGTCTGGCCTAAAAAGGCTGAACTGCTCTTTTTTTTTTTAAGGCAGGAGACGCCTTTCCCCATTGTTGTTAGAGAATGCAACTTGCCCAACACTTCCCTGTCTCGCCCCGGCTCAATACTCCTGTAGACCACCCCACAATTTTCCCCTGAACTTTGATGCCAGGTAGAGCACATCCCTGTTTATCAACTATAGTATCATCACAAACCTGCAGCATAATAGTACCTAGCTATTGACAGGAAAATAAGAGTTGAGATAGGTCTAACTAGCAAATATAAGCAAAAATGCAGTACCAGTCAAAGTTTGGACATACCATCTCATCCAGTGTTTTTTTCTTTCTTATATCTTATATATCCCCTCATTGTAGATTAATACTTAAGACATCAAAACAATGATAGAATACATATAGAATTATATGGTAAACAAAAAAGTGTGAAATACAGTAGCATATGTTTTAAATATTATGTTCTTCAATGTATTTGCTTTCTCTCTGTCAGCTTCATGAGGTCGTCAACTGAAATGGTTTTCAGTTAACTGGTGTGCCTTGAAAAGAGTTCATTTGTGTAATTACTCACCTTCTTAATGTGCTTGAGACCATTAGTTGTGCTGTGCAGAGGTAGTGTTAGAAGACAGTTAATAGCCCCATTTGACTACTGTACTATCCATATTACGACAATAATCACCCAGCTACATAAAGTGAAATGATGGTCCATCATTACTTTAAGACATGAAGGTCAGTCCAGAAAATGTCAAGATCTTTGAATGTATCTTCAAGCGCAGTTGTGAAAACCATTAAACACCATGGTGAAACTGACTGTCACGAGGACGGCCCCAGGAAAAGAAGACCGTGAGTTACTGCTCTGCTGCAGAGGACAAGTTCATTACAGTTACCAGCTTAACAAACCACCAACCGATGGCACCTCAGATTAGAGCCCACAAAAGTGCTTCACAGAGTTGAAGTAGCAGACACATCTTAGCAACAATTGTTCAGAGGAGTCTGCATGAATCAGGCCTTCATGGTTGAATTGCTGCAAAGAAGCCAACAGTGAGGAGGCGCAACAAGAAGAGAATTGCTAGGGCCAAGGAACTCAAGGAATGGGTAGTAGACCAATGGCAAACTGTACTTAGTTTGACGAATTCAAATTATAGATTTTCTTCTGCTGTGTCTTTGTGAGACGTAAAAGTAAGTGGATCATTTTTGCATGTGTGGTTCCCCCATGAAGTTTGGAGGTGGAGGTATGATGGTGTAGGGGTGGTTTGCCGTTGACACTGTTGGAGATTTATTACAAATTCAAGGCACATTTGGCCAGGATGGCTACCATCGCATTCTTCAGCGATATACCAGCCCATATGGCTCAAGCTTAGTGGGACCATAATTTGTTTTTCAACGGGACAGTAACTCCAAACCCATCTCATTTTCTTTCAAGAAAAAGATGTTAAATCATTGTGTGCGCTACTTGCAATGAATTAACTGACAAATGGCACAGTTCATAAGAAAGCACTCAAACAGTGCATACGTGCACCAAGGGAAACTTTCAGCCCCAGAACTTTTCTGCTCATGCCCTGAATAAAGATTCAAGAGTGAAAGAAGTTGGCATAATGAAGAGTCCAGTTGCAACGGTTATATCGAAAAATATGGCCAACTCACCATTTTAATGCTATTTAAGAAAACTCACAATTTTCAAGGTAACCCATCACCCTTGTATTACATTATTTTTGACCAAATTTGAGATGAATCTGTTAGGCTTTCCAGATGTTTTAAAATAATAATAATAATAATAATAATAATAGAAATACAAGTTTGTCTAAGCTACTCAAATATTAATGGCTTTGCTGACTAGTACTGAAATTATCTGAGGATAAACTGCTGGACTAAACTGAATGAAAAGCATCACACAACGACAAAAATAGTGGTAAGGAACATGTGCTTCCAGGAAACGTATGCTTACATTTATTTTTCCTAATGAAATCACAGTATACCATTAAAAATGAATAACAAACATGTACATAGTTAACTGAACAGTAAAAGTCTCAATAGTCAAAACATTATATTCTGATGTTGCTTAATATGTTTTATGTGTTTGAGGAAATCCTACCACAAAGAGACAAAGATTCAGACACACAAAAACATCACTGTTTACCTTTGAAGGCATTTGGGGCTGGTAAGTCAGCTTCCTGCATACTGCTCCTTCCAGCAGTCTGACAGCTGCTGCCGATGCTGAGATGGATGCCAACAGACCACCCTTAACCGGTCCAAGCTACGGCTGCTGGGGTAAGAGAGGGTGGCCGAGGGGAGGGGGCGGCTCCAGCCAGTCTCACTGCCATCTTTCTTCATCAACTGTCCATGTGCAAGAGGCAAAATGCTGCAGTCAACTCTGCAGCAGGCTGTGTGGCCACTCTCTTTTTATGAGTAAATGTTGACTGACTACTCGGTCTGATCAGTTAACCTTGTTGTGATGGACTTGCTTTTGCAGAGTTCCCAAGAACTGGGCTTCAAAGTAATGACTATGAAGAAGGAAAAATGGACGTAGATTTGACGCTCTCATTTCAGGTTGCAGTCAGGACTAGTGAGGTTGGACACAGGTTAAAGAAATTTCAGAGTGATGTGGTGATCTATTGTCCCAGCAGCAGGATGAGAGTCATGACTAGCACCCTGGATTCTTGGCAGGTCACTACACTTTTCAACCAGTTTGGTGGAAGATGAGCGTATCAGCCTCTTTCCTGCCTTGGGCTAAGAATCCATGTCAATGGAGTGGTCAGGTTTGAATCTTTAGCTCAGCTGTTATCAACATGGTGCCTTGTTCTCCTGTGATTGTGATGCCTCACTCTTCTATTCTCCTCTTGCTTGCACTTTCTCCTCTTCGTCTTCTCCCTTCTCTGCAATCCCAATTTCACACTGGCACCACAACTAGAGAGAAACAGAGAATTACCAAACAGAGGGCGAATCGGTAAATACAACCATATTAGCTATTAAATGAACAAAATTATACACTGTAACAAAACATGGGAAGAGGTATCTGCTGCCCCTTCAATGACCAGCCAAAACTCATCAGCATCTACCCCTTTACAACCCCACACTCAAATACACGTGCATGCAGCTTTAGATGAGCGTCATTGTGTGTGTGTGTGTGTGTGTGTGTGTGTGTGTGTGTGTGTGTGTGTGTGTGTGTGTGTGTGTGTGTGTGAGTTAGGTTAGTGGGTATTTGCCTGGTTGGCACGGTCCTCTTTAGTTCCTTTTACCCACTAGGTTCTTACATGAAAAGGAATTTTTTTTTTTCCCCCTGAAAATCAAGCACTGCCTGTGACCCTATTTTACAGTGCAGGGGAGAGATAGATCCCCATGTTAGCGTGCCACTTTGAAGTCTGCCTGATAAACAGAACTGGAGGAGGCTACAGCTGAGGAAACAACAAAACTTTATTTACATTTCAAAAGTGCCAAGTGCTGCTTTTATAGGGTCTGGGAAAGGAATGAAATCCCCAAAAAGGGGAGGTGGATGGGGGATTCAAGAAAAACTGGTTTTGGTGAAAGAGTAAAAAAAAAAAAAACTACTCTTGTTATTGCTTCTGAGAACACAAAAGTCGAAACGAAGGAGAAGGAGGGAATAGAGGACTGGGGAGACACCTAGTTGATGTTCCAAAAATAAAATAAAGTAAAAGTTGACAACCCACAAAAGACAAAACACTGATGAAAGTGACAATAAATGAGAAGAAAGAAATGCAAAAGAAGTGCAGAAGAAGGCTGAGAGTAGATGAGACAAAATCCCAAATAATGTATGGAGCATACAATTACAAAAGTATGAGGAAAGTGAAAAGAGAAATGAAAGGTGATGGAAGAGTGAGAGCAGGACATTGTTGGTTAAGAAAAACAGATGGATGATAAACAAACACATACTTTGTCTGGGCTTTAGAAATGTTCGACAGATCTCAGTTGGCTTTGTTTGCCCGGTCTTATGAGGCACTACCACAGAAAGGATACACATAAAAGCTTGTGCTCTAGCAAATGGAAAAAACAAAGGAGAGAGTTGAGCTGTTGTGACATATAGGGATGATTTCTGTGTTTTTCTGTAACATTTTCAATTAATTTGTCAGTCAATTATTAAGCCAAAATTGCCCACAATACCAAAAGTTATTTTAAAAGCCCAAGTTTGGTGGCATTATGACAACAATGTTACCAAATGATTCTGGGGAAATTACTTTTGGGTGAGTAAAAATTCAAATTATCAAAAAATATAGCCAGACTGACAACACTGCCGGTATTTGTAGGCCTAGTTAATTTTGCACCTTTCTGGGGCATCTTTAAATTTCCCTTTGCTTTTTGTTTTGTTTTCTCCAAAGTGAATATCACAGATTTCTTCTAATTAGATGTAGATTTACTTGATGTAAATACATTTATTTGAGTATTTATGGGAAACATACATATCTGTGGAATGTAGCTACTTTTCAGACCTATTATATCTTTTTAGTGCTCTCTGATTATATGATTTTTTTCCTCTAAGTCAGGCTGATTATGGGTCTGTCAGAGCCTGATGTAGAGGGGCCCTATGGGCGGCACCAGCTCCATCACGGGGTCTTTCTGCGTGGAGTTTACATATTCTCCCTTTGCCTGCATGGGTTCTCTCTGGGTACTCCGGCTTGCTCCCACAGTCTGAACACCTGCAAGAGGGGACTAGGTTAATTGGATACTCTAAATTGACCATGGGCATGGCTGTGAGAGCGAATGGTTGTCTGCCTTTATGCGTTGGCCCTTCAATGGACTGCAACCTGTCCAGGGTGTACTCCACCTCTTGCCTGACGGGAATAGGCTCCAGCCCCTGTGACCCTTAACAGGATAAGCAGTAGAAAATGGATGGATGGATGGAAAGTCCAAGGTATAGGGCGCAACAGGATTTTCATTAGTAGAGTTGAGCCTGATATTTAGATGAAAGAAGTATTCAGTACTGATACAGCAGTTGCGATTAGGCAGAAACTAACAATCAAAAATGTGTCATTGTCTGTTTTTAGTTGTTTATTCGAGGAGGGAGAGTTTTCACTGGGTGTCTGTGTCCTACAATGTTCTTTGATAAGCCTGTCGTTCACATACAAAGTCTATACCTCCATATTAGTGTTGTCAAAAATATCGATTTATTGATTAAATATCGATTTTGAAAAGTAAAAACAGTACTAAATGACTTTTCAATAGTATCGATATTCTACCTGCCTCCTTGTTTACACATGCGCTGCCGCCAACACACACACACACACACACACACACACACACAAATACGCGTGTAAGCTGCCATGAGATGGCATCTGCAGGACCTTCACAACCAGCTTTAATAAATAAACAAAACAGCGGAAGTGCTGTTTGGAGGTTCTTTGGATTTGAGTCGGATGAACAAGGAAAGCCAGAGGACAGCAGCAAGTCGATATGCAAGAGATGCAACAGAACTGTGCCGACAAAAGGAGCGAACACGACGAATGTAGCAAAGCACCTCCAAGACAGACACCTGTATAGAGTTAGAGGTGTAGAGGTTGGTAACAGTAGAACTTGAAGTATGTGTTGCCAAGAGTTATCACATCTATCGTGTTTACTTTTGTGTGTTGTCTTGTTAGCGAGCGGTAGCTAAAGCTAATCGACGGTAGGTTACATATGTTCAAACTTATTTGCACACTGTTAATGTGTAAAGAATAACTTGAAAAAGTTCTCTACCTCAAAAATAAAGTTCTTTATTTTTCTTTAAATAAAAAACATTTTTGCTCTAAATTCTGAGTGGTTGCTTAGTATCAAAAATGGAATCGAATATCAGTATTTTTCAAAATATCGTATCCAAGTGTGAAATCCAGTATGGTGACAACACTACCCCATATACACACAGCTGAGAAGCACCATTCACTGCAGCTGCCTCCATCATCACATTGTATGTAGACCAGTTTAATTGTCGCGAAGTACAGACACAACATCTCTGTGAACAGGATCCACTTCTCGCATTACTGTTTGTACACAGTTCAGGATTTATTTGTCATTAACTTCCTTCTGTTTGGAAAATAACAGTTAAGCAAAGTGCTGTATATCAACATACGCGGTGCTTAGACACAGCTGAACAAAGTTCTGTTGGTTTTTTTCACACATCACATTTGGATCTGACTGCTTGTCTGTCTAAAAATATCTCAAAAGTGCTGTACTGAATTTTCCCCCTGAAGACTTTCCTCTGCACTAAAAGGTTCCCCTGTCAAGTTTCTAACTACAATTTTTAGATTTGCTTGTGAAGTGCACTATTATTTTTACTGCATGCAAGGCTATTTCCCCATTCATTTCTAATCTTTAAAGTAAATCATTTTGAGAAAAGGAAGATATTTCAATACTGAAAAAAAGAAATAAAGTGGAAAGTTTCCAACACATTCATCCTGTGTAAGATTTAAGTCATCATTGAAGAATGCTGCCATATCTTGTGTGAATGCTTGTAATGTCTTTCTCTTGATGGAGAGACACATTCCACATTTTTTTGTAAGAGGGAGCTTGCTTCAAACCTGAAAGTAGCAAGCAGACAATCCACAACAGCAGAAGGAATCCACCAAAGCTCCCTGAGGTAAAGCAGAAGTTATGTGTAATCTTTCACTTTGTAAAGTGAAAGTGTTGATTTTTTTTAATGTTTGTGGTGCTATTCATCTCCATGTTTATGACAAGGGCATTTTTTATTTGTTGGTAGCTTACTATCTCAAAATTGTGTGATTTAAAATGCAGGAAAAGCACTGGACCATAGACATAAGACTTCAGACCAGGTTTTCATGAGTATTTTATCCTGCAAAGGATTTGCACTGCCAAAAAAATCAGGAACACCCCAAGATATCAACTGACCACACCTCTTTTCGTTGCATAGACATGTGCAGTTACATTTTCTAGTGAAATGATGTGTGGGTGCAAGGCACAAAAATGACATTTGCAGAAACTAGCAATGACACTGGCACTGCACTGCTTTGTACCAGCTGGGCACAAAATAGAGCCATTTGAGTTGACATGAGTAAGTCTAGCTTGTTCCCGACATGATCATCTAATAAAAATAACATTTTTCTTTAAATGTAAACAGAGCGCCTACTTTTTTCCAGGACATAAATTCTTAACTGTAAAATATTCCAACCCTTTAGCTGCATGCAACTATTATGCCTAATAGTGGATCAGTTTTTATCTGCTAGCTCATTGCCTGTAAGAGTAGTCTAGGAGATGAAGCTTGAATGGTGAATGCATGCATAATGAGGACTTGAAGAGCAACTAATGTCATGTCACTTGGGTAATATCAAGGACCCCAGTTTTGCGATTTAATATAGTAGCATAGCCTACATAAATAGTTGACTAGCTATTCGAAGAAAGTAGGGCAAAGTGAGCAATTGGTATTCTGGTGTGAAGTCGTTACATCAAAATATTCAATCTGTGGCCACGTGTTCTCAGTTTATACATATGTGTGAACTGAAACCCTGCTGCAAACTGGACATTTTCAGCTGCACAGGGTCACTGCCAAGGGTGTCTGCTGAATGTAGAATGCGAATCCTCACAGTATTATTCACCCCATCACACTAACCAGTTAAACAAAAAGATGTCATAGCACACAAGAAAAATAACAGATTTTTGTAAAAAAAAAAAAAAAAGAATCCCATATGGCTGCCACAGGAAGTTAGCAACATCAACAAAAGACAATCCAGCTTGGATCATATTGAAAACATGATGTTTTACAAAATTCCTTGAAATGGTTCTCATAATTATTTAAATGTAAAACCTTTTAGCAAGCATTAAAAAAACCAGTGTGGATGGATTTGCTGTTTACACAGCTAATTTTTTTTTTTCTGGTCTGTTATTGCCTGCAACATCTGGAGGTCAGCAGAATGTATATAGTGATAAAAGTGATATGTCACAACAGAGACAGATTTGCTCACAGTCGTTCACTGTTCATGTATCAGGAATGGGTATTCAAGTATGAAACCTAGAAATGAGTCAGTGACATAACTCAAACTCAGGCTTTGCAACTTGTGAACAATCTTTAGAAGAAGCATCAAGGAATTTTCCTTCTGATTACGCTTACCCTTAAACATCTGTATGGTACATGCTGTAAAAGTTGAAATAGTGCATTGCTCCTTTAAGACATTCCCATTTTTTGCCCAGATACATATCATAAGAGATGCTCCACTCTGGAGATTGAGAGTGAAACTAAAAGACATACACAAGTGTTCTAAAGTGCCTTCTCTACTTTGACTCTTGACTCACTGTGGCATTCAGGATAAATACCACGTCTACTTATCACCTTCTCACCTTGGACCAGATAGTGTCCGTACATTCGGGATTGATAAGGTTGATATCTTTAAGCTCATGTTAATAATCAAAAACATTGTGGAAGCGCCAGTACTGGTGTTGCAATGAGTGTCTCATGCAACTAACACTGTAAAAAAAAAAAAAAAAAAAAAAAAACAGTAAATGACAGCCAAACAAAATGGTCAAATTAAAGCAAAATATCCTAATTCAAATGAAGTGCAAACACATTAAATTTACAGGTAATTTCATTCAGAGTTCTGCAAAAAAAATACAGTTATTTTACGGATTTTTCCTAAATTATTACGATCAAACACCTTCATTAAAGTGACAATGCTGAGGGATCTGCAGAAAAATAATTATTTTCCAGAACTTTCCTAAATTATGACAATCAAATACCTTCAATAAAGTGATAATGCTGAGGGTTCTGCAGAAAAATACCATTATTTTACAGATTTTTCCTAAATTATTACGATCAAGCATCCTCAATAAACGTTAAATACCACCTTAAAAAAAAGGTCAAATGACTGGCAGCAAGGGCTGCCAAACAAAAACTGCAATAAGGTAAAATACACTAAATCAAATTAAATGCAAACACATTACATTTACAGAAAATTTCAGAGTTCTGTAGAAAAATGTAAATCCATCCATCATCATCTTCCTTACTAGTAAGGGTCGCGGGGGGGCTGGAGCCTATCCCAGCATCTACGGGCGAGAGGCGGTGTTCACCCTGGACAGGTCGCCAGTCCATCGCAGGGCCAACATACAGAGACGAACAATCATTCACACTCACATTCATACCTACGGTCAATTTAGAGAATCCAATCAGCCTAGTCCCCAAATTGCATGTCTTTGGACAGTGGGAGGAAGCCAGAGTACCCAGAGAGAACCCAGGCAGGCACGGGGAGAACATGCAAACTCCACACAGAAAGATCCCACGCCCAAGCCGGGACTCGAACCCAGAACCTTCTTGCTGTGAGGCCACAGTGCTAACCACTGCACCACCGTGCAGCCCGAAAAATGTAAAAAAAAAAAAGTTTCTTAAATTATTACAATTATTTATTTAATTATTTAAATACCACATAAAAAAAAAACAGTCAAATGACTGTCTTAAAGTTTCAATTCAACTGGGTCGGGAAACAATAACAAATAAGAACAAACCACTATTAATTCTAAAACCCTTTTATTTAGTGTATTCAGTTGTAAATTTACATTTTCAGATAGTAATTCAAAAACAGTTCTTCAGAGCTCCCCAGATGTCATCTGATCTTTCTGCATTACACGATGAGGTCAACATTTCACCTTTGAAACAGGTGGAGAACTGTTGTGCTGAGAAGGTTGTAGTCTGCTGTTTTTAGCTTGTATCTCCTGATTCTGTTTTATATTGTTTTATTCAATACTGGCCCAACCCCTGGGGGCTATGTAAACTTTTACTCTGGTAATATTTGTGGACAAGCATTACAGTTTTTATTAGGGCCTGAGCCAGTCCCTGGCGAAGACCCTATTATGTTTCGAAGTCACACTTGCCACTTCAAAAGTTAATTTGACCCCCTAAACATGCATGGACAATTTTGGACAATTTTGCGCCCCGAACAAAATCTATCTCCTCCTAAACCGTAAATGCCAGGGCTTCCAAACTTTCACACATTACTCTCCCAATTGTGCTGATTAAAAGTTGTTCAAGGTTAATATACTACGTGCTCGGTTTGGATTTTATGAGCCGTCAAAGTGGGGGAGACACTTTTCGCCTTACAATGGAAGTCTATGGGGAGAGCGCGTCCTCTCAGGGTACATACTCTCAAACAAATGCTTCTCACATCTACACCATACATTCCACAGCTTTTAAAAACACACCACTGTATTCCTGACAAAAATCCCTACAAAAATATGGTATTTTGTGTGACTTTTGACCAACGTATGCCGACTTATTCACCTTTTACACACTACATTTCTCTTAATCCTCCACTCTCTCCACTCTAGCACAGATCAGACACAGTGCAGCGGGGGAGGGGTTCTTAATGGGCCAGCTGGCAGCTCTGCTCTCAGCTCTGCTCTCAGCTCTGACAGAGATGGCAGAGAGAGAGCAGAGAAGGGAGGGGCTCTTAAAGGGCCGGCTCTCAACTCTGCAGTCACACTGTGCAGCGCACTGAGGCTCGTATCTCCTAAACTACAAGGCTTAGGGATTTGCCGATTACACCGTTGGATTCGGGTCGGTGTCAAGGACGCGGCCATAGGCCGCGTCGGGGCTCAGGCCCTAACAACGCTGCTTGCAGCTTTAATTAGGGCCTGAGCCAGTCCCTGGCGAAGACCCTATTATGTTTCGAAGTCACACTCGCCACTTCAAAAGTGAATTTGACCCCCTAAACATGCATGAAAACTCACCAAATTTGGTAAGCACATCGGGTGCGGCGAAAAATTCGATAATTAAAAAAAAAAGACGCGCTCTACTCAATAGCGCCACCTACATACACAAAAAACCACGCCACAGACTGTAGGAATGTCCTACAGACATGGGACAAACACCATTGAACTCGTCTCATCAAGACGGATAAATCATACACTCACACCCCTGACCTAACTGTAACAGGATGTCCACAATTTGGACACGAATGTCTAATTTTGGACAATTTTGCGCCCCGAACAAAATCTATCTCCTCCTAAACCGTAAATGCCAGGGCTACCAAACTTTCACACATTACTCTCCCAACTGTGCTGATTAAAAGTTGTTCAAGGTTAATATACTACGCGCTCGGTTTGGATTTTATGAGCCGTCAAAGTGGGGGAGACACTTTTCGCCTTACAATGGAAGTCTATGGGGAGAGCGTGTCCTCTCAGGGTACATACTCTCAAACAAATGCTTCTCACATCTACACCATACATTCCACAGCTTTTAAAAACACACCACTGTATTCCTGACAAAAATCCCTACAAAAATATGGTATTTTGTGTGACTTTTGACCAACGTAGGCCGAGTTATTCAGCTTTTACACACTACATTTCTCTTAATCCTCCACTCTCTCCACTCTAGCACAGATCAGACACAGTGCAGCGGGGGAGGGGTTCTTAAAGGGCCAGCTGGCAGCTCTGCTCTCAGCTCTGCAATCACACTGTGCAGCGCACTGAGGCTCCTATCTCCTAAACTACAAGGCCTAGGGATTTGCCGATTACACCGTTGGATTGGGGCCAGTGTCAAGGACGCGGCCGTAGGCCGCGCGGGGGCTCAGGCCCTAACAACGCTGCTTGCAGCTTTAATTTATTTATCTATTTTCATCTATACAGTGTATTAAAGGCCATTTCCAGTCCTAATTCTTGTTTGTCTTTGAAATCATGTCACTTTTGATCAGTTCATCTCATGTCATCCATACACCAAACTGCAGAGTGTGGACGTTGTATTCAGTTTGGTTCAAGAATCTATCATTTTGTCAATGTTAATGTATGGACACCGGACATATTTAAATGTTGTTCTGTGGTTGCAAGTTACATTCTTTTTCTCACTATTATTGATTTAAAAATCATTTTTTAAAGATCATCTCAACCTAAATCAGACTTACGGCATCATAGTTCCTTTCCTGGTCAGCAAGCACAGTACCAGAGCCCGTCTGACTGTACATTCACTCTCAGCCAAATGCATCACTTGACTTACTGACCCGGAAATGAACGATGCTGATGTCATGGTGTCTGATTTTGGTTAAAATTATCTTTTTAAAACAATTTTTTTTTAAATCAACAGTGGAGTACAAATAATGAAAATTGCAACCAAAGAACAATTTCTAAAACACAACACTATCTCTTTACACTGACAAAATGATAGATTCTTGATTCAAACATAGACTGTATAAAATTTGGACAAAGCACTCGTGAAGTCACCTATTGGTTTGGGGAGTCTGACTTTGAAGATCATCCAATCGGTGAGTGGATGGCACTGTCTTGGGTTTTTGTGGGTGTGTACAAGGGCTGAGCAATTTTATCGATTCTGCAATATATATCGATGTTATGTTTCCCCAGAGAGTATCCATTTTTCAGTGGATACATTGAGCCCCATTCAAATCCTCCATGTCCCGCACTTTGCAGGAAGAGCAATCGGGTCTGCCAGCTGCTAGTGTCGCTGTAGAGCATTTCTGGTTTCCCAGACACCAGCACCTTTCTCATCCCGTTAGAGCTGAGAGATTCAGGACAATGGCAGCGAGTATAAATCCAGCACCTGCATGCTTAAAAGCAGATATGTGGGAGTATTTGGGTTCAAAAACAAAAAGGAAAGCGGCGATTTAAACAAAGTATGGCAGTTTGCAAGCTGTGTCACACAAACATTAAGTACTTTGGAAATACCACCAACCTGTGAACCCGCCTGAAATGTCACCACCTGAGCAAGGTAATGCTAACTGAGACCAAGCCCAAGATGCTGCGGCACGACCAGAAACAAACCACGCTGGACAGTGACGGTGGTGGTCACAGAAAATTACAGGGTCCATTGCCTACTTTATCTGTCAGGATTTGAGGCCTTATTCAGTGGTGGAAAACACCAGCTTTAGGCACATGGTGAACGCGATGGAGCCCCGCTATTCTATTGGCACCCGCGAATTTAATTATTGGCTGCCATGGTTTATTTTTAGTTAACTTGGTGGTTAGACTGGCTAGTAGTTTCCTCATATGTTCAGTATCAAGCAAAGAAAGCTGCTGAAGAAGGCCACTGGCTGCACTTTAACTCTCCATTGTTCACTTTACTTTTCAAAAGATTGTAAGCTACAATTTGCACTCAGTTTCAAAAAATGAAACAAATTTTCTCACCACATCTTTGATTAATTTTGTCTACAATTTGCAAGCTGCCAGTCAGAGCCATATATTGTATAATTGATACTTTCAGTTCAATTAATTCAATCCAAGTCAGTGGAACACTCACAAGATGTCTCCAAAATCACTTAGTCCATTTCAAATCTTTTAGAAAATGATGTAACTGTATCAAATTGTATCGTGAGCTGAATATTGTGTATCGTATCGTATCGTGAGCCAAATATCGTGCATCGCATCGTATCATGAGATTAATGTATCGTTACAGCCCTAGTGTGTACTGTCCACATTTGGAGGAGAAGCTGTAGCTCTGCAGGTCAGCTGGCCAAGAATCCACCCACTAGCAAAGAGCTAACTGCCAGTGAACTCTACAATTCTACAATTTCATTTAGCAGACGCTTTTGTCCAAAGCGATGTGCAACACAAGCAAGAATTCAGACTTAAGGAAAAACCCATAGTAAGCGCAAAAGTGCATTTGCTTGTACAGTGGATTTTTATTTAAATTGAAACATTCCTTTAAGTTTGTTTTAAAGAAATGGTTAAAAAAAATTGTAATCCTACAAGAAGGTTCAGTGAATCTTTACTTAAAGGCCATTTCCAGTCATAATCAATGTTTGTCTCTCTGAGTCCTGTCACTCAACGTAACCATGCTCTAATTTATGCACCAATTTTAAGCCCTAATAACTCCATACAAACATTGATTATGACTGGAAATGGCCTTTAAGTAAAGTCAAAACATACCACAAAAAAGTAAATGAAGACGGAAGTGACATTGCACCATAGCAGATATAAAAGAGTCTGTCTCCACATTGCCGGTAATCAGCTGGACCGTTTGTGCATCTAGAGGGAAAATGGAAAACAGGCACAATAAGATTCACTGAACCTTCTTGTAAGATTAAAATTTTTTTTAAACCATTTCTTTAAAACAACCTTAAAGGAATGTTTCAATTTAAATAAAAATCCACTGTACTAGCAAATGCAGATTCAAACAGTTTGCATAAAATCAAACTAGTTTAAATGGAGAATTTCTGTTTATTGCACCGTGGACCTTATTTCTAGCATTAAATACACTCATAAACTCACCCAGAAAATTTTGGTGTAATTGATTACAAATATGATGTTAGCAGAATTAAATGATACATTTTCATGTGAAAAGTCTGACAATTTATTTTAAGATTGTTCAGTTAAAGTCTGTGGAAAAAGCATTATGGAGAGATTTCATTTCATGTTGCTTATGTGACATCACGTCAGCATGCTGCCACTTTCCCTCCACTTCTAAACTCTGTGCTGCTGCAGCCAAAATTAAGATCACAAGGGGAAAGCAAGCTAATGTGATGTCACATAGAAGATATTAAATGTAGTCTCTCTGTTATGCTTTTCCACTGCATTTCCCTAACTCTTATTGTGAAAATATAGTCTCTCTGTTATGCTTCTTCCACTGCATTTCCTTTAACTCATTGTGGGTGGCATGGCTCAGGGGTAGAGTGGCCGTCTAGCAACCAAAGGGTCACTGGTTTGATCCCCGACCCCAGTGACCATGTCAAAGTGTCCTTGAGCAAGATACTGAACCCATAATTTCTCCTGATGAGTAGGTTGGCACCTTGCATGGCAGCCTCCGCCGTGTGTGAATGGGTGAATGACATGACACTGTAAAGCGCTTTGAGTACCACTCAGGTAGAAAAGCGCTATATAAAATTTAGTCCATTTAACTCTTATTGTGAAAATATATCATTTAATTCCGCAAACATCATGTGTGTAATCCATATAATGACCAGGACCAGAAAATAATTGTTTCTGTCCCATAGAAACCTATTCAGATTTTCCAAGCCCAGAGGTCCATTGAAGTCTACAGGAAGGCGGGGACATATGAGCTCTATACACATATGATGTTTTCAATTATATCCCCAAGTTGTTACTTTGGAGTATTGGATATGCTTCTGGTAAATTAACTTCCTGTTGAGAAATCAGTTACTGCTCAGTTAATACAATAAACTTCAGGGCTATGCCTCTAAATTTCATATTGTGGATTGTCATTGCTTTGGATTGCCTATACTTGATTAAATTAACACAAACACACACTCAAACATTACATATTACAACTGAGCCATAAGGTTAACTCATCAACAACCAGCTGTACTATTTGCAACACACTGTTAACATCATTGCAAAGATTTTCTGCCCAGAAAAGAACAGAACACATTCAATATTAATCTTACCTTTTGCTGGCATTCACCATGCTAACAAGCTAGCCAACAATCAATAAGTTATCTGCAAGTTAGCTAATTCATTCCATGGTTAGCTAACTTTACTGTTTGACAATGTTGCAGTCATTGGGCATGACACCACAAGCATTACCTTTACTTATTAATTTAACATTACAGAAATTAAGAGGGAAACATTTTTTCTTACCTGATGTTCCAAGAGTTATGCATGTTCTCTTCATGTTAATTGATGTAGGTCCAGCCTGTCTCCATTGTGTGATATTCCAGTTTTTTGTTAGTTCTTTTGTTGTCCGATTAGCTAAAAATAAGAACGTGGCCAGTAGATGTAACTTAAATTACTCCAGGTAGATTCCTAGTGTAACACCAAATCACCCTGGTTCAGCTCAAGCACAAACCGCTTCAAGCAGACGTCGTTTCAAGCAGACATCGTTTCAAACAGACGCTGTTTCAAATGAAGGCGCGCACAGTTGTGATTTGTCTGTTTCTTTGACTGACATCCACATCAACCAATCATGCTCAAAGCAACGTTGTGTGACAACCAATAGCAGTGGTATTGAAAATATATCAATATAAATTAAATGTGTATTTAATTTTACTAGTGCAGTGCCCATATGAATGTTAATGCTACGACCACAATTTAAGTTTCATTGCTATTTTTGTTAAGTGCTTTCAAGACACGTGTCTATGTACAAACATACATATGTTATATGCCAGATTGGTTCAGCTGTTATGTCAGCAAACACAATGAGGACATGAGAACAGCGCATGAAAGTTAAGAAATACTACATAACTGCAGCTACAGTACATGCACCCACCAGACTAATTGACGCAATGGCACGTCAAAAGGACATGCTCAGCCTCCATTTCAATTTGTGTTATTTATTTGATCACAGAGTTTGAATGTAAAAGTACATATAAATATCAAGCTAATGAGATTTACCTTATAATTACAGATAAAAATCTTACACTGTTAGTATGTGTGTTAACCTTTACATAATAAGCTACATACTAAATTATAGAGGTTGATATGTTGAAGTATATATGTATGTAAAACTAGAGAGATTTACCTCCAGTTTACAGCAGAAAACCTTTTTATTGTCAGTACTGGCATAAAACTTTATATGACTGTTTACAGATAATTAATGTTATTTTACATAAATCTGACTGTAATTTAAGAGAACAGAAATGATCTTGTATAATAATACAGTAATTTTTCTGTAAAAAATGAGAAATAAACGTAGTCATTGTCATTACTGGTGTAAACCTTAGAAAAGTCAACCAGGTTTTAAATTTAGATAATTTCAGATAAAGTCTTTAATTCTAAAGTTTTCTATACTATTTTCAAAAATCAGAAAAATTTCTGTAAAAAATTGTATTTACCTTGAAATTAGGATCTTTTTTTTATTGTAGGCTACAGTGTACTAAGCTAACTCACAAAACATCACACACCCATAACCATGACAACATGGCCATAGAGACACTGCAGCAGCAAACACATGCTAAATAGCAGCAGCACACTTAAGTCATTTGTCTTAAATTTTGGACATAAATTCTTAATACGAAAACAAAACAATAACATGAAGGGTGCTGGATGGATCACACCAAAATAATAGGCATCTGAAAATGCATCTGAAAAGGTCAGTCAATTGATAATGTGAATGTTAATGTTGAGGCTAGCAAACATGCTTAGCATTAGCTCTGGGAATTATCCGTCAAACAGACCTCCTGTCAGATGCTGCTCACTGCTATCATGTCTCTATATTTTTAGTGCAGCCAAATTAACCACATAGTTGGTCTCATTTGCATATTTTTCACTTTTTGTTGTCAGATAAAATGAGTATTCAAGATTCAAGAGTTTTATTGTCATATAGGTAGTTAGGTAGTTGTTTGTTCTTCGTAGGACTCTGGATTTGTAAATGTCTTGCCGTTAGTGGAAGGCTGCCCCAGCAATGAGAAGTCTTGATCACCCGCTGGATAATTGTAGCCCTATGGTGTGTGTTGTGGTGTGTTGTTTAGAAGACACAATGGAATGCAGTGAATGTATTTTTGCCTGCATTTACTCTTGTTTCTTGAGGTAGTTCCATCCTGTGTGTGTGTGTGTGTGTGTGTGTGTGTGTGTGTGTGTGTGTGTGTGTGTGTGTGTGTGTGTACTCAAAATAATATTCTCTGGGAAACACATCCATGTCATCCAAATGGACAAGCTTGCATCACTGAATCCTTCTTTAATTTCAAATGGGTTTCGACTCGGGTTATTAATGAAATTGTGAATATGATTAATTAAAGTTTTTTTTTTTTTAGAAAATGAAATAAAGAAACTAATGTCTTACTCCTAACACAAAGTGTTCAGATTCTTTCTTTTTAAGTTATCAACATTGGGGTTTGTAATTAACTTTTAACAGTCTTGTCTGCTGTAAATTACAGTTTAGCAATTAGGTATTGTGGTGGTCTCCTCTTTGTTCTCAGTGAGCATCTGGGCAGGACAAGACAGGAGTACAAGGATTGATCATGCCCTCTTCTAGGTAATGACAATACTCTCAAGCCCGTTGGTCTGCAAATTGTTAAACCAGATTGTCTCCTACATCAGACATTCTGGAGGCAGGTCCAGCATGAACTCAAGATGGAAGAGGCTTAAAATGAGAGTTTCTAGTTATTTCATATCCTGAATGAACTGCTGTCACCAGTTACCCTCTGGTATACGTGATGGTGAAGAATTTAGCCTTGCGGGGAGTCATGAGTTTGTTTTTTGCAAGCCGATTGTGTTCTATTCTGACAGTCAGGATTCTCCTTCATGTGCTGCGCTGCAGGAAGAGTGGGACAGCAGTATTAATTTTTCTATTTTGCAGTAACTCAGCCAGAGTCGACTGAGTAGTTCAATTGGGGGATGCATGGTAGTATATGAGTAAATTGTACAGGTTCTGTTTCAGTGGTTTCTTTCAGTGCGTGTGGCTTTGACAGTTTTGTTTTATGTTTTCATGAAATGTTCTGCTTCTGCATTTGTTTTTGACCCTATATGGTGTTGTCCTCCTGTGTTCGAATCCCAAATAAACATGTTTTTGAATAATTGCCATTAAATGGAGTTTCATAGTATTTAAATGACATGTGGTATTCATAAGGATTAAAAGATCCTATCCATTTTGGGAAGAACTGTGGTGACTGCTGTGTACTGAACTATCTCTACTTAAGGGTACCTGAAATACTCTTGACTTAAAAGCACGTAATTTCCTATAGGAAGGGACCTGTTAAATCAATGGTGACATCTTGAATGGATAATGGGTCTGAATGGTTGCTGCTTCACATGGAACACACTGTTTTGTTGTCTTTTCAACCATTTCAATACCAAGGAACCATACTTTTTCTCTCAAGAATTGTTTTGTCTTTACAATTCCCAGATTGCTGTTGTGAGCTGAGTTGATAGTCTGGTAAAGGGAGATTGGCAGTATGAGTCGTGTCCCTGTGAGAATGAATTTCTTGTCTGTATAAACTTTTAGTTTATTTTGCAGGCGATAGATTGCCTTCAGTGTTGGATAATCAGCATTGTCTATGTCTTGTGGTGCATCACACCAGTGTCCTGCACTCAGGAAATGCATTATTTTACCTACTGCTGAGTGTTTTTCTGAAAATAAAATGTATTTATTTTCATTAGAGCTCAATATCTAGCTACCTTGCCTAGTGCTGGACTGTACTTGCAGAATATATTTTTCCCTTGTATTGTGCAACTTAGAACTTAACTTAAAAGATCATGTGATAAAGAAGATCTTTTTGCTAGCTTGTTTGTTTGTTTTTTCCACATTTAGCCTTTATATATCTAAAATGTACGAGGTCTTTCTTTTTCTTAATTTGGACAGAACTCATTACACATCATCTCCCTTGAATAACCAAGGTGCACCACAGGTGATAAGAAACAGATGGCAAAGACTCCAAAAAAGAGTTACACTGCTGTTTTACTATGGATTTAAATGTGCATCACAAGACTGCTCATTCCTCCTTTAAAGTGATGTTGGTATGACTCAGACACAAGAACTTAAATAGGTATACAAAATGTATATTCATCTGTGGGAAATTATTGTAACAATTGTTTTGCATTTAAAAAAAAATACCAAAAGTTTCACATGAATGGCTGAAACACCACCCATTTCCCCCCATTTTCTACTACTTATCCTGCTAAGGGTCACGGGAGCCTATCCCAGCAGCTTTCAGGCGAGAGGGAGGGTAAACCCTGGACGGGTCACCAGTCCATCACAGGGCCAACACATAAAGACAGACAACCATTCACACTCACAGTCACGCCTATGGTCAATTTAGAGTATTCAATTAGCCTAGTCCCCATTTGCATGTCTTTGGACTGTGGGAGGAGTACCCAGAGAGATTGCACACAGGCACAAGGAGAACATGCAAACTCCACACAGAAAAATTCCATACCCATGCCAGGACTCGAACCTGAAACCTTCTTGCTGTGAGGTGACAGTGTTAACCACCATGCCGCCTCTGGTTGAAGCACATAAAGTCAAATGTGGGCAGAGCATTGTTCCTCTGATAAAACATTGTAAACTCTACTTGCATGATGAATAGTATATAGTAATAGTATAAAATCCATTGCTACTGTAATGGAGATGTAAGTGACCCTATACCTCCCTTATGTGGCTAAAGTTGTGTGACGATCCATCATATCAATATTATTAAGTGTACATTACTATGTGTAGTATCTCTGTCATACAGGGAAAACTCACAACTGTAACAGGGAACATTAAAACTTCTCTGCTGGGTTCCAGAAGGATGTGTCCTTATCAGTGAGACAGCAGTTAGACATACAAACATGTACTGGGGAACCGACTAGTATACCTTGGGGCTGAAAGCATCTGCTATTCAGAAATACAAGCATACTATGAATTTGATGGCATAACAAACAAAGAAGTGAGGTTGCTAAGGTGCTACCAAGTTGTGCCATTACAGAAAGCGTGTCATATAAACACTTAGCTTCCTTGGAGTGTTTGTGTTTGGTCTTACTCTTATCTAACAGTGTTGGACAGAGGTTTTATGAAAAGTTTCATTCTGCAACTATTCAACAAAATGTGTATGCCAGAGATTATGGACAGCAAAGATGGATATTTGAGTTTTATTTTTTGTGTTTAAACAAAGATACAGGGAAACACACACACAACATCATCTGATTTGTTGCTTCTTTGCTGCTTACATTCTGGTTAAGAACACAGCCTATCTGTCATATTCAGATTAAGTGTAAAAACAACCACAAACAAATAATGGGAGAATCAGTCCACTTCAGCCTGCTTCATTAGTCCCAACTATATATTACTCCAATTCCACAAGCTGGGCTTGTGGCTTGGCAGTTTACAGAGGCTCTTTAAGGTTGGGCCCAGCAGCTACTATCTCAAACCTCAGTGAAGACAGTCTACATTACAAGCACAAAGTGAAGTGACAATGATTACTTGTAGCCCTGAATGTTGCTCTCTTTCTTAATCAGATGAGGTTAGTAATAAAGCACTGACAACACCAGTGGAAAGCAATGTTATGTTGCTATGCTCCTGATCAAAATCTTAAGAGCGGTTAAAAAAATTGCATGAATTTGCATTTTGCACTGTTGGATCTTAGGAAGTTTCTAAGTAGAACTTCAAAATGCAAAAAGAAGAAATGGGAACAAGAGACCAGAAGTTGTGAATTTGTTGTGGCAATTTATTGAAAACAACAATTTAACTGAAATAGGCTGTTCATCACCTGATCAAAAGTTTAAGACCACAGCCTTTACAATCGTTGCAAAAATTTGCATTTCATATCATTTCCTGTCAAGTAATCACACTGTAAAGATCTCTTGATGGCAAAGGCAAAAATGTGGTAGGACTGTTGAACTGCATAAACAAGGCCTCTCACAATGTGCCATCACTGCTGAGGTTGGACGCAGTTAGACAGTCATTTTGCAGCGCTGAGCCAGAGGACCCGAATGGCTGTCTGTCAAGACACAAGACAATTCTCGTCCCAAATTAAGGCCATTATTGATGCTGATTGCAGTCCAATAACCATCAGGTGACACCTGCGAAGGAAGGGCTTCAAAAATAGGCCACATCTCCTTCAACGCCACAAAATCACCCGTTTGGACTTTGCAAGGGAGCACCAAACATGGGATATTCAATGTGGGGCTCCATGTTGAGCCAGGGCATCAAACAGCAGCTGGCTATGTGGAGATGTTGCAGCGGGCATTCCTCATGACTGAGGGCCCTCGTCTGTGTGGTAATGATTGGGTTTTTCAGCGGGGCAACGCTACAATTCACAATGCCCGTCTGACCAAGAATTTTTCCAGGAAAATAACATCACTCTTTTGGACCATCCTGCTTGTTCCCTGGTCTAAATCCAATTGAGAACATTTGGGGATGGATGGCAAGGGAAGTTTTAAAAAATGGACATCAGTTCCAGACAGTGGATGCCCTTTATGAAGCCATCTTCACCACTTGGAGCAACATTTTCACTAGTCTTTTGGAAGCACTTGCATCAAGCATGCCAAAACGAATTTTTGAAGTGATCAACAATAATGGTCAAGCTGCTCATGACTGAGTCAGCTTTTGACACTTTAATTTTCGTTTTAAGAGGTTTTCGGGGTTTTTTGAGTTGTGGTCTTTTGATCAGCTGATGAACAGCCTATTTCAGTTAAATTGTTGTTTTCAATAAATTGCCTGCTCAAAAAGGTCTCTTGTTCCCATTTCTCCTTTTTGCATTTTGAAGCTCTACTTAGAACCTTCTTAAGATCCAACAGTGCAAAATGTAAATTCTTGCAAATTTTTAACTGGTCTTAAGATTTTGATTAGGAGTGTGTCATATACCTATCCTCTTCACCAGTTGCAAATCTTAAAAATGGACAAATTTACCCGGTCTGTGAGTCCAACAGTGGTGGAAAAAAATAGTCCCTGTCCCTGGAAATGAATGGCTGAAATGCACAGATAATTTTGCCAAGTGCACCATCTGCCGCTGACATTTCTCTATGGTTACAAACAGCATGGATCAGGAGAAGCTCATAAGATGTTGATGTAACAGAGGTCACAGGGAGCACTCTCACAGGTTCTTGTTCAGACTTTTAGGCAAAAAATAAACAAAAAATAAAATGAGACTGACAAACTATATGCAACCCATAACCCATCAAGTTCTTAAGGTGTCTCAGACGAAATTTGAGAAGGTTGGCTAACTCGGGCTGTGTATGTTGTGGTTAGCACTGTTCTGGGTTTGAATCTAATGGTCAACAGGGGGCTCCCACATGCCAATAACATACAAATGAGGTTAAATGAGACTATAAATTGTCCTTCGGTGTGAACAGTTGTCTGTCCCTATATGTTGGCATGGCGATGGACTGAGGACATGTCCAGGGTGTACCCCACCTCTTACCCAATGACACCTGGGATAGGCTACAACTCCCAGCAACCTTTAACAACACAAGTAGTATAGCTGATGAATGGATCCAATAGGAGGAGGATATCAAAGTGTTAGATAAAAACATGCAATTTCCTTTTGCCACCTGATAGCATGTTTAATCTGGCAGACGTTTTACTGGGTTCTTTGGCTCATAATGAGCATCAGACAAACACACAAAGGGTAGCTTCCTTAGCCGAGGCCATAAATTAACACGTTCTCAACCATGACCACTGCGCATAGAATACAAGACTAAAAACTTGACATATGTTTGTGTGTTGTGTAAGGGTGGGGGTGTGGTATTGACAACTGTCCATCCATCCATCCATTGTATACCTCTTATCCTGTTAAGGGTCGTGGGGAAGCTGGAGCCTATCCCAGCAGCCTTCGGGCGAGAGGCAGTATTCACCCTGGGCGATTCACCACTCCATCGCAGGGCCAACACATATAGACAGACAATCATTCACACTCACAGTCACACCGACGGTCAATTTAGAGTATTCAATTAGCCTAGTCCCCTCTTGCAGTCTTTGGACTGTGGGAGGAAGGCGGAGTACCAGAAGAGAACCCACATAGGCACAGGGAGAACATGCAGACTCCACACAGCTGAGACAACAATCTGGTGAAGACTGGATGAGGAGCTGGGGTAGACGTACTGCTTGAGTTGATTAGTGGATTGGTTGCAGGTGAGTCAAGTTGGCAGCAGGTGATGAGGAGAATGGCCGCTCCCAGACAGAGAGGACAAATAAGACACAAAAGGGGAGGGGAAAACAGTGGGAACAACAAGGAAATGAGGAGGCACCACTGGACTATGAAAGCGGTATAGAAAATGGATGGATGGATATATGTCTAAAGTTTGGATTGTTTTGGGCAGCTGATAACATTTTGTTTGCTTGTTTTTAAAAGTTGTGTTATTTGTAGGGACACAATTCCAGAAAGAAATCCAAAGGTCCATTGGTTGTCTCCCCTGATAACTCTCTGTTATGGCAGTCCCCTGCAGGGCTCAAGCCTTTAAGCAAGAAATAATGCTGCAGCTGAGGGATGTAGCTGTAGTGCTTGGTAACTTTCACTGTAAAATACTGATAAATTTTCTACAACTGAGAACTGTGTGTAAATTCTACTCTGTAACCATGCAGATAACGTGTTTTGCCAATGCATACCACACATGGATAGCCAGGAGATAGTTAACATCTGACTGAAGCTGGACAGTCCTCCAAATCAATTCTACAAATAAATAAGAAAACTTAATTACTTCCGAACTGTAAAATAGACATGCTAAATGACAACATGTGGTGAGAAAATATGTTCACCGTAACACTGCTGTTCATCTGTTCTTCATCCACAACATTGACTTCTAAATGTTAATGGCCAACTTGACACCTACTTGTAGTTGATAAGTTTGGGTTGAGTTGAGTTGCCATTGCTCTGGTACTTGTCTTCTGGTAGCTGGGAATAAGTTACAATAATATTTAGAATGCCCAAAAATAAACCGTAATCATATTTAGAATAAGATATACCAATATCAAATCTTCCATTTCTCTCCAAAATTCTGGAGAAAGCAGTTGCTAAACAGCTCTGTGACTTTCTCCACAGCAACAGCCTATTAGAGGATTTCCAGTCAGGGTTCAGGATTCATCATAGCACAGAAACAGCACTAGTCAAAGTTACCAATGACCTCCTACTAGCATCAGATGAGGGACTGGTCTCTGTGCTGGTCCTATTAGATCTTAGTGCAGCTTTTGATACCATTGACCACCACATCCTTCTACAGAGACTGGAACATGTCATTTGCATTAAAGGAATTGCACTTAACTGGTTCAGGTCATATTTACTAGGTCGATCTCAGTTCGTACTGACTAATGATAACCCCTCAGAAACCACTGTCGTCACGTATAGTGTTCCACAAGGCTCTGTGCTTGGACCAGTCCTCTTCACCCTTATCTGCATCCTCTCGGTCACATTATTAGGAAACACTCAATTAATTTTCACTGCAATGCTGACAACACACAGCTGTACTTATCAATGCATCCTCATGAAATAAATCAGCTGACTAAACTGGAGGCCTGTCTAAAGGAGATAAAAACTTGGATGGCCCATAATTTCCTTCTAT
This sequence comes from Aulostomus chinensis, assembly GCF_037954235.1. Classification (NCBI taxonomy): domain Eukaryota; kingdom Metazoa; phylum Chordata; class Actinopteri; order Syngnathiformes; family Aulostomidae; genus Aulostomus; species Aulostomus chinensis. Next base: position 23,299,561 of record NC_141330.1, read on the forward strand.
TAAACTCTGATAAAACTGAAGTCATTGTCCTGGGCCCAAAACATCTTAGAGACACCCTATCTAATGAGATAGGTACCCTGGAAGGAATTACCTTGGCCCCCAGCACGACCGTAAGGAACCTAGGAGTTCTTTTTGATCAGGATCTGTCCTTTAATGCCCACATTAAACAAATTTCTAGGACTGCTTTCTTTCATTTATGAAACATTGCTAAGATCAGACACATCCTCTTAACTAGTCCATGCCTTTGTCACTTCACGGGTTGGATTACTGCTATTCCCTCCTATCAGGCTGCACCAGTAGGTCCCTAAAGACTCTCCAGCTGGTCCAAAATGCTGCTGCCCGCTTGTTTACGAGAACTAGTAGAAGAGACCGTGTCTCTCCTGTACTGGCTTCTCTGCATTGGCTCCGTGTCAAATTTAGAATAGAATTCAAAATTCTCCTTCTAACATACAAAGTCCTCAACAGTCAGGCTCCTTCATACCTGACAGAGCTCATAGTCCCCTATTATCCAGCTAGAACCCATCGCTCCCAGGATACAGGGTTACTTGTGGTTCCTAGAGTTTCTAAAAGTAGAATGGGAGCCAGAGCCTTCAGCTATCAGGCTCCCCTCCTGTGGAACTGTCTCCCAGTTTCGGTACGGGATGCCGACACCCTCTCGACCTTTAAGGGCAGAAAGACCTTCCTTTTTGATCAGGCTTATAGTTAGGGCTGCTTAGGCTAGCCCTTAGATATGCTACTATAGAGTTCGGCTACTGGGGGACCTCCCATGGTGCACTGGGCTTCTCTTTCCTCCTCTCTTCCCTCTCTGTCCTCCGATACGTGTCATACATAAATCATACTCATACATATTACTAACTCGTCTTCTTCTCCGGAGCCTTCAGGCTCCCCTTATCCCAGATCCCGGGTGCTGCTGGAGGAGGCTGCAGACCTGAAGAGGCTCAAGCTGCAACCCGTAGCTCCACCTGCTCACGTCCCCGTCTGTCCATCAGTCTCTTCCCTTTCTCTCTCTCTTTATCTCTGCCCCACTCTTTCCTTCTGCATATCTGTCTTCCTCCATTATCTGTCTTTGTCTCTGCCCCGCTCTCCTGCTCTCTTTCCCCCCAACCGGTCAAAGCAGAAGGCCGTCCCCATTGAGCCTGGGTCCGCTCGACGTTCCTGCCTGTTAAAAGGAAGGTTTTCGTCACCACTGTTGCAGGATGTGCTTGCTCATGGAGAATTGTTGGGTGTAGATTCATTGAAGGAGCGTGGTACTAGACCTTATCTACCTGTAAAGTGTCATGAGATAACTTTTGTTGTGATTTGGCGCTATACAAATAAAATTGACTTGACCTGACTTAACAATGATCTCTGTAAGGTTCCTGTATTTTATTTTGACCACTGACTCCATTATTCTAACAAGCTTGCCATTTCCAAGTTACTTCATCAACTAATGTGATGAAGAAACCCAGACCAGATGCATGCAGTGTAACAAAGTTACAGCTTGCTGGCATCTAGCACGGAGGTCATTTTTTCACCTCACAACAGGACAACTGGAAGAAGTAGCCAACTAACATACTCCCTCAGATAGTAATTTATTGGGTATAAAGTGGTTCAGCAAGCAAGTTAAAGGTTAGCCATCAAGCTGTAACATAATTATGTATGGATGGCTTCCTACTGATAGCTGACAGAGCAATTTGCAAAAAAAAAAAAAAAAAAAAGGAGCCAGCTAAGTTTACTACCATGTAAGTCCTGGGAGCACAGCTGAATTAGCTCACATTATCCACTCATGACAATATATTACTTATTTGGTTGGCAAGAAACCTAATATAGCTGACCCAAGCTAACAAGACTATGAAAACCATGATATGAAATTATGTGGACACACAACTATTTCATATGCTTTGTTGTAATGTTATCTTACCTGACCATCATGAAGAAGGGCACATCCATGTCACTTTGGAACTCCAAAAGAGAGTGAAGCTCCCTCCAGTACTCAAATGCAATGGGATTGTTTTCCCTACCTTTCACCAGATGGCAGTCATTCATGTTTGGCCAATTGACATCAATGGCTTCAGCAGTTAGTCTCTTTTTCTTGGGCTTCTTTGGAGACAGTGTTGCTGTTTCTGCTGTGGAAGATGCCGGTTGTTTGCTTAGATTGCAACGGACAGGAAGACCCCACATGCTCCCGATATAAGGAGTAACCACACAGATCATACACATTATGCTGACATTATTTTCCCAGGAAAGCACTACCCAAGACCCCTCACAAGAGTAACTGGTGACGGGCTGATAGAGGCAACCAAAGAAAATGGAAAATGTCTAATTGTTTAGATTGTGGGCGGCATGGCTCCAGGGTAGAGTGGCCGTCTAGCAACCGAAGGGTAGCTGGTTTGATTCTCAACCCTGGTGACCATGTCAAAGTGTCCTTGAGCAAGATACAGGACCCATAATTGCTCCTGATGAGTAGGTTGGCGCTTTGCATGGCAGCCTTTACCATCAGTGTGTGTGTGTGTGTGTGTGTGTGTGTGTGTGTGTGTGTGTGTGTGAATGGGTGAATGTGATGACACTATAAAGTGCTTTGAGTGCCGCTAAGGAAGAAAAGCGCTCTATAAAATTGAGTCCATTTATCATTTACCATTTTAGTTTATATAAAATCAATTCAGCTCATTTTTCTGAACTTTTTATCCAGTGCATCTTAAGTGTTATTGTTGGTTTGTACTACTTAGATTTAGGTTAGAGTAGCGCTGTGTTAATTGCAAATCTTAAACAGGTCATATGGTCTTCATATTTTCCCCCCAAAATAGTTTGCTAACTTGTCTCCGATCAGTTAAGAATTCAGATATTTAATTCAAATTCTATACAGTGTAAATGGCAGATTTTTATTTTTTAATAGCATTTTATATTTAATTTTATATATGACGATGTCGTTGCTAAAAAAAAACTGAATTTTATGATGTCATAGTTGTTTTCTGATTGGCAAAAAATGTATTTCATCTGTTACAATTTTATAATAATGCAGCCATGGTGCATGCTGTAGTTACATGATAGATAGCACGCTGTAGTTACATGATAGTTTGCACAATCTTTCAGACTAACAACTGGTAAATAATTTCACCTCCAAAGTGCACCTTGCTCCTTGTTGTTTCCCTTTATAAACATAGTAAGGAGCCTTTACTGTCAAAGGAAATACTGGGGAACACTATCAACTGCATAATGCAGCCTTCTCTCTGTAGTTACGGAGGGCCATCAAGTACATCACAGACCACACAGAGTTAGCCACCAGGCTGCTCTTGCTGAAGATGGAAGCCTAGTGGTCTGTTGCTGCTGGGATGCAATTTGGGGTCTGATCACCCCTGGCTGGGTCACCTGGGCGAGAGTGTCTGATGTTGAATGACCACTGGCAACAAGTTTTATTTTAGAAATTTGTGTGTCTCCACTAAGACATACATTTTACCGAAACTAACTTGAGCTAATGAACTGCTGGTAGAACTATTTATAGGATTAGCTGGCAAAAAAATCAGTTCATTTTGTAACAAAACAAAATTTTACTGATAACTAGGTTTGGGGTATTTAGTGACAATAATCCTTTCACTATGACTTATTTGTTCACTTCCTCTTAGGGGTTTAGTTAGTCCATCCCCTGGAGATCATCTGTCAGCTGTGTCAAACTACAGCGGTGAGTGAGTCAGTGTTTCAGATTCCACCACACTCATACTCCAGCACAACTGTAAGGCAGCAGACAGCTGTGCTGTGGAAGCCTATCAAACAGGGTCTGTCAGTCTCTTCTTCCTCTCTATCAATGAGGCAACCCCACTCTCACCCCTCTCATCAATTAATTCTTCCACAGCTGCCTTCTGTCTATCTATCATCCCTCATTTTACTCCTTCATGCACATGCTCCCAAACTAACATCACTCAATGGACATTTATCTTTTTTTTTCCTTCTCTGCAGCAATCTTACTTTGAGGTTTTCTTCTCACTATCCCATTTACTGAGACTCTCTTCTCTTGAAGTCCCTCTCTATCTGACATTAGTATGTGCAGCTACTTTTATTCATTTGACTTTTCCTCTCTCTTTACTAATTTAAATTTGAGAAAACCCATTTCTACATGTAAATTTTTGCACATCTCTCTGTCTTGCTGAGGTAGTCTAGATGGTGGATGAGTCACTGCAGCTTTTGCTACTCTGCAGATGATTTATCTGCCCACAAGGAAGAAGAGATGGAAATTATGGAGGTGTAGGTAAGTCAGAGGGGATGAGCATTTGTAAGAAAAAGGCAAGAAAGATGAGCAGGAGGTGAAAGCCAACTAGAGAGACAGCCAACCTAGACGAGCAAAGCAAAATACTAAAAGAAAATTGGATTTATCTTTTGACCCTGACATTTAATAATTTAAAATCAGACAAGCACAATACCTTCAGGTAAGTACAACTTACTTCCTCAGTTTTCATACTTTATACAGCACCTGTGTCAAAGGTGTGTTTGCCTTTTGAAGGGGTTTGTCTTTATTAAAGCAAGAAATAATGCAAAGGACAGTTAAGGAAAGGATAAGAGTCAAAACAAAAGCAAAGGAATGGACAAGGAGGTAAGAAGGAAAATATTATATGAGGGAATAGGACAAAAGGGAAACTTAATTTAGATCAAGGAAAAAAGATGAAGATAAATGACAAGTTTCTCACTCTGGTTTCTGGCATGTCCAGCCAGACATCATGGAGACATGAAAATGAGAAATGGGAGGAAGGAGGGTTTTTAGAGCAGTTGAGGCAGAGTGAAAGAGAGTGTGTGCCAAAGGTAGAGTGTGATTGAATGATGCAGAGGAGGAGGGGATGTGGGGCAACCAGGAAGGAATCTACTATAATCATTGTATGTAACAATGAGGATACACTTCTTCTACCCTGTCTGGGTCCTGTTTTTATAAATATGAGGCTGTGCATTATTTACAAATACACACTTTTCTATATTTGACAGTGTTTTTTTTAATTAAATAATGAGATGATAGGTAAGGTTTGTGTCCATTTATAGTGCGTTGGTGGCTGGGATGGAATAATCCTTAACTGCAGACATTTCAGTCAAAATTTACTTTGGTTTGTGGGGGAAATTTGCATTGCCCATGGAACATAGAAAGCATGGTTGTTACCATCACTTCCTGGTCATTTCCTGTGTGTGCTTCCTGGACACACACATACGTGTGTGTGTGTGTGTGTGTGTGTGTGTGTGTGTGTGTGTGTGTGTGTATGATTGTTACCACCACTCCGTGGTAACAGTATGCTTCCTAGACACACGTGTGTGTGTGTGTGTGTGTGTGTGTGTGTGTGTGTGTGTGTGTGTGTTTGTGTGTATACTGTTAGCACGGAGTGGTGGTTACAACCATACACACACATACACACACACACGTGAGAGAAACACACTGAAGAAGAGCTTAGAAGCTCAATCCTGTCAGCGTTATGCCTGTCAGCCAGTCAATGTACAGTGTTTTGTTTCTGCCCCACTGCCTCTTCCTATAACCTAACCAGGCTTCATCAGCCCTGCACAAGCTGCACCAGGCTGGATACAGCACCTGTCGGAGTGAAAGGCAAAAGGGGGAGGAGGTGAAAAAAAACAGACAGAGGAAATAAGAGCAATGAAATGGTTATGGCTAATAAAAAAGACAAAATATGTGCAGGGAGATGGGATTGAAGAGGATCAAACAGGAAGCAAGAAGAAAGGATTGTAGAGTGTAGGGGATGTAAGGAAGTGGGGAGCTCTCTGTAACCTTACCCTGCAAATGATCCTGGTGTGTGTGTGTGTGTGTGTGTGTGTGTGTGTGTGTGTGTGTGTGTGTGTGTGTGTGTGTGTGTGAGTTGCACCAATGCACGCTCTTACTCATGCGTGCATTGGTGAGTGTTTGGATACATGCACGTGTTAGTGTGTTCTTGCTAAATACTGAGGACAGGAATGTGTTTTTAATTGACAGAGAGGACATTTTTGGAAAGTGCGGACATCCTTGTCAGTCCTCATAATTTGGTTGTCAGGGCTCAAATTAGGTTCTGGTTCGGGTTAGGCATTTAGTTGTGATGTTAAGGTTAGGGAAAGGGGTTAGGGAATGCATTCTGTTAATGACAAAGCCTATGGTCAGTGGTTTGATCCTCAGCAAAGTTTGTGAGGGAATATTTTCCTATTAGCAAAGCCAGTCACCCAGTCAGTCCTTTCTGCCCATCAATTTGTCATGGCTGATTTTTGATAATCATGGACCATGTGATGTGTGTACTCTTCATCAAAAACCTGCAACGGCAATAATCCTCTCCATCCTTCTTCTATCCTCTGCTTACCTTGTCTATGAGGTTTTGGGGAGTTAGGTCAAAGTTGGGGTAAAACATCAATTGAGGTTTCCGTGTCATGATGGTGGTTCATTAGTCAGTTTTATCACAGTTTACCACTAACCAATACATTATTGAGACTTGTTACATTTTGCCTTTCAAGCCTATTTTAACTAGGATGGCCTTAGTTTAAGGAAACTCATAGATCATCCATCCATCCATTGTCTTCCGCTTACTCCTGTTAAGGGTCGCGGGGGGCTGGAGCCTATCCCAGTGGCTATGGGCGAGAGGCGGGGTTCACCCTGGACAGGTCGCCAGTCCATCTAGAGACAAACAACCATTCACACTCACAGTTATACCTAGTATGTAGTACTTTAGAGTATCAAAAGTACCCACAGAGAACCCACGCAGGTACAAGGAGAGCAAACAAACTCCACACATGCCCAAGCCAGGACTTGAACCCGGAACCTTCTTGCTGTGAGGCGACAGTGCTAACCACTGCACCACCGTGCTGCCACTCATAGACCGTTTAAATTATCATAGGTATTTTAAATTATCTTCTGTGACTCTACCCAGTCAATCAAATCTTTAAATTCCATTACCAAATAAAAAATACATACACCTGGAGGAGATACCGAGACAGTGATAGTGGGATTAACGGACAATAGAGTAGTAAGAAAAATTAAAGCTGCAAGCAGCGTTGTTAGGGCCTGAGCCCCCGCGCGGCCTACGGCCGCGTCCTTGACACCGGCCCCAATCCAACGGTGTAATCGGCAAATCCCTAGGCCTTGTAGTTTAGGAGATACGAGCCTCAGCGCGCTGCACAGTGCGAGTGCAGAGCTGAGAGCCGGCCCTTTAAGAGCCCCTCCCTTCTCTGCTCGCTCTCTGCCATCTGTGTCAGAGTGGAGAGCAGAGGAGGATTTGGCAGTTTTACTGTGAAAACCAGTCATAACTCAGCATATGTTGGTCAAAAGTTGAATGTAAAGACATCAGTGCGTAGAGTTTTTTCTCAGCAATTCAATGGTGTGTTTTCTGAAGGTGTGAGTCTTTTAGTTTAGAAGCTACAAGTGTTTGTTTGAGAGTATGTACATGAGGGCAGAGACCCTCCAATTGTGGTTTCCATGACTACAGTAAACAAATCTCTGCCATCTGTGCTAGAGTGGAGAACAGCTGAAAAATGCACATTTTTAGTGTGTGAAAAACAAATAACTCTGCATATGTTACTTGGAAGTGCAATGTAATACCATATTTTTGTAGGGATTTTTCTGAGGAATCCAGTGGTGTGTTTTGTGAAGCTGTGAGAGTTTTAGTTTAGACGTGAGAAGCATATGTTTGAGAGTATGTACCATGAGAGGACACGGCCACCCCATTGACTTCCATTGTAAGCGTGAAACGTGTCTCCCCGACTTTGACGGCTTATAAAATCCAAACCGAGCGCGTAGTATATTAACCTTGAACAACTTTTAATCAGCACAGTTGGGAGAGTAATGTGTGAAAGTCTGGAAGCGGTGCCATTTACGGTTTAGGAGGAGATAGATTTTGTTCGGGGAGGAGCAAAAGTCCTCATTTTGACAGTTTTGTCCAATTTGTGGACATTGTGTTGTAGATAGGTGAGACGTCAGAGCATATGAAATTTTCGTCTTGATGAGACGAGTGCGACGGTGTTGGTCCCGTGTGTGTGGGACATTCGTGGAAGCAGTTATAATGATTCTATTTTTTTTTTAGTTTTTTTGCTCTGTAGGTGGCGCTATTGAGTTTTTTTGAATTTTTTTTTTAAAATATAAAATTTTTCGCCAGACCGGACGTGTGTGCAAAATTTCAGCGAATTTCATGCATGTTCAGGGGTTCAAATAAAGGATTTACTTGGCGTGGAAGAAAGAAAGAAAAATAATACCAAATTAAAGCTGCAAGCAGCGTTGTTAGGGCCTGAGCCCCCACGCGGCCTACGGCCGCGTCCTTGACACCGGCCCGAATCCAACGGTGTAATCGGCAAATCCCTAGGCCTTGTAGTTTAGAAGATACGAGCCTCAGTGCGCTGCACAGTGTGAGTGCAGAGCTGAGAGCCGGCCCTTTAAGAGCCCCTCCCTTCTCTGCTCGCTCTCTGCCATCTCTGTCAGAGTGGAGAGCAGAGGAGGATTTGGCAGTTTTACTGACAAACACAGTCATAACTCTGCATATGTTGGTCAAAAGTGTAATGTAAAGACATCAGTTCGTAGAGTTTTTTCTCAGGAATTCAATGGTGTGTTTTCTGAAGGTGTGAGTGTTTTAATTTAGAAGCGACAAGTGTTTGTTTGAGAGTATGTACATGAGGGCAGAGAAGTGCCAATTGTGGTTTCCATGACTACAGTAAACAAATCTCTGCCATCTCTGTCAGAGCTGAGAGCAGAGCTGAGAGCAGAGCTGCCAGCTGGCCCATTAAGAACCCCTCCCCCGCTGCACTTTCTTTGATCTGTGCTAGAGTGGAGAGAGTGGAGGATTTCGAGAAATGTAGTGTGTAAAAGCTGAATAACTCGGCCTACGTTGGTGGAAAGTAACACAAAATACCATATTTTTGTAGGGATTTTTGTCAGGAATACAGTGATATGTTTTTAAAAGCTGTGCGATGTATGGTATAGACGTGAGAAGCATTTGTTCGAGAGTATGTACCATGAGAGGACACGGCCTCCCCATTGACTTCCATTGTAAGCGTAAAACGTGTCTCCCCCACTTTGAGGGCTTATAAAATCCAAACCGAGCGCGTAGTATATTAGCCTTTAAAGATTTTTGAAGAGCACAGTTGGGAGAGTAATGTGTGAAAGTTTGGAAGCCCTGGCATTTACGGTTTAGGAGGAGATAGATTTTGTTCGGGGAGTAAAAAAAGTCCTGATTTTGACAGTTTTGTCCAATTTGTGGACATTCTGTTGGAGATAGGTGAGGGGTCAGAGTGTAAGAATTGTTCGTCTTGATGAGACGAGTCCAACGGTGTTGGTCCCATGTCTGTGGGAGTTTTGTGTGAGGAGTTATAGCGCGCGAAATTAAAAAAAATTATCTTTTTTTTGTGTGGCTCCCTAGGTGGCGCTATAGACTTTAGTGGCGTTTTTGTTTTTGATTAGTGAATGTTGAGACATACCGAACGATTGTGCCAAATTTCAGCGAATTTCATGCATGTTCAGGGGGTCAAATTAGATTATGCGCGTTATGCGCATTATGCGCATATAGCGCGCACTCATTGAGAGCAAGAACAGTATAATACCAGGTTTTGAATGGGTGTGTATGTGAAAACTGGCTCCGGGCCGTCTGACCCAGTTGCCTCATGGGTGTTGGGGGGGCCTGGGACACTGTTTAGTGTGTGTTTTTAGTGTTTTTAGTGCTGCTAATGTGTTGCTCTGCCGAGCAAACATAATAGGGTCTTCGCCAGAAGTACCTTCTGGCTCAGGCCCTAATTAAAGCTGCAAGCAGCGTTGTTAGGGCCTGAGCCCCCACGCGGCCTACGGCCGCGTCCTTGACACCGGCCCGAATCCAACGGTGTAATCGGCAAATCCCTAGGCCTTGTAGTTTAGAAGATACGAGCCTCAGTGCGCTGCACAGTGTGAGTGCAGAGCTGAGAGCCGGCCCTTTAAGAGCCCCTCCCTTCTCTGCTCGCTCTCTGCCATCTCTGTCAGAGTGGAGAGCAGAGGAGGATTTGGCAGTTTTACTGACAAACACAGTCATAACTCTGCATATGTTGGTCAAAAGTGTAATGTAAAGACATCAGTTCGTAGAGTTTTTTCTCAGGAATTCAATGGTGTGTTTTCTGAAGGTGTGAGTGTTTTAATTTAGAAGCGACAAGTGTTTGTTTGAGAGTATGTACATGAGGGCAGAGAAGTGCCAATTGTGGTTTCCATGACTACAGTAAACAAATCTCTGCCATCTCTGTCAGAGCTGAGAGCAGAGCTGAGAGCAGAGCTGCCAGCTGGCCCATTAAGAACCCCTCCCCCGCTGCACTTTCTTTGATCTGTGCTAGAGTGGAGAGAGTGGAGGATTTCGAGAAATGTAGTGTGTAAAAGCTGAATAACTCGGCCTACGTTGGTGGAAAGTAACACAAAATACCATATTTTTGTAGGGATTTTTGTCAGGAATACAGTGATATGTTTTTAAAAGCTGTGCGATGTATGGTATAGACGTGAGAAGCATTTGTTCGAGAGTATGTACCATGAGAGGACACGGCCTCCCCATTGACTTCCATTGTAAGCGTAAAACGTGTCTCCCCCACTTTGAGGGCTTATAAAATCCAAACCGAGCGCGTAGTATATTAGCCTTTAAAGATTTTTGAAGAGCACAGTTGGGAGAGTAATGTGTGAAAGTTTGGAAGCCCTGGCATTTACGGTTTAGGAGGAGATAGATTTTGTTCGGGGAGTAAAAAAAGTCCTGATTTTGACAGTTTTGTCCAATTTGTGGACATTCTGTTGGAGATAGGTGAGGGGTCAGAGTGTAAGAATTGTTCGTCTTGATGAGACGAGTCCAACGGTGTTGGTCCCATGTCTGTGGGAGTTTTGTGTGAGGAGTTATAGCGCGCGAAATTAAAAAAAATTATCTTTTTTTTGTGTGGCTCCCTAGGTGGCGCTATAGACTTTAGTGGCGTTTTTGTTTTTGATTAGTGAATGTTGAGACATACCGAACGATTGTGCCAAATTTCAGCGAATTTCATGCATGTTCAGGGGGTCAAATTAGATTATGCGCGTTATGCGCATTATGCGCATATAGCGCGCACTCATTGAGAGCAAGAACAGTATAATACCAGGTTTTGAATGGGTGTGTATGTGAAAACTGGCTCCGGGCCGTCTGACCCAGTTGCCTCATGGGTGTTGGGGGGGCCTGGGACACTGTTTAGTGTGTGTTTTTAGTGTTTTTAGTGCTGCTAATGTGTTGCTCTGCCGAGCAAACATAATAGGGTCTTCGCCAGAAGTACCTTCTGGCTCAGGCCCTAATTAAAGCTGCAAGCAGCGTTGTTAGGGCCTGAGCCCCCGCCTAACCGCGGCCGGATCGCCGGCCCCAATCCAACGGTGTAATCGGCAAATCCCTAGGCCTTGTAGTTTAGGAGATACGAGCCTCAGTTCGCTGCACAGTGCGAGTGCAGAGCTGAGAGCCGGCCCTTTAAGAGCCCCTCCCTTCTCTGCTCGCTCTCTGCCATCTGTGTCAGAGTGGAGAGCAGAGGAGGATTTGGCAGTTTAACTGTGAAACACAGTCATAAGTCAGCATATGTGGGTCAAAAGTTGAAAGTAAAGACATCAGTGCGTAGAGTTTTTTGTCAGGAATTCAATGGTGTGTTTTCTGAAGGTGTGAGTCTTTTAGTTTAGAAGCTACAAGTGTTTGTTTGAGAGTATGTACATGAGGGCAGAGACCCTCCAATTGTGGTTTCCATGACTACAGTAAACAAATCTCTGCCATCTGTGCCTGAGTGGAGAGCAGCTGAAAAGTGTACATTTTTAGTGTGTAAAAAGCTAATAACTCTGCATATGTTGCTTGGAAGTGGAATATAATACCATATTTTTGTAGAGATTTTTCTCAGGAATTGACTGGTGTGTTTTGTGAAGCTGTGAGAGTTTTAATTTAGACGTGAGAAGCATTTGTTCGAGAGTTTGTACCATGAGAGGACACGGCCACCCCATTGACTTCCATTGTAAGCGTGAAACGTGTCTCCCCGACTTTGACGGCTTATAAAATCCAAACCGAGCGCGTAGTATATTAGCCTTTAAAGATTTTTGAAGAGCAGTGTTGGGAGAGTAATGTGTGAAAGTCTGGAAGCGGTGCCATTTACGGTTTAGGAGGAGATAGATTTTGTTCGGGGAGGAGCAAAAGTCCTCTTTTTGACAGTTTTGTCCAATTTGTGGACATTGTGTTGTAGATAGGTGAGAGGTCAGAGCGTATGAAATTTTCGTCTTGATGAGACGAGTGCAACGGTGTTGGTCCCATGTCTGTGGGACATTCGTACAAGCAGTTATAGCGCTCCCAATTTTTTGCGAGTTTTTTGGCTCCCTAGGTGGCGCTATTGAGTTTTTGCGAAATTTTTTTTTTAAATATAAAATTTTTCGCCAGACCGGACGTGTGTGCAAAATTTCAGCGAATTTCATGCATGTTCAGGGGGTCAAATTAAGCCTCAAAGTGGCGGGAGAAGAAAGAAACAATTAAAGCTGCAAGCAGCGTTTTTAGGGCCTGAGCCCCTGCGCGGCCTACGGCCGCGTCCTTGACACCGGCCCGAATCCAACGGTGTAATCGGCAAATCCCTAGGCCTTGTAGTTTAGAAGATACGAGTCTCAGCTCTGCACAGTGCGAGTGCAGAGCTGAGAGCCGGCCTTTTAAGAGCCCCTCCCTTCTCTGCTCGCTCTCTGCCATCTCTGTCAGAGTGGAGAGCAGAGGAGGATTTGGCAGTTTAACTGTGAAAAACAGTCATAACTCTGCATATATGGGTCAAAAGTGGAATGTAAAGACATCAGTGCGTCGAGTTTTTTCTCAGGAATTCAATGGTGTGCTTTTTGAAGGTTTGAGTGTTTTAATTTAGAAGCGACAAGTGTTTGTTTGAGAGTATGTACATGAGGGCAGAGAAGCTCCAATTGTGGTTTCCATGACTACAGTAAACAAATCTCTGCCATCTCTGTCAGAGCTGAGAGCAGAGCTGAGAGCAGAGCTGAGAGCCGGCCCTTTAAGAGCCCCTCCCTTCTCTGCTCGCTCTCTGCCATCTCTGTCAGAGCTGAGAGCAGAGCTGAGAGCAGAGCTGCCAGCTGGCCCATTAAGAACCCTTCCCCCGCTGCACTGTGTCTGATCTGTGCTGGAGTGGAGAGAGTGGAGGATTCAGAGAAATGTAGTGTGTAAAAGCTGAATAAGTCGTCATACGTTGGTCAAAAGTCACACAAAATACCATATTTTTGTAGGGATTTTTGTCAGGAATACAGTGGTGTGTTTGTAAAAGCTGTGGAATGTATGGTGTAGATGTGAGAAGCATTTGTTTGAGAGTATGTACCCTGAGAGGACAGGCTCTCCCCATAGACTTCCATTGTAAGGCGAAAAGTGTCTCCCCCACTTTGACGGCTCATAAAATCCAAACCGAGCGCGTAGTATATTAGCCTTTAAAGATTTTTGAAGAGCACAGTTGGGAGAGTAATGTGTGAAAGTTTGGAAGCCCTGGCATTTACGGTTTAGGAGGAGATAGATTTTGTTCGGGGCGCAAAATTGTCCAAAATTAGACATTCGTGTCCAAATTGTGGACATCCTGTTACAGTTAGGTCAGGGGTGTGAGTGTATGATTTATCCGTCTTGATGAGACGAGTTCAATGGTGTTTGTCCCATGTCTGTAGGACATTCCTACAGGCTGTGGCGTGGTTTTTTGTGTATGTAGGTGGCGCTATTGAGTAGAGCGCCTCTTTTTTTTTTAATTATCGAATTTTTCGCCGCACCCGATGTGCTTACCAAATTTGGTGAGTTTTCATGCATGTTTAGGGGGTCAAATTTACTTTTGAAGTGGCGAGTGTGACTTCGAAACATAATAGGGTCTTCGCCAGGGACTGGCTCAGGCCCTAATTAAAGCTGCAAGCAGCGTTGTTAGGGCCTGAGCCCCCGCGCGGCCTACGGCCGCGTCCTTGACACCGGCCCGAATCCAACGGTGTAATCGGCAAATCCCTAGGCCTTGTAGTTTAGGAGATACGAGCCTCAGTGCGCTGCACAGTGTGACTGCAGAGCTGAGAGCCGGCCCTTTAAGAGCCCCTCCCTTCTCTGCTCGCTCTCTGCCATCTCTGTCAGAGCTGAGAGCAGAGCTGAGAGCAGAGCTGCCAGCTGGCCCTTTAAGAACCCCTCCCCCGCTGCACTTTCTTTGATCTGTGCTAGAGTGGAGAGAGTGGAGGATTCAGAGAAATGTAGTGTGTAAAAGCTGAATAACTCGGCCTACGTTGGTCAAAAGTAACACAAAATACCATATTTTTGTAGGGATTTTTGTCAGGAATACAGTGGTGTGTTTTTAAAAGCTTTGCGATGTATATTGTAGACGTGAGAAGCATTTGTTCGAGAGTATGTACCCTGAGAGGACACGCTCTCCCCATAGACTTCCATTGTAAGCGTGAAATGTGTCTCCCCCACTTTGACGGCTCATAAAATCCAAACCGAGCGCGTAGTATTAAAACCTTTGACGATTTTTGAAGAGCACAGTTGGGAGAGTAATGTGTGAAAGTTTGGAAGCCCTGGCATTTACGGTTTAGGAGGAGATAGATTTTGTTCGAGGAGTAAAAAAAGTCCTGATTTTGACAGTTTTGTCCATTTTGTGGACATTCTGTTGGAGATAGGTGAGGGGTCAGAGTGTAAGAATTGTTCGTCTTGATGAGACGAGTCCAACGGTGTTGGTCCCATATCTGTGGGACATTCGTGCAAGCAGTTACAGTGCTCCAAATTTGTTGCGAGTTTGTTGGCTCCCTAGGTGGCGCTATTGAGTTTTTGCAAATTTTTTTTTTTAAATATAAAATTTTTCGCCAGACCGGACGTGCGTGCCAAATTTCAACGAATTTCATGCATGTTTAAGGGGTGTAATTAAGCGTTAAAGTGCAGCGGAAGAAAGAAAGAATAATTAAAGCTGCAAGCAGCGTTGTTAGGGCCTGAGCCCCCGCCTAACCGCGGCCGGATCGCCGGCCCGAATCCAACGGTGTAATCGGCAAATCCCTAGGCCTTGTAGTTTAGGAGATACGAGCCTCAGTGCGCTGCACAGTGCGACTGCAGAGTTGAGAGCCGGCCCTTTAAGAGCCCCTCCCTTCTCTGCTCGCTCTCTGCCATCTGTGTCAGAGCTGAGAGCAGAGGAGGATTTGGCAGTTTAACTGTGAAACACAGTCATAACTCAGCATATGTTGGTCAAAAGTTGAAAGTAAAGACATCAGTGCGCAGAGTTTTTTCTCAGGAATTCAATGGTGTGTTTTCTGAAGGTGTGAGTGTTTTAGTTTGGAAGCTACAAGTGTTTGTTTGAGAGTATGTACATGAGGGCAGAGACCCTCCAATTGTGGTTTCCATGACTACAGTAAACAAATCTCTGCCATCTCTGTCAGAGCTGAGAGCAGAGCTGAGAGCAGAGCTGCCAGCTGGCCCATTAAAAACCCCTCCCCCGCTGCACTTTCTTTGATCTGTGCTAGAGTGGAGAGAGTGGAGGATTCAGAGAAATGTAGTGTGTAAAAGCTGAATAACTCGGCATACGTTGGTCAAAAGTAACACAAAATACCATATTTTTGTAGAGATTTTTGTCAGGAATACAGTGATCTGTTTTTAAAAGCTGTGCGATGTATGGTATAGACGTGAGAAGCATTTTTCGAGAGTATGTACCATGAGAGGACACGGCCTCCCCATTGACTTCCATTGTAACGTAAAACGTGTCTCCCCGACTTTGACGGCTTATAAAACGGAATCTGAGCGATTCATATAAAAACCTTTGAAGATTTCTGAAGAGCACAGTTGTGTGATTGAGGTGTGAAAGTTTGGAAGCGATACAATTAATGCCCGAGGACGAGATCGATTTTGTTTGGGGAGTAAAAAAAGTCCTTTTTTGACAGTTTTGTCCAATTTGTGGACATTCTGTTGTAGATAGGTGAGAGGTCAGAGCGTATGAAATTTTCGTCTTGATGAGACGAGTCCAACGGTGTTGGTCCCATGTCTGTGGGACATTCGTGCAAGCAGTTATAGCGCTCCCAATTTTTTGCGAGTTTTTTGGCTCCCTAGGTGGCGCTATACAGTTTTTGCAAATTTTTTTTTTAAAAGATCGAATTTTTTGCCGGACCGGACGTGCGTGCCAAATTTCATCGAATTTCATGCATGTTCAGGGGGTCAAATTAAGCGTCAAAGTGGCGGGAGAAGAAAGAAAGAATAATAATAATAATAATATTAAAACGCAGCAATTTCAGATAAAATTTTTGCCACCATTGGTTTCAATGGGGGACCTCACCCCCCTGTCCCCCCCCGGACCCCCCTGTGATGTTTTTAGAGGCCTGTGATGCTCCTAAGTGTGTGTTTTTACTGCTTTTAGCGCTGACTTCGTGTCTCTCTGACTTCGAAACATAATAGGGTCTTCGCCCAGAAGTACCTTCTGGCTCAGGCCCTAATTAAAGCTGCAAGCAGCGTTGTTAGGGCCTGAGCCCCCGCCTAACCGCGGCCGGATCGCCGGCCCCAATCCAACGGTGTAATCGGCAAATCCCTAGGCCTTGTAGTTTAGGAGATACGAGCCTCAGTTCGCTGCACAGTGCGAGTGCAGAGTTTAGAGCCGGCCCTTTAAGAGCCCCTCCCTTCTCTGCTTGCTCTCTGCCATCTGTGTCAGAGCTGAGAGCAGAGGAGGATTTGGCAGTTTAACTGTGAAAACCAGTCATAACTCAGCATATGTGGGTCAAAAGTGGAATGTAAAGACATCAGTGTGTAGAGTTTTTTGTCAGGAATTCAATGGTGTGTTTTCTGAAGGTGTGAGTGTTTTAGTTTAAAAGCTACAAGTGTTTGTTTGAGAGTATGTACATGAGGGCAGAGACCCTCGAATTGTGGTTTCCATGACTACAGTAAACAAATCTCTGCCATCTGTGCTAGAGTGGAGAGCAACCGAAAAGTGTACATTTTTAGTGTGTGAAAAGCAAATAACTCCGCATATGTTGCTTGGAAGTGGGATATAATACCATATTTTTGGAGAGATTTTTCTGAGGAATCGACTGGTATGTTTTGTGAAGCTGTGAGAGTTTTAGTTTAGACGTGAGAAGCATTTGTTCGAGAGTTTGTACCATGAGAGGACACGGCCACCCCATTGACTTCCATTGTAAGCGTGAAACATGTCTCCCCGACTTTGACGGCTTATAAAATCCAAACCGAGCGCGTAGTATATTAACCTTGAACAACTTTTAATCAGCACAGTTGGGAGAGTAATGTGTGAAAGTCTGGAAGCGGTGCCATTTACGGTTTAGGAGGAGATAGATTTTGTTCGGGGAGGAGCAAAAGTCCTCATTTTGACAGTTTTGTCCAATTTGTGGACATTGTGTTGTAGATAGGTGAGAGGTCAGAGCATATGAAATTTTCGTCTTGATGAGACGAGTGCGACGGTGTTGGTCCCGTGTGTGTGGGACATTCGTGGAAGCAGTTATAATGATTCTATTTTTTTTTTAGTTTTTTTGCTCTGTAGGTGGCGCTATTGAGTTTTTTTGAATTTTTTTTTTAAAATATAAAATTTTTCGCCAGACCGGACGTGTGTGCAAAATTTCAGCGAATTTCATGCATGTTCAGGGGTTCAAATAAAGGATTTACTTGGCGTGGAAGAAAGAAAGAAAAATAATACCAAAAAACTTTACAATTTCAGATAAAATTTTTGCCACCATAGGTTTCAATGGGGGACCTCACCCCCCTGTCCCCCCCCGGACCCTCCTGTGATGTTTTTAGAGGCCTGTGATGTTCCTAAGTGTGTGTTTTTACTGCTTTTAGCGCTGACTTCGTGTCTCTCTGACTTCGAAACATAATAGGGTCTTCGCCCAGAAGTACCTTCTGGCTCAGGCCCTAATTAAAGCTGCAAGCAGCGTTGTTAGGGCCTGAGCCCCCGCCTAACCGCGGCCGGATCGCCGGCCCGAATCCAACGGTGTAATCGGCAAATCCCTAGGCCTTGTAGTTTAGGAGATACGAGCCTCAGTGCGCTGCACAGTGTGAGAGCAGAGCTGAGAGCCGGCCATTTAAGAGCCCCTCCCTTCTCTGCTCGCTCTCTGCCATCTCTGTCAGAGTGGAGAGCAGAGCTGAGAGCAGAGCTGCCAGCTGGCCCTTGAAGAACCCCTCCCCACTGCTCTGTGTCTGATCTGTGCTGGAGTGGAGAGAGTGGAGGATTAAGAGAAATGTAGTGTGTAAAAGGTGAATAAGTCGGCATACGTTGGTCAAAAGTCACACAAAATACCATATTTTTGTAGGGATTTTTGTCAGGAATACAGTGGTGTGTTTTTAAAAGCTGTGGAATGTATGGTGTAGATGTGAGAAGCATTTGTTTGAGAGTATGTACCCTGAGAGGACACGCTCTCCCCATAGACTTCCATTGTAAGGCGAAAAGTGTCTCCCCCACTTTGACGGCTCATAAAATCCAAACCGAGCGCGTAGTATATTAACCTTGAACAACTTTTAATCAGCACAGTTGGGAGAGTAATGTGTGAAAGTTTGGAAGCCCTGGCATTTACGGTTTAGGAGGAGATAGATTTTGTTCGGGGAGCAAAATTGTCCAAAATTAGACATTCGTGTCCAAATTGTGGACATCCTGTTACAGTTAGGTCAGGGGTGTGAGTGTATGATTTATCCGTCTTGATGAGACGAGTTCAATGGTGTTTGTCCCATGTCTGTAGGACATTCCTACAGTCTGGGGCGTGGTTTTTTGTGTATGTAGGTGGCGCTATTGAGTAGAGCGCCTCTTTTTTTTTAAATTATCGAATTTTTCGCCGCACCCGATGTGCTTACCAAATTTGGTGAGTTTTCATGCATGTTTAGGGGGTCAAATTTACTTTTGAAGTGGCGAGTGTGACTTCGAAACATAATAGGGTCTTCGCCAGGGACTGGCTCAGGCCCTAATTAAAGCTGCAAGCAGTGTTGTTAGGGCCTGAGCCCCCGCGCGGCCTATGGCCGCGTCCTTGACACCGGCCCGAATCCAACGGTGTAATCGGCAAATCCCTAGGCCTTGTAGTTTAGGAGATACGAGCCTCAGTGCGCTGCACAGTGTGAGAGCAGAGCTGAGAGCCGGCCCTTTAAGAGCCCCTCCCTTCTCTGCTCGCTCTCTGCCATCTCTGTCAGAGCTGAGAGCAGAGCTGAGAGCAGAGCTGCCAGCTGGCCCTTTAAGAACCCCTCCCCCGCTGCACTTTCTTTGATCTGTGCTAGAGTGGAGAGAGTGGAGGATTAAGAGAAATGTAGTGTGTAAAAGCTGAATAACTCGGCCTACGTTGGTCGAAAGTAACACAAAATACCATATTTTTGTAGGGATTTTTGTCAGGAATACAGTGATATGTTTTTAAAAGCTGTGCGATGTATGGTATAGACGTGAGAAGCATTTGTTCGAGAGTATGTACCCTGAGAGGACACGGCCTCCCCATTGACTTCCATTGTAAGCGTGAAACGTGTCTCCCCGACTTTGACGGCTTATAAAATGGGAACCGAGCGCGTAGTATATTAACCTTTAAAGATTTTTGAAGAGCACAGTTGGGAGAGTAATGTGTGAAAGTTTGGAAGCCCTGGCATTTACGGTTTAGGAGGAGATAGATTTTGTTCGGGGAGTAAAAAAAGTCCTGATTTTGACAGTTTTGTCCAATTTGTGGACATTCTGTTGGAGATAGGTGAGGGGTCAGAGTGTAAGAATTGTTCGTCTTGATGAGACGAGTCCAACGGTGTTGGTCCCATGTTTGTGGGAGTTTTGTGTGAGGAGTTATAGCGCGCAAAATTAAAAAAAATTATCTTTTTTTTGTGTGGCTCCCTAGGTGGCGCTATAGACTTTTGTGGCGTTTTTGTTTTTGATTAGTGAATGTTGAGACATACCGAACGATTGTGCCGAATTTCAGCGAATTTCATGCATGTTCAGGGGGTCAAATTAGATTATGCGCGTTATGCGCATTATGCGCATATAGCGCGCACTCATTGAGAGCAAGAACAGTATAATACCAGGTTTTGAATGGGTGTGTATGTGAAAACTGGCTCCGGGCCGTCTGACCCAGTTGCCTCATGGGTGTTGGGGGGGCCTGGGACACTGTTTAGTGTGTGTTTTTAGTGTTTTTAGTGCTGCTAATGTGTTGCTCTGCCGAGCAAACATAATAGGGTCTTCGCCAGAAGTACCTTCTGGCTCAGGCCCTAAAAATCGAATACAGTATTGTCTAGTGTCGGATTGGCCGGTGGTGGCTTTAAGTTTTCTTTTTTTTCACAAAGGGAGGCATGAAATGGAAGTTAAAATGCACCAAGGTGCCATTTAATGTTCTCTGCATGAGACACCAACCATCAACTTACATTAAAAAACACTGACTGCCTTTTATACAATCCTGGCTGCAGGAAATTAGACAGACCAGCCTATAGAGTGACAGTGAGATCACAACCAGTCTCTACAATAAATATTTACATAAAACCAGCACAATCTCAATACCATAACCTGGCTAAATAGTTACATCGATACAAACTACTAGATAGACTCAGTAACACTCAACATGCATCATCATCTACATGACCCTTGCCTGTGTGTGCCTGGGCACAACCTGAGGCTTGATCAACTCAAGCTTGGTCACCACCAGGGGGAGGAGGTTTGATTGTTGAAAGACTTGATTTGAGCATGCATTTGAGATGCCTGCCAAGAGCCAGGTTTGCCACGTTGTGATGGCCGCACTCGCAGCCACACAGCTCTGAAGGTTGTATCTGAGCCTGCACTCACACTTTGGTTTCTTTGCATTAGCAGTTTATTTTTTTCCCTTATTTAGTTAATCTCAATCACATTTTACATTTCAAACAATAAATGACCACATACTGGGTTTTGCTTCAAATAGCATACTTTTATTTTAGTTGACAGAACATTAGTTTCTATTTTGAAGCACATTTAGTTAACTTTTGTACAGTCACTTGCTTAAAATGCTCTGCGTATAAGTTACCAGTGTGAGGTGCTGATCCTGGAGAACATCGGCCCAGGCTCGGGCAAAAGGATGAGCATCAGGGAAGTGGAGCTGTTTTAAGCAGGAAGTGGACAATTGGGACGTACTAATCCCAGCAACCTCATCGGAACGGTTTGTTTTCAGTTTAGTTATATTGTTTGTTTCTTTGCTGAATACTTGGTTTTGATATTCTTGGTTTGGTTAATATTGTTAAAGGGGGTTATTAGGTTTATTAATTATTGCTTAGTTTGTAGTAAAGTTTGTCCTGTAATTCCCTTTTGTCTCTGTGTGGCCTGATCAGCCAGTGTATATATATATATATATATATATATATATATATATATATATATATATATATATATATATATATATATATGTTCCCCATTGTGTTCGTTTTGTTAGGTCTCTTGGTAGGGTTAAGTTTCTTTTTGTTAAGTTATATTTCTTTGACCTCTTTTATGGGCCCAGAAACTCTGTCATATATTTAGGGCCTGAGCCAGAAGGTACTTCTAAGGTACTTCTGGCGAAGACCCTATTATGTTTGCTCGGCAGAGCAACACATTAGCAGCACTAAAAACACTAAAAACACACACTAAACAGTGTCCCAGGCCCCCCCAACACCCATGAGGCAACTGGGTCAGACGGCCCGGAGCCAGTTTTCACATACACACCCATTCAAAACCTGGTATTATACTGTTCTTGCTCTCAATGAGTGCGCGCTATATGCGCATAATGCGCATAACGCGCATAATCTAATTTGACCCCCTGAACATGCATGAAATTCGCTGAAATTCAGCACAATCGTTCGGTATGTCTCAACATTCACTAATCAAAAACAAAAACGCCACAAAAGTCTATAGCGCCACCTAGGGAGCCACACAAAAAAAAAATAATTAATTTCGCGCGCTATAACTCCTCACACAAAACTCCCACAAACATGGGACCAACACCATTGGACTCGTCTCATCAAGACGAACAATTCTTACACTCTGACCCCTCACCTATCTCCAACAGAATGTCCACAAATTGGACAAAACTGTCAAAATCAGGACTTTTTTTACTCCCCGAACAAAATCTATCTCCTCCTAAACCGTAAATGCCAGGGCTTCCAAACTTTCACACATTACTCTCCCAACTGTGCTCTTCAAAAATCTTTAAAGGCTAATATACTACGCGCTCGGTTTGGATTTTATAAGCCCTCAAAGTGGGGGAGACACGTTTCACACTTACAATGGAAGTCTATGGGGGGAGCCTGTCCTCTCAGGGTACATACTCTCAAACAAATGCTTCTCACGTCTATACCATACATCGCACAGCTTTTAAAAACATATCACTGTATTCCTGACAAAAATCCCTACAAAAATATGGTATTTTGTGTTACTTTTGACCAACGTAGGCCGAGTTATTCAGCTTTTACACACTACATTTCTTTTAATCCTCCGCTCTCTCCACTCTAGCACAGATCAAAGAAAGTGCAGCGGGGGAGGGGTTCTTAATGGGCCAGCTGCCAGCTCTGCTCTCAACTCTGCTCTCAGCTCTGACAGAGATGGCAGAGAGCGAGCAGAGAAGGGAGGGGTTCTTAAAGGGTCAGCTCTCAACTCTGCACTCACACTGTGCAGCGAACTGAAGCTCGTATCTCCTAAACTACAAGGCCTAGGGATTTGCCGATTACACCGTTGGATTCGGGCCGGTGTCAAGGACGCGGCCGTAGGCCGCGCGGGGGCTCAGGCCCTAACAACGCTGCTTGCAGCTTTATTAGGGCCTGAGCCAGAAGGTACTTCTGGGCGAAGACCCTATTATGTTTCGAAGTCAGAGAGACACGAAGTCAGCGCTAAAAGCAGTAAAAACACACACTTAGGAGCATCACAGGCCTCTAAAAACATCACAGGAGGGTCCGGGGGGGGGGGGGGACAGGGGGGTGAGGTCCCCCATTGAAACCTATGGTGGCAAAAATTATATCTGAAATTGCTAAGTTTCTTTGGCTATTTAGGGCCTGAGCCAGAAGGTACTTCTGGGCGAAGACCCTATTATGTTTCGAAGTCAGAGAGACACGAAGTCAGCGCTAAAAGCAGTAAAAACACACACTTAGGAGCATCACAGGCCTCTAAAAACATCACAGGGGGGTCCGGGGGGGGACAGGGGGGTGAGGTCTCCCATTGAAACCAATGGTGGCAAAATTATATCTGAAATTGCTTCGTTTTTTAGGGCCTGAGCCAGAAGGTACTTCTGGGCGAAGACCCTATTATGTTTCGAAGTCAGAGAGACACGAAGTCAGCGCTAAAAGCAGTAAAAACACACACTTAGGAGGATCACAGGCCTCTAAAAACATCACAGGGGGGTCCGGGGGGGGAGAGGGGGGTGAGGTCTCCCATTGAAACCTATGGTGGCAAAAATTATATCTGAAATTGCTGCGTTTTTTGGGGTATTATTAGGGCCTGAGCCAGAAGGTACTTCTGGGCGAAGACCCTATTATGTTTCGAAGTCAGAGAGACACGAAGTCAGCGCTAAAAGCAGTAAAAACACACACTTAGGAGCATCACAGGCCTCTAAAAACATCACAGGGGGGTCCGGGGGGGGACGGGGGGTGAGGTCCCCCATTGAAACCAATGGTGGCAAAAATTATATCTGAAATTGCTGCGTTTTATTATTATTATTATTATTAGGGCCTGAGCCAGAAGGTACTTCTGGGCGAAGACCCTATTATGTTTCGAAGTCAGAGAGACACGAAGTCAGCGCTAAAAGCAGTAAAAAAACACACTTAGGAGCATCACAGGCCTCTAAAAACATCACAGGGGGGTCCGGGGGGGGACAGGGGGGTGAGGTCCCCCATTGAAACCAATGGTGGCAAAAATTTTATCTGAAATTGCAAAGTTTTTTTATTATTAGGGCCTGAGCCAGAAGGTACTTCTGGGCGAAGACCCTATTATGTTTCGAAGTCAGAGAGACACGAAGTCAGCGCTAAAAGCAGTAAAAAAACACACTTAGGAGCATCACAGGCCTCTAAAAACATCACAGGGGGGTCCGGGGGGGGAGAGGGGGTGAGGTCCCCCATTGAAACCAATGGTGGCAAAAATTATATCTGAAATTGCTGCGTTTTTTGGGGTATTATTCTTTCTTTCTTCTCCCGCCACTTTGACGCTTAATTTGACCCCCTGAACATGCATGAAATTCGCTGAATTTTTGCACACACGTCCGGTCTGGCGAAAAATTTTATATTTAAAAAAAAAATTTCGCAAAAACTCAATAGCGCCACCTAGGGAGCCAAAAAACTCGCAAAAAATTTGGAGCGCTATAACTGCTTGTACGAATGTCCCACAGACACGGGACCAACACCGTTGCACTCGTCTCATCAAGACAAAAATTTCATACGCTCTGACCTCTCACCTATCTACAACACAATGTCCACAAATTGGACAAAACTGTCAAAAAGAGGACTTTTGCTCCTCCCCGAACAAAATCTATCTCCTCCTAAACCGTAAATGGCACCGCTTCCAGACTTTCACACATTACTCTCCCAACACTGCTCTTCAAAAATCTTTAAAGGCTAATATACTACGCGCTCGGTTCCCATTTTATAAGCCGTCAAAGTCGGGGAGACACGTTTCACGCTTACAATGGAAGTCAATGGGGTGGCTGTGTCCTCTCATGGTACAAACTCTCGAACAAATGCTTCTCACGTCTAAACTAAAACTCTCACAGCTTCACAAAACACACCAGTCAATTCCTGAGAAAAATCTCTACAAAAATATGGTATTATATTCCACTTCCAAGCAACAAATGCAGAGTTATTTGCTTTTTACACACTAAAAATGTACACTTTTCAGCTGCTCTCCACTCAGGCACAGATGGCAGAGATTTGTTTACTGTAGTCATGGAAACCACAATTGGAGGGTCTCTGCCCTCATGTACATACTCTCAAACAAACACTTGTAGCTTCTAAACTAAAACACTCACACCTTCAGAAAACACACCATTGAATTCCTGACAAAAAACTCTACGCACTGATGTCTTTACTTTCAACTTTTGACCCACATATGCTGAGTTATGACTGTGTTTCACAGTTAAACTGCCAAATCCTCCTCTGCTCTCAGCTCTGACACAGATGGCAGAGAGCGAGCAGAGAAGGGAGGGGCTCTTAAAGGGCCGGCTCTCAGCTCTGCAGTCGCACTGTGCAGCGCGCTGAGGCTCGTATCTCCTAAACTACAAGGCCTAGGGATTTGCCGATGACACCGTTGGATTCGGGCCGGCGATCCGGCCGCGGTTAGGCGGGGGCTCAGGCCCTAACAACGCTGCTTGCAGCTTTAATTAGGGCCTGAGCCAGAAGGTACTTCTGGGCGAAGACCCTATTATGTTTCGAAGTCAGAGAGACACGAAGTCAGCGCTAAAAGCAGTAAAAACACACACTTAGGAGCATCACAGGCCTCTAAAAACATCACAGGGGGGTCCGGGGGGGGACAGGGGGGTGAGGTCCCCCATTGAAACCAATGGTGGCAAAAATTTTATCTGAAATTGTAACGTTTTAATATTATTAGGGCCTGAGCCAGAAGGTACTTCTGGGCGAAGACCCTATTATGTTTCGAAGTCAGAGAGACACGAAGTCAGCGCTAAAAGCAGTAAAAAAACACACTTAGGAGCATCACAGGCCTCTAAAAACATCACAGGGGGGTCCGGGGGGGGACAGGGGGGTGAGGTCCCCCATTGAAACCAATGGTGGCAAAAATTTTATCTGAAATTGCAAAGTTTTTTTAGGGCCTGAGCCAGAAGGTACTTCTGGGCGAAGACCCTATTATGTTTCGAAGTCAGAGAGACACGAAGTCAGCGCTAAAAGCAGTAAAAACACACACTTAGGAGCATCACAGGCCTCTAAAAACATCACAGGGGGGTCCGGGGGGGGACAGGGGGGTGAGGTCCCCCATTGAAACCAATGGTGGCAAAAATTATATCTAAAATTGCTTCGTTTTTTTCTTATTAGGGCCTGAGCCAGAAGGTACTTCTGGGCGAAGACCCTATTATGTTTCGAAGTCAGAGAGACACGAAGTCAGCGCTAAAAGCAGTAAAAACACACACTTAGGAGGATCACAGGCCTCTAAAAACATCACAGAGGGGTCCGGGGGGGGACGGGGGGTGAGGTCTCCCATTGAAACCAATGGTGGCAAAATTATATCTAAAATTGCTTCGTTTTTTTCTTCCGATTATTAGGGCCTGAGCCAGAAGGTACTTCTGGGCGAAGACCCTATTATGTTTCGAAGTCAGAGAGACACGAAGTCAGCGCTAAAAGCAGTAAAAACACACACTTAGGAGCATCACAGGCCTCTAAAAACATCACAGGGGGGTCCGGGGGGGGACAGGGGGGTGAGGTCCCCCATTGAAACCAATGGTGGCAAAAATTTTATCTGAAATTGCTGCGTTTTAATATTATTATTATTATTATTCTTTCTTTCTTCTCCCGCCACTTTGACGCTTAATTTGACCCCCTGAACATGCATGAAATTCGATGAAATTTGGCACGCACGTCCGGTCCGGCAAAAAATTCGATCTTTTAAAAAAAAAATTTGCAAAAACTGTATAGCGCCACCTAGGGAGCCAAAAAACTCGCAAAAAATTTGGAGCACTGTAACTGCTTGCACGAATGTCCCACAGACATGGGACCAACACCGTTGGACTCGTCTCATCAAGACGAAAATTTCATACGCTCTGACCTCTCACCTATCTACAACAGAATGTCCACAAATTGGACAAAACTGTCAAAAAAGGACTTTTTTTACTCCCCAAACAAAATCGATCTCGTCCTCGGGCATTAATTGTATCGCTTCCAAACTTTCACACCTCAATCACACAACTGTGCTCTTCACAAATCTTCAAAGGTTTTTATATGAATCGCTCAGATTCCGTTTTATAAGCCGTCAAAGTCGGGGAGACACGTTTTACGTTACAATGGAAGTCAATGGGGAGGCCGTGTCCTCTCATGGTACATACTCTCGAAAAATGCTTCTCACATCTATACCATACATCGCACAGCTTTTAAAAACATATCACTGTATTCCTGACAAAAATCTCTACAAAAATATGGTATTTTGTGTTACTTTTGACCAACGTATGCCGAGTTATTCAGCTTTTACACACTACATTTCTCTTAATCCTCCACTCTCTCCACTCTAGCACAGATCAAAGAAAGTGCAGCGGAGGAGGGGTTTTTAATGGGCCAGCTGGCAGCTCTGCTCTCAGCTCTGCTCTCAGCTCTGACAGAGATGGCAGAGATTTGTTTACTGTAGTCATGGAAACCACAATTGGAGGGTCTCTGCCCTCATGTACATACTCTCAAACAAACACTTGTAGCTTCTAAACTAAAAGACTCACACCTTCAGAAAACACACCATTGAATTCCTGAGAAAAAACTCGACGCACTGATGTCTTTACATTCCACTTTTGACCAACATATGCTGAGTTATGACTGTGTTTCACAGTTAAACTGCCAAATCCTCCTCTGCTCTCCACTCTGACACAGATGGCAGAGAGCGAGCAGAGAAGGGAGGGGCTCTAAAATGGCCGGCTCTCAACTCTGCAGTCACGCTGTGCAGCGCGCTGAGGCTCGTATCTCCTAAACTACAAGGCCTCGGGATTTGCCGATTACACCGTTGGATTGGGGCCGGCGATCCGGCCGCGGTTAGGCGGGGGCTCAGGCCCTAACAACGCTGCTTGCAGCTTTAATTAGGGCCTGAGCCAGTCCCTGGCGAAGACCCTATTATGTTTCGAAGTCACACTCGCCACTTCAAAAGTAAATTTGACCCCCTAAACATGCATGAAAACTCACCAAATTTGGTAAGCACATCAGGTGCGGCGAAAAATTCGATAATTAAAAAAAAAAGAGGCGCTCTACTCAATAGCGCCACCTACATACACAAAAATCCACGCCACAGACTGTAGGAATGTCCTACAGACATGGGACGAACACCATTGAACTCGTCTCATCAAGACGGATAAATCATACACTCACACCCCTGACCTAACTGTAACAGGATGTCCACAATTTGGACACGAATGTCTAATTTTGGACAATTTTGCGCCCCGAACAAAATCTATCTCCTCCTGAACCGTAAATGCCAGGGCTTCCAAACTTTCACACATTACTCTCCCAACACTGCTCTTCAAAAATCTTTAAAGGCTAATATACTACGCGTTCGGTTTGGATTTTATAAGCCGTCAAAGTGGGGGAGACACGTTTCACGCTTACAATGGAAGTCAATGGGGTGGCCGTGTCCTCTCATGGTACAAACTCTCGAACAAATGCTTCTCACATCTAAACTAAAACTCTCACAGCTTCACAAAACACACCAGTCGATTCCTCAGAAAAATCTCTACAAAAATATGGTATTATATCCCACTTCCAAGCAACATATGCAGAGTTATTTGCTTTTCACACACTAAAAATGTACACTTTTAAGCTGCTCTCCACTCAGGCACAGATGGCAGAGATTTGTTTACTGTAGTCATGGAAACCACAATTCGAGGGTCTCTGCCCTCATGTACATACTCTCAAACAAACAGTTGTAGCTTCTAAACTAAAACACTCACACCTTCAAAAAGCACACCATTGAATTCCTGAGAAAAAACTCTACGCACTGATGTCTTTACAGTCCACTTTTGACCCACATATGCTGAGTTATGACTGTGTTTCACAGTAAAACTGCCAAATCCTCCTCTGCTCTCCACTCTGAATGAGATGGCAGAGAGCGAGCAGAGAAGGGAGGGGCTCTTAAATGGCCGGCTCTCAACTCTGCAGTCACACTGTGCAGCGCGCTGAGGCTCGTATCTCCTAAACTACAAGGCCTAGGGATTTGCCGATTACACCGTTGGATTGGGGCCGGCGATCCGGCCGCGGTTAGGCGGGGGCTCAGGCCCTAACAACGCTGCTTGCAGCTTTAATTAGGGCCTGAGCCAGAAGGTACTTCTGGGCGAAGACCCTATTATGTTTCGAAGTCAGAGAGACACGAAGTCAGCGCTAAAAGCAGTAAAAACAAACACTTAGGAGGATCACAGGCCTCTAAAAACATCACAGGAGGGTCCGGGGGGGGACGGGGGGTGAGGTCCCCCATTGAAACCAATGGTGGCAAAAATTATATCTGAAATTGCTGCGTTTTTTTCTTCTTCTTCTTATTAGGGCCTGAGCCAGAAGGTACTTCTGGCGAAGACCCTATTATGTTTGCTCGGCAGAGCAACACATTAGCAGCACTAAAAACACTAAAAACACACACTAAACAGTGTCCCAGGCCCCCCCAACACCCATGAGTCAACTGGGCCAGACGGCCCGGAGCCAGTTTTCACATACACACCCATTCAAAACCTGGTATTATACTGTTCTTGCTCTCAATGAGTGCGCGCTATATGCGCATAATGCGCATAACGCGCATAATCTAATTTGACCCCCTGAACATGCATGAAATTCGCTGAATTTCGGCACAATCGTTCGGTATGTCTCAACATTCACTAATCAAAAACAAAAACGCCACAAAAGTCTATAGCGCCACCTAGGGAGCCAAAAAAAAAAGATAATTTTTTTTAATTTCGCGCGCTATAACTCCTCACACAAAACTCCCACAGACATGGGACCAACACCGTTGGACTCGTCTCATCAAGACGAACAATTCTTAAAGTCTGACCCCTCACCTATCTCCAACAGAATGTCCACAAATTGGACAAAACTGTCAAAATCAGGACTTTTTTTACTCCCCGAACAAAATCTATCTCCTCCTAAACCGTAAATGCCAGGGCTTCCAAACTTTCACACATTACTCTCCCAACTGTGCTCTTCAAAATTCTTTAAAGGCTAATATACTACGCGCTCGGTTTGGATTTTATAAGCCCTCAAAGTGGGGGAGACACGTTTCACGCTTACAATGGAAGTCAATGGGGAGGCCGTGTCCTCTCATGGTACATACTCTCGAACAAATGCTTCTCACGTCTATACCATACATCGCACAGCTTTTAAAAACATATCACTGTATTCCTGACAAAAATCCCTACAAAAATATGGTATTTTGTGTTACTTTCCACCAACGTAGGCCGAGTTATTCAGCTTTTACACACTACATTTCTCTTAATCCTCCACTCTCTCCACTCCAGCACAGATCAAAGAAAGTGCAGCGGGGGAGGGGTTCTTAATGGGCCAGCTGGCAGCTCTGCTCTCAGCTCTGCTCTCAGCTCTGACAGAGATGGCAGAGAGCGAGCAGAGAAGGGAGGGGCTCTTAAAGGGCCAGCTGGCAGCTCTGCTCTCAGCTCTGCTCTCCACTCTGACACAGATGGCAGAGAGCGAGCAGAGAAGGGAGGGGCTCTTAAAGGGCCGGCTCTCAGCTCTGCACTCACACTGTGCAGCGAACTGAGGCTCGTATCTCCTAAACTACAAGGCCTAGGGATTTGCCGATTACACCGTTGGATTCGGGCCGGTGTCAAGGATGCGGCCGTAGGCCGCGTGGGGGCTCAGGCCCTAACAACGCTGCTTGCAGCTTTAATTCTTTCTTTCTTCCGTCGCCACTTTGACGCTTAATTTGACCCCCTGAACATGCATGAAATTCGCTGAATTTTTGCACACACCTCCGGTCTGGCGAAAAATTTTATATTTAAAAAAAAAATTTCGCAAAAACTCAATAGCGCCACCTAGGGAGCCAAAAAACTCGCAAAAAATTTGGAGCGCTATAACTGCTTCCACGAATGTCCCACAGACATGGGACCAACACCGTTGCACTCGTCTCATTAAGACGAAAAATTCATACGCTCTGACCTCTCACCTATCTACAACACAATGTCCACAAATTGGACAAAACTGTCAAAATGAGGACTTTTGCTCCTCCCCGAACAAAATCTATCTCCTCCTAAACCGTAAATGGCACCGCTTCCAAACTTTCACACATTACTCTCCCAACTGTGCTCTTCAAAAATCTTTAAAGGCTAATATACTACGCGCTCGGTTCCCATTTTATAAGCCGTCAAAGTCGGGGAGACACGTTTTACGTTACAATGGAAGTCAATGGGGAGGCTGTGTCCTCTCATGGTACATACTCTCAAACAAATGCTTCTCACGTCTACGCTGAAACTCTCACAGCTTCACAAAACACACCACTGGATTCCTCAGAAAAATCCCTACAAAAATATGGGATTACATTGCACTTTGAAGCAACATATGCAGAGTTATTTGACTTTCACACACTGAAAATGTGGATTTTTCAGCTGCTCTCCACTCTAGCACAGATGGCAGAGATTTGTTTACTGTAGTCATGGAAACCACAATTGGAGCTTCTCTGCCCTCATGTACATACTCTCAAACAAACACTTGTAGCTTCTAAACTAAAACACTCACACCTTCAGAAAACACACCATTGAATTCCTGACAAAAAACTCTACGCACTGATGTCTTTACTTTCAACTTTTGACCAACATATGCAGAGTTATGACTGTGTTTCACAGTAAAACTGTCAAATCCTCCTCTGCTCTCCGCTCTGACAGAGATGGCAGAGAGCGAGCAGAGAAGGGAGGGGCTCTTAAAGGGCCGGCTCTCAACTCTGCACTCGCACTGTGCAGCGCGCTGAGGCTCGTATCTCCTAAACTACAAGGCCTAGGGATTTGCCGATTACACCGTTGGATTCGGGCCGGCGATCCGGCCGCGGTTAGGCGGGGGCTCAGGCCCTAACAACGCTGCTTGCAGCTTTAATTAGGGCCTGAGCCAGAAGGTACTTCTGGCGAAGACCCTATTATGTTTGCTCGGCAGAGCAACACATTAGCAGCACTAAAAACACTAAAAACACACACTAAACAGTGTCCCAGGCCCCCCCAACACCCATGAGGCAACTGGGCCAGACGACCCGGAGCCAGTTTTCACATACACACCCATTCAAAACCTGGTATTATACTGTTCTTGCTCTCAATGAGTGCGCGCTATATGCGCATAATGCGCATAATGCGCATAACGCGCATAATCTAATTTGACCCCCTGAACATGCATGAAATTCGCTGAATTTCGGCACAATCGTTCGGTATGTCTCAACATTCACTAATCAAAAACAAAAACGCCACAAAAGTCTATAGCGCCACCTAGGGAGCCACACAAAAAAAAGATAATTTTTTTTAATTTCGCGCGCTATAACTCCTCACACAAAACTCCCACAGACATGGGACCAACACCGTTGGACTCGTCTCATCAAGCCGAACAATTCTTACACTCTGACCCCTCACCTATCTCCAACAGAATGTCCACAAATTGGACAAAACTGTCAAAATCAGGACTTTTTTTACTCCCCGAACAAAATCTATCTCCTCCTAAACCGTAAATGCCAGGGCTTCCAAACTTTCACACATTACTCTCCCAACTGTGCTCTTCAAAAATCTTTAAAGGCTAATATACTACGCGCTCGGTTTGGATTTTATAAGCCCTCAAAGTGGGGGAGACACGTTTCACGCTTACAATGGAAGTCAATGGGGAGGCCGTGTCCTCTCATGATACATACTCTCGAACAAATGCTTCTCACGTCTATACCATACATCGCACAGCTTTTAAAAACATATCACTGTATTCCTGACAAAAATCCCTACAAAAATATGGTATTTTGTGTTACTTTCCACCAACGTAGGCCGAGTTATTCAGCTTTTACACACTACATTTCTCTTAATCCTCCACTCTCTCCACTCTAGCACAGATCAAAGAAAGTGCAGCGGGGGAGGGGTTCTTAATGGGCCAGCTGGCAGCTCTGCTCTCAGCTCTGCTCTCAGCTCTGACAGAGATGGCAGAGATTTGTTTACTGTAGTCATGGAAACCACAATTGGAGCTTCTCTGCCCTCATGTACATACTCTCATACAAACACTTGTCGCTTCTAAATTAAAACACTCACACCTTCAGAAAACACACCATTGAATTCCTGAGAAAAAACTCTACGAACTGATGTCTTTACATTACACTTTTGACCAACATATGCAGAGTTATGACTGTGTTTGTCAGTAAAACTGCCAAATCCTCCTCTGCTCTCCACTCTGACACAGACGGCAGAGAGCGAGCAGAGAAGGGAGGGGCTCTTAAAGGGCCGGCTCTCAGCTCTGCACTCACACTGTGCAGCGCACTGAGGCTCGTATCTCCTAAACTACAAGGCCTAGGGATTTGCTGATTACACCGTTGGATTCGGGCCGGTGTCAAGGACGCGGCCGTAGGCCGCGTGGGGGCTCAGGCCCTAACAACGCTGCTTGCAGCTTTAATTATTATTCTTTGTTTCATCCGGGAATCTTTAACGCTTAATTTGACCCCCTGAACATATGTGAAATTCGCTGAAATTTGGCACGCACGTCCGGTCCGGCGAAAAATTTGATATTTAAAAAAAAAATTTCGCAAAAACTCAATAGCGCCACCTAGGGAGCCAAAAAACTCGCAAAAAATTTGGAGCGCTCTAACTGCTTGTACGAATGTCCCAGAGACACGGGACCAACACCGTTGCACTCGTCTCATCAAGACGAAAATTTCATACGCTCTGACCTCTCACCTATCTACAACACAATGTCCACAAATTGGACAAAACTGTCAAAATGAGGACTTTTGCTCCTCCCCGAACAAAATCTATCTCCTCCTAAACCGTAAATGGCACCGCTTCCAGACTTTCACACACTACTCTCCCAACACTGCTCTTCAAAAATCTTTAAAGGCTAATATACTACGCGCTCGGTTCCCATTTTATAAGCCGTCAAAGTCGGGGAGACACGTTTCACGCTTACAATGGAAGTCAATGGGGTGGCCGTGTCCTCTCATGGTACAAACTCTCGAACAAATGCTTCTCACGTCTAAACTAAAACTCTCACAGCTTCACAAAACACACTACTGGATTCCTCAGAAAAATCCCTACAAAAATATGGTATTATATTCCACTTCCAAGCAACATATGCAGAGTTATTTGCTTTTCACACACTAAAAATGTACACTTTTAAGCTGCTCTCCACTCAGGCACAGATGGCAGAGATTTGTTTACTGTAGTCATGGAAACCACAATTGGAGGGTCTCTGCCCTCATGTACATACTCTCAAACAAACACTTGTAGCTTCTAAACTAAAACACTCACACCTTCAGAAAACACACCATTGAATTCCTGAGAAAAAACTCTACGCACTGATGTCTTTACTTTCAACTTTTGACCCACATATGCTGAGTTATGACTGGTTTTCACAGTAAAACTGCCAAATCCTCCTCTGCACTCCGCTCTGACACAGATGGCAGAGAGCGAGCAGAGAAGGGAGGGGCTCTTAAAGGGCCGGCTCTCAGCTCTGCAGTCACGCTGTGCAGCGAACTGAGGCTCGTATCTCCGAAACTACAAGGCCTAGGGATTTGCCGATTACACCGTTGGATTCGGGCCGGCGATCCGGCCGCGGTTAGGCGGGGGCTCAGGCCCTAACAACGCTGCTTGCAGCTTTAATTAGGGCCTGAGCCAGAAGGTACTTCTGGCGAAGACCCTATTATGTTTGCTGGGCAGAGCAACACATTAGCAGCACTAAAAACACTAAAAACACACACTAAACAGTGTCCCAGGCCCCCCCAACACCCATGAGGCAACTGGGCCAGACGGCCCGGAGCCAGTTTTCACATACACACCCATTCAAAACCTGGTATTATACTGTTCTTGCTCTCAATGAGTGCGCGCTATATGCGCATAATGCGCATAATGCGCATAACGCGCATAATCTAATTTGACCCCCTGAACATGCATGAAATTCGCTGAATTTCGGCACAATCGTTCGGTATGTCTCAACATTCACTAATCAAAAACAAAAACGCCACAAAAGTCTATAGCGCCACCTAGGGAGCCACACAAAAAAAAGATAATTTTTTTTAATTTCGCGCGCTATAACTCCTCACACAAAACTCCCACAGACATGGGACCAACACCGTTGGACTCGTCTCATCAAGACGAACAATTCTTACACTCTGACCCCTCACCTATCTCCAACAGAATGTCCACAAATTGGACAAAACTGTCAAAATCAGGACTTTTTTTACTCCCCGAACAAAATCTATCTCCTCCTAAACCGTAAATGCCAGGGCTTCCAAACTTTCACACATTACTCTCCCAACTGTGCTCTTCAAAAATCTTTAAAGGCTAATATACTACGCGCTCGGTTTGGATTTTATAAGCCCTCAAAGTGGGGGAGACACGTTTCACGCTTACAATGGAAGTCAATGGGGAGGCCGTGTCCTCTCATGGTACATACTCTCGAACAAATGCTTCTCACGTCTATACCATACATCGCACAGCTTTTAAAAACATATCACTGTATTCCTGACAAAAATCCCTACAAAAATATGGTATTTTGTGTTACTTTCCACCAACGTAGGCCGAGTTATTCAGCTTTTACACACTACATTTCTCTAAATCCTCCACTCTCTCCACTCTAGCACAGATCAAAGAAAGTGCAGCGGGGGAGGGGTTCTTAATGGGCCAGCTGGCAGCTCTGCTCTCAGCTCTGACAGAGATGGCAGAGATTTGTTTACTGTAGTCATGGAAACCACAATTGGCACTTCTCTGCCCTCATGTACATACTCTCAAACAAACACTTGTAACTTCTAAACTAAAACACTCACACCTTCAGAAAACACACCATTGAATTCCTGAGAAAAAACTCTACGAACTGATGTCTTTACAGTCCACTTTTGACCAACATATGCAGAGTTATGACTGTGTTTGTCAGTAAAACTGCCAAATCCTCCTCTGCTCTCAGCTCTGACACAGATGGCAGAGAGCGAGCAGAGAAGGGAGGGGCTCTTAAAGGGCCGGCTGTCAGCTCTGCAGTCACACTGTGCAGCGAACTGAGGCTCGTATCTCCTAAACTACAAGGCCTAGGGATTTGCCGATTACACCGTTGGATTGGGGCCGGTGTCAAGGACGCGGCCGTAGGCCGCGCGGGGGCTCAGGCCCTAACAACGCTGCTTGCAGCTTTAATTATTATTATTTTTCTTTCTTTCTTCCCCGCCACTTTAAACCTTAATTTCACCCCCTGAACATGCATGAAATTCGCTGAATTTTTGCACGCACGTCCGGTCTGGCAAAAAATTTTATATTTTAAAAAAAAATTTCACCAAAACTCAATAGCGCCACCTAGGGAGCAAAAAAACTCAAAAAAAATTGGGAGCGCTATAACTGCTTGCACGAATGTCCCACAGACATGGGACCAACACCGTTGCATTCATCTCAGCAAGACCAACAATTCATACACTCTGACCTCTCACCTATCTACAACACAATGTCCACAAATTGGACAAAACTGTCAAAATTAGGACTTTTTTTACGCCCGAACAAAATCTATCTCCTCCTAAACCGTAAATGGCATCGCTTCCAAACTTTCACACATGACTCTCCCAACTGTGCTCTTCAAAAATCTTTAAAGGCTAATCTACTACGCGCTCGGTTCCCATTTTATAGGCCGTCAAAGTGGGGGAGACACTTTTCACGCTTACAATGGAAGTCAATGGGGAGGCCGTGTCCTCTCATGGTACATACTCTCAAACAAATGCTTCTCACGTCTAAACTAAAACTCTCACAGCTTCACAAAACACACCACTGGATTCCTCAGAAAAATCTCTACAAAAATATGGTATTATATTCCACTTCCAAGCAACATATGCGGAGTTATTTGATTTTCACACACTAAAAATGTACACTTTTCGGCTGCTCTCAACTCCTGCACAGATGGCAGAGATTTGTTTACTGTAGTCATGGAAACCACAATTGGAGGGTCTCTGCCCTCATGTACATACTCTCAAACAAACACTTGTAGCTTCTAAACTAAAACACTCACACCTTCAAAAAGCACACCATTGAATTCCTGACAAAAAACTCTACGCACTGATGTCTTTACATTCCACTTTTGACCCACATATGCTGAGTTATGACTGTGTTTCACAGTAAAACTGCCAAATCCTCCTCTGCTCTCCACTCTGACAGAGATGGCAGAGAGCGAGCAGAGAAGGGAGGGGCTCTTAAAGGGCCGGCTCTCAGCTCTGCACTCGCACTGTGCAGCGCACTGAGGCTCGTATCTCCTAAACTACAAGGCCTAGGGATTTGCCGATTACACCGTTGGATTCGGGCCGGTGTCAAGGACGCGGCCGTAGGCCGCGCGGGGGCTCAGGCCCTAACAACGCTGCTTGCAGCTTTAATTAGGGCCTGAGCCAGAAGGTACTTCTGGCGAAGACCCTATTATGTTTGCTCGGCAGAGCAACACATTAGCAGCACTAAAAACACTAAAAACACACACTAAACAGTGTCCCAGGCCCCCCCAACACCCATGAGGCAACTGGGTCAGACGGCCCGGAGCCAGTTTTCACATACACACCCATTCAAAACCTGGTATTATACTGTTCTTGCTCTCAATGAGTGCGCGCTATATGCGCATAATGCGCATAACGCGCATAATCTAATTTGACCCCCTGAACATGCATGAAATTCGCTGAAATTTGGCACAATCGTTCGGTATGTCTCAACATTCACTAATCAAAAACAAAAACGCCACTAAAGTCTATAGCGCCACCTAGGGAGCCACACAAAAAAAAGATAATTTTTTTTAATTTCGCGCGCTATAACTCCTCACACAAAACTCCCACAGACATGGGACCAACACCGTTGGACTCGTCTCATCAAGACGAACAATTCTTACACTCTGACCCCTCACCTATCTCCAACAGAATGTCCACAAATTGGACAAAACTGTCAAAATCAGGACTTTTTTTACTCCCCGAACAAAATCTATCTCCTCCTAAACCGTAAATGCCAGGGCTTCCAAACTTTCACACATTACTCTCCCAACTGTGCTCTTCAAAAATCTTTAAAGGCTAATATACTACGCGCTCGGTTTGGATTTTATAAGCCCTCAAAGTGGGGGAGACACGTTTTACGCTTACAATGGAAGTCAATGGGGAGGCCGTGTCCTCTCATGGTACATACTCTCGAACAAATGCTTCTCACGTCTATACCATACATCGCACAGCTTTTAAAAACATATCACTGTATTCCTGACAAAAATCCCTACAAAAATATGGTATTTTGTGTTACTTTCCACCAACGTAGGCCGAGTTATTCAGCTTTTACACACTACATTTCTCGAAATCCTCCACTCTCTCCACTCTAGCACAGATCAAAGAAAGTGCAGCGGGGGAGGGGTTCTTAATGGGCCAGCTGGCAGCTCTGCTCTCAGCTCTGCTCTCAGCTCTGACAGAGATGGCAGAGATTTGTTTACTGTAGTCATGGAAACCACAATTGGCACTTCTCTGCCCTCATGTACATACTCTCAAACAAACACTTGTCGCTTCTAAATTAAAACACTCACACCTTCAGAAAACACACCATTGAATTCCTGAGAAAAAACTCTACGAACTGATGTCTTTACATTACACTTTTGACCAACATATGCAGAGTTATGACTGTGTTTGTCAGTAAAACTGCCAAATCCTCCTCTGCTCTCCACTCTGACAGAGATGGCAGAGAGCGAGCAGAGAAGGGAGGGGCTCTTAAAGGGCCGGCTCTCAGCTCTGCACTCACACTGTGCAGCGCACTGAGGCTCGTATCTTCTAAACTACAAGGCCTAGGGATTTGCCGATTACACCGTTGGATTCGGGCCGGTGTCAAGGACGCGGCCGTAGGCCGCGTGGGGGCTCAGGCCCTAACAACGCTGCTTGCAGCTTTAATTAGGGCCTGAGCCAGAAGGTACTTCTGGGCGAAGACCCTATTATGTTTCGAAGTCAGAGAGACACGAAGTCAGCGCTAAAAGCAGTAAAAACACACACTTAGGAACATCACAGGCCTCTAAAAACATCACAGGGGGGTCCGGGGAGGGACGGGGGGTGAGGTCCCCCATTGAAACCTATGGTGGCAAAAATTATATCTGAAATTGTTAAGTTTTATTATTATTTTTTTTCTTTGTTTCATCCGACGCCTCTTTGACGCTTAATTTGACCCCCTAGACATTTATGAAATTCGCTGAAATTCGGCACACACGTCCGTTCTGGCGAAAAATTTTATATTTTAAAAAAAAATTTCGCAAAAACTCAATAGCGCCACCTAGGGAGCCAAAAAACTCGCAAAAAATTTGGAGCGCTATAACTGCTTGCACGAATGTCCCACAGACATGGGACCGACACCGTTGGAATCGTCTCATTAAGACAAAAATTTCATACACTCTGACCTCTCACCTATCTACAACACAATGTCCACAAATTGGACAAAACTGTCAAAAAAAGGAATTTTTTACTCCCCGAACAAAATCTATCTCCTCCTAAACCGTAAATGGCATCGCTTCCAAACTTTCACACATTACTCTCCCAACACTGCTCTTCAAAAATCTTTAAAGGCTAATATACTACGCGTTCGGTTTGGATTTTATAAGCCGTCAAAGTGGGGGAGACACGTTTCACGCTTACAATGGAAGTCAATGGGGTGGCCGTGTCTTCTCATGGTACAAACTCTCGAACAAATGCTTCTCACGTCTAAACTAAAACTCTCACAGCTTCACAAAACACATCAGTGGATTCCTCAGAAAAATCTCAACAAAAATATGGTATTATATTCCACTTCCAAGCAACATATGCAGAGTTATTTGCTTTTCACACACTAAAAATGTACACTTTTCAGCTGCTCTCAACTCAGGCACAGATGGCAGAGATTTGTTTACTGTAGTCATGGAAACCACAATTGGAGCTTCTCTGCCCTCATGTACATACTCTCAAACAAACACTTGTAGCTTCTAAACTAAAACACTCACACCTTCAGAAAACAAACCATTGAATTCCTGAGAAAAAACTCTACGCACTGATGTCTTTACTTTCAACTTTTGACCCACATATGCTGAGTTATGACTGTGTTTCACAGTAAAACTGCCAAATCCTCCTCTGCTCTCCACTCTGACAGAGATGGCAGAGAGCGAGCAGAGAAGGGAGGGGCTCTTAAAGGGCCGGCTCTCAGCTCTGCACTCACACTGTGCAGCGAACTGAGGCTCGTATCTCCTAAACTACAAGGCCTAGGGATTTGCCGATTACACCGTTGGATTGGGGCCGGCGATCCGGCCGCGGTTAGGCGGGGGCTCAGGCCCTAACAACGCTGCTTGCAGCTTTAATTATTCTTTCTTTCTTCTCCCGCCACTTTGACGCTTAATTTGACCCCCTGAACATGCATGAAATTCGCTGAATTTTTGCACACACGTCCGGTCCGGCAAAAAATTTTATATTTAAAAAAAAAAATTCGCAAAAACTCAATAGCGCCACCTAGGGAGCCAAAAAACTCGCAAAAAATTTGGAGCGCTCTAACTGCTTGCACGAATGTCCCACACACACGGGACCAACACCGTTGCACTCGTCTCATCAAGACGAAAAATTCATACGCTCTGACCTCTCACCTATCTACAACACAATGTCCACAAATTGGACAAAACTGTCAAAATGAGGACTTTTGCTCCTCCCCAAACAAAATCTATCTCCTCCTAAACCGTAAATGGCACCGCTTCCAGACTTTCACACACTACTCTCCCAACACTGCTCTTCAAAAATCTTTAAAGGCTAATATACTACGCGCTCGGTTCCCATTTTATAAGCCGTCAAAGTCGGGGAGACACGTTACACGCTTACAATGGAAGTCAATGGGGTGGCCGTGTCCTCTCATGGTACAAACTCTCGAACAAATGCTTCTCAGGTCTAAACTAAAACTCTCACAGCTTCACAAAACACACCAGTCGATTCCTCAGAAAAATCTCTACAAAAATATGGTCTTATATTCCACTTCCAAGCAACATATGCAGAGTTATTTGCTTTTCACACACTAAAAATGTACACTTTTCGGCTGCTCTCCACTCAGGCACAGATGGCAGAGATTTGTTTACTGTAGTCATGGAAACCACAATTGGAGGGTCTCTGCCCTCATGTACATACTCTCAAACAAACACTTGTAGCTTCTAAACTAAAAGACTCACACCTTCAGAAAACACACCATTGAATTCCTGACAAAAAACTCTACGAACTGATGTCTTTACATTACACTTTTGACCAACATATGCAGAGTTATGACTGTGTTTGTCAGTTAAACTGTCAAATCCTCCTCTGCTCTCCACTCTGACACAGATGGCAGAGAGCGAGCAGAGAAGGGAGGGGCTCTAAAATGGCCGGCTCTCAGCTCTGCAGTCACGCTGTGCAGCGCACTGAGGCTCGTATCTCCTAAACTACAAGGCCTAGGGATTTGCCGATTGCACCGTTGGATTGGGGCCAGCGATCCGGCCGCGGTTAGGCGGGGGCTCAGGCCCTAACAACGCTGCTTGCAGCTTTAATTAGGGCCTGAGCCAGAAGGTACTTCTGGGCGAAGACCCTATTATGTTTCGAAGTCAGAGAGACACGAAGTCAGCGCTAAAAGCAGTAAAAACACACACTTAGGAGCATCACAGGCCTCTAAAAACATCACAGGAGGGTCCGGGGGGGGACCGGGGGGTGAGGTCCCCCATTGAAACCTATGGTGGCAAAAATTATATCTGAAATTGCTGCGTTTTTTTCTTCTTCTTCTTATTAGGGCCTGAGCCAGAAGGTACTTCTGGGCGAAGACCCTATTATGTTTCGAAGTCAGAGAGACACGAAGTCAGCGCTAAAAGCAGTAAAAACACACACTTAGGAACATCACAGGCCTCTAAAAACATCACAGGGGGGTCCGGGGGGGGACGGGGGGTGAGGTCCCCCATTGAAACCAATGGTGGCAAAAATTATATCTGAAATTGTAACGTTTTATTATTATTATTATTAGGGCCTGAGCCAGAAGGTACTTCTGGGCGAAGACCCTATTATGTTTCGAAGTCAGAGAGACACGAAGTCAGCGCTAAAAGCAGTAAAAACACACACTTAGGAGCATCACAGGCCTCTAAAAACATCACAGGGGGGTCCGGGGGGGGACAGGGGGGTGAGGTCCCCCATTGAAACCAATGGTGGCAAAAATTATATCTAAAATTGCTTCGTTTTTTTAGGGCCTGAGCCAGAAGGTACTTCTGGGCGAAGACCCTATTATGTTTCGAAGTCAGAGAGACACGAAGTCAGTGCTAAAAGCAGTAAAAACACACACTTAGGAGGATCACAGGCCTCTAAAAACATCACAGGAGGGTCCGGGGGGGGACCGGGGGGTGAGGTCCCCCATTGAAACCAATGGTGGCAAAAATTATATCTGAAATTGCTGCGTTTTTTTCTTCTTCTTCTTATTAGGGCCTGAGCCAGAAGGTACTTCTGGGCGAAGACCCTATTATGTTTCGAAGTCAGAGAGACACGAAGTCAGCGCTAAAAGCAGTAAAAACACACACTTAGGAGGATCACAGGCCTCTAAAAACATCACAGGAGGGTCCGGGGGGGGACAGGGGGGTGAGGTCCCCCATTGAAACCTATGGTGGCAA
Source organism: Aulostomus chinensis (assembly GCF_037954235.1). Taxonomy (NCBI): domain Eukaryota; kingdom Metazoa; phylum Chordata; class Actinopteri; order Syngnathiformes; family Aulostomidae; genus Aulostomus; species Aulostomus chinensis. Next base: position 23,341,839 of record NC_141330.1, read on the forward strand.
AAATTATATCTGAAATTGCTTCGTTTTTTTCTTATTATTATTCTTTGTTTCATCCGGGAATCTTTAACGCTTAATTTGACCCCCTGAACATGCATGAAATTCGCTGAAATTTTGCACACACGTCCGGTCTGGCGAAAAATTTGATATTTAAAAAAAAAATTTCGCCAAAACTCAATAGCGCCACCTAGGGAGACAAAAAACTCGCAAAAAATTTGGAGCGCTATAACTGCTTGCACGAATGTCCCACAGACACGGGACCAACACCGTTGCACTCGTCTCATCAAGACGAAAATTTCATACGCTCTGACCTCTCACCTATCTACAACACAATGTCCACAAATTGGACAAAACTGTCAAAATGAGGACTTTTGCTCCTCCCCAAACAAAATCTATCTCCTCCTAAACCGTAAATGGCATCGCTTCCAAACTTTCACACATTACTCTCCCAACTGTGCTGATTAAAAGTTCAGTAAGAATAATATACTACGCGCTCGGTTTGGATTTTATAAGCCGTCAAAGTCGGGGAGACACGTTTCACGCTTACAATGGAAGTCAATGGGGTGGCCGTGTCCTCTCATGGTACAAACTCTCGAACAAATGCTTCTCACGTCTAAACTAAAACTCTCACAGCTTCACAAAACACACCAGTCGATTCCTCAGAAAAATCTCTACAAAAATATGGAATTATATTCCACTTCCAAGCAACAAATGCAGAGTTATTTGCTTTTCACACACTAAAAATGTGCATTTTTTAGCTGCTCTCCACTCAGGCACAGATGGCAGAGATTTGTTTACTGTAGTCATGGAAACCACAATTGGAGCTTCTCTGCCCTCATGTACATACTCTCAAACAAACATTTGTAGCTTCTAAACTAAAACACTCACACCTTCAGAAAACACACCATTGAATTCCTGAGAAAAAACTCTACGCACTGATGTCTTTACATTCCACTTTTGACCCACATATGCTGAGTTATGACTGGTTTTCACAGTAAAACTGCCAAATCCTCCTCTGCTCTCAGCTCTGACACAGATGGCAGAGAGCGAGCAGAGAAGGGAGGGGCTCTTAAAGGGCCGGCTCTCAACTCTGCACTCGCACTGTGCAGCGCACTGAGGCTCGTATCTCCTAAACTACAAGGCCTAGGGATTTGCCGATTACACCGTTGGATTGGGGCCGGCGATCCGGCCGCGGTTAGGCGGGGGCTCAGGCCCTAACAACGCTGCTTGCAGCTTTAATTATTATTCTTTCCGGTTCCGCCGCCAAAAAAACCCTTAATTACACCCACTGAACATGCATGAAATTCGCTGAATTTTGGCACGCACGTCCGGTCTGGCAAAAAATTTTATATTTTAAAAAAAAATTTCACCAAAACTCAATAGCGCCACCTAGGGAGCAAAAAAACTAAAAAAAAATTGGGAGCGCTATAACTGCTTCCACGAATGTCCCACAGACATGGGACCAACACCGTTGGAATCGTCTCATTAAGACGAAAAATTCATACACTCTGACCTCTCACCTATCTACAACACAATGTCCACAAATTGGACAAAACTGTCAAAAAAAGGAATTTTTTACTCCCCGAACAAAATCTATCTCCTCCTAAACCGTAAATGGCATCGCTTCCAAACTTTCACACATTTCTCTCCCAACTGTGCTCTTCAAAAATCTTTAAAGGCTAATATACTACGCGTTCGGTTTGGATTTTATAAGCCGTCAAAGTCGGGGAGACACGTTTCACGCTTACAATGGAAGTCAATGGGGTGGCCGTGTCCTCTCATGGTACAAACTCTCGAACAAATGCTTCTCACGTCTAAACTAAAACTCTCACAGCTTCACAAAACATACCAGTCGATTCCTCAGAAAAATCTCTACAAAAATATGGTATTATATCCCACTTCCAAGCAACATATGCGGAGTTATTTGCTTTTCACACACTAAAAATGTACACTTTTCGGTTGCTCTCCACTCTAGCACAGATGGCAGAGATTTGTTTACTGTAGTCATGGAAACCACAATTGGAGGGTCTCTGCCCTCATGTACATACTCTCAAACAAACACTTGTAGCTTCTAAACTAAAACACTCACACCTTCAGAAAACACACCATTGAATTCCTGACAAAAAACTCTACGCACTGATGTCTTTACATTCAACTTTTGACCAACATATGCTGAGTTATGACAGTGTTTCACAGTTAAACTGCCAAATCCTCCTCTGCTCTCCCCTCTGACACAGATGGCAGAGAGCGAGCAGAGAAGGGAGGGGCTCTTAAAGGGCCGGCTCTCAACTCTGCACTCGCACTGTGCAGCGAACTGAGGCTCGTATTTCCTGAACTACAAGGCCTAGGGATTTGCCGATTGCACCGTTGGATTCGGGCCGGCGATCCGGCCGCGGTTAGGCGGGGGCTCAGGCCCTAACAACGCTGCTTGCAGCTTTAATTCTTATTATTCTTTCTTTATTCCGCTGCGCTTTAACGCTTAATTTGACCCCCTGAACATGCATGAAATTCGCTTAAATTTTGCACACACGTCCGGTCTGGCGAAAAATTTTATATTTAAAAAAAAAATTTCGCAAAAACTCAATAGCGCCACCTAGGGAGCCAAAAAACTCGCAAAAAATTTGGAGCGCTATAACTGCTTGTACGAATGTCCCACAGACATGGGACCAACACCGTTGCACTCGTCTCATCAAGACGAAAATTTCATACGCTCTGACCTCTCACCTATCTACAACACAATGTCCACAAATTGGACAAAACTGTCAAAATGAGGACTTTTGCTCCTCCCCGAACAAAATCTATCTCCTCCTAAACCGTAAATGGCACCGCTTCCAGACTTTCACACATTACTCTCCCAACACTGCTCTTCAAAAATCTTTAAAGGCTAATATACTACGCGTTCGGTTTGGATTTTATAAGCCGTCAAAGTCGGGGAGACACGTTTCACGCTTACAATGGAAGTCAATGGGGTGGCCGTGTCCTCTCATGGTACAAACTCTCGAACAAATGCTTCTCACGTCTAAACTAAAACTCTCACAGCTTCACAAAACACACCACTGGATTCCTTAGAAAAATCTCTACAAAAATATGGTATTATATTCCACTTCCAAGCAACATATGCAGAGTTATTTGATTTTCACACACTAAAAATGTACACTTTTCGGCTGCTCTCCACTCCTGCACAGATGGCAGAGATTTGTTTACTGTAGTCATGGAAACCACAATTGGAGGGTCTCTGCCCTCATGTACATACTCTCAAACAAACACTTGTAGCTTCTAAACTAAAAGACTCACACCTTCAAAAAACACACCATTGAATTCCTGACAAAAAACTCTACGCACTGATGTCTTTACATTCCACTTTTGACCCACATATGCTGAGTTATGACTGTGTTTCACAGTTGAACTGCCAAATCCTCCTCTGCTCTCCACTCTGACAGAGATGGCAGAGAGCGAGCAGAGAAGGGAGGGGCTCTAAAATGGCCGGCTCTCAGCTCTGCAGTCACGCTGTGCAGCGCACTGAGGCTCGTATCTCCTAAACTACAAGGCCTAGGGATTTGCCGATTGCACCGTTGGATTGGGGCCGGCGATCCGGCCGCGGTTAGGCGGGGGCTCAGGCCCTAACAACGCTGCTTGCAGCTTTAATTAGGGCCTGAGCCAGTCCCTGGCGAAGACCCTATTATGTTTCGAAGTCACACTCGCCACTTCAAAAGTAAATTTGACCCCCTAAACATGCATGAAAACTCACCAAATTTGGTAAGCACATCGGGTGCGGCGAAAAATTCGATAATTAAAAAAAAAAGAGGCGCTCTACTCAATAGCGCCACCTACATACACAAAAAACCACGCCACAGCCTGTAGGAATGTCCTACAGACATGGGACAAACACCATTGAACTCGTCTCATCAAGACGGATAAATCATACACTCACACCCCTGACCTAACTGTAACAGGATGTCCACAATTTGGACACGAATGTCTAATTTTGGACAATTTTGCGCCCCGAACAAAATCTATCTCCTCCTAAACCGTAAATGCCAGGGCTTCCAAACTTTCACACATTACTCTCCCAACTGTGCTCTTCAAAAATCTTTAAAGGCTAATATACTACGCGCTCGGTTTGGATTTTATGAGCCGTCAAAGTGGGGGAGACACTTTTCGCCTTACAATGGAAGTCTATGGGGAGAGCCTGTCCTCTCAGGGTACATACTCTCAAACAAATGCTTCTCACATCTACACCATACATTCCACAGCTTTTACAAACACACCACTGTATTCCTGACAAAAATCCCTACAAAAATATGGTATTTTGTGTGACTTTTGACCAACGTATGACGACTTATTCAGCTTTTACACACTACATTTCTCTGAATCCTCCACTCTCTCCACTCCAGCACAGATCAGACACAGTGCAGCGGGGGAAGGGTTCTTAATGGGCCAGCTGGCAGCTCTGCTCTCAGCTCTGCTCTCAGCTCTGACAGAGATGGCAGAGAGCGAGCAGAGAAGGGAGGGGCTCTTAAAGGGCCGGCTCTCAGCTCTGCTCTCAGCTCTGCTCTCAGCTCTGACAGAGATGGCAGAGATTTGTTTACTGTAGTCATGGAAACCACAATTGGAGCTTCTCTGCCCTCATGTACATACTCTCAAACAAACACTTGTCGCTTCTAAATTAAAACACTCAAACCTTCAAAAAGCACACCATTGAATTCCTGAGAAAAAACTCGACGCACTGATGTCTTTACATTCCACTTTTGACCCATATATGCAGAGTTATGACTGTTTTTCACAGTTAAACTGCCAAATCCTCCTCTGCTCTCCACTCTGACAGAGATGGCAGAGAGCGAGCAGAGAAGGGAGGGGCTCTTAAAAGGCCGGCTCTCAGCTCTGCACTCGCACTGTGCAGAGCTGAGACTCGTATCTTCTAAACTACAAGGCCTAGGGATTTGCCGATTACACCGTTGGATTCGGGCCGGTGTCAAGGACGCGGCCGTAGGCCGCGCAGGGGCTCAGGCCCTAAAAACGCTGCTTGCAGCTTTAATTGTTTCTTTCTTCTCCCGCCACTTTGAGGCTTAATTTGACCCCCTGAACATGCATGAAATTCGCTGAAATTTTGCACACACGTCCGGTCTGGCGAAAAATTTTATATTTAAAAAAAAAATTTCGCAAAAACTCAATAGCGCCACCTAGGGAGCCAAAAAACTCGCAAAAAATTGGGAGCGCTATAACTGCTTGTACGAATGTCCCACAGACATGGGACCAACACCGTTGCACTCGTCTCATCAAGACGAAAATTTCATACGCTCTGACCTCTCACCTATCTACAACACAATGTCCACAAATTGGACAAAACTGTCAAAAAGAGGACTTTTGCTCCTCCCCGAACAAAATCTATCTCCTCCTAAACCGTAAATGGCACCGCTTCCAGACTTTCACACATTACTCTCCCAACACTGCTCTTCAAAAATCTTTAAAGGCTAATATACTACGCGCTCGGTTTGGATTTTATAAGCCGTCAAAGTCGGGGAGACACGTTTCACGCTTACAATGGAAGTCAATGGGGTGGCCGTGTCCTCTCATGGTACAAACTCTCGAACAAATGCTTCTCACGTCTAAATTAAAACTCTCACAGCTTCACAAAACACACCAGTCAATTCCTGAGAAAAATCTCTACAAAAATATGGTATTATATTCCACTTCCAAGCAACATATGCAGAGTTATTAGCTTTTTACACACTAAAAATGTACACTTTTCAGCTGCTCTCCACTCAGGCACAGATGGCAGAGATTTGTTTACTGTAGTCATGGAAACCACAATTGGAGGGTCTCTGCCCTCATGTACATACTCTCAAACAAACACTTGTAGCTTCTAAACTAAAAGACTCACACCTTCAGAAAACACACCATTGAATTCCTGACAAAAAACTCTACGCACTGATGTCTTTACTTTCAACTTTTGACCCACATATGCTGACTTATGACTGTGTTTCACAGTTAAACTGCCAAATCCTCCTCTGCTCTCCACTCTGACACAGATGGCAGAGAGCGAGCAGAGAAGGGAGGGGCTCTTAAAGGGCCGGCTCTCAGCTCTGCACTCGCACTGTGCAGCGAACTGAGGCTCGTATCTCCTAAACTACAAGGCCTAGGGATTTGCCGATTACACCGTTGGATTGGGGCCGGCGATCCGGCCGCGGTTAGGCGGGGGCTCAGGCCCTAACAACGCTGCTTGCAGCTTTAATTAGGGCCTGAGCCAGAAGGTACTTCTGGCGAAGACCCTATTATGTTTGCTCGGCAGAGCAACACATTAGCAGCACTAAAAACACTAAAAACACACACTAAACAGTGTCCCAGGCCCCCCCAACACCCATGAGGCAACTGGGTCAGACGGCCCGGAGCCAGTTTTCACATACACACCCATTCAAAACCTGGTATTATACTGTTCTTGCTCTCAATGAGTGCGCGCTATATGCGCATAATGCGCATAACGCGCATAATCTAATTTGACCCCCTGAACATGCATGAAATTCGCTGAAATTTGGCACAATCGTTCGGTATGTCTCAACATTCACTAATCAAAAACAAAAACGCCACTAAAGTCTATAGCGCCACCTAGGGAGCCACACAAAAAAAAGATAATTTTTTTTAATTTCGCGCGCTATAACTCCTCACACAAAACTCCCACAGACATGGGACCAACACCGTTGGACTCGTCTCATCAAGACGAACAATTCTTACACTCTGACCCCTCACCTATCTCCAACAGAATGTCCACAAATTGGACAAAACTGTCAAAATCAGGACTTTTTTTACTCCCCGAACAAAATCTATCTCCTCCTAAACCGTAAATGCCAGGGCTTCCAAACTTTCACACATTACTCTCCCAACTGTGCTCTTCAAAAATCTTTAAAGGCTAATATACTACGCGCTCGGTTTGGATTTTATAAGCCCTCAAAGTGGGGGAGACACGTTTTACGCTTACAATGGAAGTCAATGGGGAGGCCGTGTCCTCTCATGGTACATACTCTCGAACAAATGCTTCTCACGTCTATACCATACATCGCACAGCTTTTAAAAACATATCACTGTATTCCTGACAAAAATCCCTACAAAAATATGGTATTTTGTGTTACTTTCCACCAACGTAGGCCGAGTTATTCAGCTTTTACACACTACATTTCTCGAAATCCTCCACTCTCTCCACTCTAGCACAGATCAAAGAAAGTGCAGCGGGGGAGGGGTTCTTAATGGGCCAGCTGGCAGCTCTGCTCTCAGCTCTGCTCTCAGCTCTGACAGAGATGGCAGAGATTTGTTTACTGTAGTCATGGAAACCACAATTGGCACTTCTCTGCCCTCATGTACATACTCTCAAACAAACACTTGTCGCTTCTAAATTAAAACACTCACACCTTCAGAAAACACACCATTGAATTCCTGAGAAAAAACTCTACGAACTGATGTCTTTACATTACACTTTTGACCAACATATGCAGAGTTATGACTGTGTTTGTCAGTAAAACTGCCAAATCCTCCTCTGCTCTCCACTCTGACAGAGATGGCAGAGAGCGAGCAGAGAAGGGAGGGGCTCTTAAAGGGCCGGCTCTCAGCTCTGCACTCACACTGTGCAGCGCACTGAGGCTCGTATCTTCTAAACTACAAGGCCTAGGGATTTGCCGATTACACCGTTGGATTCGGGCCGGTGTCAAGGACGCGGCCGTAGGCCGCGTGGGGGCTCAGGCCCTAACAACGCTGCTTGCAGCTTTAATTATTCTTTCTTTCTTCTCCCGCCACTTTGACGCTTAATTTGACCCCCTGAACATGCATGAAATTCGCTGAATTTTTGCACACACGTCCGGTCCGGCAAAAAATTTTATATTTAAAAAAAAAATTTCGCAAAAACTCAATAGCGCCACCTAGGGAGCCAAAAAACTCGCAAAAAATTTGGAGCGCTCTAACTGCTTGCACGAATGTCCCACACACACGGGACCAACACCGTTGCACTCGTCTCATCAAGACGAAAAATTCATACGCTCTGACCTCTCACCTATCTACAACACAATGTCCACAAATTGGACAAAACTGTCAAAATGAGGACTTTTGCTCCTCCCCGAACAAAATCTATCTCCTCCTAAACCGTAAATGGCACCGCTTCCAGACTTTCACACACTACTCTCCCAACACTGCTCGTCAAAAATCTTTAAAGGCTAATATACTACGCGCTCGGTTCCCATTTTATAAGCCGTCAAAGTCGGGGAGACACGTTACACGCTTACAATGGAAGTCAATGGGGTGGCCGTGTCCTCTCATGGTACAAACTCTCGAACAAACACTTCTCACGTCTAAACTAAAACTCTCACAGCTTCACAAAACACACCAGTCGATTCCTCAGAAAAATCTCTACAAAAATATGGTATTATATTCCACTTCCAAGCAACATATGCAGAGTTATTTGCTTTTCACACACTAAAAATGTACACTTTTCAGCTGCTCTCCACTCTAGCACAGATGGCAGAGATTTGTTTACTGTAGTCATGGAAACCACAATTGGAGGGTCTCTGCCCTCATGTACATACTCTCAAACAAACACTTGTAGCTTCTAAACTAAAAGACTCACACCTTCAGAAAACACACCATTGAATTCCTGACAAAAAACCCTACGCACTGATGTCTTTAAATTCCACTTTTGACCAACATATGCAGAGTTATGACTGTGTTTGTCAGTAAAACTGCCAAATCCTCCTCTGATATCAGCTCTGACACAGATGGCAGAGAGCGAGCAGAGAAGGGAGGGGCTCTTAAAGGGCCGGCTCTCAGCTCTGCACTCGCACTGTGCAGCGCACTGAGGCTCGTATCTCCTAAACTACAAGGCCTAGGGATTTGCCGATTACACCGTTGGATTGGGGCCGGCGATCCGGCCGCGGTTAGGCGGGGGCTCAGGCCCTAACAACGCTGCTTGCAGCTTTAATTATTATTATTATTATTCTTTCTTTCTTCCGCTGCACTTTAACGCTTAATTACACCCCCTAAACATGCATGAAATTCGCTGAAATTTGGCACGCACGTCCGGTCTGGCGAAAAATTTTATATTTAAAAAAAAAAAATGACAAAAACTCAATAGCGCCACCTAGGGAGCCAAAAAACTCGCAAAAAATTTGGAGCACTATAACTGCTTGCACGAATGTCCCACAGATATGGGACCAACACCGTTGGACTCGTCTCATCAAGACGAAAATTTCATACGCTCTGACCTCTCACCTATCTGCAACAGAATGTCCACTAATTGGACAAAACTGTCAAAATCAGAAATTTTTTTCTCTCCAAACAAAATCTATCTCCTCCTAAACCGTAAGTGCTAGGGCTTCCAAACTTTCACACATTACTCTCCCAACTGTGCTCTTTAAAAATCGTCAAAGGTTAATATACTACGCGTTTGGTTTGGATTTTATGAGCCGTCAAAGTGGGGGAGACACGTTTCACGCTTACAATGGAAGTCAATGGGGTGGCCGTGTCCTCTCGTGGTACATAGTGTTAAACAAACGCTTCTCACATCTACACTGAAACTCACACAGCTTCACAAAACACACCACTGTATTTCTCACAAAAATCCCTACAAAAATATGGTATTACATTGCACGTTGAAGCAACATATGCAGACTTATTTGACTTTCACACACTAAAAATGTGCATTTTTCAGCTGCTCTCCACTCTAGCACAGATGGCAGAGATTTGTTTACTGTAGTCATGGAAACCACAATTGGAGGGTCTCTGCCCTCATATACATACTCTCAAACAAACACTTGTAGCTTCTAAACTAAAACACTCACACCTTCAGAAAACACACCATTGAATTCCTGACAAAAAACTCTACGCACTGATGTCTTTACATTCCACTTTTGACCAACATATGCTGAGTTATGACTGTGTTTCACAGTAAAACTGCCAAATCCTCCTCTGCTCTCCACTCTGACACAGATGGCAGAGAGCGAGCAGAGAAGGGAGGGGCTCTAAAATGGCCGGCTCTCAGCTCTGCAGTCACGCTGTGCAGCGCACTGAGGCTCGTATCTCCTAAACTACAAGGCCTAGGGATTTGCCGATTGCACCGTTGGATTCGGGCCGGCGATCCGGCCGCGGTTAGGCGGGGGCTCAGGCCCTAACAACGCTGCTTGCAGCTTTAATTCTTATTATTATTCTTTGTTTCATCCGGGAATCTTTAACGCTTAATTTGACCCCCTGAACATATGTGAAATTCGCTGAAATTTGGCACGCACGTCCGGTCCGGCGAAAAATTTGATATTTAAAAAAAAAATTTCGCAAAAACTCAATAGCGCCACCTAGGGAGCCAAAAAACTCGCAAAAAATTTGGAGCGCTCTAACTGCTTGCACGAATGTCCCACACACACGGGACCAACACCGTTGCACTCGTCTCATCAAGACGAAAAATTCATACGCTCTGACCTCTGACCTATCTACAACACAATGTCCACAAATTGGACAAAACTGTCAAAATGAGGACTTTTGCTCCTCCCCGAACAAAATCTATCTCCTCCTAAACCGTAAATGGCACCGCTTCCAGACTTTCACACACTACTCTCCCAACACTGCTCTTCAAAAATCTTTAAAGGCTAATATACTACGCGCTCGGTTCCCATTTTATAAGCCGTCAAAGTCGGGGAGACACGTTTCACGCTCACAATGGAAGTCAATGGGGTGGCCGTGTCCTCTCATGGTACAAACTCTCGAACAAACGCTTCTCACATCTAAACTAAAACTCTCACAGCTTCACAAAACACACCAGTCGATTCCTCAGAAAAATCTCTACAAAAATATGGTATTATATTCCACTTCCAAGCAACATATGCAGAGTTATTTGCTTTTCACACACTAAAAATGTACACTTTTCAGCTGCTCTCCACTCTAGCACAGATGGCAGAGATTTGTTTACTGTAGTCATGGAAACCACAATTGGAGGGTCTCTGCCCTCATGTACATACTCTCAAACAAACACTTGTAGCTTCTAAACTAAAACACTCACACCTTCAGAAAACACACCATTGAATTCCTGAGAAAAAACTCTACGCACTGATGTCTTTACTTTCAACTTTTGACCAACATATGCTGAGTTATGACTGTGTTTCACAGTTAAACTGCCAAATCCTCCTCTGCTCTCCGCTCTGACACAGATGGCAGAGAGCGAGCAGAGAAGGGAGGGGCTCTTAAAGGGCCGGCTCTCAGCTCTGCAGTCACGCTGTGCAGCGAACTGAGGCTTGTATCTCCTAAACTACAAGGCCTAGGGATTTGCCGATTACACCGTTGGATTGGGGCCGGCGATCCGGCCGCGGTTAGGCAGGGGCTCAGGCCCTAACAACGCTGCTTGCAGCTTTAATTAGGGCCTGAGCCAGAAGGTACTTCTGGGCGAAGACCCTATTATGTTTCGAAGTCAGAGAGACACGAAGTCAGCGCTAAAAGCAGTAAAAACACACACTTAGGAGCATCACAGGCCTCTAAAAACATCACAGGGGGGTCCGGGGGGGGACGGGGGGTGAGGTCCCCCATTGAAACCAATGGTGGCAAAAATTATATCTGAAATTGCTCCGTTTTTTTCTTATTATTCTTTCTTTATTCCGCTGCGCTTTAAGGCTTAATTTGACCCCCTAGACATGCATGAAATTCGCTGAAATTTTGCACGCACGTCCGGTCCGGCGAAAAATTTTATATTTAAAAAAAAAATTTTGAAAAAACTCAATAGCGCCACCTAGGGAGCCAAAAAACTCGCAAAAAATTTGGAGCGCTATAACTGCTTGCACGAATGTCCCACACACACGGGACCAACACCGTTGCATTCGTCTCATCAAGACGAACAATTCATACGCTCTGACCTCTGACCTATCTACAACAGAATGTCCACAAATTGGACAAAACTGTCAAAATGAGGAGTTTTGCTCCTCCCCGAACAAAATCTATCTCCTCCTAAACCGTAAATGGCACCGCTTCCAGACTTTCACACATTACTCTCCCAACTGTGCTGATTAAAAGTTCAGTAAGAATAATATACTACGCGCTCGGTTCCCATTTTATAAGCCGTCAAAGTCGGGGAGACACGTTTCACGCTTACAATGGAAGTCAATGGGGAGGCCGTGTCCTCTCATGGTACGTACTCTCAAACAAATGCTTCTCACGTCTGAACTAAAACTCTCACAGCTTCACAAAACACACTACTGGATTCCTCAGAAAAATCTCTACAAAATTGTGGAATTATATTCCACTTCCAAGCAACAAATGCAGAGTTATTTGCTTTTCACACACTAAAAATGTACACTTTTTAGCTGCTCTCCACTCCTGCACAGATGGCAGAGATTTGTTTACTGTAGTCATGGAAACCACAATTGGAGGGTCTCTGCCCTCATGTACATACTCTCAAACAAACACTTGTAGCTTCTAAACTAAAAGACTCACACCTTCAAAAAACACACCATTGAATTCCTGAGAAAAAACTCTACGCACTGATGTCTTTACATTCCACTTTGGACCAACATATGCTGAGTTATGACTGTGTTTGTCAGTTAAACTGCCAAATCATCCTCTGCTCTCCACTCTGACAGAGATGGCAGAGAGCGAGCAGAGAAGGGAGGGGCTCTTAAAGGGCCGGCTCTCAGCTCTGCACTCACACTGTGCAGCGCGCTGAGGCTCGTATCTCCTAAACTACAAGGCCTAGGGATTTGCCGATTACACCGTTGGATTCGGGCCGGCGATCCGGCCGCGGTTAGGCGGGGGCTCAGGCCCTAACAACGCTGCTTGCAGCTTTAATTAGGGCCTGAGCCAGTCCCTGGCGAAGACCCTATTATGTTTCGAAGTCACACTCGCCACTTCAAAAGTAAATTTGACCCCCTAAACATGCATGAAAACTCACCAAATTTGGTAAGCACATCGGGTGCGGCGAAAAATTCGATAATTAAAAAAAAAAGAGGCGCTCTACTCAATAGCGCCACCTACATACACAAAAAACCACGCCACAGCCTGTAGGAATGTCCTACAGACATGGGACAAACACCATTGAACTCGTCTCATCAAGACGGATAAATCATACACTCACACCCCTGACCTAACTGTAACAGGATGTCCACAATTTGGACACGAATGTCTAATTTTGGACAATTTTGCGCCCCGAACAAAATCTATCTCCTCCTAAACCGTAAATGCCAGGGCTTCCAAACTTTCACACATTACTCTCCCAACTGTGCTCTTCAAAAATCTTTAAAGGCTAATATACTACGCGCTCGGTTTGGATTTTATGAGCCGTCAAAGTGGGGGAGACACTTTTCGCCTTACAATGGAAGTCTATGGGGAGAGCCTGTCCTCTCAGGGTACATACTCTCAAACAAATGCTTCTCACATCTACACCATACATTCCACAGCTTTTACAAACACACCACTGTATTCCTGACAAAAATCCCTACAAAAATATGGTATTTTGTGTGACTTTTGACCAACGTATGACGACTTATTCAGCTTTTACACACTACATTTCTCTGAATCCTCCACTCTCTCCACTCCAGCACAGATCAGACACAGTGCAGCGGGGGAAGGGTTCTTAATGGGCCAGCTGGCAGCTCTGCTCTCAGCTCTGCTCTCAGCTCTGACAGAGATGGCAGAGAGCGAGCAGAGAAGGGAGGGGCTCTTAAAGGGCCGGCTCTCAGCTCTGCTCTCAGCTCTGCTCTCAGCTCTGACAGAGATGGCAGAGATTTGTTTACTGTAGTCATGGAAACCACAATTGGAGCTTCTCTGCCCTCATGTACATACTCTCAAACAAACACTTGTCGCTTCTAAATTAAAACACTCAAACCTTCAAAAAGCACACCATTGAATTCCTGAGAAAAAACTCGACGCACTGATGTCTTTACATTCCACTTTTGACCCATATATGCAGAGTTATGACTGTTTTTCACAGTTAAACTGCCAAATCCTCCTCTGCTCTCCACTCTGACAGAGATGGCAGAGAGCGAGCAGAGAAGGGAGGGGCTCTTAAAAGGCCGGCTCTCAGCTCTGCACTCGCACTGTGCAGAGCTGAGACTCGTATCTTCTAAACTACAAGGCCTAGGGATTTGCCGATTACACCGTTGGATTCGGGCCGGTGTCAAGGACGCGGCCGTAGGCCGCGCAGGGGCTCAGGCCCTAAAAACGCTGCTTGCAGCTTTAATTATTATTATTATTCTTTCTTTCTTCCGCTGCACTTTAACGCTTAATTACACCCCCTAAACATGCATGAAATTCGTTGAAATTTGGCACGCACGTCCGGTCTGGCGAAAAATTTTATATTTAAAAAAAAAAAATGACAAAAACTCAATAGCGCCACCTAGGGAGCCAAAAAACTCGCAAAAAATTTGGAGCACTATAACTGCTTGCACGAATGTCCCACAGATATGGGACCAACACCGTTGGACTCGTCTCATCAAGACGAAAATTTCATACGCTCTGACCTCTCACCTATCTGCAACAGAATGTCCACTAATTGGACAAAACTGTCAAAATCAGAAATTTTTTTCTCTCCAAACAAAATCTATCTCCTCCTAAACCGTAAGTGCTAGGGCTTCCAAACTTTCACACATTACTCTCCCAACTGTGCTCTTTAAAAATCGTCAAAGGTTAATATACTACGCGTTCGGTTTGGATTTTATGAGCCGTCAAAGTGGGGGAGACACGTTTCACGCTTACAATGGAAGTCAATGGGGTGGCCGTGTCCTCTCGTGGTACATAGTGTTAAACAAACGCTTCTCACATCTACACTGAAACTCACACAGCTTCACAAAACACACCACTGTATTTCTCACAAAAATCCCTACAAAAATATGGTATTACATTGCACGTTGAAGCAACATATGCAGACTTATTTGACTTTCACACACTAAAAATGTGCATTTTTCAGCTGCTCTCCACTCAGGCACAGATGGCAGAGATTTGTTTACTGTAGTCATGGAAACCAAAATTGGAGCTTCTCTGCCCTCATGTACATACTCTCAAACAAACACTTGTAGCTTCTAAACTAAAACACTCACACATTCGGAAAACACACCATTGAATTCCTGAGAAAAAACTCTACGCACTGATGTCTTTACATTACACTTTTGACCCACATATGCTGAGTTATGACTGGTTTTCACAGTAAAACTGCCAAATCCTCCTCTGCTCTCCACTCTGACACAGATGGCAGAGAGCGAGCAGAGAAGGGAGGGGCTCTTAAAGGGCCGGCTCTCAGCTCTGCTCTCACACTGTGCAGCGAACTGAGGCTCGTATCTCCTAAACTACAAGGCCTAGGGATTTGCCGATTACACCGTTGGATTCGGGCCGGCGATCCGGCCGCGGTTAGGCGGGGGCTCAGGCCCTAACAACGCTGCTTGCAGCTTTAATTAGGGCCTGAGCCAGTCCCTGGCGAAGACCCTATTATGTTTCGAAGTCACACTCGCCACTTCAAAAGTGAATTTGACCCCCTAAACATGCATGAAAACTCACCAAATTTGGTAAGCACATCGGGTGCGGCGAAAAATTCGATAATTAAAAAAAAAAGAGGCGCTCTACTCAATAGCGCCACCTACATACACAAAAAACCACGCCACAGACTGTAGGAATGTCCTACAGACATGGGACAAACACCATTGAACTCGTCTCATCAAGACGGATAAATCATACACTCACACCCCTGACCTAACTGTAACAGGATGTCCACAATTTGGACACGAATGTCTAATTTTGGACAATTTTGCGCCCCGAACAAAATCTATCTCCTCCTAAACCGTAAATGCCAGGTCTTCCAAACTTTCACACATTACTCTCCCAACTGTGCTGATTAAAAGTTGTTCAAGGTTAATATACTACGCGCTCGGTTTGGATTTTATGAGCCGTCAAAGTGGGGGAGACACTTTTCGCCTTACAATGGAAGTCTATGGGGAGAGCGTGTCCTCTCAGGGTACATACTCTCAAACAAATGCTTCTCACATCTACACCATACATTCCACAGCTTTTAAAAACACACCACTGTATTCCTGACAAAAATCCCTACAAAAATATGGTATTTTGTGTGACTTTTGACCAACGTATGCCAACTTATTCAGCTTTTACACACTACATTTCTCTGAATCCTCCGCTCTCTCCACTCTAGCACAGATCAGACACAGTGCAGCGGGGGAGGGGCTCTTAAAGGGCCAGCTGGCAGCTCTGCTCTCAGCTCTGCAGTCACACTGTGCAGCGCACTGAGGCTCCTATCTCCTAAACTACAAGGCCTAGGGATTTGCCGATTACACCGTTGGATTGGGGCCAGTGTCAAGGACGCGGCCTATGGCCGCGCGGGGGCTCAGGCCCTAACAACGCTGCTTGCAGCTTTAATTATTAGGGCCTGAGCCAGAAGGTACTTCTGGGCGAAGACCCTATTATGTTTCGAAGTCAGAGAGACACGAAGTCAGCGCTAAAAGCAGTAAAAATACACACTTAGGAGCATCACAGGCCTCTAAAAACATCACAGGGGGGTCCGGGGGGGGACGGGGGGTGAGGTCCCCCATTGAAACCAATGGTGGCAAAAATTATATCTGAAATTGCAAAGTTTTTTTATTATTATTAGGGCCTGAGCCAGAAGGTACTTCTGGGCGAAGACCCTATTATGTTTCGAAGTCAGAGAGACACGAAGTCAGCGCTAAAAGCAGTAAAAACACACACTTAGGAGCATCACAGGCCTCTAAAAACATCACAGGGGGGTCCGGGGGGGGGACGGGGGGTGAGGTCCCCCATTGAAACCAATGGTGGCAAAAATTTTATCTGAAATTGCAAAGTTTTTTTATTATTATTAGGGCCTGAGCCAGAAGGTACTTCTGGGCGAAGACCCTATTATGTTTCGAAGTCAGAGAGACACGAAGTCAGCGCTAAAAGCAGTAAAAAAACACACTTAGGAGCATCACAGGCCTCTAAAAACATCACAGGGGGGTCCGGGGGGGGGACGGGGGGTGAGGTCCCCCATTGAAACCAATGGTGGCAAAAATTTTATCTGAAATTGCAAAGTTTTTCCTATTATTATTAGGGCCTGAGCCAGAAGGTACTTCTGGGCGAAGACCCTATTATGTTTCGAAGTCAGAGAGACACGAAGTCAGCGCTAAAAGCAGTAAAAACACACACTTAGGAACATCACAGGCCTCTAAAAACATCACAGGAGGGTCCGGGGGGGGACAGGGGGGTGAGGTCCCCCATTGAAACCAATGGTGGCAAAATTATATCTGAAATTGCTTCGTTTTTTTAGGGCCTGAGCCAGAAGGTACTTCTGGCGAAGACCCTATTATGTTTGCTCGGCAGAGCAACACATTAGCAGCACTAAAAACACTAAAAACACACACTAAACAGTGTCCCAGGCCCCCCCAACACCCATGAGGCAACTGGGCCAGACGGCCCGGAGCCAGTTTTCACATACACACCCATTCAAAACCTGGTATTATACTGTTCTTGCTCTCAATGAGTGCGCGCTATATGCGCATAATGCGCATAACGCGCATAATCTAATTTGACCCCCTGAACATGCATGAAATTCGCTGAAATTTGGCACAATCGTTCGGTATGTCTCAACATTCACTAATCAAAAACAAAAACGCCACTAAAGTCTATAGCGCCACCTAGGGAGCCACACAAAAAAAAGATAATTTTTTTTAATTTCGCGCGCTATAACTCCTCACACAAAACTCCCACAGACATGGGACCAACACCGTTGGACTCGTCTCATCAAGACGAACAATTCTTACACTCTGACCCCTCACCTATCTCCAACAGAATGTCCACAAATTGGACAAAACTGTCAAAATCAGGACTTTTTTTACTCCCCGAACAAAATCTATCTCCTCCTAAACCGTAAATGCCAGGGCTTCCAAACTTTCACACATTACTCTCCCAACTGTGCTGATTAAAAGTTCAGTAAGAATAATATACTACGCGCTCGGTTCGGATTTTATAAGCTCTCAAAGTGGGGGAGACACGTTTCACGCTTACAATGGAAGTCTATGGGGGGAGCGTGTCCTCTCAGGGTACATACTCTCAAACAAATGCTTCTCACGTCTATACCATATATCGCACAGCTTTTAAAAACATATCACTGTATTCCTGACAAAAATCCCTACAAAAATATGGTATTTTGTGTTACTTTTGACCAACGTAGGCCGAGTTATTCAGCTTTTACACACTACATTTCTTTTAATCCTCCACTCTCTCCACTCTAGCACAGATCAAAGAAAGTGCAGCGGGGGAGGGGTTTTTAATGAGCCAGCTGGCAGCTCTGCTCTCAGCTCTGCTCTCAGCTCTGACAGACATGGCAGAGATTTGTTTACTGTAGTCATGGAAACCAGAATTGTAGCTTCTCTGCCCTCATGTACATACTCTCAAACAAACACTTGTCGCTTCTAAATTAAAACACTCACACATTCAAAAAGCACACCATTGAATTCCTGAGAAAAAACTCTACGCACTGATGTCTTTACATTCCACTTTTGACCCATATATGCAGAGTTATGACTGTGTTTCACAGTTAAACTGCCAAATCCTCCTCTGCTCTCCACTCTGACACAGATGGCAGAGAGCGAGCAGAGAAGGGAGGGGCTCTTAAAGGGCCGGCTCTCAGCTCTGCAGTCACACTGTGCAGCGCACTGAGGCTCATATCTCCTAAACTACAAGGCCTAGGGATTTGCCGATTACACCGTTGGATTGGGGCCGGTGTCAAGGACGCGGCCGTAGGCCGCGCGGGGGCTCAGGCCCTAACAACGCTGCTTGCAGCTTTAATTAGGGCCTGAGCCAGTCCCTGGCGAAGACCCTATTATGTTTCGAAGTCACACTCGCCACTTCAAAAGTAAATTTGACCCCCTAAACATGCATGAAAACTCACCAAATTTGGTAAGCACATCGGGTGGGGCGAAAAATTCGATAATTGAAAAAAAAAGAGGCACTCTACTCAATAGCGCCACCTACATACACAAAAAACCACGCCACAGACTGTAGGAATGTCCTACAGACATGGGACAAACACCATTGAACTCGTCTCATCAAGACGGATAAATCATACACTCACACCCCTGACCTAACTTTAACAGGATGTCCACAATTTGGACACGAATGTCTAATTTTGGACAATTTTGCGCCCCGAACAAAAGCTATCTCCTCCTAAACCGTAAATGCCAGGGCTTCCAAACTTTCACACATTACTCTCCCAACTGTGCTGATTAAAAGTTGTTCAAGGTTAATATACTACGCGCTCGGTTTGGATTTTATGAGCCGTCAAAGTGGGGGAGACACGTTTCGCCTTACAATGGAAGTCTATGGGGAGAGCGTGTCCTCTCAGGGTACATACTCTCAAACAAATGCTTCTCACATCTACACCATACATTCCACAGCTTTTAAAAACACACCACTGTATTCCTGACAAAAATCCCTACAAAAATATGGTATTTTGTGTGACTTTTGACCAACGTATGCCGAGTTATTCAGCTTTTACACACTACATTTCTCTTAATCCTCCACTCTCTCCACTCCAGCACAGATCAGACACAGTGCAGCGGGGGAGGGGTTCTTAAAGGGCCAGCTGGCAGCTCTGCTCTCAGCTCTGCTCTCAGCTCTGACAGAGATGGCAGAGAGCGGGCAGAGAAGGGAGGGGCTCTTAAAGGGCCAGCTCTCAGCTCTGCTCTCACACTGTGCAGCGCACTGAAGCTTCTATCTCCTAAACTACAAGGCCTAGGGATTTGCCGATTACACCGTTGGATTCGGGCCGGTGTCAAGGACGCGGCCGTAGGCCGCGCGGGGGCTCAGGCCCTAACAACGCTGCTTGCAGCTTTAATTAGGGCCTGAGCCAGAAGGTACTTCTGGGCGAAGACCCTATTATGTTTCGAAGTCAGAGAGACACGAAGTCAGCGCTAAAAGCAGTAAAAACACACACTTAGGAACATCACAGGCCTCTAAAAACATCACAGGAGGGTCCGGGGGGGGACGGGGGGTGAGGTCCCCCATTGAAACCTATGGTGGCAAAAATTATATCTGAAATTGTTAAGTTTTATTATTAGGGCCTGAGCCAGAAGGTACTTCTGGGCGAAGACCCTATTATGTTTCGAAGTCAGAGAGACACGAAGTCAGCGCTAAAAGCAGTAAAAAAACACACTTAGGAGCATCACAGGCCTCTAAAAACATCACAGGGGGGTCCGGGGGGGGAGAGGGGGGTGAGGTCCCCCATTGAAACCAATGGTGGCAAAAATTATATCTGAAATTGTTAAGTTTGTTTCTTTCTTTGCTATTATTATTATTCTTTATTATCTCGCCCAATAAAACCTTAATTACACCCCCTGAACATGCATGAAATTCGCTGAATTTTTGCACGCACGTCCGGTCCGGCGAAAAATTTTATATTTTAAAAAAAAATTTCACGCAATACTCAACAGCGCCACCTAGCAAGCCAAAAACACGTTTACGTCAATAACTTCCCAGAGGAATGTCCCAAAGACATGGGACCAACACCGGTGGGTTCGTCTCATCAACACGAAAAATTCGTACACTCTGACCCATGACCTAACTCCAACAGGATGTCCACAATTTGGACACAAACGTCCAATTTTTCACCATCGCACCCTCCGAACAAAATCTATCTCCTCCGAAACCGTAAATAGCATCGCTTCCAAACTTTCACACATTAATCACACAACTGTGCTCTTCAAAAATCTTTAAAGGCTAATATACTACGCGCTCGGTTTGGATTTTATAAGCCGTCAAAGTGGGGGAGACACGTTTACGTTACAATGGAAGTCAATGGGGAGGCAGTGTCCTCTCATGGTACATACTCTCGAAAAATGCTTCTCACGTCTATACCATACATCGCACAGTTTTTACAAACATATCACTGTATTCCTCACAAAAATCCTTACAAAAATATGGTATTTTGTGTTACTTTTGACCAACGTATGCCAAGTTATTCAGCTTTTACACACTACATTTTTCTGAATCCTCCACTCTCTCCACTCTAGCACAGATCAAAGAAAGTGCAGCAGGGGCGGGGTTTTTAATGGGCCAGCTGGCAGCTCTGCTCTCAGCTCTGACAGAGATGGCAGAGATTTGTTTACTGTAGTCATGGAAACCACAATTGGAGGGTCTCTGCCCTCATGTACATACTCTCAAACAAACACTTGTAGCTTCTAAACTAAAACACTCACACCTTCAAAAAGCACACCATTGAATTCCTGAGAAAAAACTCTACGCACTGATGTCTTTACATTCCACTTTTGACCAACATATGCTGAGTTATGACTGGTTTTCACAGTTAAACTGTCAAATCCTCCTCTGCTCTCCACTCTGACACAGATGGCAGAGAGCGAGCAGAGAAGGGAGGGGCTCTTAAAGGGCCGGCTCTAAGCTCTGCAGTCACACTGTGCAGCGAACTGAGGCTCGTATCTCCTAAACTACAAGGCCTAGGGATTTGCCGATTGCACCGTTGGATTCGGGCCGGCGATCCGGCCGCGGTTAGGCGGGGGCTCAGGCCCTAACAACGCTGCTTGCAGCTTTAATTAGGGCCTGAGCCAGAAGGTACTTCTGGGCGAAGACCCTATTATGTTTCGAAGTCAGAGAGACACGAAGTCAGCGCTAAAAGCAGTAAAAAAACACACTTAGGAACATCACAGGCCTCTAAAAACATCACAGGAGGGTCCGGGGGGGGACAGGGGGGTGAGGTCCCCCATTGAAACCTATGGTGGCAAAAATTATATCTGAAATTGCTGCGTTTTTTTGGCTATTATTCTTTCTTTCTTCCGCCGCGACTTTAACGCTGAATTTGACCCCCTGAACATGCATGAAATTCGCTGAATTTTTGTACACACGTCCGGTCCGGCGAAAAATTTTATATTTAAAAAAAAAATTTCACCAAAACTCAATAGCGCCACCTAGGGAGCAAAAAAACTAAAAAAAAATTGGGAGCACTATAACTGCTTGCACGAATGTCCCACAGACATGGGACCAACACCGTTGGAATCGTCTCATTAAGACGAAAAATTCATACACTCTGACCTCTCACCTATCTACAACACAATGTCCACAAATTGGACAAAACTGTCAAAAAAAGGAATTTTTTACTCCCCGAACAAAATCTATCTCCTCCTAAACCGTAAATGGCATCGCTTCCAAACTTTCACACATTACTCTCCCAACTGTGCTGATTAAAAGTTCAGTAAGAATAATATACTACGCGCTCGGTTTGGATTTTATAAGCCGTCAAAGTCGGGGAGACACATTTCACGCTTACAATGGAAGTCAATGGGGTGGCCGTGTCCTCTCATTGTACATACTCTCGAACAAACGCTTGTCACGTCTACACTGAAACTCTCACAGCTTCACAAAACACACCACTGGATTCCTCAGAAAAATCTCTACAAAAATATGGTATTATATTCCACTTCCAAGCAACATATGCAGAGTTATTTGATTTTCACACACTAAAAATGTACACTTTTCGGCTGCTCTCCACTCCTGCACAGATGGCAGAGATTTGTTTACTGTAGTCATGGAAACCACAATTGGAGGGTCTCTGCCCTCATGTACATACTCTCAAACAAACACTTGTAGCTTCTAAACTAAAAGACTCACACCTTCAAAAAACACACCATTGAATTCCTGACAAAAAACTCTACGCACTGATGTCTTTACATTCCACTTTTGACCCACATATGCTGAGTTATGACTGTGTTTCACAGTTAAACTGCCAAATCCTCCTCTGCTCTCAGCTCTGACAGAGATGGCAGAGAGCGAGCAGAGAAGGGAGGGGCTCTTAAAGGGCCGGCTCTCAGCTCTGCAGTCACACTGTGCAGCGCACTGAGGCTCGTATCTCCTCAACTACAAGGCCTAGGGATTTGCCGATTACACCGTTGGATTGGGGCCGGCGATCCGGCCGCGGTTAGGCGGGGGCTCAGGCCCTAACAACGCTGCTTGCAGCTTTAATTAGGGCCTGAGCCAGAAGGTACTTCTGGCGAAGACCCTATTATGTTTGCTCGGCAGAGCAACACATTAGCAGCACTAAAAACACTAAAAACACACACTAAACAGTGTCCCAGGCCCCCCCAACACCCATGAGGCAACTGGGCCAGACGGCCCGGAGCCAGTTTTCACATACACACCCATTCAAAACCTGGTATTATACTGTTCTTGCTCTCAATGAGTGCGCGCTATATGCGCATAATGCGCATAACGCGCATAATCTAATTTGACCCCCTGAACATGCATGAAATTCGCTGAATTTCGGCACAATCGTTCGGTATGTCTCAACATTCACTAATCAAAAACAAAAACGCCACAAAAGTCTATAGCGCCACCTAGGGAGCCACACAAAAAAAAGATAATTTTTTTTAATTTCGCGCGCTATAACTCCTCACACAAAACTCCCACAGACATGGGACCAACACCGTTGGACTCGTCTCATCAAGACGAACAATTCTTACACTCTGACCCCTCACCTATCTCCAACAGAATGTCCACAAATTGGACAAAACTGTCAAAATCAGGACTTTTTTTACTCCCCGAACAAAATCTATCTCCTCCTAAACCGTAAATGCCAGGGCTTCCAAACTTTCACACATTACTCTCCCAACTGTGCTGATTAAAAGTTCAGTAAGAATAATATACTACGCGCTCGGTTCCCATTTTATAAGCCGTCAAAGTCGGGGAGACACGTTTCACGCTTACAATGGAAGTCAATGGGGAGGCCGTGTCCTCTCATGATACATACTCTCGAACAAATGCTTCTCACGTCTATACCATACATCGCACAGCTTTTAAAAACATATCACTGTATTCCTGACAAAAATCCCTACAAAAATATGGTATTTTGTGTTACTTTCGACCAACGTAGGCCGAGTTATTCAGCTTTTACACACTACATTTCTCTTAATCCTCCACTCTCTCCACTCTAGCACAGATCAAAGGAAGTGCAGCGGGGGAGGGGTTCTTAATGGGCCAGCTGGCAGCTCTGCTCTCAGCTCTGCTCTCAGCTCTGACAGAGATGGCAGACATTTGTTTACTGTAGTCATGGAAACCACAATTGGAGCTTCTCTGCCCTCATGTACATACTCTCAAACAAACACTTGTAGCTTCCAAACTAAAACACTCACACCTTCAAAAAGCACACCATTGAATTCCTGAGAAAAACTCTACGAACTGATGTCTTTACATTCCACTTTTGACCCATATATGCAGAGTTATGATTGTGTTTCACAGTTAAACTGCCAAATCCTCCTCTGCTCTCCACTCTGACACAGACAGCAGAGAGCGAGCAGAGAAGGGAGGGGTTCTTAAAGGGCCGGCTCTCAGCTCTGCTCTCAGCTCTGCAGTCACACTGGGCAGCGCACTGAGGCTCGTATCTCCTAAACTACAAGGCCTAGGGATTTGCCAATTACACCGTTGGATTCGGGCCGGTGTCAAGGACGCGGCCGTAGGCCGCGCGGGGGCTCAGGCCCTAACAACGCTGCTTGCAGCTTTAATTAGGGCCTGAGCCAGTCCCTGGCGAAGACCCTATTATGTTTCGAAGTCACACTCGCCACTTCAAAAGTAAATTTGACCCCCTAAACATGCATGAAAACTCACCAAATTTGGTAAGCACATCGGGTGCGGCGAAAAATTCGATAATTGAAAAAAAAAGAGGCGCTCTACTCAATAGCGCCACCTACATACACAAAAAACCACGCCACAGACTGTAGGAATGTCCTACAGACATGGGACAAACACCATTGAACTTGTCTCATCAAGACGGATAAATCATACACTCACACCCCTGACCTAACTGTAACAGGATGTCCACAATTTGGACACGAATGTCTAATTTTGGACAATTTTGCGCCCCGAACAAAATCTATCTCCTCCTATACCGTAAATGCCAGGGCTTCCAAACTTTCACACATTACTCTCCCAACTGTGCTGATTAAAAGTTGTTCAAGGTTAATATACTACGCGCTCGGTTTGGATTTTATGAGCCGTCAAAGTGGGGGAGACACTTTTCGCCTTACAATGGAAGTCTATGGGCAGATCGTGTCCTCTCAGGGTACATACTCTCAAACAAATGCTTCTCACATCTACACCATACATTCCACAGCTTTTAAAAACACACCACTGTATTCCTGACAAAAATCCCTACAAAAATATGGTATTTTGTGTGACTTTTGACCAACGTATGCCGAGTTATTCAGCTTTTACACACTACATTTCTCTTAATCCTCCACTCTCTCCACTCCAGCACAGATCAGACACAGTGCAGCGGGGGAGGGGTTCTTAATGGGCCAGCTGGCAGCTCTGCTCTCAGCTCTGACAGAGATGGCAGAGAGGGAGCAGAGAAGGGAGGGGCTCTTAAAGGGCCGGCTCTCAGCTCTGCTCTCACACTGTGCAGCGCACTGAGGCTCGTATCTCCTAAACTACAAGGCCTAGGGATTTGCCGATTACACCGTTGGATTGGGGCCAGTGTCAAGGACGCGGCCGTAGGCCGCGCGGGGGCTCAGGCCCTAACAACGCTGCTTGCAGCTTTAATTAGGGCCTGAGCCAGTCCCTGGCGAAGACCCTATTATGTTTCGAAGTCACACTCGCCACTTCAAAAGTAAATTTGACCCCCTAAACATGCATGAAAACTCACCAAATTTGGTACGCACATCGGGTGGGGCGAAAAATTCGATAATTGAAAAAAAAAGAGGCGCTCTACTCAATAGCGCCACCTACATACACAAAAAACCACGCAACAGACTGTAGGAATGTCCTACAGACATGGGACCAACACCATTGAACTCGTCTCATCAAGACGGATAAATCATACACTCACACCCCTGACCTAACTGTAACAGGATGTCCACAATTTGGACACGAATGTCTAATTTTGGACAATTTTGCGCCCCGAACAAAATCTATCTCCTCCTAAACCGTAAATGCCAGGGCTTCCAAACTTTCACACATTACTCTCCCAACTGTGCTGATTAAAAGTTGTTCAAGGTTAATATACTACGCGCTCGGTTTGGATTTTATGAGCCGTCAAAGTGGGGGAGACACTTTTCGCCTTACAATGGAAGTCTATGGGGAGAGCGTGTCCTCTCAGGGTACATACTCTCAAACAAATGCTTCTCACATCTACACCATACATTCCACAGCTTTTAAAAACACACCACTGTATTCCTGACAAAAATCCCTACAAAAATATGGTATTTTGTGTGACTTTTGACCAACGTATGCCGACTTATTCAGCTTTTACACACTATATTTCTCTGAATCCTCCACTCTCTCCACTCAAGCACAGATCAGACACAGTGCAGCGGGGGAGGGGTTCTTAAACGGCCAGCTGGCAGCTCTGCTCTCAGCTCTGCTCTCCACTCTGACAGAGATGGCAGAGAGCGAGCAGAGAAGGGAGGGGCTCTTAAAGGGCCGGCTCTCAGCTCTGCAGTCACACTGTGCAGCGCACTGAGGCTCGTATCTCCTAAACTACAAGGCCTAGGGATTTGCCGATTACACCGTTGGATTGGGGCCGGTGTCAAGGACGCGGCCGTAGGCCGCGCGGGGGCTCAGGCCCTAACAACGCTGCTTGCAGCTTTAATTCTTCTTTATTATTCTTTCCGGTTCCGCCGCCAAAAAAACCCTTAATTACACCCCCTGAACATGCATGAAATTCGCTGAATTTTTGCACGCACGTCCGGTCCGGCGAAAAATTTAATATTTTAAAAAAAAATTTAACGCAAAACTCAACAGCGCCACCTAGCAGGCCAAAAACACGTTTACGTCAATAACTTCCCCGAGGAATGTCCCACAGACATGGGACCAACACCGCTGGATTCGTCTCATCAAGACGAAAAATTCGTACACTCTGACCCCTGACCTAACTCCAACAGGATGTCCACAATTTGGACACAAACGTCCAATTTTTCACCATCGCACCCTCCGAACAAAATCTATCTCCTCCTAAACCGTAAATGGTATCGCTTCCAAACTTTCACACATTACTCTCCCGACTGTGCTGATTAAAAGTTCAGTAAGAATAATATACTACGCGCTCGGTTTGGATTTTATAAGCCGTCAAAGTTGCGACAAAAATTCACGTTATAATGGAAGTCTATGGGGAGAGCGTGTCCTCTCAGGTACATACTGTCAAACAAATGCTTCTCATGTCTATACCATACATTGCACAGCTTCAGAAAACACACCACTGTATTCCTGACAAAAATCCCTAACAAAATTTGGTATTTTGTGTTACTTTTGACCAACGTATGCCGACTTATTCAGCTTTTACACACTACATTTCTCTGAATCCTCCACTCTCTCCACTCTAGCACAGATCAAAGAAAGTGCAGCGGGGGAGGGGTTCTTAATGGGCCAGCTGGCAGCTCTGCTCTCAGCTCTGACAGAGATGGCAGAGATTTGTTTACTGTAGTCATGGAAACCACAATTGGCGTTTCTCTGCCCTCATGTACATACTGTCAAACAAACACTTGTAGCTTCTAAACTAAAACACTCACACCTTCAAAAAACACACCATTGAATTCCTGACAAAAAACTCTACGCACTGATGTCTTTACATTGCACTTTTGACCAACATATGCTGAGGTATGACTGTGTTTCATAGTATAACTGCCAAATCCTCCTCTGCTCTCCACTCTGACACAGATGGCAGAGAGCGAGCAGAGAAGGGAGGGGCTCTTAAAGGGCCGGCTCTCAGCTCTGCAGTCACGCTGTGCAGCGCGCTGAGGCTCGTATCTCCTAAACTACAAGGCCTAGGGATTTGCCGATTACACCGTTGGATTTGGGCCGGCGATCCGGCCGCGGTTAGGCGGGGGCTCAGGCCCTAACAACGCTGCTTGCAGCTTTAATTAGGGCCTGAGCCAGAAGGTACTTCTGGGCGAAGACCCTATTATGTTTCGAAGTCAGAGAGACACGAAGTCAGCACTAAAAGCAGTAAAAACACACACTTAGGAACATCACAGGCCTCTAAAAACATCACAGGGGGGTCCGGGGGGGGGACGGGGGGTGAGGTCCCCCATTGAAACCAATGGTGGCAAAAATTTTATCTGAAATTGCTCCGTTTTATTATTCTTTCTTTTTTCCGCTTTTCAAACGCTTATTTGACCCCCTGAACATGCATGAAATTCGCTGAATTTTTGCACGCACGTCCGTTTTTGTAAAAATTTTCATATTTAAAAAAAAATTTTCACGCAAAACTCAACAGCGCCACCTAGCAAGCCAAAAACACGTTTACGTCAATAACTTCCCCGAGGAATGTCCCAAAGACATGGGACCAACACCAGTGGATTCGTCTCATCAAGACGAAAAATTCGTACACTCTTACCCCTGACCTAACTCCAACAGGATGTCCACAATTTGGACACAAACGTCAAATTTTTCACCATCGCACCCTCCGAACAAAATCTATCTCCTCCTAAACCGTAAATGGCATCGCTTCCAAACTTTCACACATTACTCTCCCGACTGTGCTGATTAAAAGTTCAGTAAGAATTTTATATGAATCGCTCGGTTTCCGTTTTATAAGCCGTCAAATTTGCGACAAAAATTCACATTACAATGGAAGTCAATGGGGTGGCCGTGTCCTCTCATTGTACATACTCTCGAACAAACGCTTGGCACGTCTACACTGAAACTCTCACAGCTTCACAAAACACACCACTGGATTCCTCAGAAAAATCTCTACAAAAATATGGTATTATATTCCACTTCCAAGCAACATATGCAGAGTTATTTGCTTTTCACACACTAAAAATGTACACTTTTCAGCTGCTCTCCACTCTAGCACAGATGGCAGAGATTTGTTTACTGTAGTCATGGAAACCACAATTGGAGGGTCTCTGCCCTCATGTACATACTCTCAAACAAACACTTGTAGCTTCTAAACTAAAAGACTCACACCTTCAGAAAACACACCATTGAATTCCTGACAAAAAACCCTACGCACTGATGTCTTTAAATTCAACTTTTGACCAACATATGCAGAGTTATGACTGTGTTTGTCAGTAAAACTGCCAAATCCTCCTCTGCTCTCAGCTCTGACACAGATGGCAGAGAGCGAGCAGAGAAGGGAGGGGCTCTTAAATGGCCGGCTCTCAGCTCTGCACTCGCACTGTGCAGCGAACTGAGGCTCGTATCTCCTAAACTACAAGGCCTTGGGATTTGCCGATTACACCGTTGGATTGGGGCCGGCGATCCGGCCGCGGTTAGGCGGGGGCTCAGGCCCTAACAACGCTGCTTGCAGCTTTAATTAGGGCCTGAGCCAGAAGGTACTTCTGGGCGAAGACCCTATTATGTTTCGAAGTCAGAGAGACACGAAGTCAGCGCTAAAAGCAGTAAAAAAACACACTTAGGAGCATCACAGGCCTCTAAAAACATCACAGGAGGGTCCGGGGGGGGACCGGGGGGTGAGGTCCCCCATTGAAACCAATGGTGGCAAAAATTTTATCTGAAATTGTAACGTTTTATTAGGGCCTGAGCCAGTCCCTGGCGAAGACCCTATTATGTTTCGAAGTCACACTCGCCACTTCAAAAGTAAATTTGACCCCCTAAACATGCATGAAAACTCACCAAATTTGGTACGCACATCGGGTGAAGCGAAAAATTCAATAATTTAAAAAAAAAGAGGCGCTCTACTCAATAGCGCCACCTACATACACAAAAAACCACGCCACAGACTGTAGGAATGTCCTACAGACATGGGACAAACACCATTGAACTCGTCTCATCAAGACGGATAAATCATACACTCACACCCCTGACCTAACTGTAACAGGATGTCCACAATTTGGACACGAATGTCTAATTTTGGACAATTTTGCGCCCCGAACAAAATCTATCTCCTCCTAAAGCGTAAATGCCAGGGCTTCCAAACTTTCACACATTACTCTCCCAACTGTGCTGATTAAAAGTTGTTCAAGGTTAATATACTACGCGCTGGGTTTGGATTTTATGAGCCGTCAAAGTGGGGGAGACACTTTTCGCCTTACAATGGAAGTCTATGGGGAGAGCGTGTCCTCTCAGGGTACATACTCTCAAACAAATGCTTCTCACATCTACACCATACATTCCACAGCTTTTAAAAACACACCACTGTATTCCTGACAAAAATCCCTACAAAAATATGGTATTTTGTGTGACTTTTGACCAACGAATGCCGACTTATTCAGCTTTTACACACTACATTTCTCTTAATCCTCCACTCTCTCCACTCCAGCACAGATCAGACACAGTGCAGCGGGGGAGGGGTTCTTAAAGGGCCAGCTGGCAGCTCTGCTCTCAGCTCTGCTCTCAGCTCTGACAGAGATGGCAGAGAGCGAGCAGAGAAGGGAGGGGCTCTTAAAGGGCCGGCTCTCAGCTCTGCACTCACACTGTGCAGCGCACTGAGGCTCGTATCTCCTAAACTACAAGGCCTAGGGATTTGCCGATTACACCGTTGGATTGGGGCCGGTGTCAAGGACGCGGCCGTAGGCCGCGCGGGGGCTCAGGCCCTAACAACGCTGCTTGCAGCTTTAATTATTATTATTATTCTTTCTTTCTTCCGCTGCACTTTAACGCTTAATTACACCCACTAAACAATCATGAAATTCGCTGAAATTTGGCACGCACGTTCGATCTGGCGAAAAATTTTATATTTACAAAAAAAAATTCTTAAAAACTCTCTAGCGCCACCTAGGGAGCCAAAAAACAACCGAAAAAGTTTGGAGCTCTATAACTGCTTGCACGAATGTCCCACAGACATGGGACCAACACCGTTGGACTCGTCTCATCAACACAAAAAATTTATACACTCTTACCCCACACCTATCTACAACAGAATGTCCACAAATTGGACAAAACTTTCCAAAAATGGACTTTTTTACTCCCCGAACAAAATCTATCTCCTCCTACGCCATTAATCGTATCGCTTCCAAACTTTCACACCTTATTCACCCAACTGTGCTCTTCCAAAATCTTCTAAGGTTTTTATATGAATCGCTCGGTTTCCGTTTTATAAGCCGTCAAAGTTGGGGAGACACGTTTTACGTTTTAATGGAAGTCAATGGGGAGGCCGTGTCCTCTCATTGTACATACTCTCGAACAAACGCTTGTCACGTCTACACTGAAACTCTCACAGCTTCACAAAACACACCACTGGATTCCTCAGAAAAATCCCTACAAAAATATGGTATTACATTGCACTTTGAAGCAACAAATGCAGAGTTATTTGCTTTTCACACACTAAAAATGTACACTTTTCAGCTGCTCTCCACTCCTGCACAGATGGCAGAGATTTGTTTACTGTAGTCATGGAAACCACAATTGCAGCTTCTCTGCCCTCATGTACATACTCTCAAACAAACACTTGTAGCTTCTAAACTAAAACACTCACACCTTCAGAAAACACACCATTGAATTCCTGAGAAAAAACTCTACGCACTGATGTCTTTACTTTCAACTTTTGACCAACATATGCTGAGTTATGACTGTGTTTCACAGTAAAACTGCCAAATCCTCCTCTGCTCTCCACTCTGACAGAGATGGCAGAGAGCGAGCAGAGAAGGGAGGGGCTCTTAAAGGGCCGGCTCTCAGCTCTGCAGTCACACTGTGCAGCGCGCTGAGGCTCGTATCTCCTAAACTACAAGGCCTAGGGATTTGCCGATTACACCGTTGGATTGGGGCCGGCGATCCGGCCGCGGTTAGGCGGGGGCTCAGGCCCTAACAACGCTGCTTGCAGCTTTAATTATTATTATACTTTCTTTTTTCCGCGTACTTTTAAATCCTTAATTTGACCCCCTGAACATGCATGAAATTCGCTGAAATTTTGCACACACGTCCGGTCTGGCGAAAAATTTTATATTTAAAAAAAAAATTTCGCCAAAACTCAATAGCGCCACCTAGGGAGCAAAAAAACTCGAAAAAACTTTGGAGCGCTATAACTGCTTGCACGAATGTCCCACAGACATGGGACCAACACCGTTGCACTCGTCTCATCAAGACAAAAATTTCATACGCTCTGACCTCTCACCTATCTACAACACAATGTCCACAAATTGGACAAAACTGTCAAAATGAGGACTTTTGCTCCTCCCCGAACAAAATCTATCTCCTCCTAAACCGTAAATGGCATCGCTTCCAAACTTTCACACATTACTCTCCCAACTGTGCTGATTAAAAGTTCAGTAAGAATATTATACTACTCACTCGGTTTGGATTTTATAAGCCGTCAAAGTCGGGGAGACACGTTTTACGTTACAATGGAAGTCAATGGGGAGGCCGTGTCTTCTCATGGTACATACTTTCAAACAAACGCTTCTCACATCTACACTGAACCTCACACAGCTTCACAAAACACACACTGGATTCCTCAGAAAAATCTCTACAAAAATATGGAATTATATTCCACTTCCAAGCAACAAATGCAGAGTTATTTGCTTTTCACACACTAAAAATGTGCATGTTTTAGCTGCTCTCCACTCAGGCACAGATAGCAGAGATTTGTTTACTGTAGTCATGGAAACCACAATTGCAGCTTCTCTGCCCTCATGTACATACTCTCAAACAAACACTTGTAGCTTCTAAACTAAAACACTCACACATTCAGAAAACACACCATTGAATTCCTGAGAAAAAACTCTACGCACTGATGTCTTTACATTCAACTTTTGACCAACATATGCTGAGTTATGACTGTGTTTGTCAGTAAAACTGCCAAATCCTCCTCTGCTCTCCACTCTAGCACAGATGGCAGAGATTTGTTTACTGTAGTCATGGAAACCACAATTGGAGGGTCTCTGCCCTCATGTACATACTCTCAAACAAACACTTGTAGCTTCTAAACTAAAACACTCACACCTTCAGAAAACACACCATTGAATTCCTGACAAAAAACTGTACGCACTGATGTCTTTACATTCCACTTTTGACCAACATATGCTGAGTTATGACTGTGTTTCACAGTAAAACTGCCAAATCCTCCTCTGCTCTCAGCTCTGACACAGATGGCAGAGAGCGAGCAGAGAAGGGAGGGGCTCTAAAATGGCCGGCTCTCAGCTCTGCAGTCACACTGTGCAGCGCGCTGAGGCTCGTATCTCCTAAACTACAAGGCCTAGGGATTTGCCGATTACACCGTTGGATTCGGGCCGGCGATCCGGCCGCGGTTAGGCGGGGGCTCAGGCCCTAACAACGCTGCTTGCAGCTTTAATTATTATTAGGGCCTGAGCCAGTCCCTGGCGAAGACCCTATTATGTTTCGAAGTCACACTCGCCACTTCAAAAGTGAATTTGACCCCCTAAACATGCATGAAAACTCACCAAATTTGGTAAGCACATCGGGTGCGGCGAAAAATTCGATATTTAAAAAAAAAAGAGGCGCTCTACTCAATAGCGCCACCTACATACACAAAAAACCACGCCACAGACTGTAGGAATGTCCTACAGACATGGGACAAACACCACTGAACTCGTCTCATCAAGACGGATAAATCATACACTCACACCCCTGACCTAACTGTAACAGGATGTCCACAATTTGGACACGAATGTCTAATTTTGGACAATTTTGCGCCCCGAACAAAATCTATCTCCTCCTAAACCGTAAATGCCAGGGCTTCCAAACTTTCACACATTACTCTCCCAACTGTGCTGATTAAAAGTTGTTCAAGGTTAATATACTACGCGCTCGGTTTGGATTTTATGAGCCGTCAAAGTGGGGGAGACACTTTTCGCCTTACAATGGAAGTCTATGGGGAGAGCGTGTCCTCTCAGGGTACATACTCTCAAACAAATGCTTCTCACATCTACACCATACATTCCACAGCTTTTAAAAACACACCACTGTATTCTTGACAAAAATCCCTACAAAAATATGATATTTTGTGTGACTTTTGACCAACGTATGCCGAGTTATTCAGCTTTTCCACACTACATTTCTCTGAATCCTCCACTCTCTCCACTCCAGCACAGATCAGACACAGTGCAGCGGGGGAGGGGTTCTTAAAGGGCCAGCTGGCAGCTCTGCTCTCAGCTCTGCTCTCAGCTCTGACAGAGATGGCAGAGAGCGAGCAGAGAAGGGAGGGGCTCTTAAAGGGCCGGCTCTCAGCTCTGCAGTCACACTGTGCAGCGCACTGAGGCTCGTATCTTCTAAACTACAAGGCCTAGGGATTTGCCGATTACACCGTTGGATTCGGGCCGGTGTCAAGGACGCGGCCGTAGGCCGCGCGGGGGCTCAGGCCCTAACAACGCTGCTTGCAGCTTTAATTATTATTATTCTTTCTTTCTTCCGCCGCCACTTTAACGCTTAATTTGACCCCCTGAACATGCATGAAATTCGCTGAAATTTTGCACACACGTCCGGTCTGGCGAAAAATTTTATATTTAAAAAAAAAATTTCGCAAAAACTCTATAGCGCCACCTAGGGAGCAAAAAAACTCGCAAAAACTTTGGAGACCTATAACTGCTTCCACGAATGTACCACACACACGGGACCATCACCGTTGCACTCGTCTCATCAAGACGAAAAATTCATACGCTCTGACCTCTCACCTATCTACAACACAATGTCCACAAATTGGACAAAACTGTCAAAATGAGGACTTTTGCTCCTCCCCGAACAAAATCTA
Organism: Aulostomus chinensis; assembly: GCF_037954235.1. Lineage (NCBI taxonomy): Eukaryota > Metazoa > Chordata > Actinopteri > Syngnathiformes > Aulostomidae > Aulostomus > Aulostomus chinensis. Next base: position 23,376,439 of record NC_141330.1, read on the forward strand.
TCTCCTCCTAAACCGTAAATGGCATCGCTTCCAGACTTTCACACATTACTCTCCCAACTGTGCTGATTAAAAGTTCAGTAAGAATAATATACTACGCGCTCGGTTTGGATTTTATAAGCCGTCAAAGTCGGGGAGACACGTTTTACGTTACAATGGAAGTCAATGGGGAGGCCGTGTCCTCTCATGGTACATACTTTCAAACAAACGCTTCTCACATCTACACTGAAACTCACACACCTTCACAAAACACACAATGGATTCCTCAGAAAAATCTCTACAAAAATATGGAATTGTATTCCACTTCCAAGCAACAAATGCAGAGTTATTTGCTTTTCACACACTAAAAATGTGCATTTTTTAGCTGCTCTCCACTCTAGCACAGATGGCAGAGATTTGTTTACTGTAGTCATGGAAACCAGAATTGGAGCTTCTCTGCCCTCATGTACATACTCTCAAACAAACACTTGTAGCTTCTAAACTAAAACACTCACACCTTCAGAAAACACACCATTGAATTCCTGACAAAAAACCCTACGCACTGATGTCTTTACATTCAACTTTTGACCAACATATGCTGAGTTATGACTGTATTTGTCAGTAAAACTGCCAAATCATCCTCTGCTCTCCACTCTGACAGAGATGGCAGAGAGCGAGCAGAGAAGGGAGGGGCTCTTAAAGGGCCGGCTCTCAGCTCTGCAGTCACACTGTGCAGCGAACTGAGGCTCGTATCTCCTAAACTACAAGGCCTAGGGATTTGCCGATTACACCGTTGGATTCGGACCGGCGATCCGGCCGCGGTTAGGCGGGGGCTCAGGCCCTAACAACGCTGCTTGCAGCTTTAATTAGGGCCTGAGCCAGTCCCTGGCGAAGACCCTATTATGTTTCGAAGTCACACTCGCCACTTCAAAAGTAAATTTGACCCCCTAAACATGCATGAAAACTCACCAAATTTGGTACGCACATCGGGTGCAGCGAAAAATTCAATAATTTAAAAAAAAAGAGGCGCTCTACTCAATAGCGCCACCTACATACACAAAAAACCACGCCACAGACTGTAGGAATGTCCTACAGACATGGGACCAACACCATTGAACTCGTCTCATCAAGACGGATAAATCATACACTCACACCCCTGACCTAACTGTAACAGGATGTCCACAATTTGGACACGAATGTCTAATTTTGGACAATTTTGCGCCCCGAACAAAATCTATCTCCTCCTAAACCGTAAATGCCAGGGCTACCAAACTTTCACACATTACTCTCCCAACTGTGCTGATTAAAAGTTGTTCAAGGTTAATATACTACGCACTCGGTTTGGATTTTATGAGCCGTCAAAGTGGGGGAGACACTTTTCGCCTTACAATGGAAGTCTATGGGGAGAGCGTGTCCTCTCAGGGTACATACTCTCAAACAAATGCTTCTCACATCTACACCATACATTCCACAGCTTTTAAAAACACACCACTGTATTCCTGACAAAAATCCCTACAAAAATATGGTATTTTGTGTGACTTTTGACCAACGAATGCCGACTTATTCAGCTTTTACACACTACATTTCTCTTAATCCTCCACTCTCTCCACTCCAGCACAGATCAGACACAGTGCAGCGGGGGAGGGGTTCTTAAAGGGCCAGCTGGCAGCTCTGCTCTCAGCTCTGCTCTCAGCTCTGACAGAGATGGCAGAGAGCGAGCAGAGAAGGGAGGGGCTCTTAAAGGGCCGGCACTCAGCTCTGCACTCACACTGTGCAGCGAACTGAGGCTCGTATCTTCTAAACTACAAGGCCTAGGGATTTGCCGATTACACCGTTGGATTGGGGCCGGTGTCAAGGACGCGGCCGTAGGCCGCGCGGGGGCTCAGGCCCTAACAACGCTGCTTGCAGCTTTAATTATTATTAGGGCCTGAGCCAGTCCCTGGCGAAGACCCTATTATGTTTCGAAGTCACATTCGCCACTTCAAAAGTAAATTTGACCCCCTAAACATGCATGAAAACTCACCAAATTTGGTAAGCACATCGGGTGCGGCAAAAAATTCGATAATTAAAAAAAAAAGAGGCGCTCTACTCAATAGCGCCACCTACATACACAAAAAACCACGCCACAGACTGTAGGAATGTCCTACAGACATGGGACAAACACCATTGAACTCGTCTCATCAAGACGGATAAATCATACACTCACACCCCTGACCTAACTGTAACAGGATGTCCACAATTTGGACACGAATGTCTAATTTTGGACAATTTTGCGCCCCGAACAAAATCTATCTCCTCCTAAACCGTAAATGCCAGGGCTTCCAAACTTTCACACATTACTCTCCCAACTGTGCTGATTAAAAGTTGTTCAAGGTTAATATACTACACGCTCGGTTTGGATTTTATGAGCCGTCAAAGTGGGGGAGACACTTTTCGCCTTACAATGGTAGTCTATGGGGAGAGCGTGTCCTCTCAGGGTACATACTCTCAAATAAATGCTTCTCACATCTACACCATACATTCCACAGCTTTTAAAAACACACCACTGTATTCCTGACAAAAATCCCTACAAAAATATGGTATTTTGTGTGACTTTTGACCAACGTATGCCGACTTATTCAGCTTTTACACACTACATTTCTCTGAATCCTCCACTCTCTCCACTCCAGCACAGATCAGACACAGTGCAGCGGGGGAGGGGTTCTTAAAGGGCCAGCTGGCAGCTCTGCTCTCAGCTCTGCTCTCAGCTCTGACACAGATGGCAGAGAGCGAGCAGAGAAGGGAGGGGTTCTTAAAGGGCCGGCTCTCAGCTCTGCTCTCACACTGTGCAGCGCACTGAGGCTCGTATCTCCTAAACTACAAGGCCTAGGGATTTGCCGATTACACCGTTGGATTGGGGCCAGTGTCAAGGACGCGGCCGTAGGCCACGCGGGGGCTCAGGCCCTAACAACGCTGCTTGCAGCTTTAATTAGGGCCTGAGCCAGAAGGTACTTCTGGCGAAGACCCTATTATGTTTGCTCGGCAGAGCAACACATTAGCAGCACTAAAAACACTAAAAACACACACTAAACAGTGTCCCAGGCCCCCCCAACACCCATGAGGCAACTGGGTCAGACGGCCCGGAGCCAGTTTTCACATACACACCCATTCAAAACCTGGTATTATACTGTTCTTGCTCTCAATGAGTGCGCGCTATATGCGCATAATGCGCATAACGCGCATAATCTAATTTGACCCCCTGAACATGCATGAAATTCGCTGAATTTCGGCACAATCGTTCGGTATGTCTCAACATTCACTAATCAAAAACAAAAACGCCACAAAAGTCTATAGCGCCACCTAGGGAGCCACACAAAAAAAAGATAATTTTTTTTAATTTCGCGCGCTATAACTCCTCACACAAAACTCCCACAGACATGGGACCAACACCGTTGGACTCGTCTCATCAAGACGAACAATTCTTACACTCTGACCCCTCACCTATCTCCAACAGAATGTCCACAAATTGGACAAAACTGTCAAAATCAGGACTTTTTTTACTCCCCGAACAAAATCTATCTCCTCCTAAACCGTAAATGCCAGGGCTTCCAAACTTTCACACATTACTCTCCCAACTGTGCTGATTAAAAGTTCAGTAAGAATAATATACTACGCGCTCGGTTCGGATTTTATAAGCCGTCAAAGTCGGGGAGACACGTTTCACGCTTACAATGGAAGTCAATGGGGAGGCCGTGTCCTCTCATGGTACATACTCTCGAACAAATGCTTCTCACGTCTATACCATAAATCGCACAGCTTTTAAAAACATATCACTGTATTCCTGACAAAAATCCCTACAAAAATATGGTATTTTGTGTTACTTTCCACCAACGTAGGCCGAGTTATTCAGCTTTTACACACTACATTTCTCTTAATCCTCCACTCTCTCCACTCTAGCACAGATCAAAGAAAGTGCAGCGGGGGAGGGGTTCTTAATGGGCCAGCTGGCAGCTCTGCTCTCAGCTCTGCTCTCAGCTCTGACAGAGATGGCAGAGATTTGTTTACTGTAGTCATGGAAACCACAATTGGAGGGTCTCTGCCCTCATGTACATACTCTCAAACAAACACTTGTCGCTTCTAAATTAAAACACTCACACCTTCAAAAAGCACACCATTGAATTCCTGAAAAAAACTCTACGCACTGATGTCTTTACATTCCACTTTTGACCAACATTTGTGAGTTATGACTGTGTTTGTCAGTAAAACTGCCAAATCCTCCTCTGCTCTCCACTCTGACACAGATGGCAGAGAGCGAGCAGAGAAGGGAGGGGCTCTTAAAGGGCCGGCTCTCAGCTCTGCAGTCACACTGTGCAGCGAACTGAGGCTCGTATCTCCTCAACTACAAGGCCTAGGGATTTGCCGATTACACCGTTGGATTGGGGCCGGTGTCAAGGACGCGGCCGTAGGCCGCGCGGGGGCTCAGGCCCTAACAACGCTGCTTGCAGCTTTAATTAGGGCCTGAGCCAGAAGGTACTTCTGGCGAAGACCCTATTATGTTTGCTCGGCAGAGCAACACATTAGCAGCACTAAAAACACTAAAAACACACACTAAACAGTGTCCCAGGCCCCCCCAACACCCATGAGGCAACTGGGCCAGACGGCCCGGAGCCAGTTTTCACATACGCACCCATTCAAAACCTGGTATTATACTGTTCTTGCTCTCAATGAGTGCGCGCTATATGCGCATAATGCGCATAACGCGCATAATCTAATTTGACCCCCTGAACATGCATGAAATTCGCTGAATTTCGGCACAATCGTTCGGTATGTCTCAACATTCACTAATCAAAAACAAAAACGCCACAAAAGTCTATAGCGCCACCTAGGGAGCCACACAAAAAAAAGATAATTTTTTTTAATTTCGCGCGCTATAACTCCTCACACAAAACTCCCACAGACATGGGACCAACACCGTTGGACTCGTCTCATCAAGACGAACAATTCTTACACTCTGACCCCTCACCTATCTCCAACAGAATGTCCACAAATTGGACAAAACTGTCAAAATCAGGACTTTTTTTACTCCCCGAACAAAATCTATCTCCTCCTAAACCGTAAATGCCAGGGCTTCCAAACTTTCACACATTACTCTCCCAACTGTGCTGATTAAAAGTTCAGTAAGAATAATATACTACGCGCTCGGTTCGGATTTTATAAGCCGTCAAAGTCGGGGAGACACGTTTCACGCTTACAATGGAAGTCAATGGGGAGGCCGTGTCCTCTCATGGTACATACTCTCAAACAAATGCTTCTCACGTCTATACCATACATCGCACAGCTTTTAAAAACATATCACTGTATTCCTGACAAAAATCCCTACAAAAATATGGTATTTTGTGTTACTTTTGACCAACGTAGGCCGACTTATTCAGCTTTTACACACTACATTTCTCTTAATCCTCCGCTCTCTCCACTCTAGCACAGATCAAAGAAAGTGCAGCGGGGGAGGGGTTCTTAATGGGCCAGCTGGCAGCTCTGCTCTCAGCTCTGCAGTCACACTGTGCAGCGAACTGAGGCTCGTATCTCCTAAACTACAAGGCCTAGGGATTTGCCGATTACACCGTTGGATTCGGGCCGGTGTCAAGGACGCGGCCGTAGGCCGCGCGGGGGCTCAGGCCCTAACAACGCTGCTTGCAGCTTTAATTAGGGCCTGAGCCAGAAGGTACTTCTGGCGAAGACCCTATTATGTTTGCTCGGCAGAGCAACACATTAGCAGCACTAAAAACACTAAAAACACACACTAAACAGTGTCCCAGGCCCCCCCAACACCCATGAGGCAACTGGGTCAGACGGCCCGGAGCCAGTTTTCACATACACACCCATTCAAAACCTGGTATTATACTGTTCTTGCTCTCAATGAGTGCGCGCTATATGCGCATAATGCGCATAACGCGCATAATCTAATTTGACCCCCTGAACATGCATGAAATTCGCTGAATTTCGGCACAATCGTTCGGTATGTCTCAACATTCACTAATCAAAAACAAAAACGCCACAAAAGTCTATAGCGCCACCTAGGGAGCCACACAAAAAAAAGATAATTTTTTTTAATTTCGCGCGCTATAACTCCTCACACAAAACTCCCACAGACATGGGACCAACACCGTTGGACTCGTCTCATCAAGACGAACAATTCTTACACTCTGACCCCTCACCTATCTCCAACAGAATGTCCACAAATTGGACAAAACTGTCAAAATCAGGACTTTTTTTACTCCCCGAACAAAATCTATCTCCTCCTAAACCGTAAATGCCAGGGCTTCCAAACTTTCACACATTACTCTCCCAACTGTGCTGATTAAAAGTTCAGTAAGAATAATATACTACGCGCTCGGTTCGGATTTTATAAGCCGTCAAAGTCGGGGAGACACGTTTCACGCTTACAATGGAAGTCAATGGGGAGGCCGTGTCCTCTCATGGTACATACTCTCGAACAAATGCTTCTCACGTCTATACCATAAATCGCACAGCTTTTAAAAACATATCACTGTATTCCTGACAAAAATCCCTACAAAAATATGGTATTTTGTGTTACTTTCCACCAACGTAGGCCGAGTTATTCAGCTTTTACACACTACATTTCTCTTAATCCTCCACTCTCTCCACTCTAGCACAGATCAAAGAAAGTGCAGCGGGGGAGGGGTTCTTAATGGGCCAGCTGGCAGCTCTGCTCTCAGCTCTGCTCTCAGCTCTGACAGAGATGGCAGAGATTTGTTTACTGTAGTCATGGAAACCACAATTGGAGGGTCTCTGCCCTCATGTACATACTCTCAAACAAACACTTGTCGCTTCTAAATTAAAACACTCACACCTTCAAAAAGCACACCATTGAATTCCTGAAAAAAACTCTACGCACTGATGTCTTTACATTCCACTTTTGACCAACATTTGTGAGTTATGACTGTGTTTGTCAGTAAAACTGCCAAATCCTCCTCTGCTCTCCACTCTGACACAGATGGCAGAGAGCGAGCAGAGAAGGGAGGGGCTCTTAAAGGGCCGGCTCTCAGCTCTGCAGTCACACTGTGCAGCGAACTGAGGCTCGTATCTCCTCAACTACAAGGCCTAGGGATTTGCCGATTACACCGTTGGATTGGGGCCGGTGTCAAGGACGCGGCCGTAGGCCGCGCGGGGGCTCAGGCCCTAACAACGCTGCTTGCAGCTTTAATTAGGGCCTGAGCCAGAAGGTACTTCTGGGCGAAGACCCTATTATGTTTCGAAGTCAGAGAGACACGAAGTCAGCGCTAAAAGCAGTAAAAACACACACTTAGGAGGATCACAGGCCTCTAAAAACATCACAGGGGGGTCCGGGGGGGGACCGGGGGGTGAGGTCCCCCATTGAAACCTATGGTGGCAAAAATTTTATCTGAAATTGTAAAATTTCTTGACTTATTAGGGCCTGAGCCAGAAGGTACTTCTGGGCGAAGACCCTATTATGTTTCGAAGTCAGAGAGACACGAAGTCAGCGCTAAAAGCAGTAAAAACACACACTTAGGAGCATCACAGGCCTCTAAAAACATCACAGGGGGGTCCGGGGGGGGACAGGGGGGTGAGGTCCCCCATTGAAACCAATGGTGGCAAAAATTTTATCTGAAATTGCTGCGTTTTAATATTATTATTATTATTATTCTTTCTTTCTTCTCCCGCCACTTTGACGCTTAATTTGACCCCCTGAACATGCATGAAATTCGATGAAATTTGGCACGCACGTCCGGTCCGGCAAAAAATTCGATCTTTTAAAAAAAAAATTTGCAAAAACTGTATAGCGCCACCTAGGGAGCCAAAAAACTCGCAAAAAATTTGGAGCACTGTAACTGCTTGCACGAATGTCCCACAGACATGGGACCAACACCGTTGGACTCGTCTCATCAAGACGAAAATTTCATACGCTCTGACCTCTCACCTATCTACAACAGAATGTCCACAAATTGGACAAAACTGTCAAAAAAGGACTTTTTTTACTCCCCAAACAAAATCGATCTCGTCCTCGGGCATTAATTGTATCGCTTCCAAACTTTCACACCTCAATCACACAACTGTGCTCTTCACAAATCTTCAAAGGTTTTTATATGAATCGCTCAGATTCCGTTTTATAAGCCGTCAAAGTCGGGGAGACACGTTTTACGTTACAATGGAAGTCAATGGGGAGGCCGTGTCCTCTCATGGTACATACTCTCGAAAAATGCTTCTCACATCTATACCATACATCGCACAGCTTTTAAAAACATATCACTGTATTCCTGACAAAAATCTCTACAAAAATATGGTATTTTGTGTTACTTTTGACCAACGTATGCCGAGTTATTCAGCTTTTACACACTACATTTCTCTTAATCCTCCACTCTCTCCACTCTAGCACAGATCAAAGAAAGTGCAGCGGAGGAGGGGTTTTTAATGGGCCAGCTGGCAGCTCTGCTCTCAGCTCTGCTCTCAGCTCTGACAGAGATGGCAGAGATTTGTTTACTGTAGTCATGGAAACCACAATTGGAGGGTCTCTGCCCTCATGTACATACTCTCAAACAAACACTTGTAGCTTCTAAACTAAAAGACTCACACCTTCAGAAAACACACCATTGAATTCCTGAGAAAAAACTCGACGCACTGATGTCTTTACATTCCACTTTTGACCAACATATGCTGAGTTATGACTGTGTTTCACAGTTAAACTGCCAAATCCTCCTCTGCTCTCCACTCTGACACAGATGGCAGAGAGCGAGCAGAGAAGGGAGGGGCTCTAAAATGGCCGGCTCTCAACTCTGCAGTCACGCTGTGCAGCGCGCTGAGGCTCGTATCTCCTAAACTACAAGGCCTCGGGATTTGCCGATTACACCGTTGGATTGGGGCCGGCGATCCGGCCGCGGTTAGGCGGGGGCTCAGGCCCTAACAACGCTGCTTGCAGCTTTAATTAGGGCCTGAGCCAGTCCCTGGCGAAGACCCTATTATGTTTCGAAGTCACACTCGCCACTTCAAAAGTAAATTTGACCCCCTAAACATGCATGAAAACTCACCAAATTTGGTAAGCACATCAGGTGCGGCGAAAAATTCGATAATTAAAAAAAAAAGAGGCGCTCTACTCAATAGCGCCACCTACATACACAAAAATCCACGCCACAGACTGTAGGAATGTCCTACAGACATGGGACGAACACCATTGAACTCGTCTCATCAAGACGGATAAATCATACACTCACACCCCTGACCTAACTGTAACAGGATGTCCACAATTTGGACACGAATGTCTAATTTTGGACAATTTTGCGCCCCGAACAAAATCTATCTCCTCCTGAACCGTAAATGCCAGGGCTTCCAAACTTTCACACATTACTCTCCCAACACTGCTCTTCAAAAATCTTTAAAGGCTAATATACTACGCGTTCGGTTTGGATTTTATAAGCCGTCAAAGTGGGGGAGACACGTTTCACGCTTACAATGGAAGTCAATGGGGTGGCCGTGTCCTCTCATGGTACAAACTCTCGAACAAATGCTTCTCACATCTAAACTAAAACTCTCACAGCTTCACAAAACACACCAGTCGATTCCTCAGAAAAATCTCTACAAAAATATGGTATTATATCCCACTTCCAAGCAACATATGCAGAGTTATTTGCTTTTCACACACTAAAAATGTACACTTTTAAGCTGCTCTCCACTCAGGCACAGATGGCAGAGATTTGTTTACTGTAGTCATGGAAACCACAATTCGAGGGTCTCTGCCCTCATGTACATACTCTCAAACAAACAGTTGTAGCTTCTAAACTAAAACACTCACACCTTCAAAAAGCACACCATTGAATTCCTGAGAAAAAACTCTACGCACTGATGTCTTTACAGTCCACTTTTGACCCACATATGCTGAGTTATGACTGTGTTTCACAGTAAAACTGCCAAATCCTCCTCTGCTCTCCACTCTGAATGAGATGGCAGAGAGCGAGCAGAGAAGGGAGGGGCTCTTAAATGGCCGGCTCTCAACTCTGCAGTCACACTGTGCAGCGCGCTGAGGCTCGTATCTCCTAAACTACAAGGCCTAGGGATTTGCCGATTACACCGTTGGATTGGGGCCGGCGATCCGGCCGCGGTTAGGCGGGGGCTCAGGCCCTAACAACGCTGCTTGCAGCTTTAATTAGGGCCTGAGCCAGAAGGTACTTCTGGGCGAAGACCCTATTATGTTTCGAAGTCAGAGAGACACGAAGTCAGCGCTAAAAGCAGTAAAAACAAACACTTAGGAGGATCACAGGCCTCTAAAAACATCACAGGAGGGTCCGGGGGGGGACGGGGGGTGAGGTCCCCCATTGAAACCAATGGTGGCAAAAATTATATCTGAAATTGCTGCGTTTTTTTCTTCTTCTTCTTATTAGGGCCTGAGCCAGAAGGTACTTCTGGCGAAGACCCTATTATGTTTGCTCGGCAGAGCAACACATTAGCAGCACTAAAAACACTAAAAACACACACTAAACAGTGTCCCAGGCCCCCCCAACACCCATGAGTCAACTGGGCCAGACGGCCCGGAGCCAGTTTTCACATACACACCCATTCAAAACCTGGTATTATACTGTTCTTGCTCTCAATGAGTGCGCGCTATATGCGCATAATGCGCATAACGCGCATAATCTAATTTGACCCCCTGAACATGCATGAAATTCGCTGAATTTCGGCACAATCGTTCGGTATGTCTCAACATTCACTAATCAAAAACAAAAACGCCACAAAAGTCTATAGCGCCACCTAGGGAGCCAAAAAAAAAAGATAATTTTTTTTAATTTCGCGCGCTATAACTCCTCACACAAAACTCCCACAGACATGGGACCAACACCGTTGGACTCGTCTCATCAAGACGAACAATTCTTAAAGTCTGACCCCTCACCTATCTCCAACAGAATGTCCACAAATTGGACAAAACTGTCAAAATCAGGACTTTTTTTACTCCCCGAACAAAATCTATCTCCTCCTAAACCGTAAATGCCAGGGCTTCCAAACTTTCACACATTACTCTCCCAACTGTGCTCTTCAAAATTCTTTAAAGGCTAATATACTACGCGCTCGGTTTGGATTTTATAAGCCCTCAAAGTGGGGGAGACACGTTTCACGCTTACAATGGAAGTCAATGGGGAGGCCGTGTCCTCTCATGGTACATACTCTCGAACAAATGCTTCTCACGTCTATACCATACATCGCACAGCTTTTAAAAACATATCACTGTATTCCTGACAAAAATCCCTACAAAAATATGGTATTTTGTGTTACTTTCCACCAACGTAGGCCGAGTTATTCAGCTTTTACACACTACATTTCTCTTAATCCTCCACTCTCTCCACTCCAGCACAGATCAAAGAAAGTGCAGCGGGGGAGGGGTTCTTAATGGGCCAGCTGGCAGCTCTGCTCTCAGCTCTGCTCTCAGCTCTGACAGAGATGGCAGAGAGCGAGCAGAGAAGGGAGGGGCTCTTAAAGGGCCAGCTGGCAGCTCTGCTCTCAGCTCTGCTCTCCACTCTGACACAGATGGCAGAGAGCGAGCAGAGAAGGGAGGGGCTCTTAAAGGGCCGGCTCTCAGCTCTGCACTCACACTGTGCAGCGAACTGAGGCTCGTATCTCCTAAACTACAAGGCCTAGGGATTTGCCGATTACACCGTTGGATTCGGGCCGGTGTCAAGGATGCGGCCGTAGGCCGCGTGGGGGCTCAGGCCCTAACAACGCTGCTTGCAGCTTTAATTAGGGCCTGAGCCAGAAGGTACTTCTGGGCGAAGACCCTATTATGTTTCGAAGTCAGAGAGACACGAAGTCAGCGCTAAAAGCAGTAAAAAAACACACTTAGGAGCATCACAGGCCTCTAAAAACATCACAGGGGGGTCCGGGGGGGGACAGGGGGGTGAGGTCCCCCATTGAAACCAATGGTGGCAAAAATTTTATCTGAAATTGTAACGTTTTAATATTATTAGGGCCTGAGCCAGAAGGTACTTCTGGGCGAAGACCCTATTATGTTTCGAAGTCAGAGAGACACGAAGTCAGCGCTAAAAGCAGTAAAAATACACACTTAGGAGGATCACAGGCCTCTAAAAACATCACAGGAGGGTCCGGGGGGGGAGAGGGGGGTGAGGTCTCCCATTGAAACCAATGGTGGCAAAAATTATATCTGAAACTGTTAAGTTTTTAGGGCCTGAGCCAGAAGGTACTTCTGGGCGAAGACCCTATTATGTTTCGAAGTCAGAGAGACACGAAGTCAGCGCTAAAAGCAGTAAAAACACACACTTAGGAGCATCACAGGCCTCTAAAAACATCACAGGGGGGTCCGGGGGGGGACAGGGGGGTGAGGTCTCCCATTGAAACCTATGGTGGCAAAAATTATATCTAAAATTGCTTCGTTTTTTTCTTATTATTAGGGCCTGAGCCAGAAGGTACTTCTGGGCGAAGACCCTATTATGTTTCGAAGTCAGAGAGACACGAAGTCAGCGCTAAAAGCAGTAAAAACACACACTTAGGAGCATCACAGGCCTCTAAAAACATCACAGGGGGGTCCGGGGGGGGACAGGGGGGTGAGGTCCCCCATTGAAACCTATGGTGGCAAAAATTATATCTGAAATTGCTCCGTTTTTTAGGGCCTGAGCCAGTCCCTGGCGAAGACCCTATTATGTTTCGAAGTCACACTCGCCACTTCAAAAGTAAATTTGACCCCCTAAACATGCATGAAAACTCACCAAATTTGGTAAGCACATCGGGTGTGGCGAAAAATTCGATAATTAAAAAAAAAAGAGGCGCTCTACTCAATAGCGCCACCTACATACACAAAAAACCACACCACAGACTGTAGGAATGTCCTACAGACATGGGACAAACACCATTGAACTCGTCTCATCAAGACGGATAAATCATACACTCACACCCCTGACCTAACTGTAACAGGATGTCCACAATTTGGACACGAATGTCTAATTTTGGACAATTTTGCGCCCCGAACAAAATCTATCTCCTCCTAAACCGTAAATGCCAGGGCTTCCAAACTTTCACACATTACTCTCCCAACTGTGCTGATTAAAAGTTGTTCAAGGTTAATATACTACGCGCTCGGTTTGGATTTTATGAGCCGTCAAAGTGGGGGAGACACTTTTCGCCTTACAATGGAAGTCTATGGGGAGAGCGTGTCCTCTCAGGGTACATACTCTCAAACAAATGCTTCTCACATCTACACCATACATTCCACAGCTGTTAAAAACACACCACTGTATTCCTGACAAAAATCCCTACAAAAATATGGTATTTTGTGTGACTTTTGACCAACGTATGCCGACTTATTCAGCTTTTACACACTATATTTCTCTGAATCCTCCACTCTCTCCACTCTAGCACAGATCAGACACAGTGCAGCGGGGGAGGGGTTCTTAAAGGGCCAGCTGGCAGCTCTGCTCTCAGCTCTGCTCTCAGCTCTGACAGAGATGGCAGAGAGCGAGCAGAGAAGGGAGGGGCTCTTAAAGGGCCGGCTCTCAGCTCTGCTCTCAGCTCTGCTCTCAGCTCTGACAGAGATGGCAGAGATTTGTTTACTGTAGTCATGGAAACCACAATTGGAGCTTCTCTGCCCTCATGTACATACTCTCAAACAAACACTTGTCGCTTCTAAATTAAAACACTCAAACCTTCAAAAAGCACACCATTGAATTCCTGACAAAAAACTCTACGCACTGATGTCTTTACTTTCAACTTTTGACCAACATATGCTGAGTTATGACTGTGTTACACAGTAAAACTGTCAAATCCTCCTCTGCTCTCCACTCTGACACAGATGGCAGAGAGCGAGCAGAGAAGGGAGGGGCTCTTAAAGGGCCGGCTCTCAGCTCTGCACTCACACTGTGCAGCGCACTGAGGCTCGTATCTCCTAAACTACAAGGCCTAGGGATTTGCCGATTACACCGTTGGATTTGGGCCGGCGATCCGGCCGCGGTTAGGCGGGGGCTCAGGCCCTAACAACGCTGCTTGCAGCTTTAATTAGGGCCTGAGCCAGAAGGTACTTCTGGGCGAAGACCCTATTATGTTTCGAAGTCAGAGAGACACGAAGTCAGCGCTAAAAGCAGTAAAAACACACACTTAGGAGGATCACAGGCCTCTAAAAACATCACAGGGGGGTCCGGGGGGGGAGAGGGGGGTGAGGTCTCCCATTGAAACCTATGGTGGCAAAAATTATATCTGAAATTGCTGCGTTTTTTGGGGTATTATTCTTTCTTTCTTCTCCCGCCACTTTGACGCTTAATTTGACCCCCTGAACATGCATGAAATTCGCTGAATTTTTGCACACACATCCGGTCCGGCGAAAAATTTTATATTTTAAAAAAAAATTTCACAAAAACTCAATAGCGCCACCTAGGGAGGCAAAAAACTCGCAAAAAATTTGGAGCGCTATAACTTCTTGTACGAAGGTCCGACAAACACGGGACCAACACCGTTGCACTCGTCTCATCAAGACGAAAATTTCATACGCTCTGACCTCTGACCTATCTACAACACAATGTCCACAAATTGGACAAAACTGTCAAAATGAAGACTTTTGCTCCTCCCCGAACAAAATCTATCTCCTCCTAAACCGTAAATGGCATCGCTTCCAGACTTTCACACATTACTCTCCCAACACTGCTCTTCAAAAATCTTTAAAGGCTAATATACTACGCGCTCGGTTCCCATTTTATAAGCCCTCAAAGTCGGGGAGACACGTTTTACGTTACAATGGAAGTCAATGGGGTGGCCGTGTCCTCTCATGGTACATACTCTCAAACAAATGCTTCTCACGTCTACACTGAAACTCTCACAGCTTCACAAAACACACCACTGGATTCCTCAGAAAAATCCCAACAAAAATATGGGGTTACATTGCACTTTGAAGCAACATATGCAGAGTTATTTGACTTTCACACACTGAAAATGTTGATTTTTCAGCTGCTCTCCACTCTAGCACAGATGGCAGAGATTTGTTTACTGTAGTCATGGAAACCACAATTGGAGCTTCTCTGCCCTCATGTACATACTCTCAAACAAACACTTGTAGCTTCTAAACTAAAACACTCACACCTTCAAAAAGCACACCATTGAATTCCTGAGAAAAAACTCTGCGCACTGATGTCTTTACATTCCACTTTTGACCAACATATGCTGAGTTATGACTGTGTTTCACAGTAAAACTGCCAAATCCTCCTCTGCTCACCACTCTGACACAGATGGCAGAGAGCGAGCAGAGAAGGGAGGGGCTCTAAAATGGCCGGCTCTCAGCTCTGCAGTCACGCTGTGCAGCGCACTGAGGCTCGTATCTCCTAAACTACAAGGCCTAGGGATTTGCCGATTACACCGTTGGATTCGGGCCGGCGATCCGGCCGCGGTTAGGCGGGGGCTCAGGCCCTAACAACGCTGCTTGCAGCTTTAATTATTGTTTCTTTCTTCTCCCGCCACTTTGAGGCTTAATTTGACCCCCTGAACATGCATGAAATTCGCTGAAATTTTGCACACACGTCCGGTCTGGCGAAAAATTTTATATTTAAAAAAAAAATTTCGCAAAAACTCAATAGCGCCACCTAGGGAGCCAAAAAACTCGCAAAAAATTGGGAGCGCTATAACTGCTTGTACGAATGTCCCACAGACATGGGACCAACACCGTTGCACTCGTCTCATCAAGACGAAAATTTCATACGCTCTGACCTCTCACCTATCTACAACACAATGTCCACAAATTGGACAAAACTGTCAAAAAGAGGACTTTTGCTCCTCCCCGAACAAAATCTATCTCCTCCTAAACCGTAAATGGCACCGCTTCCAGACTTTCACACATTACTCTCCCAACACTGCTCTTCAAAAATCTTTAAAGGCTAATATACTACGCGCTCGGTTTGGATTTTATAAGCCGTCAAAGTCGGGGAGACACGTTTCACGCTTACAATGGAAGTCAATGGGGTGGCCGTGTCCTCTCATGGTACAAACTCTCGAACAAATGCTTCTCACGTCTAAATTAAAACTCTCACAGCTTCACAAAACACACCAGTCAATTCCTGAGAAAAATCTCTACAAAAATATGGTATTATATTCCACTTCCAAGCAACATATGCAGAGTTATTAGCTTTTTACACACTAAAAATGTACACTTTTCAGCTGCTCTCCACTCAGGCACAGATGGCAGAGATTTGTTTACTGTAGTCATGGAAACCACAATTGGAGGGTCTCTGCCCTCATGTACATACTCTCAAACAAACACTTGTAGCTTCTAAACTAAAAGACTCACACCTTCAGAAAACACACCATTGAATTCCTGACAAAAAACTCTACGCACTGATGTCTTTACTTTCAACTTTTGACCCACATATGCTGACTTATGACTGTGTTTCACAGTTAAACTGCCAAATCCTCCTCTGCTCTCCACTCTGACACAGATGGCAGAGAGCGAGCAGAGAAGGGAGGGGCTCTTAAAGGGCCGGCTCTCAGCTCTGCACTCGCACTGTGCAGCGAACTGAGGCTCGTATCTCCTAAACTACAAGGCCTAGGGATTTGCCGATTACACCGTTGGATTGGGGCCGGCGATCCGGCCGCGGTTAGGCGGGGGCTCAGGCCCTAACAACGCTGCTTGCAGCTTTAATTAGGGCCTGAGCCAGAAGGTACTTCTGGCGAAGACCCTATTATGTTTGCTCGGCAGAGCAACACATTAGCAGCACTAAAAACACTAAAAACACACACTAAACAGTGTCCCAGGCCCCCCCAACACCCATGAGGCAACTGGGTCAGACGGCCCGGAGCCAGTTTTCACATACACACCCATTCAAAACCTGGTATTATACTGTTCTTGCTCTCAATGAGTGCGCGCTATATGCGCATAATGCGCATAACGCGCATAATCTAATTTGACCCCCTGAACATGCATGAAATTCGCTGAAATTTGGCACAATCGTTCGGTATGTCTCAACATTCACTAATCAAAAACAAAAACGCCACTAAAGTCTATAGCGCCACCTAGGGAGCCACACAAAAAAAAGATAATTTTTTTTAATTTCGCGCGCTATAACTCCTCACACAAAACTCCCACAGACATGGGACCAACACCGTTGGACTCGTCTCATCAAGACGAACAATTCTTACACTCTGACCCCTCACCTATCTCCAACAGAATGTCCACAAATTGGACAAAACTGTCAAAATCAGGACTTTTTTTACTCCCCGAACAAAATCTATCTCCTCCTAAACCGTAAATGCCAGGGCTTCCAAACTTTCACACATTACTCTCCCAACTGTGCTCTTCAAAAATCTTTAAAGGCTAATATACTACGCGCTCGGTTTGGATTTTATAAGCCCTCAAAGTGGGGGAGACACGTTTTACGCTTACAATGGAAGTCAATGGGGAGGCCGTGTCCTCTCATGGTACATACTCTCGAACAAATGCTTCTCACGTCTATACCATACATCGCACAGCTTTTAAAAACATATCACTGTATTCCTGACAAAAATCCCTACAAAAATATGGTATTTTGTGTTACTTTCCACCAACGTAGGCCGAGTTATTCAGCTTTTACACACTACATTTCTCGAAATCCTCCACTCTCTCCACTCTAGCACAGATCAAAGAAAGTGCAGCGGGGGAGGGGTTCTTAATGGGCCAGCTGGCAGCTCTGCTCTCAGCTCTGCTCTCAGCTCTGACAGAGATGGCAGAGATTTGTTTACTGTAGTCATGGAAACCACAATTGGCACTTCTCTGCCCTCATGTACATACTCTCAAACAAACACTTGTCGCTTCTAAATTAAAACACTCACACCTTCAGAAAACACACCATTGAATTCCTGAGAAAAAACTCTACGAACTGATGTCTTTACATTACACTTTTGACCAACATATGCAGAGTTATGACTGTGTTTGTCAGTAAAACTGCCAAATCCTCCTCTGCTCTCCACTCTGACAGAGATGGCAGAGAGCGAGCAGAGAAGGGAGGGGCTCTTAAAGGGCCGGCTCTCAGCTCTGCACTCACACTGTGCAGCGCACTGAGGCTCGTATCTTCTAAACTACAAGGCCTAGGGATTTGCCGATTACACCGTTGGATTCGGGCCGGTGTCAAGGACGCGGCCGTAGGCCGCGTGGGGGCTCAGGCCCTAACAACGCTGCTTGCAGCTTTAATTAGGGCCTGAGCCAGAAGGTACTTCTGGCGAAGACCCTATTATGTTTGCTCGGCAGAGCAACACATTAGCAGCACTAAAAACACTAAAAACACACACTAAACAGTGTCCCAGGCCCCCCCAACACCCATGAGGCAACTGGGTCAGACGGCCCGGAGCCAGTTTTCACATACACACCCATTCAAAACCTGGTATTATACTGTTCTTGCTCTCAATGAGTGCGCGCTATATGCGCATAATGCGCATAACGCGCATAATCTAATTTGACCCCCTGAACATGCATGAAATTCGCTGAAATTTGGCACAATCGTTCGGTATGTCTCAACATTCACTAATCAAAAACAAAAACGCCACTAAAGTCTATAGCGCCACCTAGGGAGCCACACAAAAAAAAGATAATTTTTTTTAATTTCGCGCGCTATAACTCCTCACACAAAACTCCCACAGACATGGGACCAACACCGTTGGACTCGTCTCATCAAGACGAACAATTCTTACACTCTGACCCCTCACCTATCTCCAACAGAATGTCCACAAATTGGACAAAACTGTCAAAATCAGGACTTTTTTTACTCCCCGAACAAAATCTATCTCCTCCTAAACCGTAAATGCCAGGGCTTCCAAACTTTCACACATTACTCTCCCAACTGTGCTCTTCAAAAATCTTTAAAGGCTAATATACTACGCGCTCGGTTTGGATTTTATAAGCCCTCAAAGTGGGGGAGACACGTTTTACGCTTACAATGGAAGTCAATGGGGAGGCCGTGTCCTCTCATGGTACATACTCTCGAACAAATGCTTCTCACGTCTATACCATACATCGCACAGCTTTTAAAAACATATCACTGTATTCCTGACAAAAATCCCTACAAAAATATGGTATTTTGTGTTACTTTCCACCAACGTAGGCCGAGTTATTCAGCTTTTACACACTACATTTCTCGAAATCCTCCACTCTCTCCACTCTAGCACAGATCAAAGAAAGTGCAGCGGGGGAGGGGTTCTTAATGGGCCAGCTGGCAGCTCTGCTCTCAGCTCTGCTCTCAGCTCTGACAGAGATGGCAGAGATTTGTTTACTGTAGTCATGGAAACCACAATTGGCACTTCTCTGCCCTCATGTACATACTCTCAAACAAACACTTGTCGCTTCTAAATTAAAACACTCACACCTTCAGAAAACACACCATTGAATTCCTGAGAAAAAACTCTACGAACTGATGTCTTTACATTACACTTTTGACCAACATATGCAGAGTTATGACTGTGTTTGTCAGTAAAACTGCCAAATCCTCCTCTGCTCTCCACTCTGACAGAGATGGCAGAGAGCGAGCAGAGAAGGGAGGGGCTCTTAAAGGGCCGGCTCTCAGCTCTGCACTCACACTGTGCAGCGCACTGAGGCTCGTATCTTCTAAACTACAAGGCCTAGGGATTTGCCGATTACACCGTTGGATTCGGGCCGGTGTCAAGGACGCGGCCGTAGGCCGCGTGGGGGCTCAGGCCCTAACAACGCTGCTTGCAGCTTTAATTATTCTTTCTTTCTTCTCCCGCCACTTTGACGCTTAATTTGACCCCCTGAACATGCATGAAATTCGCTGAATTTTTGCACACACGTCCGGTCCGGCAAAAAATTTTATATTTAAAAAAAAAATTTCGCAAAAACTCAATAGCGCCACCTAGGGAGCCAAAAAACTCGCAAAAAATTTGGAGCGCTCTAACTGCTTGCACGAATGTCCCACACACACGGGACCAACACCGTTGCACTCGTCTCATCAAGACGAAAAATTCATACGCTCTGACCTCTCACCTATCTACAACACAATGTCCACAAATTGGACAAAACTGTCAAAATGAGGACTTTTGCTCCTCCCCGAACAAAATCTATCTCCTCCTAAACCGTAAATGGCACCGCTTCCAGACTTTCACACACTACTCTCCCAACACTGCTCGTCAAAAATCTTTAAAGGCTAATATACTACGCGCTCGGTTCCCATTTTATAAGCCGTCAAAGTCGGGGAGACACGTTACACGCTTACAATGGAAGTCAATGGGGTGGCCGTGTCCTCTCATGGTACAAACTCTCGAACAAACACTTCTCACGTCTAAACTAAAACTCTCACAGCTTCACAAAACACACCAGTCGATTCCTCAGAAAAATCTCTACAAAAATATGGTATTATATTCCACTTCCAAGCAACATATGCAGAGTTATTTGCTTTTCACACACTAAAAATGTACACTTTTCAGCTGCTCTCCACTCTAGCACAGATGGCAGAGATTTGTTTACTGTAGTCATGGAAACCACAATTGGAGGGTCTCTGCCCTCATGTACATACTCTCAAACAAACACTTGTAGCTTCTAAACTAAAAGACTCACACCTTCAGAAAACACACCATTGAATTCCTGACAAAAAACCCTACGCACTGATGTCTTTAAATTCCACTTTTGACCAACATATGCAGAGTTATGACTGTGTTTGTCAGTAAAACTGCCAAATCCTCCTCTGATATCAGCTCTGACACAGATGGCAGAGAGCGAGCAGAGAAGGGAGGGGCTCTTAAAGGGCCGGCTCTCAGCTCTGCACTCGCACTGTGCAGCGCACTGAGGCTCGTATCTCCTAAACTACAAGGCCTAGGGATTTGCCGATTACACCGTTGGATTGGGGCCGGCGATCCGGCCGCGGTTAGGCGGGGGCTCAGGCCCTAACAACGCTGCTTGCAGCTTTAATTATTATTATTATTATTCTTTCTTTCTTCCGCTGCACTTTAACGCTTAATTACACCCCCTAAACATGCATGAAATTCGCTGAAATTTGGCACGCACGTCCGGTCTGGCGAAAAATTTTATATTTAAAAAAAAAAAATGACAAAAACTCAATAGCGCCACCTAGGGAGCCAAAAAACTCGCAAAAAATTTGGAGCACTATAACTGCTTGCACGAATGTCCCACAGATATGGGACCAACACCGTTGGACTCGTCTCATCAAGACGAAAATTTCATACGCTCTGACCTCTCACCTATCTGCAACAGAATGTCCACTAATTGGACAAAACTGTCAAAATCAGAAATTTTTTTCTCTCCAAACAAAATCTATCTCCTCCTAAACCGTAAGTGCTAGGGCTTCCAAACTTTCACACATTACTCTCCCAACTGTGCTCTTTAAAAATCGTCAAAGGTTAATATACTACGCGTTTGGTTTGGATTTTATGAGCCGTCAAAGTGGGGGAGACACGTTTCACGCTTACAATGGAAGTCAATGGGGTGGCCGTGTCCTCTCGTGGTACATAGTGTTAAACAAACGCTTCTCACATCTACACTGAAACTCACACAGCTTCACAAAACACACCACTGTATTTCTCACAAAAATCCCTACAAAAATATGGTATTACATTGCACGTTGAAGCAACATATGCAGACTTATTTGACTTTCACACACTAAAAATGTGCATTTTTCAGCTGCTCTCCACTCTAGCACAGATGGCAGAGATTTGTTTACTGTAGTCATGGAAACCACAATTGGAGGGTCTCTGCCCTCATATACATACTCTCAAACAAACACTTGTAGCTTCTAAACTAAAACACTCACACCTTCAGAAAACACACCATTGAATTCCTGACAAAAAACTCTACGCACTGATGTCTTTACATTCCACTTTTGACCAACATATGCTGAGTTATGACTGTGTTTCACAGTAAAACTGCCAAATCCTCCTCTGCTCTCCACTCTGACACAGATGGCAGAGAGCGAGCAGAGAAGGGAGGGGCTCTAAAATGGCCGGCTCTCAGCTCTGCAGTCACGCTGTGCAGCGCACTGAGGCTCGTATCTCCTAAACTACAAGGCCTAGGGATTTGCCGATTGCACCGTTGGATTCGGGCCGGCGATCCGGCCGCGGTTAGGCGGGGGCTCAGGCCCTAACAACGCTGCTTGCAGCTTTAATTATTATTATTAGGGCCTGAGCCAGAAGGTACTTCTGGGCGAAGACCCTATTATGTTTCGAAGTCAGAGAGACACGAAGTCAGCGCTAAAAGCAGTAAAAACACACACTTAGGAGGATGACAGGCCTCTAAAAACATCACAGGAGGGTCCGGGGGGGGACAGGGGGGTGAGGTCCCCCATTGAAACCAATGGTGGCAAAAATTATATCTGAAATTGCTGCGTTTTATTATTATTATTATTATTAGGGCCTGAGCCAGAAGGTACTTCTGGGCGAAGACCCTATTATGTTTCGAAGTCAGAGAGACACGAAGTCAGCGCTAAAAGCAGTAAAAACACACACTTAGGAGCATCACAGGCCTCTAAAAACATCACAGGGGGGTCCGGGGGGGGACCGGGGGGTGAGGTCCCCCATTGAAAACAATGGTGGCACAAATTGTATCTGAAATTGCTGCGTTTTATTATTATTATTAGGGCCTGAGCCAGTCCCTGGCGAAGACCCTATTATGTTTTTATTATTAGGGCCTGAGCCAGTCCCTGGCGAAGACCCTATTATGTTTCGAAGTCACACTCGCCACTTCAAAAGTAAATTTGACCCCCTAAACATGCATGAAAACTCACCAAATTTGGTAAGCACATCGGGTGCGGCGAAAAATTCGATAATTGAAAAAAAAAGAGGCGCTCTACTCAATAGCGCCACCTACATACACAAAAAACCACGCCACAGACTGTAGGAATGTCCTACAGACATGGGACAAACACCATTGAACTTGTCTCATCAAGACGGATAAATCATACACTCACACCCCTGACCTAACTGTAACAGGATGTCCACAATTTGGACACGAATGTCTAATTTTGGACAATTTTGCGCCCCGAACAAAATCTATCTCCTCCTATACCGTAAATGCCAGGGCTTCCAAACTTTCACACATTACTCTCCCAACTGTGCTGATTAAAAGTTGTTCAAGGTTAATATACTACGCGCTCGGTTTGGATTTTATGAGCCGTCAAAGTGGGGGAGACACTTTTCGCCTTACAATGGAAGTCTATGGGCAGATCGTGTCCTCTCAGGGTACATACTCTCAAACAAATGCTTCTCACATCTACACCATACATTCCACAGCTTTTAAAAACACACCACTGTATTCCTGACAAAAATCCCTACAAAAATATGGTATTTTGTGTGACTTTTGACCAACGTATGCCGAGTTATTCAGCTTTTACACACTACATTTCTCTTAATCCTCCACTCTCTCCACTCCAGCACAGATCAGACACAGTGCAGCGGGGGAGGGGTTCTTAATGGGCCAGCTGGCAGCTCTGCTCTCAGCTCTGACAGAGATGGCAGAGAGGGAGCAGAGAAGGGAGGGGCTCTTAAAGGGCCGGCTCTCAGCTCTGCTCTCACACTGTGCAGCGCACTGAGGCTCGTATCTCCTAAACTACAAGGCCTAGGGATTTGCCGATTACACCGTTGGATTGGGGCCAGTGTCAAGGACGCGGCCGTAGGCCGCGCGGGGGCTCAGGCCCTAACAACGCTGCTTGCAGCTTTAATTAGGGCCTGAGCCAGAAGGTACTTCTGGGCGAAGACCCTATTATGTTTCGAAGTCAGAGAGACACGAAGTCAGCGCTAAAAGCAGTAAAAAAACACACTTAGGAGCATCACAGGCCTCTAAAAACATCACAGGGGGGTCCGGGGGGGGACAGGGGGGTGAGGTCTCCCATTGAAAACAATGGTGGCAGAATTATATCTGAAATTGCTGCGTTTTATTATTAGGGCCTGAGCCAGAAGGTACTTCTGGGCGAAGACCCTATTATGTTTCGAAGTCAGAGAGACACGAAGTCAGCGCTAAAAGCAGTAAAAAAACACACTTAGGAGCATCACAGGCCTCTAAAAACATCACAGGGGGGTCCGGGGGGGGACAGGGGGGTGAGGTCCCCCATTGAAACCAATGGTGGCAAAAATTTTATCTGAAATTGCTGCGTTTTAATATTATTATTATTATTATTCTTTCTTTCTTCTCCCGCCACTTTGACGCTTAATTTGACCCCCTGAACATGCATGAAATTCGATGAAATTTGGCACGCACGTCCGGTCCGGCAAAAAATTCGATCTTTTAAAAAAAAAATTTGCAAAAACTGTATAGCGCCACCTAGGGAGCCAAAAAACTCGCAAAAAATTGGGAGCGCTATAACTGCTTGCACGAATGTCCCACAGACATGGGACCAACACCGTTGGACTCGTCTCATCAAGACGAAAATTTCATACGCTCTGACCTCTCACCTATCTACAACAGAATGTCCACAAATTGGACAAAACTGTCAAAAAAGGACTTTTTTTACTCCCCAAACAAAATCGATCTAGTCCTCGGGCATTAATTGTATCGCTTCCAAACTTTCACACCTCAATCACACAACTGTGCTCTTCACAAATCTTCAAAGGTTTTTATATGAATCGCTCAGATTCCGTTTTATAAGCCGTCAAAGTCGGGGAGACACGTTTTACGTTACAATGGAAGCCAATGGGGAGGCCGTGTCCTCTCATGGTACATACTCTCGAACAAATGCTTCTCACGTCTACACTGAAACTCTCACAGCTTCACAAAACACACCACTGGATTCCTCAGAAAAATCCCTACAAAAATATGGGATTATATCCCAGTTCCAAGCAACAAATGCAGAGTAATTTGCTTTTTACACACTAAAAATGTACACTTTTCAGCTGCTCTCCACTCTAGCACAGATGGCAGAGATTTGTTTACTGTAGTCATGGAAACCACAATTGGAGGGTCTCTGCCCTCAGGTACATACTCTCAAACAAACACTTG